>NC_051308.1:109934252-110563064 GCF_015220235.1 Choloepus didactylus
GTTAGTGATAAATGATACTAGTATATTCTCCCTCAGTAAGGGTAAGAAAACAAGACAATATAAAAGAATCTTGAATCCTGTGTCCTGTTCTTTATTTTAAGATCCTGTTAGGGAATAATTAAAACAACAGATAGTAGAGGTTGGGATCCATCTCCAGAGAGGGCATAAAACCTGAAACTCTCCTGAGAGAAGCTAGAAAGATACTGAAGTGTATAGGACTCTGACAATTCCTGTGAGAAGTTTATAGCTATCTTGTAATGAAGATGCTAATGAATGAGATTCTCCATCTAGGAATTGGAAAGAGAGAATGCCAGATTTGGGGTTACTTTTCTGAAATTTCTTTGTGCCAATTTTGGTTCCAGTCAGTTCTTAATGCGGTGGTATTTTCCACATAAAGGGAAACCTGAAGATACTTTCAGTATATTCAGATTTTCTTCATTTGAGTTAAGAAATGATTATTCTGTTTAACCTGACACTTACGTGAAAGATTCGGAAGATGTTTGAGAATTGTTACATTAATATTACTGTCAACTATCAGTCTCTGGATTTTTGTTCAGTTGTCATTTTTCTGGTTAATAGTATGTAAGATAAGGGTTAATTATATAATCAATTTGCTTAGAAAGTGAATATTTTTGCTTTGTGTATGTTTGCTCTGGCTTCGGTCAGCCTGTTGTAATTGGAAAATAAAACTTTATTTTCCCTCAGTGGTGGATTGGTATAAGAATAGAATTATATTCTGTAGTTGTAATGAATATATCATTTGAAAAATCTTCCTTCTGCTAGTGTTTTAGCTTTTCCTACAGAGTGAGCAACAAAGTAAAATAGTAAGTAGAGAACATCCAATTTATATCTGCAAGGGAATTTGCTCTTGAGAGGTTTTCAGGTATCTTTCTTACCTTGAACTTGATTTCTAAATTCGGTAACTGAAAAGATAGCCAAGGATACTTCAGACCTGGAAAACTGTTATCAAAACTTTAATGTATGAGAGTATGGATATTGGATCTGCAAGTTTTACTTATTATTTTGATTAGGTATGTACACTCCCATGATTGAAAAATTAAAAGATAAAAATGAAAACAATGAAACTACGTTATCATCATTACCCTTTCCCCCCATCTCCAGCAAATGCATTTTTTAAACCCTCTGAAATGCAGTCACCTTACTATGATATCTAATTAAGCAGAACAATTATTTCTCAGCCCAAATGAAGAAAACTTGTCTATTTATTGAATGTGTTTACCATTCAGTATATAAGGTTTACCTTTACTTGGAATATACTCCATTAAAGCCAAATTGTTTGGAGACATTATTGATGCAAGTAAACTAACAAGAAAGTGACTGCTTTGTGTCTTTGATAGCTTCCAAAAATGTATCATGCATATATATAAGCAAATACATGTTCCTCACATGCACACACACACACACACACCCCCCCTTTTAAATGCAAGTATTAGCATACTATATACACTGTTCTGGATCTTATTTTTTTTTCTACTTTAATGTATTCAGGACATTTTTCTTTACCAGGACTAAGAAAGCTTCTTTAATCCTTTTGAGATATGGGTTGCAAATAATTTTTTCTCTGTCATTTATCTTAAGACTTGACTTGCATTATTTTGCTATGTGGAAGTTTTTAATTTTTTACATAGTTGAATTCATTAATCTTTCCTTTTATGACTTCTAGTGTTGACATAAAGTTAAAAATGCCTTTTCACCCCAAAGTTATAAAAGAGCTCCTGTTTGCTTATAGGATTTTTTAAATATTTCACTTTTAATATATATATTTTTATGTATTTGGAGTTTATTATGGTGTATAGTATGAGATATGGATCCAACTTTACATTTTTCTAAATTGCTAGACAGTTATTATTAACCATTATTAACACGTCCATCTTTATCCTCTGATTTGAAACCCTACTTTTAACATGTATCGAATTTCTTTTTGTACTTGAGTCTGGTTTGATTTTCCATTTTGTGTCATTGATGTGTCCATTTGCCAGCATGATACAGTTTTAATTATTATGTTTTATATCTGTTACAGTAATCCTTCCTCATTGCTCTTATTTTTTTAGAGTGTTCCTTGCCTTCATGCCTATTATAAATTTAATGTGACTTCATTGAAAATACCAATAGGGGTTTTTTCTGTAACTAGTTCACCTGATTATAAAGTTCACATTTTTTATTTTATCTGTGGTTGACTTTGGAACCTAATTTGAAGGTAATTTCCTAGAGAGTCTTTGAATTTGCTTTGCCAAGAGCCAGGGTATGTTAATAACACCTTCCCTGGGGTCACCCACTTTACCTGTAGGCCATGGCTTGGTGCATT
Organism: Choloepus didactylus; assembly: GCF_015220235.1. NCBI lineage: Eukaryota > Metazoa > Chordata > Mammalia > Pilosa > Megalonychidae > Choloepus > Choloepus didactylus. The sequence goes on from NC_051308.1 coordinate 109,936,579, forward strand.
TACCCTCTGGGCAAGCATATCTACTTATGTCATCCCTGCCCTTCCTTTTTTTTTCTTTTGGTCCACTTGGAGATTTTCTTTACTTTCAGTGAGGTCAGCTATGCAATAAACATTATATTTTATGCTTGATTGAGTTACAGTATTCTGTTGTAATAGTTTGACTCTTCACCATATCATAAGGCTAGAAGTGGAAATCCCCTGATTCTTTTATAAGAAATAGGTTCATTATTAATTTTATCACAGGTTTTCTCTCTTTTATTCCCTTTCTGTAGTGGAAAGAAAAATTTTTCTTAGAAATTTCCTGTGTAAATTTGGATTTGGTTGTCTTGCAATTCCATGTGGTATCTGTGCCATTTCATGAATTGTCAAAATGGTACATTCATTGTTCTACAACAGTAGTTTAGAAAGTGAAAGTGGAAATGAAAGGCATAATATTTACTTCTGGTCATCACACACTAACTTAAAAGAAGCAGCAATGGTACATTCTTTTCCAATGTTTAAAGAAAATTTCAGCTTTGGAAATGTGCAGCATACCTAATTATACCTGATCTTAGTTTACTTAGTTTCCTAAGCCAAAAAATAAAATAAAATAAAATGTGCTTTTGTGGCAAATGAAAGTAAACCAAAATATCTATAGCAGGTGATTAAAAACTGAAACTTGTATGAGCAGAATGGGGCGTGGGTGGTTGGTTGGTTGTGATATTTTACTATCACTATATATTGATTGCAAATTAGATCAAATAGCATTGAAATGTGGTGCTGTGGTGGGTAACATTTTGTCACTGAACTGTTTATTTGGTGTTGTTTTGGCTGAGATGAGTGAATTTAATGATCATAGTGAATTATAAACAAAATTTATGACCATAATTATACTTTCTCCTCCAAAAGACAGGTTTTTGTTTTTTTTTTTAATTTTGTTTAGAAAAGAAATATCTTCATTGACTTAATGGATTATATAACAGTTTATTGGAAAAGTAATTTTGAATTTCTTTGAAGTGAAATTTTAGCACACATGAGTCTTAAGTATTAGAATTAAGGCTTGTGGCCTGAGATTTTTTAAAAGTATAGAACTGCTAAATTAATGTAGTTTCTTAATTTGCCAAAAAAAATTTAAAGTGCTACAAATGAATTCCCATTATTGTTGAGGAAAATATTGGTTTGCTAGTACCGAAGTTTTAGCTTTTGTTTCTTTAACATTTTTGCTGTATAGCAAATAGTGTGTAAGGTTTTCTAGATACAGTAGTTCCTTCAAATTGTGCACATTTGGTAGCCGAGTTGTAGTTAACATATACATATATATTTTATTGAGATGTAATTCAAATATCATAAAAGTCAAGTTGTAAAATGTACAATTTTCAGTATATTCAGTTTTGCAACCATTCCCATTATCTAATTTCAGAACATTTCCATCACCCCAAATAAATACATATTTTTATTGTGCCTTTTACACTTTAGTGACTCAGGGCTAATATTTTACTCTGTATTTTTCATGAAAGAAGGGTCAAGTTTTCATTTATTTTTGTTCGTAATCAATAGTCCAGGCTTACAGCATTCTTTGATTTGTTTTTTCTTCCATAAAATATTTGAGTGCCTATCTGTACTAGTACACAAGTAATTTTGCCATTATAGGGATATATTCACAGCACTTATGGAATCATGGAATTGTGAAAAGGTGGGGAGCAAGGGTTTTATCCAAGGAAAGTTTTACAGAGGATATCATATTTAAAATTAGGTGGTAACAGCTTTGTTAGACTGTTGGAAGAGAAGAGCTTTTGGGGCAAAATAAATAGTAAAGGGCCCAGGCACATTGTCTCCCAGATAACCCAGAGTTTTCATTTGTACTATAAAACAAGAATTTGACTGCTTTTTAATGTAGTTAAATAACAAGAAAATAAAAAGAATGTAGGAGAAGAGGGATAATTACATAATCAACTTTTTGTGCTGCATACAAAAACTTTGGAAACTACCACCTCAATTTTTGTTTATTTTTTCTTCTTGACAGATCTTAGGTTGAAGTTTCTCCTCTGTTCTGATTTATAAAGTGGGGTTGTTCTTTTGTTTTCTTTTTATCATATGCTGTGTATAATGTTGCTTTTTTTATTATAAAAATTTAAAATATGAGTTGAATGTTCATACCCATTTGTTCTTAGGATTTTTTCTTTCTATTTAAGAAATTTGAGATTAATTGTAGTTGAATCAGAGCTCGTTATTTATAATGGTAAATGAATTTTATTTTTCATATTTGTACATATTAATGTGAACTACCTCAGTGTTCATGCAGGTGTGAAAGCCAAGCAGGAATGATTTAGGGGGCAGATTGGTAGAGCTTCTTGAGGACACAGAACTGCAACAGCAGGTGGCGTTAGAGATCAGGTTTAAGGATGAGTTGTAGGAATTTAACTATTTAAGAGAGAAGAGAAAAAAGATGTATTATGGGTTAAGGGTAGAGATGTCAGAGCTCCTCATGACCCTTGGGTGTTGTTGATCCCTTCAGAGATTGTCTCTGTGTATGTGTGTGTGTGTGTGTTTTTAAAAACCAGCCACCTCAAAATGTAGCAATTAAGGATTCTGTTCCAAGAAGTTCTTGAAAAGGGAACTTCTGTTGTATGTCTAATACTCCCAGGAACTAAAAGGTGGAAAAATGTGAGAGTGTCAGCCAAGATCTTCTTGATAACTTTTGCTTTTTCTTGACAAATGAGTGTTTCCAGAAGTATATATGATTAAGGACCTGTCAGGAAAGAGAGTATTCCTTTGCATATTAACTGTCTTCCTTGAAACACCTTAGTATAAAATATGGGTCTTTCATCAAGCTGAATTTATGATGTTTGGAAGGCTTTAGTTTCTCCAAAATCTGTTATCTGAAGTAAGAGAATTCACATTATCAAAAGAAGATAATGTCAACAACAATCTTTGTTATTAAAGTGAAATAGTCAGTAAAGCTCATTATTTAAACAGATACAGAACTATTAAATTTGGTCTTCTCCTGTTCTTCATTTTCTGACAGCCAAGTGCTGTGATCCTATGTATATTCTGCTTTCAATTTTGGTAACCATCTCAAAGTCAACTATGTAAATTTGGAATACAAAGCTCTGCTACTACTGTATTAGGAAGCCAGAGTTTAGGAGCTGTACGGTAGCATTTTGACACAAATGTGCAGATGATTGATAATATACATTAGAATATTTTGCTATTTTTATCCAGGCTACATTGGATTACTAACATCTGAGAATATATGTAAAAGCAGAAAAGTTTCAGGATACCTGTTAACATTACAGTTAACACAATGAAACAAGGTGGAACCTGCTTCTGCAAAATTGCTGAGTGGAATTTTCCTATATTTCTTTGTCCAGTCCTTGATTGTATTGTAGGGAACTACAGATGACTGTACAGACAGTACAGATACAGTGCACAGAAAGAAGACTCCAGAAGACTGTACAGACAGATAGTGAAAATTTTAGGCAAAAGGCAGAGGAGCTTGGTAACTTTTTAAAAAGTTGTTACATTATGATGGTTTGGGAAATTATAGGAAGATCATTTCTTTATCACACAAGTGGAAATTTTAGGCATACTTGGGGATGTTGTTTTTCTTTTGCCTGCTTCATCCTCAAGAAGTAAATTACCTAAGATGAAAAAGAAAAGTTAGAAAAAAGGTTTTAAGATTACTAGATTTCTACTGAAATTTCAGTATGCAATAGAGAAAAGAAAGGAGTATGAAAGCGTGGAAGGACAGCTCAGATGTCACTTGTGAAATGTTGCGTGAACTCTCCCAGGCAGTGGTAATCTCTCCATCTTTTTTGTGTCCATTGCAATATCTGTTTTTAGCATATATCACATTGTACTGTAATTATTAATCTTTCCATCTTTTTTTTGAAAGCTCTTTCAGAGCTTTTTGTGTGTCTGGGTGATATTTTAGTTGTTAAATTTCATGATCAACATAGAACATGCTTTAAAAACAGTTCCATAAGAATTGTAGACTGAGGGTAAGAGCCATAGGCATAAAACAAATACCACCACCAAATAAACAACCCTTAAATTATAGCTTTGGAATAAGATTTGTTTCCCTAGACCTTAGATGGTGCTTTTGCATATAGTATCATAATTGAACTACTCGTATTTTCTCTTCTCATTTACAAAAAATCTATAGTAAAATTTTTAGCTGTACTTAAAACAATCTACTTTTCCTACTTTTAAAAATGTAGTGTTGTTAGTATTAATGCTACTACTAGCATTAGTAGTAGCTAGTGGCTTTTTCATGAATTCATGGATTTTATGGTAAAGAACAACTTTGGTGACTGCCCTTAGGAAATTTATTCTTCTTATTAAAGGTCAAACAAAAATGTTCCCTTAAGTATTTTTTCACAACTGAAAAAAACTTTAGGCTTTAGTTTAAGAAAACATTTTTAGATGTCTAACACCTTTTGAAACCATTTAGTGACTCATCCACTAAAAGGTAGAACCAGATGGGCTCAAGTGAAAACGTTTTATTGTTACTACTCAGGGATATTAGGTTTATCCGGTGCCTTTTTTTTTTCTTCTTTTTTTAACCGATTCTTTCTATTTAGGCTCCTCAGCTCCAGCCAGAGAATTCGAGACTTGCTAAATAAGAAGGCCTGTTCTTTCATCTTATCTGCTCCCTGTGGGCTAAGTGCCACCTCCAAGTACATTCTTTCTTATGCCAGTTTTTGAAAAGGTCCAGAATACAAGCCCACATTATCCCACTGCTACACTTCTACTCCCACGTTCTTGTTGACAGAATTTGCTCAAGCAAGAAGACCTGACATATAGGTATCTCCAGTGCCTGCTTTGTTGGAATTCTGATGTTTTAACTTCATCGTGATTATTTACTCTGGAGGCCGCTTGTGCTTAGAGGTATTTTGTATAGAGAAGAAAACAGTTGGCACTGAGCCCAGCTTCTCCATGGCACCAGCTATTATGCAAATTCTCCTGGATTTTCACATTTCAGTAAAGTCCTTTTTTTCCCACTTATATAAAGCAGACAGCTAAGGGGGCATCTGTGATCTGTCCTAAAGCTTTGCAGACAAAACAAGGTGCCACTCTTTTCCCGGAATAATTTCTACAGTGGAAGCATATGCTCCCTTAAATGGAGAGGAAAAGCAGATCCCTTATATTATGCTGTGCAGTCTCTGCTGTAAATGTAGCGGAAGATAAAGCTGACATTATGAGATTAATCAGGTTCATCCTCAATTCTTATTTTCATTTTGTAGTAGAAAATTCTGTAATGAGTACTACATTTAGCTGATTGAGCAGTTCACTTTGAGTGTCAAGTATAAGGATATCTCCTTGAGTCTATATTGTGGTTACTTTTAATGGTGCACATAATGAGGTAAGGTGAATGTGAATGGTTCTCATTTCATTGTTGATTTTGCTAATGGGAAAAGTTATTATTGAACCAAATTGATAGAAGGCATAGGTTCTTTAGTGCCAGAGAATTAAGCCTAAATATCATCACACTGACTCACTAATTCACATGCTGCTTTTTGTGATTGTCTGTTCATATCTTTTATTTCCTTTTAATGACTGGTAAATCACCCTGGAGATGCTCACATACAGACTGCTCAATAAGTGCACATTACTAATTAATTCTGAGGTACAGCTACACGGAAATGGATAAATATTTTTGGGGAGACATCAGAATTAAAGGCCTTATATTATAAGATAAGGTAACCAAATCTGGGGCTTTTATGAAATTTCATTAGGAAGACAAAGTGGAATACATGGTTGTTCCGGTTTCCTAATGCTGCTGTTTTGCAAAACACCAGAAACGGATTGGCTTTTATTAAGCCAGTGGATAGGATTGGGATTTATTAAGTTACAAATTTATAGTTCTAAGGTGTTCTAGTTTGCTAATGCTGCTGGAATGCAAAACACCAGAAATAGATTGGCTTTTATAAAAGGGGGTTTATTTGGTTACACAGTTACAGTCTTAAGGCCATAAAGTGTCCAAGGTAACACATCAACACAGCACATAAGGCCATAAAATTGTCCTAACTAAGGCACCAACAAAAGGGTACCTTCCCTGGAGAAAGGCCAGTGTCGTCCAGAAAACCTGTTGCTGGGAAGGCAACAACATGGTTGGCGTCTGTTGATCTCAAGTTGTGTCCCAGCTCCTCTCTCAGCCCTGTGCATTCTTGGTTCTTTCTCCCAGGATGTTTCTCTCTAGGCGCCTGGGGGTCCTACCTTAGCATATCCCGGGGCAAACCTTGGGTTCATATCTTAGCTAAACGTCCTTCTGTCTGCATCTTCATGCATGTCTGGCATCAGCAAGCATCTGGGCCTGTGTGGCTCTTTTTAAAAGACTCCAGTAAAGTAAGCAAGACCCATGCAGAATGGGTAGGGCCACATTATTGGAAATAATCTAATCAAAATTGTCACCTACAATTGGGTGAGTCACATCTCCGTGGAAACGACCTAATCCAAATATCCCACATGACTGGATTAAAACATGTCTTTTGGAGGGACATAATATATCCAAACTGGCACAATGGTGAAAGAGTTGTTTCTTTTCTCACGTTGCTTTGTGAGTCAGTATCACTGGGTGTGCCGGTTTGGATATAATGTGTCCCCTCAAAACACAATGTTCTTTGATGTGATCTTATGTGGGCAGACGTATCAGTGTTGATTAGATTGTAATTCTTTGAGTGTTTCTGTGGAGATGCGCCCTACCCAACTGTGGGTGATGACTCTGATTGGATAATTTCCATGGAGGTGTTACCCCACCCATTCAGGGTGGGTCTGAATTAAATCACTGGAGCCATATAAAGGAGCTGACAAACAGAAGGAACTCTGTGCAGCTGTGACTGCATTTTGAAGTGCATCTGAGAGTGACATTTTGAAGAGAAGCTACAGCCAAAAGGGACACTTTGAAGAACGCATTGGAACTGAAAGAGGAGCTTCAGCTTACAGAGACATTTTGGAGACAGCCTTTGAAAGCAGATTTTTGCTCCGGAGAAGCTAAGAGAGGACAAATGCCCCAAGAGCAACTAAGAGTGACATTTTTGGGGAACTGCAGCCTAGAGAGGAACATCCTGGGAGAAAGCCATTTTGAAACCAGAATTCCAGAGCAGATGCCAGCCACGTGCCTTTCTAGCTAACAGAGGTTTTCTGGATGCCAGTGGCCATCCTCCATTGAAGGTACCGGATTGTTGATGTGTTGCCTTGGACGCTTTATGGCCTTAAGACTGGAACTGTGTAACCAAATAAACCCGCCTTTAAAAAAGTCAATCCATTTCTGGTGTTTTGCATTCTGGTAGCATTAGCAAACAGGAACACTGAGTAAGCAGTTCTAAATAGCACCTCTTTCCAAACTAGTCAAAAAAGGATCTATATGGAGAAATCTCAAGAGAAAGACTAGATTATAAGTCAGATATAGGCTGAGGTGATGGTTTTTTGCCTTAGGAATAAAATAGCTATAAGAAGAATCAGAAGATTTCTGTTCCTCTGTGGGACAAATTGGCACCTTATATTTGTTCCCTAAATTATTTAGCAAGAAGAACTTTTTGTTGCTAGAAGTTCACATGACATGATAATTGTCATATTGTTATTGCTATTCTCTGAAGGAATTAAACTTTCTGCAGTAATATCTTTTGGCTCTTTCTTTAAAAAAAAAAACTTTCTGTTTAGAAATAACTTCAAACTTACAGGACATTTGCAAAAATAATACAAAACCCATACAGAGAACTTCAGCCTACCTTCAATCCAGATCCCAGATTCACCAACTTTTAACATTTTGCCATAATTGCCGTACCTTCTGTCCATCCATCGATACATTCTATCCATCCATCGATCCACCCTATCCATCCATCGATCCATCCATCCATCCACCTGGCTGTTTTCTGAACATTTCAGAGTAGGTTGTATGCATCGTACTCCTTGAACACTTAATACTTCCATGTACATTCCCGGTACATGAAATACAAATATACTCACTTAAACAGCCATCTTAAGTACAATTATCAAGTTCAAGAAGTTTAACATTGATATAAAGCTTACAGTCTGTATTAGGGTTCTCTAGGGAAACAGAATCAACAAGAGGTATCTATAAACATAAGATTTTATAAAAGCATCTCACACAACTGTGGGTATGCACAAGTCCAAATTCCGGAGGGCAGGCAGCAAACTGGCAACTCCGATGAAGGTGTTTGATGAACTCCTCAGGAAACGCTTCGCTGGCTAGTTGAAGAAGAAGTGAAGGTCCTCTATCATTCTTGCTTAAAAGTCTTCAACTGATAGGATTAAATCCAGCTGACTGAATTCTCTCATTACAGAAGACACACCCTTCATTGAGGTAATCAGTCACAGCTGCAGGCAATTGACTGATGATTTAATAAACCAGCCTTTTGGTTTCTTAACCAGCCACAAATGTACTTGTAGTATCGGTTAGGCCAGTGCTTGCTTGACCAGACACCAGACACCACCACCTAGCCAAATTGACACATGAACCTAACCATTACACAGTGTATATTCCAGTTTTATTCCTATGTCTTTTTGGGCCTTTTCTTCTCCATTATTAGTCTAATCCAAGATCATGGATAGCATTTAATTATCATTTTTCTCTTGTTTTTCCTGAATTGTAGAAACACAAATACAGCATAAACTTTCTCATCTTAGCCACTTCCAAGCTTACCATTCAGTGGGATTAATCATATTCATGATGTTGCTCTACCGACACCACCACCCAGTATTAAAGCTTTTCTGTCACTCCAGACAGAAATCCTATACCTATTGTGCATTAACTCTCCATTCCCTCTCCTCTCTGCCCCTGGTAACCTGTACTCTATTTTCTGCCTTGGAATTTGCATATTTTAGTTCTTTCATGTAAACGAGTTCATACAATATTTGGCTTTTTGTGTCTGGGTTATTTCACTTAGCATGATGTCTTCAAGGTTGATCCATGTTGTAGCATATATCAGAACTTCATTTCTTTTTATGGTATGTATATGTTGCATTTTGTTTATCCATTTATCCATTGATGGATGCTCGGGTTACTTCCTTTGGCTATTGTAAATAATGCTGCTATGAAAATTGATGTACAAATATCTGCTTAAGTCCCTGCTTTCAGTCTTCTGGGTATGTACTTAGTTAGAAGTAGGATTGCCAGGCTATGTGGTAGTTCTGTTTAACTTTTTTAGGATCCACCAAACTGTTCTCCATAGAAGCTGCACCATTTTCCATTCCTACCAACAATGTACTAAAGTTCCTATTTTTCTGTATCCTTGCCTATATATATATATATATATGTATGTATGTATTTAATCATAACTACTAGTGGGTATGAAGTGATATCTCATTGTGGTTTTGATTTGTATTTCCCTAATGGTTAATGATGTTGAGCATCTTCTCATGTGCTTAGTGGCCATTTGTATATCTTCTTTGAGAATGCTTATTGAAGTCCTTTGCCTATTTTTTAATTGTTTTTTGTTTTTTGTTTTGTCTTTTTATTGTTGCATTATAGCAGTTTATATATTCTAGATGCTAAACCCTTATCAGATATATGTTTTTAAAATATTTTCTCCCATTCTGTTGGCTTGGTGATAGTGTCTGGTGTCTGGTCAAGCAAGCACTGGCCTAACCGATACTACAGGTACATTTGTGGCTAGTTAAGAAACCAAAAGGCTGGTTTATTAAATCATCAGTCAGTTGCCTGCAGCTGTGACTGATTACCTCAATGAAGGGTGTGTCTTCTGTAATGAGAGAATTCAGTCAGCTGGATTTAATCCAATCAGATTGTCTTTTCACTTTCTTGATAATGCCCTTTTATGCACTAAAGTTTCTTATTTTGATGAAGTCTAGTTTGTCTATATCCTCTTTTGTTTCTCATACTTTTGGTGTAAATTTAAGAATCCATTGGTGAATACAATGTCCAGAAGATATTATCCCTATGTTTTCTTCTAAGAATTTTGTATTTTTAGCCCTTCTATTTAGGGCATTGGTCTGTTTCAAGTTAATTTTTGTATCTGGTGTGAGATGGGTTTCACTTTTGTCCTTTTGCATGTGGATATCCAGTTTTCCAAGCACAATTTGTTAAAGAGGCTATTCTTCCCCCATTGAGTTGACTTGGCTTCCTTGTTAAATATCAGTTGGCCATAAGTGTGTGGGTTTATTTCTGTGTCCTCAATTTTATTCTGTTGGTCTATACGTCTTTCCTTCTGCAAGTACCACATTGTTTTGATTACTGTAGCTTTGTGATAAGTTTTGAAATTGAGATGTGTGAGTCCTCCAACTTTGTTCTTTTTCAAGAAGCTGTTGAGTATTTGGGGTCCCTGGCTCTTCCGTATGGATTTGATGATTAGCCTTTCCATTCCTGCAAAGACAGGTGTTGAAATTTTGATTGGGATTGGGTGGAATCTGTAAATCTCTTTGGGTAGTGTTTATATCTTAACAATACCAAGTGTTCCGATTGATGAGCAAGGGATATCTTCCATATATTTATGTCTTTAATTTCTTTCAGAAATGCTTTGTAGTTTGCTGCATACACGTCCCTTTCATCTTGGTTAAATTTATTCCTAAATATCTTATTATTTTAGTTGCTATTATAAATGGACTTGTTTCCTTGATTTCCTTTTGTATACACCACAGTTCACCATTCTGTTCATCAGTTGGTATATCCTTAGGCCACCTCCATCACTGTGAGTCGTGAATACTGACACCATAAACCCCACTGTGCAGATGTTCATTCGTGTTCCTCTTTTCAGTTCTTCCAAGTATATACCCAGTAACCTAGTTGCGGGACTATATGGCAACCCCATGCTTAGCTTGCTGTGGAACCACCACACTGCCCTCCACATGGGCTGCACCATTCTACTTCCCTACCAATGGTGATTAGGTATATCCCTTTCTCCACATTTTCTGCAGCTCTTGTATCCCTCTGTTTATTTTTTAGATGGTTTTATTCACACATCATACATCCCATCCTAAGTAAACAGTCCTTGGTTCCCTGTATAATCACATAGTTATACATTCACCAGCAGTATCTATATAAGGACATTTCCATTTCTTCCACAAAGAAAGAGGAAGAGGCAAAAAAGTAAAAAGAAAACAGAAAAAGAAAGAAAAAATGACAACCATCTGTGCTGCAATACCAGCCATTCCGTCTGTTCCAGGCTGGTGTACAATTTGTGACCAGTCACGGATGTCCCCCAACAGTTGTTCCAGACTGTTTACTAGTTGTTCCTGGCTATTTAATAGTGGGTCTAGAGAACTAACTAAATTCCACAGCTCTCTATGCCGCCATCTTGCCCACTTTGAACTGAGTTCTAAAAGAGTAAAAACACTAGCTTACTCTGCTAGTGTAGGGAGGCATTCCTTCCTCTTTGAGTTACGAGGATAAAGACTTTACACCACTGTTAATTCCTGAACTTGATGATTTGACCTGTGATGGTGCAGTTTCCTTTGAAGTAATCCTACAAACTGAAGGTTTGTACATTTCATGTACATGTTTTCTGAACATTTGCGGAAGCAGGTTTAAGATTCTTGCATTTATTTACTTATTTTCTAGTTATTAACATTTTTAAGTATAACTTGTGTTCCATATAATTATTTGAAAAAAAAAAATGAGTCCATAAACATTTTATCTAGAAACACTGAGTTGGAGAGTATATAATTGGCTTTCAAGATAATAAAATTGTGAATTTCCATCTGTATCTCAGCTTTCATTGGGTGCACATTAGTTTCAACGTGTAGTAGAATGATAGCTAGAACCTTCCAGCAGGTATCAGATAAAGAATATATAGACTCTCAGGGCACCTCATTCTGGTTAATTTTTCAGTGGATTCCAGTAAACAAACTACTTTCCCTGCAAGCAACAATTAATTTTAGTAAGTCTTCCTATGTTAGTATACTTATCTGCAGAGTGTGCCATTTAAAGATTTCCTTTGTTCAAGCACTATTTTTAACATGTAATAACTGTTAGCCTTTCTTGTTTCATTATTTTAAGTATCTTTGTCAAGTTAATTCCAAAATCTGTGGTATTTCAAGAATTTGGATATAGTGTACTGTATTTCTGCTTCCAGACAGTAATTCTGTAACTAAAATTCTATGTTGTAATTATTCTCTAAACATACAACTTAAGTGTGTGAATAAAACACCCTATGTTTATGGTTCCCAAATTACTCATAGCCTTCGCCATGTTTGTCATTGTCAGTATCAATTAAATGTCAATTTATTTTAACTTAATTTCCCTTTCTTTATTAATTTTCCATTCTAGATAATTTGTTCAGTCAAATTCATTCTGTTGTTTTGAGTTGTGAGATGCAGAGATCTTTTGGTAACAATCAAAGCAGAAGTTTAATTATCTTGCACGATCAAGCATGCATGCTTTTGCATCTCTTAAGTGTCCTATGTAAAGATACAGTAGTAGCATATTTAATGATATCATTAACATTTTGGACACAGCTGAATAAGAAGAAGTGTTTTAATAAAATATTTCTTGAAGGAACTTTGTGCCTTGGCTTCATAGGTTTGGACCAGTCTCAAATTGTGATTCTTTACCCTTTGAGAATGATTTGCAGTCTCTCGAAACACTTTCACAAGCTTATTCAATTTTGAGGCTTCATAAAATCATATCCATGAAGAGTTATTTTAAAGTACTCTGTTCTTTTGTTTGGGGTAAAAAGCTTGTTTATATGTATTTAGTTTTCCTCTAACATTTTTTTTTATACTATTCTTTATTATGTCAGGGTCAAAGGATTTACTTTGTTTTTTCTCATGAAAGTTTTCACTAAATTAACATTTGGTGTTTAATTAATTTTCACAAAATCTGAATTCCTAAATTCTCTTGAAAGATTCAAGGACTAAAGAGAATTAAATATCTCACTTAAACGTTAGTATGCTTACTGTTATTTAGGATATACACTTAAATTCTAGGAAGATTTAAATTATGATGTATTTAAAATTCTTATTCTGCCTTCTGAGTATTTAAATTTTATTAATATTTGCTCAAATGTATTCATATTAATCTACATACTTTTTTACATTTTTTATTGTGAAATATATACAGAAAAGTGATAATTTTCAAAGTACGAATTAAGTAGTTAGAGAGCAAATTTCAAAGAATGTATAACATACTCTTAATATTTGTATTAATCTGTTTCCTTATGTATTTAACCATTTGATAGTTCTTGTTTTAGGATATGAAATTAACAGCTTTCAGGGACATACCTATTTTAACATTTCGTTTTCAGTAATACCTGTACCTCAACTTATTTTTTTCATGAACATACCTATTTTGGCATTTCACTTTTTCAATAATACATATACCTCAGCTTATTTTTTACATTTTAACATATGAAAACCAAACGGAAACTTTTCATTCTGTATTTCCTATAGATTGCTTACCTTTATTTCAATATTTAAATAATATCCATAAATCCAAGTGGTATGCCTTGTTTGTATTGCTTACAATTGATTATAATTTCTTATTAATCTGTTCTATCACACTGATACCTCATGAGTTTTGTAATACTAGAAATGGCATGGAAGTAGGCATTTAGTTGTTTGACTTTCCTGGTGGTAAAACCAATGCCATGTAGCAGATTTTGGCCAAATACAAAGACTGAAGTGAAACTTGTTGAAAGATCTACCTTCAGTTATCAATTCATAATATCATTTAAAAGGAGATATTTAAAAATATTTTTGTAATTTGTTTTCTTTTCTGTCTCTGGTTTGTAGCTTGGCTTTCATTAGAGTCTGGGAATATATTTATAGTTGTTTATCATTTTCTTTATTCTCTTTTGTTTTTCTTGGCAGTCACTCAATAATAATGGCAAAATCTGAATCCCTATTTTTAAACATATATTTCTTCCCCTGATAACTACTTTGAGCTTTTTTTTTCTTGTTTTTCTGTTATTTAAATCTCTTGTGTGACTTGTCTGTTCAAATCTGTGCTCATGTTTAAGTTGCAACATTTGTACTTCTCTTATTTTTTAAAAAAGCGACATCCCAGCCTATTCCTTCATATATTTTTCGTTGCTTTTATTCTAGGAAGTTTATCCTTATCCAGAGATAAAATATAATTTAACTAAATTTCATTCTAAGCCCACTCGGTGGAGAATTGCAACTAGGATTCTTTTCGAAGCTATACCCTCAGTGAAGTACCTCTTAAGACTAGCGTAGAATTAAAAATGAACAAACAAGAAAGTCATCCATTATGAGGAACAAAAGTCAGCAGACACAACTAACAGCAGGATGAAACTCTGCAAGAATTTCAAATAATAGGATTATTGAGAAAAGGATATAAATAACTGTTTTTGAAATAAAGAAGGAATCAAAAGAGATGACCCTACAAAAAAATAGCCAGGAAGGTTGCAGAAGGCAATGAGATACATTTTATGGAAATGAAATAAATTTTATTGACTAAAAGATGCATTCACTGAAATTTAAAACCTCAGTGGATATTAGTTCAAGCATTCAATATGGACTCAACTGTGGAGAGAATAGTGAACTGGAAAATAGAATTGAGAAAATAGCCCAGAATGTAGCAAAGCCAGAGATGTCAAATATGGTGCAAAAGTAAAAGAGGTGAAAGACAATATGAGAAAGCCCAATATCTTCCAATTGGAGTCCTGAAGTATAAAGGGAATTGAGGAGATGAAGTATTTGAAAGGATAATTTTCCAGAATTGATGTTTTAGGAAAGATAAGTTCTGAGAAGGATTAATAAAACTGTATATCGAGACGTGTGTTAGTGAATATGTAGAATATCAAGGACAACAGATCTTTAAAGAAGCTAGAGAGAATTAGACAAAGGAATAACAGTTTAATTAATAGGCTTCTCAAGAAGAGCTGGAAGTTAATAGAATCATGTCTTCAAAGTGCTGAGAGAAAATAACTACCAATTCAGAACAGAGCCTCCTCAACAATGTTTGGGCAGGATGGATTGCACATATAGCAAGGATATTTCTTTAGGTCATGTGGTAGCTGGCTGAAGTCTCAGGCTGACGGAACCGCCCCCCCCAAGACCAGTTGCCTCCCTCTTATGTGTAATGAATCTCATCCATTTTCTCCAATGTGCTATTAAAATATTATAATTTTCTATTCTAGTCATGGTGTAAAGAAAATTCGGAAGTGCTTATTTAGAATTTTATAACTAGCTAATCTATCATTCATGCATGAGGGCAGAATAGACCTTTTCAAAGAATTTCTCACTATCAGACCCTTGCTGAAAGAATATTAAAGAATATCCTTCAGTAAGAAGGAAATTGAATCCTGAGTGGGAAGAAGTGAGACACAAGGAACAAATGGTGATCAAGTTGGTGAGTCTAAACAAGCATTGATTATTAAAGTGTGGGAAGTTGATTTTAAAAAGGTGGGACTTAAATGGTGTAGAGCAGTAATGCGTAAGGTGGGGATTGATCAGGGTTTATTTTCTAAGATCCTTACATTGACTGGATAGAGATGTAGAGATGCTGATTAACTTTGTGCTGTGTCAGGATTGGGAGGTGGAAGATAAGGAGAATAGAGAAATCTTGTTGCGTCTTTTAGAAGGCAGGGAAGGAACGGGGGAAAATGTAGCACAGTAAATTCAAAGTCTAAAAAAAAGATTGTAGAGATGCAAGTTTTTCTGTAATTTACAAGTGTAAATATACAAAAGCAATTAAAAATAGATTTTACGATTGTATTTTGAACAATATCAGATTTATGCTATACAGTAATGATGATGATGACTACACAAAAAAGGTTGTATTTCAAAGAGTGGGAATAGTAGAGAGCAAGAAAATACTAACTAAAATCTGGTCATACAGTTAGTCATTCTGTAAGATCTGACACCTACCCCTTGACTACATAAGTGCCTTGAAATCCCTTCCAGGTAACTTTCTCTCTTTTCACTATTAGATTTCGTAAATGAGTTTAGTACTACCTTACTCTCTGTGTCTAGTACATAGTAGGAACTTAATAAATTATTTTTCAATAAATGAAGGAATTATCTTTTCTTTATTCTGCTACCTAACGTGGTAATCTGTTTGCAAATACCCAAATAACTGAAACTGTCTTTCCTAGCCTAGGTTACCAGTGACTCTAAAATCTTCTCATTTAGCAGTTTTTTGTCCATACCTGTAGGTTTTTCCTTTTCTTTCTTTCTGTTTTTCTTTTTTTTTTCTCTGCACCATCCGAAGTTATTGATACCTCCTCTTGAAGCTATTCTCCCTTGAGTTTATAGTGTGACCCTGCTTTGTAGATGTTTACCATATTTTCATTTGTACTTGTATTTTCATTTGTACTTGTATTTTCATTTTTTTTTTACCAGTTCAGTAAAAAAGTCCACAGAAATGAAGTGATAAGTGAGTTTTCCAGTGATACACACCAGGTTTGTGACAGAATTATAACCACTCATTCTTTCACCAAGTATTTGTTTAGCAGACATCTTTCTTAATAAATAACTTTGTCTTCTAAAACTGGTTCTCATTTTGTCTTCTATATAACACCAACTGGCTACAAGATTCCTACAGCAATTATAGTGGCTCTCTGTGGTGTTGAGAGCACATTTCAGTGAAGGAGTACTTCAGAATAACATATGCTTATTTCATACAGTAGGTCCTCTGCTCTTATACAGTTTTCCAACTGATTTTTTATAGCTCAGTTTCTTGCATACTGTCTTTACAGTTTAAATTTAAGAAGTAACAGTACTTCTTCCATGGTTTATTTTCATATGTTTAAAAACTTTTGATGTCCCCAACTGCTTGTAGCAGTTTTTCACAATGCTTATTCCATATACTATTCATTTATGAAATGCTTTGAAAAGAGAGGTCGGTGGATAAATAGACTTGGGGAACTTTGCATCCTATATCTCTCTCTTGCAAATTGTAAGCAAATGTTGTTTTAAAGGCTTTGAGAAATTTACTTAACTTTGATTAACTTGGTGTTTTCCAAACTTATTTTACCACAGAACCCTTATTTTCTTATATACTACCTGTTAGCATTCCTAAAAACAGTTCGAGAAATTCTGGCTTCCAGGGTATATATAGTGCAGGACTCTTGGTTTCATTTTTAAGGTCATTCACAGTCTGACTCCCAACAAAGATTATAAAACACAAGTGCCTAATTCACCATTAGTGAAAATAAACAGGAAACACACAGGTGGGATTAAGTCCCAAAGGATTTAAGTGAATACAAGAATACTATGATTAAGAATATTTGTGCATAAAACATTATTTTAAAATTAAAAGAAATTATAGAAACTGTAAGGAAAGAACTAGACATGATGGAGGACCAGAGGATGAACATGCTTACTTTCTTCAATTTCAGGTTCCCAGTCAACTGGGGGCTTATCCTCATCCTAAGGGATCCCAATCAGGAGAAGTCACAATATGCCTGACTTGTCCTTTTGGCAGCTTGCACTCTCTCACTCTCCATATCAGCATGCTCTTGTGTCTAAACTTCTGTCTACACGGCCCAGCCTGTCATTTAATGCATCCTTCGAATCTGCTTGGTGTATCCACATGTCTCTTGCTAACTTAAGTTCCTCTTCTAGATGGCAAACCTCAGCTCTGACTGCCACAGCCTCTTCCTTGGCTAGGTGCACAGCTCCTAATAGAGGCCATGCAACATCTGTGGTGGCCTGAGGGCTCTCCCCTTTCTTGTAAAATCCTAACTGTCCTGGGGCCTGCTGCAGGAGAACCAGCAATCCAGCTAGGGAGTTCTGGGTGTCGCCATACTCCCTCAGCAGCCCGCACTTATCCAGGAGGGCAGTCACCCTCCCCACATGGACATTTCAGCCCATCCCAGGATTCCACCTGAGGAGTCTCCTTTCCCAGGATTCATGCCCGTTACAGCCAGCGGTTCCTTGGCCTCATGGCTGGCTCGCCAAACATACCAACCCAGATTAGTCCCAAGACCGAAGAACATGCCCAGCACAGAGTTGCCATGAGTTTAATTAGGGACTTAAAAACAGGAGAAGATTGTTCCCAATGGCAGTGGGTTGGGAAAGTGAAGTGAGCGTTTCATGCAGAGAGAAGGGTTGGTACAGTGGGCTTATAAATATTTGTGACAACAAGGTTTCAGCAGCATCTCCCAAGATTTGGCTACAACACGGTCTCACAAGATTTGGTTATTAACAGTGATTAGGGAAGTTAATGTCTTTCCTGGTCATGTAGGCAGCTGTGTGCAGCTCACAATGGAGGAAGGTGCAGTCTCCCAGGCCCTGGGTCCTCACACATGCTTTGTACATCTACCAGCTATCTTGGCTTTCCACTTAATGTTACAAGCATTATCTGTGCACATCTGGTGTTAAAACCTTCCATTCAATTTGAGAGAACCGTCTTGTTCCACTTCACAATAACACATCCTGCAACCCTTCTGATGCCCATTTCCATAAGAAAACTTCAGATCTTTTTTAAGGTAAAGTGCTATATTTTTTTGTAGTATTTTTAGTATTAAAAGTATTTCTTTGAAACGAAATAAAGCTTCAGTGGCTGAGAGATGTCAAATGGAGTCGAGAGGTCACTCTGGTGGATATTCTTATGCACTATACAGATAATACTTTTTAGGTTTTAATGTATTGGAATAGCTAGAATTAAATACCTGAAACTACCAAACTCCAACCCAGTAGCCTTGACTCTTGAAGACAATTGTGTAACAATGTAGATTACAAGGGATGACAGTGTAATTGTGAAAACCTTATGGATCTCACTCTCTTTATCCAGTGTATGGGTGGATGAGTAGATAAATGGGGACAAAAACTAAATGAAAAATAGGGTGGGATGGGGGGGATGATTTGGGTGTTCTTTTTTATTTTTATTTTTCATTCTTATTCTGATTCTTTCTGGTATAAGGAAAATGTTCAAAAATAGATTGGGGTGATGAATGCACAACTATATGATGGTACTGTGAAAGTTGATTGTACACCATGGATTGTATAGTATGCAACTATATCTCAATAAAACTGAATTTTTAAAAAAAGTATTTCTTAACTGTTTAATATGTGTAAAACTGTGCTACCATTTTTATTATGTTCCTATCTTTTTTTTTTTTTAAGAGTCACTGATGAAGTTGAGTTTTGTTCCTCTGATCCCATTTTCCCCATGAACCCTGTGGTTTTTATTGCTTTATTTTGCACAGTGTGGTGATTTTTAAGACTGTATGTAATGTTATAGCAGAACTCAAAAGTTGTAACATAAGCCAAGAGACAATGGAAATGTTATCTTTGGGTTCTGAGGGAAAGGATTTGTCAGCCAAGAATTTTATACCCAAGTAAACCATCTTTAAACAAAGATTTTTCAGAGAATGAGAAAGTGTCCCATTCACATATCCTTGTTTAAAAACTACAGTTTAAAAATGTAAGAAGGAAACAGTCTAGAGAAAAATGATGTGATGAGAAAAATCTAGTGAGCAACAAAATGGATAAATATATAGAAGTCTCAGTAAGCATTGACTGTGAAAGTAAATTAGGCCAAATAATAATATTGGGCATTTTTAAAAACAAGGTAGAATTCAAGTAATGAATGTTAAGGTAGTCTGGACAGCTTGTGATCAGAAGTTAATACGTATTATTTGGAATTAAAGATATTAACTTTAGATGTAGGAAAATGTACAGGGTAAAAATAATGTAAACACTAAATACAATGAAAGACTTCCAGAGCTGTTGGGGTGAGGTGGAGAATGAATCACACTTGAGTGGTGTAATTGAAAACAGGAGCAGATATATAGGGCCAATCCAAATTTATTAAAAGAGGGAGAAGAGGAAGGGGAAGGGAGTCCATATATATCAGTAATTGCAATAAAAGTAAATAACATCAAAACCCCAGTTTGATGATATAGGTAGATAGAACACAACATGCTTTTTGTAAATTTTGGAACATACAAACAATACTATTCTATATCCACAGACATAGAGAAAACTTAAAAACATCCAAGGGTAAAATGAAGATAGTAGAAGAAATTAAGAAAGAATGTTAACATCTGTTAAATATTATGGGTACAAGGATGTCTGTTAAACTGTTTTCTGTATTCTGTGTGTTTAAAATATTTCATAATAAAACTGAGTAACTAAATTATTGTTTAATAAAAGATTCCTGTTTCCACTCTTTTTTTTGATTAAAATAGTAAAGGGATAAAAAGAACTGTATTATTAATTGGAAATGTGGTAATGATCACAGCAGCAATTGTTTTCATAGCCTTCCTTTCATGTCTAGTTCTCAATCCCCATGCCTGATAATGTAAAATGAATACTAGTAGAAATTCTTGGTACATTTTGATAGCGAAGTTTTGAAGCTTTTTATATCTGCAAGATGAAATTGTAGTAGATTAAGGTAAGTATGCTAAAATGAAAAATAATAAAAGTATTAAATATTTTGAAATATTTTTTAATATTTTCTCTTGACAGCTTTCACTAATTTTTGACATGTTAGATTTTGAAATGTTATGTCAGAATGTGAGGAACAAAGCTTAGAGGTGCTGTTTTAGCAATATGATTGGCACATTGGCTATTAATTTTTTTTGTAATTTTCTTTGTTTTGCATTGTTAAATTCCACCAAATATCAAGTGAAACTTGCACATATGTGCTACCTAGCTTTTTTTTTTCCTAACTCAGTTTTATTGAGATATTTTCACACACCATATAAACCATCCAAAGTATACAATCACTGGTTCACAGTATCATCACATAGTTGTGCATACAACTCCATGATGAATTTTAGAACATTTTCCCATTTAGAACATGAGGAAAAAATATACCTATTCCAAACAATGGACTGTAGTTAACAGTAATATTTTAATATTCTCTCATCAAAATTAACAAATGTACTACACCAATACTATGGGTCATTAAAGGGCGGGGGAGGGAATAAAGGGGTATGGAAGGATTTGGGTTTTCTTTTTTATTTTTATTTCTTTTTTGGAGTAATGAAAATGCTCTACCTAGTTTTTTTTGTTTTGTTTTTTGTTTTGTTTTTCCCTAAAATAATACACAGACTTTATTGGGTTAAAAATTAGTACATTCATCAGTTTAGGTGACGTCCTACAGGCACCAATGAATCCTGCCATAGGCAATTTTTTCAAATGTTTGAGGACAAAGCTTAGTCTTTTTAAGTAAATGTATTTATATTCTTAAAGATAAAAGTCATGTGGATTGTGAAACCATTTTCATTCATGCTAAAGAAGGGAAAGGCTCTTTCAAACAAACCATAAACCTTGAATCAGACCAGGTTTTTTAGCACTCAAATCTGATGCTTTCTCAATCATTAACCTGATATGTGATAGAGGTAATGATTCCAGCTTACCAAAAATGTAATGTGGATTATAAAAGATGCATGTTCTAATCTTAGACCTATTTAAGTCCTTTATATTCCCTATGTAATAGAGATTGGAGAGCAGTTGAATATTAAATAATACTAAAACAGTGAATAATGTGCTTTGAATTTTAAACAATGAAACTTGATATTTTTCTTACATAATAAGTTCCTACATGTAATACTGGGGGGGAGGGGATGCTATGAAGTACTAAAGGTATCACGCTGCCTTCTTTTGTGAAGAAACTATTTGCTAATTTTCTACCATTCCTGTCCTTATCTTTAAAATAGGTAGTTTGTATAGATCATTCCACTTCAGGAATTTTTAAAAAGCACAGAAAAAGAAACTACATGTAAGGCCACATAGCAAATCAGAAGATAGAACAGTGAATCGACCTTCAAGTTGGAAAGCTTGCTTTATTACCTTTTCTCAGTGTGTCACAACTGTTTTTAAGTATTATAAATATTTAAGCATATATGAATATGTGATAGCTCCACAAGCCCAGGCAAACCTTAGATACAGATGTAATCTACTTTGAACCCAGAAGCTACATAAGAACTAAATAACAACGACAAAGGTGAATTGTGGTTTCAGACTCCAGGAGGAAGATAAGAGTATAAGGTTAGTGGAATCTATCTGGCATCTTGCTCACTTATCCTACCTCTAAGATGCTGTTATTTCATGTTCACCCACTTTTCCTTCTCATTCTTCACAAAGGCTAATACCACGTCTATTCCAGTGGCACATGTGACTAAACAGTTGGCATTTCTTCTTAACCAAGCAATGAAAAGGCAATTACCAAAAACCAACATTGTATTACCAGAAAGGCAAGTCAACTCCTAAAATGAGAAACTGGAACTTTTAAATTTACACCAACTAAGAAGCTGAAAATTTTATACTAATTTTTAACCATGTAAAGTATAGACTACTATAACAGTCAAACCATTTTCCAGTTTATAAGTGATTCAAGGCCAAAAAATGAAATTTAAAATTAAATAAAACAAAAGTTGAAATAAAATACGTATGAATATAAAAACCAAGTAACATTGTCTGCTACTTAGAAAAAAGGGTTGTTGAATGGCTGAAATGAAGATATAGAGACCCAACAATGATGAGAAATGGATTTCAAAACCTAACACAGTGATATAAGGCACTACATTAA
Source organism: Choloepus didactylus (assembly GCF_015220235.1). Taxonomy (NCBI): domain Eukaryota; kingdom Metazoa; phylum Chordata; class Mammalia; order Pilosa; family Megalonychidae; genus Choloepus; species Choloepus didactylus. The sequence goes on from NC_051308.1 coordinate 109,958,981, forward strand.
TATTGATCTAAACTTCTGTCATCTTAAATCCAAAAAATAGGGGGTTGGCAAACAAAACACACACACAAACACACTCAGTTTTTACTTTCTTTTAGCTGGTTTGGCAGTTAACTGCTTTTCTCTTTCAGTTTCCTTTTCTCTTTGCTGCTCTTTTTCCAACACTTCTTTCTGCCTTTTCTGCTGCAGTTAAAGTGCTCTTTTTTTTTTAACTTTGATGTCTTTTCATGAAGCATCAGCATCTCTTTTCTCATATTCACCAACTTGGTGTGATAGTGTTTAGCTTCAGTGAACAAAGCATTAATATCCAGCATAGAATGATGTGTTTTAAATTTTGAAATCTCTTGTTCCAGTGTATCTAATAATACAACTTGCTTTTGCATGAGTTCCTGGAGGGCTTGTTTGATCTCTGCAGATCTGGCAAATAGTGAGAAAGCAGTCCTTCTGCCAGTTGCTCCACAGCTTTGTCTTCTACACTCAAGTCCTCTATTAACCCTTCATCTGGAGAGGTGTCAAACCCAAAGTAGTCTCTCTGACCCCCAGAACATCAAGGGGCCCTGTCAGGACCCCATCTAGGGGAAGCGGCCCAGGGACATTCATGCCCATCTTGGCTGGGAGCAAGGAAGGAGCAGGCCGCTAGACCATCCGAAGCAGAATGGTGGCAGAAAGGAATACCTCCAGCGCCTGACCAGACAACGATGGTGGTCCTCTACGATGCCTTTTTTTTTTTTTTAAATACTTTTTTAATGCATTTTTTTATTGTGAACTTTAACATATATACATAACAGTGATAACTTTCAAAGTACGATTTAGTAAGTAGTTTCAGAGCAAATTTCAAAGAATGTGTGGGTCACAATTTCACGACTTCAGCTATTCCATTATTGCAGAATGTATCACACATAGAGAAAAGGTGTTAACCCAGCGGGGTTCAAACTGCAGGATTCTTACGCCCTCACTTTGCCAGCCAAAATCTGGCTTGATGTGGGGCTCCACCTGTGGCAAAGTACTCCTTCATCCAACCCAGAACTCCAGCCATCCCCAAGGCATGGAAAAGGCTGCCAGCTGCTGCGTCCCTAAAGGGTGGGGGAAGGGCTTTCAGACTCAGGGCTGGAAACCGTTGGTGTCCACGTTTTCTCAGTCCCTTTGTCCCTCACTGATCTAGGCCTTGAAATGTCTTCCCTTGCCCACCGGGTCTTCAAACAGTGAGGGCATTTTTCATTCTGTGAGAGATTTTAAAATCTGTGTCCCTGGTGGGAGGGTTCCTGTCTACTGACTGCGTGCCTCAGAGACCAAGTGGGGGAGGGGAATGGACCGGATGGTCTGCGATGGAAGATTCCTACCTGATATTTCTTCTCTTCCTTTAATTCAGCATTTGCAGGATCTATCTCCAATCTATTTCCTTCTCTTGAGCTTCAAACAATTCAAACTTGTCCTTTTTTTTGTTTGAATCTCTGGAGAGGAGTTTTCTGTAGTTGTTTACATTGCCACATTGATGAAGTCACCTGTCCACTTTACTTTTAAATAACGTACAAGGAGGACTACACACTCTCATTATAATATTTGTTCAGTGAATTAGGGCTGTATCAGTTTTTAATTATATCCATATTCATGAGCAATCTTTAGAGATAAAAATTTACCTTTTATAATAAACTTTCTATAGATTATAGGTTACAATTTAGTCTTTGAACTATCCAGTCTTAAAATTTTTAAAGCAAAGTCTTTTTCCTCTCAGCAAAAAAGCATAACTTGGCATGATATATAGTAGGTTTGCCTTACATTGTTTGGAAACAGGTTTGTAAATATTGACTTATCTTCACAGTATTTTATGATAGCACTACACTTGTCTTTCAGCATTCTTATTATTGACAATTAATAGCTGAGGCTAGTAATCTCTGACTTCAAGTTAAACTTTTCTGAGTTAAAGGGTATGGACTCATAATTTTCTTATAATATGTAGGCATAATGATGCCAAATCCTAAATAATAGATGAGCCTATACTTTCAAAAGCACACTAAAAGATTCACATTATAAAAGGAAGACCCTTATCATGATGTATCTGTTCTGTATTTTGACGGTGGTGGTAGATACATAAAACCTACAGTGCTGATGAAATTGTATAGAACTTAACATACATGCAAAACACCCACAACTGAGTATATGTATAACTGGGGGAATCTGAATAAGACAGTGGATTTTATCATTACCGATATACCAGTCATGATATAATATAGTTTTGGAAGGTTTTACCATTGGTGAAACTGTGTAAAGGGTATTCTTGATCCCTGTAGTTCTTCAGACTGCTTGTGAATCTATGATTATCTCAAATAAAATGTTTATTAAAGGGAAAAAAGTGCTATACACATACATTATGAAGTGTGGTTTATTCCAGAAATGCAAGCAAGTTCTGTACTAGGAAATCTGTTACTATAATTAATTATATAGTAGTTTTTAAAGGAAATAGATTATTATTTCCCTATATGAAAGTAAATATTTAAATGAGTGTGTGTGTGTGTGTGTGTGTGTGTGTGTGTGTGTGTGGACACATACCCACATACGTGTATAGAATGAGGAGACACCAGAAGCATTCTCATTAAAATCTGATGAAGAGGTTGCCCTTATTTACCACTGTTAAATAAAGATATTCTGGAAATACTATTCAATACAATTAGAATGGAAAGAAATTAGAGGGGCAAAAATAGTAAAAGAGATTAAAATTATTTTAATTTTCAAATACACCTTTGTACCTTGAAATGCCAAGAGAATTAGTCAAAACCCTTTTTTAAAATCAGTTTTATTGAGATGTATTCACACATCATAGAAACTGTCTGAAGTGTACAATCACTGGGTCACAGCATCATGACATAGTTGTGCATACATCCCCATGATCAAATTTAGAACATTTTCATTACTCCAGAATAGAAAATAAATAAAAAAATTTTTAAAAACCCTAATCCTCCATACTCCTTATCCGCCCCATTGCTGACCATGGTATTGGTGTGGTACATTTGTTACTGTTGATGAAAGAGTATTAAAATATTACCATTAACTATGGTCCATAGTTTGCAATAGGTACATTTTTTCCCATATGCCCTTCTCTTACTAACTCCTTGTAATAGTGTCATACATTTGTTCTAGTTCATGAAAGAACTTTTTAAAATCTGTACATCATCCACCATGAGATTCAAAACTATACATTCCCTTGTTTTAACCTTCAGGTTTCCTTCTGATGACATATATGATATTTGCTCTAGTTCATGAAAGAAACTTTTTTATATTTGTACAGTTAGTCACAGACATTGTCCACCACAAGATTCACTGTTATACATTCCCATATTTTAACCTCCAACTTTCCTTCTGGTGAAATACATGACTTATAAACCTCCCCTTTCCCCCACACTCACAACATTCAGCACTGTTAATTAGTCTCACAATAATGTGCTACCATCACCTGTGTCCATTTCCAAATGTTCAACCTAGTTAACATTCTGCACTTATTAAGCACCCACTCCCCATTCTTCAGCCTCATTCTATATCCTGGTAATCTATTCTGTATGCCTATGAATTTGCATATTATAATTAGTTCATATCAGTAAGATCATACAATATTTGTCCTTTTGTATCTGGCTTATCTCACTTCACATAATATCCTCAAGGTTCATCCATGTTGTCACATGCTTCAGAACTTAATTCCTTCTTACTGCTGAATAATATTCCATTGTATGTTTATCTATTCATCAGTTGATGGTCACTTGAGTTGTTTCCATCTTTTGGCAATTGTGAATAATGTCACTATGAACATTGATGTGCAAATACCTGTTTGCCTCCCTGCTTTCAGACATTCTGGGTATATCCCAAATAGTGCGATTGCTGGGTCATAAGGCAACTCTATACTTAGCTTCCTAACAAACTGCCCAACTGTCCTCCACAGCACCTGTACCATTTTACATTCCCACTACCAGTGAATAAGTGTTTCAGTGTCTCCATATCCTTTCCAACACTTATAGTTTCCTTTTTGTTTAATAGCTGTCATTCTAGTACGTGTGAGGTGATATCTTACTGTAGTTTTGATTTGCATTTCCCTAATAGCTAGTGAAGCTGAGCGTCTTTTAATGTGCTTTTTAGCCATCTGTGTTTCCTCTTTTATAAAACGTCTATTCAAGTCTTTTGCCTGTTTTTAAATTGGGTTGTCTTTTTATTGTTTTTATGTTGTTATAGGATTTCTTTATATTTTCTGGATAACAAAACCTTAAAAGATACATGGTTTCTAAATATTTTCTCCCATTGAGTTGGTGGCTTTTCACCCTTTTGACAAAGTCCTTTTAAGCACTGATGGGTCTGGGATAGGATCTGGAGAGGCTCTGAAAAGTCCTGCAGCATTCTCTTGCACTTTCCGGTCTATCCAGTAGATGGCAGTCTTCAGTGACGTAATCCTCTGCAGAAGCTGTTTGCCTTCTGGAGCCCCGCAGTGTCTGACTGGGCAGGACTGAAACTGTGGGGTTCCTGTGCACTCAGTTCACCGGACAAAATCTGGCTCAATGTGGGTCTGTGTCCCTCATTTTAGTTCCGGTGGTGGATTTCCTCAGCCACTCCATTCTGCAGCCACACCCCAGGTATGGATTGGGCCTCCTGGTGCTGTTTTCCTCAGGGCACCAGGACCTATGGCTGGAGTTACTGTCTCTGTCCACGTTTTCTCATATTCTTCATCCCTCACTGTATAGGCCTTGAGATATCCTCCCTTGTCCCTTGCTTCCCCATACAGTTGATTTGGGCAGCTCTTCCCTTGCTACTTGCTGCTTTTGGGAAAGATTCTGCCATTTTGGAAAGACTCTGCCTAATCTTCCATTTTGGAAATTCCTCTTTGTTGCCCTATTATATTCTGTCCTCCTCAGCCACTTACATCCTGCAGTGGTTCCCTGTGGACTTGGGTCTCTATGTCTGGATATAATTGGAGCTCTTGCTCACTACTGCGAAATGTTTTATATTCTGTGTTGCCAGTTGGTCGGAGGGATCCTGGCTGCTGCCTCTGAGACTGAGCTGTGCAGGACTAAGTGATGGAGAGGGGACAGGACTGGCCAGTCCAGGATGGAAGTTTCCTACCTGATATTTTTCTCTTTCTTCAATTAAGTGTTTGTAGGCTCCTTCTCCAATCTTTGCCTTCCTCCAGAGTTCTGAATAGTGAGAATTGTCCTATTTTTTTTATTTTGTGTTTTTTTGGCTGAATCTCTAGGAAGAGGTTTCCAGTAGCTTTCTTACATCTCCATGTTGCCCTCAAAGCACTTTTAAGACAATTCAGTAAGATGATTGACTACTTGAGTACTAAATGAGAAATCAGTAGCCTTCATATATTTACGGACAACCAGAAGATAAAATGGAAGAAAGTACTCCTTATATAAGAGATGAAATATGTAGGATTAAATTTAATTAGAAGGGATTAACATCTATATAAAGAAATCTTTAAAATATCCTCAGACTTGAACAAATGGATTAGCCTAAAATAGTTTTGAATAAGAAAAGACTGTCATTAAAATGTTAGTTAACCCACAACTATAAAAAGTATTATCAAAACATTCGGTTTTTGGCACTATATAAGTTGCTTATAAAGTTTATATTAAAAACTAAGCAATAGCAACCAAGATATTTCTGAAAAGAACAATAACATGTGGACATCAGACTTATTAGACAATAAAATAATTTTACAATAATTAGAATATTGTGGGTCCATAGGCAGAAAATCAATGGCCCAGAATAAAAAATCCAGCCATAGACCCTAGTGTGTGTGTGTATCTGTGTGTATGGGGATTTAGTACATGAGAAGTGTATTTCACAGCACAGAATGAAGGATTTATTATTCAGTAAATTTTATTGAACTGGGTGCCTGTTGATATTTTATCCATATGCACCTACAAATACATAGACACATACTAAGCTTCATGAATGAATGGATTTTCATCTTTTTTACATGGCTATATTTCCTTTAAGAATACAGATATACAGTTGTTTTCCATATCTTTTTTAAAAACTACCTTGATTTCACTTTATTTTCTAGGTATGACCCCCAGGTCTCTCTTTCCCCTGCTGTTTCACATTTCTCTCTTCCCATTCTCTTAAAGCAATTCTAATCAAGTTTTCCCCTCCACTTTGCACAAACTGCTAATAAATGTTCGTCAGTGTCCCTACAATGCTAAATCCAACGGACAGATAAATATTCTCATTCCTACTTGCCCTGTCAACAGTTGACTCAGTTGTCACTCCTTTACTATCCAGGATACCTACCCTGCCTCCTCATCTCCATCTCTGTCTTGTTTACCAACTCTACCTTCTGGCTCCTTAGTCTGCTTGTTCCTCATCATTTTCCTGATTTTAATGATGTAATGCCTTGAAGTATGTCTGCAGTCCTCTACTCTTTTGTTTACATTGATCCATACTTGATTATGTCTGCCAGTCTCAAGACATTAAATATCTATTTACTGTTTACTTCCAAATTTGAATCTTCCTGCTCAGACCTCTGCCCTGAATTTCAGTCTCCAGCTTACAGTCGACATTTCCACTTGTATGTTTGTTAGATATTTCAATCTTAGTATGTCCAAAGCTTTATCTCTTCACTCCCCTTGTTTCTACTCTAATTTAAACCACTTCATCTCTTGTCAAGATACCTGCTATAGCTTGCTAACAAGACTCCATCCTGCCATTGAATCCCTTAGCCTTGTCAAAAGAATAGCTAAAGGGACTATTCAAAGCCTTAGGTAAAATCATGTCACTCTTCTGCTCAGTGAAATGATTCCCCATTTTATTTAGCACAAAAGCTCAAGTCTTTTCAGTGGCCCGTGAGATACTCCATAATGAGTCCTGTATACTTCTCTGATCATATGTCCTGTTACTCTCCAACTCAGTCACTCAATTCCTGCCATATTAGCATTCGTGATGTTCTTGCTGACTCCTTCAAGTCTTTACTTAAATGTTACCTGATCATTGAGGCCCAGCCCAATTGACTAACAATTTTGAAACCCTCCCTTAGCAGTCCCAGTTGCCTCCTGTTTTTCCTGTAGCAGTTACCACCTTCTAACAAATACTTGTTGAAAAACTTACTATTTTTTCCTTTATTGCTCTTTTCCTTCCACTAGAATGTAAGCTTAAGGGTGGAGGCAATTTTGTCTTTATTGTTCCTTGACGTATCCTCAGCAATTATTTGGCAGCCAATATGTATTTGTTAAGTGAATGAAGAGTCAAGACATATTCCTGTTTTACATAAATGCTTCCAGTGGTTTCTCTCAGACTGTAAACTATCTGTCCCCCTAACCCACTCACTACTCTCCCCTTCCTGCTCTACTCTAGTGAACCTGGCTTCCTTGCTGTTCTTTGAACATAACAGACAAGCTCCTACCGCAGGCCTTTGCTCTTGCTTTTTCCCTCTTTCTGATATTTTTTCTTTTCCCAATAGTTACATAGATCCCTCGTTCACCTCCCTTGGGTTTCTCCATACATGTGAGTCAGCTCAAATAGGACTTTCATCAGGAAAAGGACTTTTGCCCATTTTTTTCCACTGTGATTATATTCAACACTTTATAGTGCCTACTACTTGGTAGGTGCTTAATAAATATTTGTTGAAACAAGGAATTCCTGATGAACAAGAATTCAAGATTTAGTATAAATAAACTAAAATCAATAGTGTTCCTGAATACCATCCATTAAAAGTTAGGAAATATAACAAAAAGAATTTACTTTCAAAAGTGATCTATGAAATATTTAGAAATAAGCTTGACAGCAAGTGTTTAGGTCCTATATAAGTTGTTTTGTAAATAAAAGTATAAATATCCACGTGATAGAGGTGAGTAGATGAAGTAGAATGCCCCAGAAATTGATCCTTTTACCAAAGCAACTAATAAACTGGTGAGTACCATCAGAAGCAACTTTTTTTTTTTTTTTAACTTTGGCTTATAGTCAAATCCTTGCAGCATCCAGTAGAGTGCTTGATGAAACTAGAGGCTGACATTTAAGGAACTCTTCATCAAGTTACTCATTGACCAGGTAGGTAATAGAACTGAGACTTCAGTGTCCACACATGACAAGGAATATGTTCTTTGGAAAAATAATTTGGGAAGGTCACTAAAAAATTGACAAATACAGCCTTTATCAAGTAACAATAGAAGTCCCTGAGGATGGGCAAGAATCTGATTTCCAGAGTTACCACAATATTCAGAATGTCCAGTTCTTAGAAATTTACGAAGTCAATCAAGAAAGAGGAAAGTATGATCCTTTCATTGGGGTGGGGGGATGGGAATTGACAGAAACCATCCAAAAGGAGGCCCAAAAACTGTCTTAAATATGCTCAAAGAGCTGAAAGAACTATGAACAAAGAAAACAAATCAGAAGAAGGATATATGAACAATTATGGAATATTAAGAAAGAGAAAAAATTATAAAAAGGAACCAAATCAAAATTCTGAAGCTGATAAGTATAGCAGCTGAAGTAAAATTCACTAGGTGTTCAACAGAAGGTTTGAGCAGGCAGAAGAAAGAAAAAATCAGCAAAATTTAAGACAGGACAATTGAAATTATCTAGTCTGATTAGCAGAATGCTACTAGAAGGAAGAAAAATGGTCAATTATACCAACATATCCATTTTGGGAGTCCCAGAAGGAGGAGAGAGAGAAAGGGGCACAAAAATATTTGAAGAAATAATGACCCCAAACTTACTAACTTTGATGAAAAACTTGAATATACACATTCTGGAAGCTCAACAAGTTGCAAGCATGATAAAATCAAAGGGATCCCTGCTGAGATGCATTATAACCAAATTTCCAAAAGGCAAAGACAGAATCTTGAAAGCAAGAGAAGAGCAACTTTTCACATACAGTGGATCCTCAGTAAGACTAACAGCAGATTTCTTATCAGAAGCCATGGAGAACAGAAATGAGTGAATAACCTTTTTCAGTTGTTGAAAGAAAAAAACTGTGAACCATGAATTCTATGCATCAAAACTCTACATCAAAAATGAAGTACAAATTAAGACATTCCAGATAAACAAGAGCTGAAGGAGTTAATTGCTAGTAGACCTGCCCTTTAGGAAATGCTTAAGGAGGTTCTAATTCAGGCTGAAATAAAATGATATGAGACATATCTTGAACCATATGAAGAAATAAAGATCATAAAGGTAAAGGTATCTGCATAGGTAAATATAAAACTAGGATTTTTTTTTTTTGAGCAGTTTTATTGAGCTATATTCACAGACCGTACAGTCCATCTACAGTATACAATCAATGGTTTTTAAATCACTTCTCTTTTTGTTTCTTATATGATTTAAAAGATAAATGCATAAAATGATAATTATAAATCTATGTTAATGAGTGCACAATGTATAAAGATGTAATTTGTGACAGTAGCAATATAGCATAGTGGTGGGCGAGTATAAGTGGCAGAGTTATATAGGAGAGAGTTAATGTATGCTATTGTAGCTAAGTTGACACCAATTCAAACTGGATTGTTATATATATAGTTTAACACTAATCTCCAAGGTAATGACTAAGAAAATAACTAAAAGATATGCAGAAAAGTAAATGAATAGGGAAAAGACTGTATTGGAGGAAGTAAGGAATAGCAAACATATAAGACAGAAAAAAAAAAGCAAAATTGCAGGAGTAACTCCTTCATTGTCAGTAATCCCTTTAAATGTAAATGGATTAAGCTTGCCTATTAAAAGGAAGATGTGAACAGAATAGGAAAAAACGTGATTGAACCACATGCTAACAAGAGACTCACTTTAGACTCGAAGATATTACATGTTAATAGTAACCAAAAGAGAACGGGATGGTTGTACTAATTTTTTTTTATTCAATTTTATTGAGATATATTCACATACCATACAATTATCCAAGTGTACAATCAGTTGTTCACAGTACCATCATATAGTTGTGCATTCATCACCCCAATCTATTTTTGAACATTTTCCTTGGGTTGTACTAATTTTTAATATTTATTGTATTAAGAGCTCTTCTAAATCAGAAATAAAATGATGGACTTCACAATTTAATAAATAAGATGGGCGAAATGCTCAAACACTCTTTCACACCAGGCCAGCAAAATCATGCAACAAGACATATAAAATGCAGATAATAAATGCAAATAGAAATGCAAAAAATTCTATATAGGTTGTGAAATTTTATACACTAATGATAGGAATGGAAATACAGTCTTTCTTGAGTGTTGCTGTTCAGCATGTGTCACTAATGTTACACCCATTGGCCTTGCAGTTCTAACTTTAGTGATTTATCTAAATGAAATAATGGGTTAGTAAAGATTTATATAAATGGGTGATCACCATTACATTATTTATACATTAAAAACAAACTATTTAAATAACAACCAATAGTTTGAAATTATGAATTGTGGACCATTATGAAAACTGTTAAATTGATGGTCTCATTCTTGATGTATTTGCATGGAAAGATGTTTTCTGTATATTGTTTAAAAGAAGTAGGCTATAAAACAGCAAGCGTTTTGGTCCCATATTTTGTGGGTATGTAATGAAATATCTGAAAAGAATATTAACAATGTTTATCCATGAATGATAGTTTAATGATACTTTGTTTCTAATTTTTAAAAAGAGCTTTACTTTAATAATTTTTATATTTTGAATAAAGCTATTTTCATTTGGAAAAAAAATTATATGCCTAATGGTCTGTTTTGTACAACTTTTTCAGTGCCTAATAGATAGCATGCTGTCATTATCTGGTACCTGTTACTAGTATTAGTAATTTCTAAGTTTCTTACAAATATAAGACAGTAAGTAATTACTAGTACCAAGTATACTTTTCAAAATCTTAACATTGTCTCTTTTTATCTAATGTCAGATTTAGGAAGGAAATATATTTTTTCTTTTTTAAGGAATAGGACATTTATTGTGGAAGATTAACTCTGTTTTAGGCTGATTTTAACATATCTGAGAGAATACTATTTATCTTTGGCAAAGGTGAAAAAACCAGGTTGAGCTAAATTCTTCAGTAAGTTAATTTCTATTTCTAATTTTGTGTTTTCCTTTCAGACAGAACTTTTATAGCTTTTTATTGAAGTATAAAATACATGTAGAAAAACACACAAGTTGTACGTGTATAGCTCAATAGATTTTGTCAGTTTCAACCACCCCATATAACCAACACTCTGATTAGGAAATAGAACATTACCGGCTCCCCTTGAGACCTCTTTGGTCTCCTTTCCCATCAGTACACCATAATATTCATAACCATCATCCTGACTTTTAAGATCATAATTAGTTTTGCCTACTTGTGAACTTTATATAAATGAAAGCATATAGCATGCATTCTATTGTTCTGGCTTCTTTCATTCAGTACCATTGGTGAGCTTTCTCAATCTTATTGCAAATAGTTATAGTTTGTTCATACAGATTTTTAAGGGTAATTTTAAAACTTGAAGTGTCATAATTTTAGACAAATATATTTTTAAATATTTAAAAGAAAACCTTTTAATTCTTGAATTTTAAATGTCAGCTGTAAAATACAGAGTGGGAACATTGTTTCTTAACAAGAAGTAAAGAAAATGTAAGAGTTTCCAGTAATTACGATCTTTATAAAGGTCCATAATATGATGAGACTGTCAAAAGCTAATTTCTTCTTGGGCAAAGTTATAAGGTCTAGTCCAGAAGAAGTAGTTCCCTTTATTCTGAGTCTAATAGGCATTTGATTGTATAGTGTTGAATTTTGGGTGCCACACGTAAAGAGAAATGCAGACAAATATGTCCATCAGAATGACCAGAAAGAAGTTACATTCCTTGGGGCAGAAGATTGAATATGGTGGTTGAGTTCATTATATAAAGAGGAATTAGGATAATTCTGTGACATTTGAGAAAGTGAGATGTGGACCGTGAATGAAAGTTCCAGAAATGCGGATTTTACTCCTCTCTACGGAGTAACTATTTTTTTTTTTTTAGTAAAAGCATTTCATTATGGTAATTTTCAAACAAAAAATTGGAGTGATTAGTAGAGAGTGGAGATATTAGAGATACACACCTATCACCAGGATCATTTTGTACATATCCTGTTGAATACTTGGAATCAGCCATTTCTAAAAGAAGCCCTGGTTCTCTGTAATGGGAAATGGTATTTAGAGACCAGTCTTGAGTACTAGATGTGTTCATTGTTACTGGGTTATCATTGATTTTAATAATTTCATTGGCTAGAGCTAGGAAATACACATTTTTTAATGACTTCATGTATTTCTAACCCAAACTTAAAAGTACATTTTTTACTTAACTTTGATTTTTATAATCATGTCCTTTTTCTCATATTCTTAAAATTTTGGTTCCTAATGACATTCACATAGTTATTATTTGATCTATATTGTTTTAACTATCTCAGTATGAACACTAATATCCTACCCACTGAATGCAATTTAAAATTTCTTCATGGGTAATTTTTTTGTCTTTAGAATGTATAGTTAAAATACTGAGTTTTAAAGTAATTCAAGATAATTATTTTTCATAGTTATGTGATTAACTTGATATATAGATGTATTTGTTTCAATTTTTTTCATATTTAGGTATTTGAGATTTTTTGCTTTATGTTACAATTTTGTTTCTTAATTATGTAAAATATTCATAAAATAAAGTAGATGCAGAAAAGTTTATTTTCTAGCTCTGTCTCTTCCTCATAGGTAACTTTTTAATCTGTTTTTAATCGCAATAAAATATACATAACATGAACATCATTTTAACCATTTTATGTTGACAATTCTTTGACATTAAGTACAATGACAATAATGTGTAACTTTGATCACTACTTGCAAAATATTTTCATTGTCTCAAACCAAAACTTATACTCATGTAACAATTACTCCTCATTCCCTTCTCCCCTACTCCTGGTAACCACTATTCTGCTTTCTGTATCTATGAATTTGCTTATTCTATATATTTCTTATAAGAGAAATCATACACTATTTGTCCATTTATGTGTGACTTCTTTCACTCAACTTGATTTCTTCAGGGTTCATTCATGTAACATGTACCATAGGTGACTATTTTTATTAATTTTTGGTTGATTTCATTTTTTAAAATGAATATATATGTATTCTTATACCCCATCCATATCGTTTTATACGAAAGGTAGCATATTATAAAGAAGGTTCTAAACTTTCCCTTTTACATTTTATAATAAATCCTTAAGATCATCCCATAGCAGTATACTGATATCTCCTTAAAAATTTTTGCAGTTTTATAGTACTCCATTTTACAGATACATTTTAGTTTATTCAGCCAGTTCACTGTAGATAATCATTTTTGTTATCAGGATTTTGCTGTTATAAATTGTGTTACATTTTAAAGCCTTGTGTAGACATTATTTTGTATTTTGCCAGTGTGTCTTGGGGTAGAGTCTAAAAATGGCATTCCTGAGTCAAAAGTTATGATTTAAATGCAATACCACCAAATTCCCTTCCATGTGGGTTGTACCAGTTTGCATGTAGGAATTTCAATATGTGCTTGCATCTGTTTCTGAATTTTCTTACTGTTCCATTGGTTTGTCTTTTCATGTGTAAATTCTATACTGTTTAATGAGAGATGCTTTACTATATGTTTTAATATTTTGTAAGGTTATATATCCCTCCCCTTTTCTTCTTTTAATTTAAAAGATTTTCCTGGTTATTTTTGCTTGTGTATTTTTTCCGGTGAGCGTTACAATCAACGTTTCTAGTTCCCAGAAGAAATGCTGCTGTTATTTTTACTGCAGTACCATTAAATTTATAAATTTGCTTAGGGAATATTGTCATCTTTATGGTGTCTTTCTGTTCACAAACACAGTATGTCTTTATATTTGTTCAAGGCAGAAATATTTTATGCTTCAGAAGAACTTTTTAATTGTTATACAGAAGTAAAACAGACTACTGTGTGAAATTGTGGATTCATTTGTAAAGTTATGTTGCATTAGATACAATATGCAGTAAATGACTTAAAAGTTACTTCCAACTCTAAGGTGTTGTATCAAAAAACTTTCTTAAGAAATTTGAATGTGTTTTATTATATCTACTATTCTTTACACATTAATAGAGACTTGACTGCTCCTTCAAGACTATAATTAAGAATGAAGAAAAGGAGTAGAAGTAGGTCAGGGATTGTTCTATATTGACGTGAACTCATGGAAGTCAGTGAATGATGGAAGTGAATATTGAACTACTGTTTTAAACTAGGACTATGAGGTGGGGTGTTGAAGCTAAATATATTTCTCTTTTCAAAATCAGTACATTTGTATGCTTAATGTGTATTTAGTCAATCAATCGAAAGTAAGATAAAAGTAGAGATTATAAATTTGCCTTTTAAAACAATGTCAAAAATATCAGGGATTTTTTTAAAGATCCAGTAATGTATCAGTTTATGTGCTTGAAAATTAACAAATACTTTGAGAGTCTCCAATATAGCAGCAGACTGTGAACTTCTCTTAGACCAAGGATAAATTTTTTGTCAGATATTAAAAAAATCTCTTTTGCCTATCTTATACCTGATATGTGGTCAATTAGTTTGTTGAACTGCAAAACTAAACTGAAGTGGTATAAGGATTACTGTCTCTGAAACCTTTTTCTTGTTCAAATTTTAGGATCCTTCAAAGTTGTACAAGAAAGCAGGTGATGTTGCAGCCATTGAATGCCAATCTGAAGAAGGCATCCATCTTCATTCACAGGGAGAAAAAAATCCTTTGTCTAAGAAGCTTTCTCCAGTGCACTCAGAAATGGCAGATTACATCAATGCAACACCATCTACTCTTGTTGGTGTTCGGGATCCTGATTTAAAAGACAGAGCCTTACTTAATGGAGGAACAAGTGTAACAGAAAAGTTGGCACAGCTCATTGCTACTTGTCCTCCCTCCAAGTCTTCCAAGACAAAATCGAAGAAATTAGGAACTGGTACTGCAGCAGGATTGGTTAGCAAGGATTTGATGAGAAAAACAGGGATTGGCTCTGTAGCTGGTATAATACATAAGGACTTAATAAAGAAACCAGCTATCAGCACAGCAGTTGGATTGATAACTAAAGATCCTGGGAAAAAGCCAGTGTTTAGTGCAACAGTAGGATTGGTCAGTAAGGACTCTGTGAAAAAACTGGGAACTGGCACTACAGCCATATTCATTAATAAGGACTTGAGCAAAAAACCTGGGACTATCACTACAGTAGGACTGCTGAATAAGGATTCAGGAAGGAAACTAGGAATTGGTATTGTTCCAGGTTTAGTTAATAAGGAATCTGGCAAGAAGTTAGGACTTGGCACTGTAGTTGGACTGGTTAATAAGGACTTGGGAAAGAAACTAGGTTCTACTGTTGGTCTGGTGGCCAAGGACTGTTCAAAGAAGATTGTGGCAAGTTCTGCAATGGGATTGGTTAATAAGGACATTGGAAAGAAACTAGTAACTTGCCCCATGGTAGGATTAGTCAGTAAAGATGCCGTAAACCTTAAAGCTGAAGCACTGCTCCCCACTCAGGAACCACTAAAGGCTTCTTGCAGTACGAACATCAATAGTCATGATAGTCAGGAACTTCCTGAATCCCTGAAAGACAGTACCACCAGCAAAACTTTCGAGAAGAATGTTATAAGGCAGAGTAAAGAAAGCATATTGGAAAAGTTCTCAGTTCGAAAAGAAATCATTAATTTGGAAAAAGAAGTGTTTAATGAAGGAACATGCATTCAGCAAGACAGTTTCTCATCCAGTGAAAGGGGTTCCTATGAAAACTCCAAGCATGAAAAGCAACCTCCTGTATATTGCACTTCTCCGGACTTTCAAATGGGAGGTGCTTCTGATGCATCTACAGCTAAATCCCCTTATAGTGCAGTAGGAGAAAGCAATCTCCCTTCCCCATCACCTACTGTATCTGTTACTCCTTTAACCAGAAGTCCCTCTGAATCTTCTTCACAGTTGGGTCCTAATCCAATACTTTTAAGTCCTACCACAGAATTAATGCAAGAGATTTCTGAATCTGTTGGAAAGAACCAATTTACTTCTGACAGTACCCACTTGAACATTGGTCATAGGTCTGTGGGTCATAACATGAATATTGACTGTAAAGGGATTGATAAAGAGCTAAATGATTCAAAAACTACACATATAGATATTCCAAGATTAAGTTCTTCCCTAGGAAAAAAGCCG
Organism: Choloepus didactylus; assembly: GCF_015220235.1. Classification (NCBI taxonomy): domain Eukaryota; kingdom Metazoa; phylum Chordata; class Mammalia; order Pilosa; family Megalonychidae; genus Choloepus; species Choloepus didactylus. The sequence goes on from NC_051308.1 coordinate 109,975,113, forward strand.
AGTTTGACTTCTGAATCCAGTATTCATACAATTACCCCTTCAGTTGTCAATTTCACTAGTTTATTTAGTAATAAGCCCTTTCTAAAACTTGGTGCAGTAACTGCATCAGACAAACACTGCCAAGTTGCTGAAAGCCTAAGCACTAGTTTGCAGTCCAAACAATTAAAAAAAAGGAAAGGAAGAAAACCTCGTTGGACTAAAGTAGTGGCAAGAAGCACATGCAGGTCTCCAAAAGGGCTAGAGTTAGAAAGATCAGAGCTTTTTAAAAATGTTTCATGTAGTTCACTATCAAATAGTAATTCTGAGTCAACCAAGTTTATGAAAAACCTTGGACCATCTTCATTTGTAGATCATGACTTCCTTAAACGCCGATTGCCAAAGTTGAGCAAATCCACAGCTCCATCTCTTGCTCTCTTAACTGATAGTGAAAAAACATCTCATAAGTCTTTTGCTACACACAAACTATCTTCCAGTATGTGTGTCTCTAGTGACCTGTTGTCTAACATTTATAAGCCTAAAAGAGGAAGACCTAAATCTAAGGAGATGCCTCAACTGGAAGGTCCACCCAAAAGGACTCTAAAAATCCCAGCCTCTAAAGTTTTTTCCTTGCAGTCTAAGGAAGAACAAGAACCTCCGATTTTACAGCCAGAGATTGAAATCCCTTCCTTCAAACAAAGTCTGTCTGTGTCTCCTTTCCCCAAGAAGAGAGGCAGACCTAAGAGGCAAATGAGGTCACCAGTGAAGATGAAACCACCGGTACTGTCAGTGGCTCCATTTGTTGCCACCGAAAGTCCAAGCAAGCTGGAGTCTGAAAGTGATAACCATAGAAGTAGCAGTGATTTTTTTGAGAGTGAGGACCAACTTCAGGATCCAGATGATCTAGATGACAGTCATAGGCCAAGTCTCTGTAGTATGAGTGACCTTGAGATGGAACCAGATAAAAAAATAACCAAGAGAAACAATGGACAATTAATGAAAACCATTATCCGAAAAATAAATAAAATGAAGACTTTAAAGAGAAAGAAACTGTTGAATCAGATTCTTTCAAGCTCTGTAGAATCAAGTAATAAAGGGAAAGTGCAATCCAAACTCCACAATACAGTGTCAAGTCTTGCTGCCACATTTGGCTCTAAATTGGGCCAACAGATAAATGTCAGCAAGAAAGGAACCATTTATATAGGAAAGAGGAGGGGTCGAAAACCTAAAACTGTCCTAAATGGCATTCTTTCTGGTAGTCCCACCAGCCTAGCTGTCCTTGAGCAAACAGCTCAACAGGCAGCAGGGTCAGCATTAGGACAGATCCTTCCCCCATTATTGCCTTCAGCTGCTAGTAGTTCTGAGATTCTTCCATCACCTATCTGCTCTCAGTCTTCTGGGAATAGTGGAGGTCAGAGTCCTGTAAGCAGTGATGCAGGCTTTGTTGAACCCAGTTCAGTGCCATATTTGCATTTACACTCTAGACAGGGCAGTATGATTCAGACTCTTGCAATGAAGAAGGCCTCAAAGGGGAGGAGGCGATTATCACCTCCTACGTTGTTGCCTAATTCTCCTTCACACTTGAGTGAACTCACATCTCTGAAAGAAGCTACTCCTTCTCCAATTAGTGAGTCTCATAGTGATGAGACCATTCCCAGTGATAGTGGAATTGGTACAGATAATAACAGCACATCAGACAGGGCAGAGAAATTTTGTGGGCAAAAAAAGAGGAGGCATTCTTTTGAACATGTTTCTCTGATCCCCCCTGAAACCTCCACTGTTCTAAGCAGTCTTAAAGAAAAACACAAACACAAATGTAAGCGCAGGAATCATGATTACCTCAGCTATGACAAGATGAAAAGGCAGAAACGAAAACGGAAAAAGAAATATCCCCAAATCCGAAATAGGCAGGACCCAGATTTTATTGCAGAGTTGGAGGAGCTAATAAGTCGTCTGAGTGAAATCCGGATTACTCATCGAAGTCATCATTTTATCCCCCGAGATCTTCTGCCAACTATTTTTCGAATCAACTTTAATAGTTTCTACACACATCCATCTTTCCCTTTAGACCCTTTGCACTACATTAGAAAACCTGACTTAAAAAAGAAAAGAGGGAGACCCCCTAAGATGAGGGAGGCAATGGCTGAAATGCCTTTTATGCACAGCCTTAGTTTTCCTCTCTCTAGTACTGGATTCTATCCCTCTTATGGCATGCCTTATTCTCCTTCACCCCTTACAGCTGCTCCCATAGGATTAGGTTACTATGGAAGATATCCCCCAACTCTTTATCCACCTCCTCCATCTCCTTCTTTCACCACCCCACTTCCACCCCCTTCCTATATGCATGCTGGTCATTTACTTCTCAATCCCACCAAATACCATAAGAAAAAGCATAAGCTACTTCGACAGGAGGCCTTCCTTACAACCAGCAGGACTCCCCTCCTTTCCATGAGTACCTACCCCAGCGTCCCTCCCGAGATGGCTTATGGTTGGATGGTTGAGCACAAACACAGGCACCGTCACAAACACAGAGAACACCGTTCTTCTGAACAACCCCAGGTTTCCATGGACACTGGCTCTTCCAGATCTGTCCTGGAGTCATTGAAGCGCTATCGATTTGGGAAGGATACTGTTGGAGAGCGATATAAACATAAGGAAAAGCACCGGTGTCACATGTCCTGCCCTCATCTCTCACCTTCAAAAAGCTTAATAAACAGAGAGGAACAGTGGGTCCACCGAGAGCCTTCAGAATCTAGTTCATTGGCTCTGGGATTGCAGACACCTTTACAGATTGACTGTTCAGAAAATTCTCCAAGTTTATCTCTTGGAGGATTCACTCCCAGCTCTGAGCTGGCCAGCAATGATGAACATACAAACCTTTTCACAAGTGCAATAGGCAGCTGCAGAGTTTCAAACCCTAACTCCAGTGGCCGGAAGAAATTAACTGACAGCCCTGGACTCTTCTCTGCGCAGGACACTTCGCTAAATCGGCCTCACAGAAAGGAGCCACTGCCTTCCAGCGAAAGGGCAGTACAGACACTGACAGGTAAGAGGGTTACTTTGTTGCCTATTTGTGATTAAGAAATAGATTATTTTGCCTGCTGGTTGCCTGATATATGTAGATGAATTTTTAACATTTATTTTTTGGTTTTGAAAATTATTTCAAATTCTTATCTTCAGAGTTCTCATTTTCTTTAAATGTAAGAATTAAAATATGTCTTTGCATTAATTTATTGTTTTGAGAAGCAGTATAATTGTCAAAACAAACAACTAAAAACACATAACTTTCTAAAACCAGGAAAAATGGTTTCTGCAAAAGGCCATGGCACAATTTCTATAGTGAGAGATGGCTCATCATTAGTAGCTACATAGGATTTTTAATATATACTAATCCAGTAAGTATAAATACTTCTGTTGCAGAAAGAATACATTGTTAACCAAATATGTCTCGTAGTAAAGATCCAAGCATTGAAAAATACCCATTCATTGAAAATTTACCTGAATGTTAAGAAGGACTTCATTTTGCAGAATACTCTTATACTGTATCTATGCCTTTATGAAATTCCTTTTCATAGATTTATAAATTTATGGGTTTTACTTAGATGCTGCCAAAACAAATCCTCTTTTGAGAAATTGGCTTTCTCATTATGTTGCCATACTCTGCTGTTAGTAAGCTTTTTTTTTTTTTTTTTTTTTTTCCACTAAACACCCCAAGTTGTATTCTTTGACAGTTTCTACTGGTTATTATTCAAAAAATGTAAAAGTAATTAATTTAGTTTGGGAATTCCTGGTCCAAGCTGCAGGATATTCCAAAGTGCTGATTTCCCCCTCTGTTCATTCCCATCCCCAGTGCTAATGCATACCCAACTCAATACAAAAAAAAAAGTGAAAGCAGCTATTTATATACTAAAAATGTGATTAAATTAAAATATAGTCATTAGTTCATAGTCCAGAATGATCAAATAACCTGGTTAATTAAAAAATTATTGTCTTCATCAGTTTTAGACATACAGAAAATAGTATGACCTAAAGATGTTTGCCATGATCTTATCTTTGCTAATCGTATTTCTGATTTTATTTATGCAGCGTAACAATGTTACACAGCAAGATAGTTTTAAATAAAAGTTCTGGTTTTATCTAAACTGTTAACTTTGATGAACATGGCTTTATTTTTGACTGAACTTCATTCTTCCATCTCAAATATTGAAGTAGTTCATTAATCTCCAGTACATTTTATCTTCATAAAAGCTGCTTCAATTAGATATAAAAGTTTGTAAAAGAGATCATTTAGATTATACATTTGTAATGCCTAGGGAAAATGTCTTAATAGTTGAGAAGAAGACAGAAAACAAAAAAGATTGCTCTTTCAAATAGAAAATATGCCTAAGTCAGGTGTTCTTTATCAGGGATCTCAACCCTAAGGGGTTTATAAACTCTAGGAAGTGCATGAACCTGCTGATGTTGTAAATAAAATTATGTGTATGTATACTTGCATGCATTTTTCTAGAGAGAATCCATATGTTTCATCAGATTCTCCAAGCAAATTCCAAGCCTCAAGTATGCCCTCCTATATTGTGGAAATAGGAGGGTTATTATGAGGAGTAAAGGAGATTATGCTGCTTAGCACTTTGATTTGAGCTTAGTAAGCATTCAGTGTTAGTTAATATTATTCGCCTAAAGAATGAAAAACTTTGAGGAGATAAACTCCTCAAAGACAAGGGGTTTTAATTCCTAATTTTCATTATCCTGAAGTTTTGAAAAATAAAAGCTATCTTAATGGAGAAGGTGGGTTTCCTTTAGTTTTTTTTTAATTGAAATATATTCACATGCCATACAATCATCCAAAGTGTAAAACAAATGTGTTCTTTAGTTTTTAACAGTGTAATAAAGAGGGAGGGAAATACAAAAAAAAGAACAAAACAAATCCTAAGCTTTAATTTAGTTCATTCAACAAATTTTTGAAAAATATTTAATCAGTAATAGTTAATGAGTTTCTGATATATGCTAGGCATACTGCTTTGTGGACCCTTGTATAATAGGAAACATAGCTCACAGGTTCATTATTTTCATAGAATTTATAGTAGAGGAGAAGGATATGAATAAAAAAAATTAAGCTTTAAAATTGTGCTAAGGGCTCTAAAAAGAAAGAGGGGAGAGAGTACAGGGTTCTGTGAGAGCATGAGGTGGGGGTGCCTAACTCAGAGAAGGCCTCCCTGATAAAGTGACTCTAAACTTGGACCTGAAGAATGAACAGCAGTTAGTTGGGTAAATAGAGTTTTATTCATTCATTTATTCATGTATTTAGCAAACATTCATTGAATTACACATTCAGCACTGTTCTAGTCACTGGAAATCTATTTAGATATAGCCATTAGGAATGGCCTGAGGATGATAAGTTGAAACTTGAAAGATGAGAAGCCACCAGCTTCTGAAGCTGGGGATGAGTGAAGAGCAAGTTGCAAATCCTAAACTAGGAAAAAGTTTAGGTATAAAAGAAACTGAAAAAAGATTTATTGTGGTAGGTGAGGGAGTACAGAAGAGAGAATGGTGAGAAATGAGGTGAAAGAAAGAGGCCAGGCCATATGTTAAGGATTTTAGATTTTATACTAAGAGCACTACCTTATAGGTAGGGGAGTATTGTTTTTAGATTTGCATTTTTTTAAAGATCATTCTGGCTCCTGTGTGAACACTATATTGGAGAAGGCAAAAATTGATGTAGGGAAACTAGTTAATAGGCTATTGCAGTTGTCCAAATGAGATGATGGGGTTTAGACTAGAGTGGTGGTAGAATCCTCTATATGAACATTTGAGAGATTGGCGGTGCCATGCACTGAAACAGAGAAGACTGGAGGTGGAGCAGATTTAGGGAGAGCACAAGTTTACTTTTAATATATTGAAAGTTTGAGATGTCTGTAGAACATTCAAGTGGAGATGTTGACTTCACAGTTGAACATTAGCTCTGGAGCTCAGTAGAGAAGTTTGGATTAAAGATAAGAACATTTCATTATGAGGTTTTTAAAAATTTTGGCAATCTTGTTCACTAAAAATAAAAGGGCTTGGGGGAAGGGAAAGATAGAACTAGGAGCAGACTCTCAAATCCTAACTTTGTAATCACAGCACCATGAGTAAGAATAAAAATTCCAGAAAATACCAGCAGCAGTTAAAAAGTCATGTTAGCTTGCTTAATAAATAAATATTATAGTTTCCTTTTTAGGAAGAGGTGAAGGTAGCTTTATAGAAGCAGGTGTAAGGAAGGATTGAAGCTTCTCAATTGTGGACACAAACAGAAAACACTGGTAAATAAAGGCAGTGATGCCAGAGAGAACTGTTTCTGGTTTATTGTCTTGTGTTTGATTCTTTTGCACAAAGATTGGAGAAAACCTTACTATAAGCACTTGCAGGAAAGCCTATGGCCAGATGGGGCCAAGAGGAAGATAGTGAAATTAGTCGGCATTCTGAACAGAACTGCTTTGCTCTGTGGTTTGTTATAATTAGTTTGTGTTAATGTACTCCTTGTTCAGCTGCTAACTTGGTGCTGCAACACATTAATTTATTATGTATGAACCAACATAACTTCCAGATTATCCTGGTACCATTCTTCTATTTACTGGTTGTATATTAGCTGTTTCACCATAGAAAAATACATGCTATAATAAAACAGATTAATGAAAACAAATTATGAATTGTCAATATATATTTAAAGCCGTGAGAGTGACGAAACTTCCCTAGGGAGAGAATATAGAATGGAAAAAGAAGAGAGCCTTGGATCATAGAAGTTGAAATATGTTAGCCTTTGGTTTATATGTGACCCTTTGGAGATTTCACATAAAAATTTAGAATTATGGTTCTCTTTTTAAAAATCAGAACATCTGCAACAATGAATTCACATTTCCTACATGGCAGTGATGGCAGAGGCTGAGTATTGGTGGCTACCGTTTAGTTTGGGCTGGCATTCTTCATTTGGAACAGTCCTAATGGTTTCCTGTTATCTGTTACATCAGACCCACTTCAGTTATTTAAGCAGCATGCCTGGATCCAGAGAACATTTGAGTTTGAGGTCCCTTGTTTAAGGATTGTGAGGAGGATGAAGAACTTATAAAGAGTGGTGCAATTGAGGTAAAGAAGAGGAAAGGTTATTGAATGTGTCATCTATACATACAGTAAAATCACCCAGGAAGGTGATTACAGGAGTTGGGGTGAAAAGTATGAGCATAAACTTTACTATTTCAAAATCCTTATGGCATGGGAGAGAATGCAGGGAAGTGGAACATGAAGCAAGCATATCTGCTTTAAAAATAACTTGTCTATATTTTCTTTTAAAAATAACATGCAAAAACACTGAGACCTCCCTGCAGTCCAAATTCTTCTAATTGCTATGCATCTTGGAGTATCTCCATCCTCATCAAGTTCCTCTGGATGGAGATATGACTTGATTTTCTAATATGAATTTACTGGGCTTTTTAAAGGTATTTGTGAAAATAGGTCTAGCTATTGTTTTTAACAGAATACTCAGAAAATAGACCTTTAATTAAAGAAAATACTACATCAAGCATCAGATATTTGCATTTTGATCATTTTGAAGGTCAAAACTTATTTGAGTAAAACTTTATGCATTTGATTTCTGCTCTCAACTAATACCTTATATTGGTAGGTGTTCATTCAGCAGTTATTTTGTACTCTTGTGTGCCAGGTACAAAGAATAAAACCATGAATGAGATATAATTTCTTCCTTCAACTTCACAGTTCGTTGGAGAACACGGATATGTATACGAATAATTATTGATAGCTCTTATAACTGAGATATTCACAAACTGTTTTTGAGAGCATATGAGTGAGAGATTCACTTAAAAGGGGCTGGGAAGGAGAATTGTGTTTAGCACACAAAGAATAAGAGGTGAAGACTATTTCTTACAAGAAATGAACTTTTCATAGGCATGGAGCCATAAGAGTGTGCTTAGATAACTGTAGATAGTCTGATACGCAAGGTTCCAAGGGGTGAGGCTAGAAATATAGGAAAGGAACAGATCATAAAGGCTCTTGTTTATGTAACATTCCACGAAGTTTGACATTTATCTTACAAAAAATGGGAAATTGCTGAGAGTTTTAAGCAGAAAAGTAATTTGTTTCATGATTTGATAGCAATGTGAAAAATGCATTAGAGAAAGTAGATCTGGTAGATCAGTTTGAAAATTGTCCCAGCAAAATTGGGTAGAATGCAATGCTGGTGTACAATCAGGGAGGGGAAAGGGGTATGGGATGTTTGGGAGGTCTTCTTTTTTCTTTTTATTTCTTCTTCTGGGGTACTGCCAATGTTCTAAAAGTGATCATGGTGATGAATACATAAATAAGTAATGATACTGTGAACCATTGATTGTATACTTTGGATGGATTGTATGGTGTGTGAATATATCTCAATAAAATTATGTTTAAGAAAATATTGTGGAGGAGGGGCACGATGGCAGTGTAGGGATTTGTGGAATTTAGTTAATCCTTTGCAACAATCTAGTACATAGGAACAACTAGTAAATAGTTTGGAACAACTATTTGGGGACATCCGTGGCTGGACACACATTGTACACCAGTCTGGAATGGGTGAAAGGACCGAGACCACAGTGTAGAACTGTAAGTAAAGCCCTCAAAACTGCAGAGGTGGTGCCCCTCTCCCACTGGCACTGCCGACTGAGTTGGAACACACCCCTGTGGGAATAAGAAGTCTCTGCTGGCAGCAAGGGAAGGTAACTCAACCAAGCTCCAGTTGCAGTTTTAACTAACAAATTTGGACTAATGAATACAAGCTACAAGCACAAATAAACCCAGAGCAAGCAGGAAAGGAAACCTGAGGTCCCCGCCAGCAGAGAGGAGTCGGGGGTGATGGAAAAAGAAAGTAATAATAAATAAATAAAAACGGGCTTTTGGAGATGGCTGAGCTCGGAATACTGGAAAACTGCTGTGTTCCAAGAAAAGGGGCCCATAGAACCAGGTACCAACTACAGCTCTAGACTGGAGAAACTGGGGAGCTGGGGACTGGCTTTGAGAAGGGGATTTCTTTCTTTTTTTCTTTTTTTTTTTTTTTTCTCATTCTACGTAGCTCATTAGAGAAAGCCTCAGGCATTTTCAGTTGTCATTGCTGACCCAGGCAAGGATGGAGTTAAGATAGTCAGAGACAAAAGAATTCAGCTGAAGGAGATAATTCCATAAAGGGCATATCTTTCCTAAGAAAAGGAAAGGGAGCAGAAAAAGCTTAAGCCTAACTTTTGACCACCTTGGTCCGGAGCAGGGACTGGGTCTGCTGAGAATTAAAGGCATCACACCATACCTCTTTACACCAGTGGAGGACTGTGGGCTGACAAGCGCCACCTGCTGGGTAGGATAGGAACAGCACAGAGTCTGGAGGCCTCACAGGAAAGTCAAACAGCAAATTTGAAGAGGCGGAAGAAAGGATTCATGAACTAGAGGACAGTACATCTGAAATCCTAAACACAAAAGAACATATAGGGAAAAGAATGGAAAAATATGAGCAGGGTCTCAGAGAACAGAATGACAACCTGAAGTGCACAAGTATACGTGTTATGGGTGTCACAGAAGGAGAAGTGAAGGGATAAGAGGCAGAAGGAATAATGGAGGAAATAATCACTGAAAATTTTCCATCTGTTGTGAAAGACATAAAATTACAGATCCAAGAAGCACAGTGCACCCCAAACAGAATAGATCTGAATAGATCTACTCTAAGACACTTAATAATCATATTATCAAATGTCAGACGAGAAAATTCTGAAAGCAGCAACAGAAAATTGATCCATCACATACAAAGGAAGCTTGATAGAACTATGTGCGTATTTCTATGTGGAAACCATGGAGGCGGGAAGACAATGGTATGATATATTTAAAATACTGAAAGAGAAAATCTGCTAACCAAAAATTCTATATCTGGCAAAACTCCTTCAGAATTCAGGGAGAGTTTAAAATATTTTCAGACAAACAGACACTGAGAGAGTTGTGAAGACAATACCTGCTCTACAAGAAATGCTAAAGGGAGCACTACAGGCAGATAGTAAAAGACAGGAGAGAGAGATTTGGAAGGCTGGGGGCATGGATGACACTAGAAAGAAGGATAGACTGGGACTGTATAACTTAGTGAAACCTAGAGTGGTCAGTAATGGTGATTAAATGTTATAATATAAGAATCTTTTTTCATGAGGGAGAGCAAATGAATGTCAACATTGCAAGGTGTTGAAAATTGGATGGTATAGAGGAAAAAGTACAATCCATGCAAACTAGTCTATAGTTAGCAGTAACATTGTGATATGCTTCCATTAATTGTAACAAAAGCAATATACCAAAACTATATGTCTATAAGAGGGGATATATGGACCGCTATGGGATTCTTATTGTTGGTGTTGTTGTATGACCTTTTCATTGTATTTTATTTTAATATTTTTCTTTTATTTTTTTATTCATTTTTCCTCCTCTTCCTCTTTCTTTGCAGTAGAAATGGAAATGTCCTCTTATAGATTTTGATGATAAATGCATAACTATGTGATTATACCATTCATTGTTTACTTAAGATGGATTGTATGGTATGTGAATAAAACTGTTTAAAAATATAAACCATTTAAAATAAAACTGTGTAAAATACAGGTTCTGGAGAAAATGTGGAGAGAGGGATGTACCTATTCACTGTTGGTAGGGAAGTAGAATGGTACAGCCCAGCTGGAGGGCAGTGTGGTAGTTCCACAGGAAGCTAAGTGTGGGGTTGCCCTATGGTCCTGCAACCCTGTTACTGGGTGTATAATTTGAGGTACTGAGAGCGGGGACATGAGTAGACATTTGCACACTGGTGTTTGTGGTGGCACAAATAGTATGTTGAGTGAAATAAGCCAGAAATGAAAAGTCAAGCATTATAATGCCTCACTAATATGAACTAACAATAATGTGCAAACTCTGAGAATTGAATCTGGGAACATGGGTTATCAGGGGAAAGCTTATTGTAAAGGTTCATAGATCATAAGTTCTTAACAGCAGTCATATCTTTTCATGAGTTGTAGTGGTTATTTCTAAATTTTGAGAAGCTGAGCTGTTTGTGATCTGGTTGGTCCCTGGAGCTTTGGGTGACTGTCTGGCACCTGGGACTCAGAGCGAGAGTTTGGCAGCTTGAAGTAGCTGTTAAAGAGGCTGTAAAGGAGATCAGACTTCGACTGTAGCCATGAATGAAATTGACTTGGTTGATACTGGGGTAGGTCAGAATAAAGGGCAGAGGATGATATTGACTGTGTTTTAAAACTTTGGCTTCTGTGTGGGACCAAAGGAAGAGATGTTTATTTGGTGCAAAATCTGCATTTTCTCTAGCACACTGTATAAGTTAACTTGTTTGGTTAGTTTACTCAAATACCATAACTACATGGAACCCTGAATAGAGAGTGATATCGGGATGGTTGCATAGGTTAGTGTGAAGCCCCTATACTTCCCAGAGTAATTTGGGGAGAGAATAAAAAGTATTTGCAAAGCCCTCTTGAGGGACTGGGGGAAAATGTGGAAATATTAAACTTCACCTGGGGAATTCCTGATATTCTTGCAAGCATTAGGAACTACCAGTTCAGTAGGCCAAGCCCTCTATCTTGGGGCTTGCCCTTATGAAGCTTGTTACTGCAAAGGAGAGGCTAAACCTATTTGTAATTGCGTCTAAGAATCACCTCCCTCTCTATGAACTGGAAAGGTGTTGGCTAACTACAAAGGAAAAGTTAAATTTCAGCCACTGAAGCTTTATTTCGTATCCCCCCTTTTGGTCAAGAAGATGTTCTCAGTCCCACGATGCCAGGATCTTATTCTTACTCTGATTCTTTCTGGTGTAAGGAAAGTGGTCAAGAATAGATTGGGGTGATGAAGGCATGACCATGTGACAGTACTGTGAACAGTTGATTGTACACCATAGATGATTGTATGGTGTGTGAATAGATCTCAAACTGAATTTAATTTAAAAAAAAAGTAAATGAACAATGGGGGGAGGAGGGGAAATGGATGTTTTGGATGTTCTTTTTTATTTTGATTATTTTATTTTTTGGAGTAATGAAAATGTTCGAAGTTTGTGGTGATGAAAGCATAACTATATGATGACGCTGTGAACAACTGACTGTACACTTTGAATGATTGTATGTTATGTGATCATATCTCAATAAAATTGCACTAAAAAAGGAAAAAAAGTATGAGTCTGAACATGGATGAACCTTGAAACGTTATGCTAGGTGAAATAAGTAGACACAAAAGGACAAATATTGTATGATTCCATTTATGTGATATATCTGGAATAATCAAATTCATAGAGACAGAAAGTAGATTTGAGGTAACCAGGGACTATGGTAGAGAATAAGAAGTTATAGCTTAATGGGTACAGAGTTGCTGCTTTGGGTGATGAAAAAGTTTTGGTCGTGATTGTAGCACAACATTGTTAATGTAATTAATGCCACTGAATTGTATGCTTAAAAATGGCTTTATGTTATACATATGTTATCACAATTAAAAATAATGAAGACTTTGAATGTAAATACTTAATAAATAATGTTAATATTAATAAACATCATTGTATTAATTCAATATATTATATTATGGTTCAGTATTATATCATAATTATTTAATATCAATGTTGATAATAAAAATAAATAAATACTTTGTATGTAGCCTAGAGCAAGATTTAGATAAATGATTTTTTAAGCCATGAGAGTGATAATAAAGGATGAGCAGAGTACTTAAAGGAGCCTGTAATCAAGAGTATCAAATATTACAGAGATCAGTTAGATAAGGATTGAAAATGGACAATTGGCTTTGCATTTAGGTTGTCTTCAGAGAAGATCAGTTTCCATAGTGACAGATGTGACATATCTCCGGGTAGGAAATGAATGAAAAGTGAGGATTTGCAGACAATTAAAATTCTCCTAAGAGCTTTGAATATTTTTTTCTCTTTTGTAGCGGTCTTAACTGGTTTATTATTTATTCTTTCCTTATAATTACATATTTTGTCAAAGAAGTAATAGCATTCTCTGACTCTGTGATTACTCCACTAGCATGTTTTTCTCTGAAAGTATAAAAGTATCAAAACAGTTTAACTAAACTTCATGTTATTTTAAATTGACATCCTGAGTCTACAGTTGATTTTTACATACATAACTTGAATATAGATTCATTTTACATTATTTTGGTATCCTATGAGAATGGCCAAAAAATTTATCTACCATGTGTTGTAAAAGTGTTGATTACATTGGCGGCATTATTATCCTGAAAGAGTTCTTAAAGCCAAAGGTAGAACAATTTAACTAACTAAAAGCAGCAGTATTGGACTATAAGCCAAATAATAAATTAAATATGAATGTGTGCTGACATAAATATGAAGGGAGGGAGGGAGGGAAGGAAGCGGGGAGGAAGGAAGGAAAAGGTGGAAATCTTCCTTATAGAAGAATTCGAAATAATATATGTACATCCTCCCACTCTGGGAAGGTGGGGCTTAATTCCCCTCCTGTTGGGTATTGGCCGGATTTAGTGACTCACTGCCAAACAAAGGAGTATGGAAAGGGGAAAATAGTAACTTTATAGTGAAGACATCTGACAGCACCTTATGTAAGTGCTCAAACTTAATTTCACCAGTGATATCATGTTGATATCATGTACCCCTGATATGAGAAGGGGACTTCATCTCAGTAGTACTCTCCCTAAAACCCCATAACCACAGTCTAATAGTGAGAAAACACCAGGAAAAAAAACACACTAAGGGACCTTGTGCAAAAACCTGACCACTAATCTTGAAAAGTATTAGGTCATAAAAACACCAGGAAAAATTGAGAAATTGTCACAGATCAGAGGAGTCTAAAGAGATACAACTACTAAATATGATGTGTATTCTAGATTGGACCTTGAAACAGGTGAAATATGAATAGATTCTGAAATTTAGTTAGTTGTATTGTACCAGTATTAACTTTTGAGTTTTGACAGGTGTGCCATAATTATGTACTAACATTAGGGGAAGCTGACAGACCTTCCTTAGTATGTAGCCTGGAGCAAGGCATTTAACCTTTCTTTCCTTGCTTCACAAATGGGGAGAGAAACTGACTTACCATGTCAGCATATTTAGAGTAAACAAGTCACATAAAACATTAAAAAGAATAACTGGACAAATCATTTTTATGTTCATGTTACATAGCTTATTTTTCTATCTTGTATATTAACAGTCTAAAGTCAGTTTGATGCTAATGAAATTAATTATGCACAAAGACCAAGAATTCTGGTTCCACCTGATTTGAATAAGTGGCTCTATTTAATTAAATTTTCTATATTATATAAACATAAAATACACCCAGTTTCAAGTTTTTGACCTGGAAGTCAGATATTCCATCTCTGATTTTCAATATTTTTAACTCATGGCTGACTGCTGATGGCAGATCCTGCAACCTGAATTCAAAACCAGGCAGAGCATTTTGAGTATTTTTCACGTATTTACAATTGCAACTTGCAAGTGATAGAATAAACAGAGGGGGTATTATTGTATGTGATTTACTTCATATACGTATTATATGATGCACTCAGTTGATAAGTAGCTTGTCCACCAAGAATAAATTAGGACGATCTTTCCTTTTTATATGGAAAATATGTATTCACTTTAAAAGCATATTGGTTGAAGCAAAGCATACTCAGTTCTTGTTCTGTTTTCTTTTTAACTGAAGAGTGAAAGGATTGGTGGTCAGATATAGTGATTGGGGACAATTTCTCTCCTGTTGCTTAGAAGATACACCCACAAGTGAAGACATAAAAGAGTTAAGTGTGAACATGTGTAGATGAACGCAGAAAATTGATAGTGGTGGTTAGTGCAGTTCTGGGAATTTCCAGAGGAATTCCATTTCAGTGAATGATCTGATTTGGGCATTATGAGAAGTAGCCTAATTAGAGGGGAAACAGACTTTTTAGTTTAAAAATCACCGCTCCAGGCTTTGAATCATTCTTTCTGTATTGCATTTAATTGGTGAGTCAGATGAAATATGTTGCTTTCAGTAAATGTATTTCCCACAATTGGAAACAGCTGTTTTTATTGTGAAACCAGCTTTTATCCTAGTATTCAGCTCATTCACAAGAAGCTCCCAGGGCTGCTCTGAGCTGTGCACTGTGCCAAAAGATTCAAAACTTGAATCTGGAAACAAAAAACTTGATTAGAGATTTCCAATTACTTGGTATTTTATGTTCATATTCTCTTACTATGGTAGCCATTTTTTTTTTTTTTACAACAAGCTTTAATTCAGTCACTGTTAATATTCTAAAATAGCCTTGACTTAACATATAGAAGAGAAGAGGAATTTCTTTCTTAAAACTAAAATTTTGTAAAATGCCTTGGTTTTAATGGGAAAGAGTAATTTAAATGTTAGCTTTTTTAATATAATATTTTAAATAAATTTATATTATCTTTGAACTTACTAATGCGTAGTATCCTTGCAAATCTAGCACACCTAATCTGTTTTTCCAGAGCGTACCCAAAGATGTTTCTGGCATTATTACTATGAATACTCCTTCTGGCCATTCTCTAATTATTTGATTCTTTAATGTTGAATTCCCAACAGGGTGTGACCAAAACTCAAGCTATATTAAGTTATGAAAATTTTTATGGTGAATTTAGACTAAGGGAATACACATTTTATCTGGCCAACTGTTGGTCTCATTCACGGTGTTCTTTTGCTAATTTATATTTGCTGCCCCAGAAATTCCTAGTATTTTAGCCTAGGATACTCGGGGCTTCAATGAAGTAGTTAGGTTGAATCTTCATTCTGTTTTTCCTTTGTGATACTCCATTTGCCCCCACAGACCTATTAACAGTACGAATTTTCTTGATTTATGGTGATATCTTTGCCCATTTTTCTGTACCCTCCCAGCTGGGGATCTGTAAAGGTAGTATTCCTTTTTACCTTAGATTTGTTTTCAGTTCCTACTATGTAGGCATCAATCAAGATCTCTTGTGACAAATCAATTTCAGAATTGCTTCTTGGTCTTTAGCCATTTTTTGCTTGTAATATAAAGAGTACCAGATTCTTATCCCTTTATATAATCCATTATGTTCTTTTTTTTCCTTTCTCAACTTTCTGACATTCTTACCAGGATTTTATCTTATGGTTTTGCTATATAAGTATCATCTTTCTCCCTTTTTGATCTAAATTGACATAAATGATTCTTCCCAAAACTGGTCTTTATCTTTAAAATCTCGTCAAATAATGGCCAGATAACTCCAGAGATTCTATAATCAAAGCTACTTTCAAGACTTCTTCAAATTTCCAAGTTTTCTTAAATTAAGTCCTCTTTATTGCCCCAATTTATGACATTCTCTTTTTTTAAGTCTCCTTCCTTACTAGAAGCCTGCCTTCTTTTTTACATGAAGGCCTTTATTGCCAACCAAAGAAAAAGAATTTACTCCTAATAATCACCTTACCTTTATTTTGAAATCCAATTTTATTTAGGTACTTTTGTGATTTATCTATATTTTCTACTTCATTTATGTGGGTATAATTTCTGAACATATTTCTGAAGCTGTCATTTGAGTGTTAAAACACCAAGTAGTGTTTCCCCCAGTAGGTTTTGTGGGTTGAGAAATTCCCATTTATATTCTCTGTTTACTTCTGAAGTAGTTAATTATCCTGCTTTATAGTATATTGAAATGAGAAATGATGGGAGCTCTCTGATAACTAAAATTATATGTGTGTTCTTCATGTGTATTCTTTGAGGAAGAATCTGATTTTCTAGCTCTGCTTTTCATGAACTGGAGTACATACAAACATCTTGCCCTTTGAGAAATGGAGGGTCTTCACCCATCCCTCTAGGCAAATCAGAAATGACCGCTTGTGAGATATCAGCAAACATTCATCACATGATGGAGACAGCAACAAAGCAGTAACTCCCCTAAGGAAGCAACCATGAATTAGAAGAACCAAAAAGCCAAGGAGGGGAAGCAGAAAGCTACTTTCTCCCCTTATAAAGAGATGAACAGGAGACCAGACGCTTTCTGAGTGTGACTCATTTCTTGGGCACATCCAATTGTATTGCTCTACTTCAGAGCATAATCCCATGCTTCGAGAAGCTATAATGAAGAGTTAGTGAAGTAGAAGATTAATTTCAGAAGAGCTTGTTCCTACTTTGCAGGTACCTACCAGCCCTGGAGATACCTATCTTACTAGTATTCTTAATTGAATAGTTGGTTCACTTAATTTAAAAAAAAAAAAAAATGCTTGACATGATAGGTTAGTTCCACCTCCCTATCTGGGCATAAGTCCCTGCCCTTCTTTCATTCTTGTTTATAATATTGAATGTTAGCCCAAGCATGTTTGTGACATTATTAAATATTTAGGGTTTAAAAATTCCATTATAAGCATAAGGAGCCAATTTATGTATAATAGTTGGTAACATTTATAAAACCCTTTGAATTTTATAAAATGATTTTTACATTATCTCATTTTGGACTCACAACAACCCTATGACTTAGACTGCTTTTATTAAACTTAAATTCAGTCAGGTTTACTTGTCTAGTTTAATTAATAGCAGAGCCAGGAGTCAAACCCAGGATGCTTATAACATAGGTTGTGACCTTAACACTATACCACTCACTGTATTGCCTTTTGTTTTAGATTTTGAAACATAGACGTATATTGGCCTCTATTGAAATGGACATGCTAGTTCTCTCTAGGCATTATCTTATTCTTCGCTAGCAACCCAACTGTGTAATGGGACTTACAAAACAGTACATTTCTGGCATTATTGTAGATAATGTTTGCAGATTCAGTATGATTTCTGCTGTTAAGTCAGTTTTAACATGCTTTTTAATACCTTTACTGGGTGGTTACTTCTTGCACATAAGTCATAGCATCATCTCCTACTCCTTGGTTGCTTCACATAATTAGGAAATGTTAATTTTAGGTATCCTCTTCCTCTCAACTGCATTTGTAAGCACTATTTGTAAATGAATTAGGGGTCTAGAGCTGATAATTACCAAGCCCTACAGATCTGTATCTCAGGGATACAACCTATTCCTCTTAAATCTGGACTGTTGTTAAGACCAGCTCTGCTCTATATGAACAGGGAATTCAAACAGACTTAAAAATGAAAAATGGAAATCTTCCTGAATGAAATGTTATTCCAACCTCCTGTTAAATCCAAAGAATAGGCTGCTGGCCTCCATTACTTTCAGGAAATGAAAAATGGCTCAAAAGCTAAGTGAGCTAAGCCATCTCTTTCTCAATTGTTTCAGTTTCTCAGGAATTGCTGTAATGCTGCCAATAACGATCTCCGGGGATCTGACCCCCATTCCACCTCCCACTGCCTCCTCTGCAGCTCCAGATGCCACCCAAAGAAGGAGCTTTGAAGAAAGTGCCTGTACCCTCTTTTACCCTGAGGTGGGTGAGGCCAGGCAGGGTGATTCTCAGGATTTCCTGATGATCAAAGGTATAGTTGAAGCCTTCATCAAGACTTCTTGAAGATGACCAAGAAATTTGGGAACCGTTACCAGATAACCTAAGAACTGAAGACGGAGCTCAAGAATGGATGGCACAAATGCCACCTGAAATGTAATACCTGATGAAATACAAGGCCCTAAATAAGCTCCTTGAGGGCAGAGACTGATATTCTGTTTTTATATCTCTCCCCCCACCTCCACAATGTCTAGCATATTCCTGTACTCAATAAATGTTAATTTATGACTGAGAGATAAGACTTTATAAAAAAAGTGCTCTCGAACCCCTTCTTTCCCTAGCCATTAAATCTAAGATCATTTTTCCATTCATCAAGAATGGTGATAAAGAGATTCAATTATGTCTCAAGCTTCTTGGCCACTGTTGTCCACTGTCTTGGCTGACTGTCTGGATAGGAAACATGTATCTTCATTTATGCCCAGGCTTTGCTTCTTAAATGTTTCACTATATTTCAGTCTTTGGTGGAAATTGTATCTTATCTGAACCACACTTTAGGTGGATTTATTATACTATTGATTTTAAAAATCTGCTTTGTGTCTGTTTTTAGGATTCAACAATAAATAGTCTTGTTTCTTGAATAGATCTAACATCAGACATCACTGTTTTTCAGACATAGGATGTGCTTTCACAACATCAATTTCCAAAAAATCCAACTTGCTATCCTTGAATGATAACACATAGTCATATCACTGAACAGTGCTGCCAGTGGCCCACTAAGAAAACTTGTACAGTGATATGATTTAAGATACTACTTAATTGAGACAAAGCTCATGTTTTACTGTTTTTCTTAAAGAAAGGGAAATATTAGAAACTTAGCTCCATTGACTTCTTCTGACCCCAATTTGTACTTCATTGAATTAGTCATTTCTTCCTTAAGGAGTCAGCTCTCAATCAGAGGCAGATCTTAAAAATCTCATCTTCACCTATTTGATTTCTTGTACATTTTTGTGCCTCCAGTTATATGTAAGGTGTTTTATTTGTAATTTTTTTCAAATTAAAAGTAAACATTTTCAGAGTGCTATTAGTTTTTTAGCATATATGAGGTAGACATTTATCTTGTTTTCTCAATAGCTGGCTTTTCAAGTTATAAGGAAATTAGTAGTAAAACCGAGTATATTTTATTCAGGAAAATAATCTTTCCTGAATGACATGCTTTCTCTTGAGCAAAAGGTGTGTTAAATTATGCTGTGCTTATTTGGGCTTTGGTAAAAGTATCAGACTTTTTGGAAGGAAATTGAGTTTCTTTATCTTCAGGAGTTTTTATGTATTTAGTCAAGGAACCTTAAGTGTACAGATTTAAAGGGGGTTTATTCTGTTTCATGGATAAATTAATCACCAATTCTTTGAGAATATGCTATCAAGGAAAAACACAGAATGTGAACATGATCTCTGTGTATTGAATAAGATGTGTGGATTTAAGGTCCAATCCTTTACTTTTCATCTTTGATTCCATTAAATGAAATTTTTAGGTTGGATCTGGTTTTCACACATCTACTATTTCTAATTAATTGCATTGTAAGTATGTCTCATAGTGGTTATATATAACAAAATCATATTTTCTGCTTGTTCTTCCACTAAAACTAGTTTTTCCTCCACTAATGTAACAGAAGAAATTCTGTATATGGGACCTGTGGAATTCTGTTGGCAAAACCTAGTTTGGTTTGTTCTCTGCTTTTGTCCTCTTATTGTCACCTTAAAAGTCATATTATTACAGGGCATGGCAGTGGCAACAACTAAAATATTACAGTTTTAACACAGAATGGTTTGACATTGCTTTTAGATTTGAATTTTCCTATGATTTTTATCTCTTCTCATTTCCAGGTTCCCAGCCAACTTCAGATAAACCCTGCCAGCGACCATCAGAGAGCACAAACTGTAGCCCTACCCGGAAGAGGTCATTATCTGAGAGTACTTCTTCAACAGGCAAGTGCTATTGGTTCTACCCAGAGTTTCAAAATAGTCTCCCACCTGTTACTCGTGAGCATGTACTTAAAATATAATATTGTAGAAAAGCAAAAGTGTTTATGGGATATAATAGTCAGTAATAATGTACATTGAAACAACATAGCAGTCTTCTCCTTTTACCCCTACTTTATTAGAAATGTATATAATCCAGGGGGAATAATTCAAAATAAATAGATATGAGAGGAGGCAGACACAAAAGTAGAAGTTTAGAAAGATGAATTGAGGCTAAAGAGTGAGTAATGTGACAGAGGACTATGGTTTGAGGCTAAATAAAGACTTAGATATATTTAAGTGTGTTCAATAGTGTAATATTTCAAAGGTATATTCACAAATCCTTAAGATATGCAAAACAGTATTAAGTGGTGAGAAGAACCTTTATTAATATTCATTTTTAACCTCTACTTTTTAATTTCTAATTTTTGTACATTTTTAAATACAGCCTATTAATATAGTATAACATTTGTAAAATTTATAAGTAGATTTAGAGTATGCTCCTAAGTTTCTTTTTTACTGATGGTGTGCTAAGGATTGAAAAGTAAAAATCATTTTTAATTAAATTTATCATATTTAATTTATCATTAAAGATGAGTAATGGTAATTTCACTTCAGGCAGTGGGAATAATATAGTCAAGGGGAGAATAAATAATGAGTTCAAGAAACTAAAGAAAACATCTGGGGTGGTTGGTGTGAAGACAGTCACTGAATATGAGGCTGAAAGTGTAGTTAGGGACCAGTCATGTAGGACCTTAAGAACACTGAGAAACCATTGAAAGTTTTTGGCAAGGAATTTCCTCTTATCTTTTTATTCATGTGTCTTGGATTTGAAGATCTTTTATGACTTACGATCAGAACATTTGACATCTGTATTTGTACAAAGCCTTACTACCTCATTGTATAATTATAGTATCTGTTGAATTTATTAGATTATTACCTTCAACATTTCCGAATCTCTTCGTGAATACCATTATGCGAAAAATGCAGTGATTTCAAACAGCAATGATGGTTCTGCCTCGCACATAGCTTGATTTTTATACTACCTCAGAAAGACTTGTGAATTCTTTTAAAATTTTTAAAAATGAATTTTGGCATTGCCTACCTAGACTAGGATCCGGCAAACTACAGACTGTGGTCCAAATGCAATCCAAGGCATGTTTTCATGCAGCCCTTAAGCTAGAAACAGTTTTTCCATTTTTGAAGCATTTGGGAAAAAAAAGAAGAAAAACAATATGGACAAAAAACATTTGTGACCTACCAAGCCATTTACCATATGGCCTTTTACAGAAAAGTTCGCGGATTAATGAGTTAGTATGAATACTAAGCGCTAGGGATACAAACGTTGAGTAAAACAAAAGTCCTGCCCTCAAGGATTCAGACAGATACACCAATAAACAGTGTATTAAGTGCTGTAACCGAGCAGTGTACAAAATGCTGTGACGTGCAGAGAAACTCAGGCACCTAACCAGTTGGGATGACTAAAGAAGACGTAACGTAAGTGACACATGAATTAGTGTATCTTGAGTTAGAGTAGACAAAAGGAACAAGATGAAGGATAAGAATGTATTTAACACAGTGGCACAGAACATCCAAAGAAAAACACAAAGCCATGAAATAGCGTGATGTTTTTGGAGAACAGCTAGTCATTGGATATGACCTGTGCAAACGGTATTATGTGATGATGTTTGGAGATGAGGCTGTAAAGATAATAATGGACTGTATCACATATATGTTTTCTCATCCAAAGGAGACTTTATTATAGATGTAATTGGGAGCCATTGAAGGATTTTGAATTGGGAATAAAAATTATTTGATATATTGTATCAGTCAAAATAGGCTAGGTTTCCCAGGCCAAAATTTAATTCCAAAATCTTGATGGCTTAAAACAGCAAAGGACTGTTTCTTTGTTTATGTTAGGCTTTTTGTTTGTTTTTATGAGGAACAAATGCTTTTATTTCACTTGCTGTTCAAGATGCTCTTATCAAAGTACACATTTAAACTACTAAAAAATAATTTAACAATAAAATGAAAACCAGTTTTTTTTGCATAATTATTTTGTTTATGTTATGTGACCATCATGGGTAAGCTGCAATTCTGCTCTATGTTGTCTTCCCTCTAGGACCCTGGTTGACAGAGCAGCTTCTGTGTGGAATGTTGCATGACACAGGGCACATAACATACTACTAACTGGCTTTTAAAATTTCTAACACATGTTACTTATCACTTTACAGTGCTAAACTAGTCACATGGTTAAGTGATGTCAAGGATGGTTGGGATATATAATCCTCTCAAGAGAAGGAGAGTGAATATTTGTGAATATATAATAGTCAACCACACATGGATTTAGATAACTGCTAAAAAATTGAGTAATGGAATTCGGCAACATAAAAGTGTGAAGATGGAATAGACAATGAATTCAGATTTGTATATATTTAATTTGAAGTATCTTTGAACTATTGAGAGAGATGTTGAGTAGGCAGTTGGAAATAGTCATTTATAGTTGGAGAGACATCTGTGCTAGAGGTACAGATCTAGCATCGTATGAATTAAACTTTAATCTAGGAGTAAATGGCATTACCCAGGGAAAAAGTGTAAAGTAAGGAGACAACAGGGATGGAGACCAAAGAAACATTAGCATTTGAGAGGGAAATGGATAGAAAATGTCAGTGAATGAGACATCAATAGGAAAAGTCAAAGAGTACATGTCATGAAAGCCAAAGAAAGAGAGAATACAAATTAGAAGATAGTAGTCAACAATGTTAGATATCACCGAGAGGACAAGAAAGATATGGTCAGAAAAGCGTCAAATGAATTTATTGGGAAAGTAATAAATTGTTTGGGACTGGGAATGAGAGCAGTTTGGGGGATTGAGAATGAAAAAAGGCACTGTTATAATGCAGGTGGCATTGGAGCAAATTAGAGCTCTTCATTTCCAGCTATGTGATAGGTTAGATGTACAGAGCAAACAGCTTGGTTCCTAAAACCTAAAAATCCTGTATAAAATTGGAAACTATTTATTAAAGCATGGCTGATCTTTGAAATAAGACAAAGAGTGGGAAACTGGAAACTTTTGGAAAGCTCAATTCAACATAGGTAAAGAGCTTTGGAGCTGCCTAACATCTGTTTGATTCCTGATGACTTAGTGCCTGGTTAATGGAACATGTACAGATGCAGAAACAGAGGACTAAGCCTAGGACTCTACCAGGTAAGAAGATCATATCTGAAGTCTGTGCAAAAGCTGAAACCCCCAAAAGTTAACAGGTATAACAGTAAATAGAAATAAACATATTGCAGAAGAAGATAATTCCTTATTTCAGTTTTGGCTGTGGAAGGAGCAGGAAAAAGGGAGTTCCTGACCACAAGCTCATACTAACCCTTATATTACCTCTAAAACCCAGAAAAAATTAAAATGTATCCTTAGTTGGTAGTACCGCAGGCCAAATGCAGATATTCTAGATAAATATTTCCGTTAAATATAAACCTAAGCTTTCTTGTGATCAGTATGTCCCTGATCTTGATTGACATACCATTATTATTTACTGTAGCAGTGCATCAATTGACAGCCTTTACTTTTGCAATTTGAAGACAAATAACAGAACCAAAACCATCTCCTAACCTTCTAGGTTTATTTAGAAATATATCTCTAGAACTCACCATCTTTTTAATCAACTGAGATATGTAAACAACTGTAGAAGCAAACAATTATCTACATATTTGGATAAGATACATCACATTCTGTCCTTGAATTAATGTCATTGTTTTCAAATGCATCCAAATAAATCATATAATAGAGTATATAATTTTACTGACAGCTGTCCTTTCGAAAATCTGCACTTTTTAGTTAGATCTGGTTGCATTTGGTCAATTTTCTAATTGTAACATTGGACAAGTTATATAGACTATTCTAGCCACAGGTTTCTCATCTCTAAATTGAGATTACTTCTGTTTACCTAGCAGAATAATGTGGATTAGAGAAAAACTATATAAAGCTCCTATCATTGAATTGGTCCTTGAATAAATAACTTTAATTTCTATTGTTGCTGCTGCAAACATTAATCCTCCTATTAATTTTATGAGGTTATGGAGAAAAGAATTAGGTCACACTGGAAGACAGGACAAATTGGTAGAGAATAACAAAAGAGAAGAATGGAAAGATGTATAGTCCCTTTTGATGAATAGCCATAAATCTTGAACCTTTGCTGAATTCTAGGCCCTGCTTGTATTTTATTCAGTGAAACTCCACAAAAAGGGCAGACAACAACCAGGAAGTTGCAAGCTGAGAAGTTCCCAGAACTTCACAGGGCAGAGATATTTGAACAGTGATTCCCCCGAGTGTAGGTCATCAGCTAGGGCAACCATGGATCCCCATTGGAGTTACACCTTAGCATGGCTAAATCATCCCTGAAATAAAAGCTACATTATACACCCAAACTAGTAAAGATTAAAAATAGGACTCAGAGATTCAAACTGTTTCACAAGTAACATAGCTTAGAGCAAATCTTAACATTTTTTAAAGGAAGACAAAATCCAGTTTAACGGTATAACATCAAAATCAAAAACATCTAATCTTGACCAAAAGGGGGGAAATGAAAGGAAATGAAATAAGCTTCAGTGGCAGAGAGATTCCGAAATGAGCTGAGAAGTCACTCTGGTGGGCACTCTTACACACAATATAGACAACCCTTTTTGGGTTCTAATGAATTGGGGTAGCTGGCAGTAGATACCTGAGACTATCAAACTACAACCCAGAACCCATGAATTTTGAAGACTATTGTATAAAAATGTAGCTTATGAGGGGTGACAATGGGATTGGGAAAGCCATAAGGACCACCCTCCCCTTTGTCTAGTGTATAGATGGATGAGTAGAAAAATGGGGGAAGGAAACAGACAGACAGACAGACAAAGGCACCCAGTGTTCTTTTTTACTTTAATTGCTCTTTTTCACTTTAATTATTATTCTTGTTATTTTTGCATGTGTGGTAATGAAGGTGTCAGGGATTGATTTTGGTGATGAATGTACAACTATGTAATGGTACTGTGAACAATAGAATGTACTATTTGTTTTGTATGACTGCATGGTATGTGAATATATCTCAATAAAATGAATATTAAAAAAAATTAATAAAGGAGAACCTAAGATGGCGGCTAGGTGAGACAGAACAAAAAAACACCTCCTTGAAAAATACTAGATAAAAGCCAGAAAGTGACCCAGAACACCAGTTCCAGCGATGCACCAGCCGGACAAGTTCTGCTAAATCCACAGGGACTGTGCATTTGGTGAAACCAGCGGTCTGCATTCTGAAACGATTGAGTGAGCCGGCTGAAAGTCCAGCAGCCGTGCGGCGGTGTGGGGAAACTGTGGGTTGGCGTTTGGAGATGGACTAGTTCTTTTTTTAAAAAAAAAAAAAAAACGGGACCGGGTGTAGTTACCACCACGGTGAGAACCGTGCAGTGAAGCACGGCAGGAGCAGACTGTGCCAATGTCTCGGTATCTGGCTTGGAGGATAGCCCGCTGCTGATTGTCTCGGGGCCAGGGAGGCAGAGGGGAGCCAAAAGGAGAAAGAAACCATGCCCCTTGCAGCCATCTCCCCAGCGGGTGGGGGACGCTCCTGCCTGGGGCCCAACCCACAGCCCAGAGCCACGCCAAGAAACCCAGTGTGACAGGGAGTGATTCCCACAGCACCGCGCACATGCCACAGTATCAGCTGTGGACAGTGGCCTTTAGCACACCCACAGCTAATTGTCCCGGAGCTGGGAAGGCGGAGCTGTGCGAATGGGGGAAATTAACATGCCCCATTCAACCATCTTTACAGCAGGCTGGGAACGCCCCTGCATGGCCCAGCAGCCCAGGGCTTCCTTGGAGTGCTGGCACACATTTGTGACGTGGCACAACCTTCCCTCAGCAGAGGTGCTGGAGAAGAGTACAGCTTAGAAGGGGGACCCGCTTGGAAATCCCAGGGACCCTACGTGAATACCAAGGACTTGTGGGTCAGCAGCGGAGACAGTCTGTGGCAAGACTGAAATGAAGGCTTAGACTCTTGCAACAGCCTTAAATCTCCGGGAACACCTGGGAGGTTTGATTATTAAAGCTCCCCTGCCTCCCTAACCACCCAGACACACACCCCACATTCAGAGTGGACAGCACCAACAACACACCCAAACTTTGTGCACCAATTGAACCCCACAAGAGTCAGATCCCCACACACCACAAAGACTCAGTTGGGGATAACTGACTTGAGGGGAATAGGTGACTCATGGACGCCATCTGCTGGTTAGTTAGAGAAAGTGTACGCCACCAAGCTGTAGATCTGACAAATTAGAGATCAAGTAAAGCAAATGCCAAGAGGCCAAAAACAACAGAAAATCTTAAAGCATATGATAAAACCAGATGATATGGAGAACACAAACCCAAACACCCAAATCAAAAGATCAAAAGAGACACAACACTTGGTGCAGTTAATCAAAGAACTAAGGAAAGACAACGAGAGCATGGCATAGGATATAAAGGACATAAAGAAGACCCTAGAAGAGCAAAAAGAAGAAACGGCAAGAATAAATAAAAAATAGAAGGTCTTATGGAAATAAAATAAACTGTTAGCCAAATTAAAAAGACTCTGGATACTCATAATACAAGATTAGAGGAAGTTGAACAACAACTCAGCCTCCTCGAGGACCACAGAATGGAAAATGAAAGAACAAAAGAAAGAATGGGGAAAAAAATCAAAAAAATTGAAATGGATCTCAGGGATATGACAGATAAAATAAAACGTCCAAATTTAAGATCCATTGGTGTCCCAAAAGGGGAAGAGAAGGTTAAAGGTCTAGAAAGAATATTCAAAGAAATTGTTGGGGAAAACTTCCCAAACCTTCTATACAATATAAATTCACAAAGCATAAATGCTCAGTGACCTCCAAATAGAATGAATCCAAATAAACCCACTCCAAGACATATTCTGATCAGACTGTCAAATACTGAAGAGAAGAAGCAAGTTCTGAAAACAGCAAGAGAAAAGCAATTCACCACATAC
Organism: Choloepus didactylus; assembly: GCF_015220235.1. Lineage (NCBI taxonomy): Eukaryota > Metazoa > Chordata > Mammalia > Pilosa > Megalonychidae > Choloepus > Choloepus didactylus. The sequence continues at coordinate 110,002,555 of NC_051308.1, forward strand.
AGAGGCCACCATGGAGGCAAGAAGGAAGTGGCACGACATATTTAAAATTCTGAGAGAGAAAAATTTCCAACCAAGAATACCTTATCCAGCAAAACTCTCCTTCAAATTTGAGGGAGAGCTTAAATTTTTCACAATCGAACAAATGCTGAGAGATTTTGCTAATAAAAGACCTGCCCTACTTCAGATACTAAAGGGAGCCCTGCCGACAGAGAAACAAAGAAAGGAAGGAGAGAGATACAGAGAAATTTAACAGACATATATAGAACATTACATCCCAAATCAGCAGGACACCCATTCTTCTCTAGTGATCATGGATCTTTCTCCAGAATAGACCATATGCTGGGACATAAAACAAGCCTCAAAAAATTTTTAACAAACAATTGAATTTATTTAAAGCACATTCTCTGACCACAATGGAATAGAAATAGAGGTCAATAACCATCAGAGATTTAGAAAATTCACAAACAACTGGGGGGTAAAAATGGGGGGGAGATGAAAACACATTCCCAGATAATCAAAAGCTGAGGGACTTCATCACCAGTAGATAGTTCTATAAGAAATGCTAATGGGAATTGAGCAGGCTGAAAGGAAGGGACACTAAACAATTGACTGAAACCACAAGAAGAAATAAAGATTTCCAGTAAAGATCAAATGATAAATATATATACCAATACTACTGTATTTTTGATTGTGACTCCACTATTTATTTCCTACCAGATCTAAAATACATAAACTGTAATGATAAATCAGTGGTTTTGGACTCAATGTAAAATATGTAATTTTTGACAAGAACTACATAAAGGTGGGCGAATGGAGGAGTATAGGAATACAGTTTATGTGTCCTATTGAAGTTAAATTGGTATCAAAGAAAAACAAGATTTTTAGAGATTTAAGAGGTTAAATTTAAGCCCCATAGTAAACACAAAGAAAGTATCAGAGAATATGACCATAGAGATGAAAAAGTAGAGTATGGGTTATGAGAAGTGGGGAAGAGGGCAATGGGGAGTTAAGAAATGAGTGTAGGGTTTCTGTTTGGGTTGAAGGGAAATTTCTAGTAATGGATGGTGGGAAGGTGATAGCATTGCAACATTCTAAATGTGATTAATCCCACTAATGGAATGCTAGGGAGGGGTTGGAATGGGAAGATTTAGGCTGTATATGTGTTTCCACAATTGAAAAAAAATAGATAATGACAATTAAATGCCAAGGATGATCCTGGATGGGATCTGAGGATAGAAGAGAGGAGGCTCAAAGGGACATAGTTGGGACAAAAGGAAAAAAAAAGGAAATCTAGAATGTAAGCTTTGTATCAGTGTTGAATTTCTTGAACTTCTTAGCTGCGCTTAATGGGATTGCATAAAAGAATGTTCTTGTTCATGGGAAATGTATATGTAAGTTATATTGTTCAAGGATGTGTGCAGCTTGCTCTCATATGTTCAGAAGACAGCAACAGATGATGGAGGATAAGGAGGGAAGGAGGGAGGGAAAGAATGAAATGGTGGTGTGACAGGATGTTAAAGTTGGTGGATTGGGGTATCAATGAGTGGGGTCGGGGTATGCTGGCGTTCTGTATATGGGGTTTGTATTGTTTTTGCAACTGTCCTGTAAGTTTGAATTTATTTCAAAATAAAATTTTAAAAAAGTTAATAAAGAGGCAAAAAAATTAAGACATGCTAAGAAGTAAGAAAATATAATTCATAAACAGAAGAAAAATTAATCAACGGAAACCTCCACAGAAATGACATGCAATAAACAACCAGGAACAGCAAGTAAATAATCTGGAACAACTGCTGGGGGACGACCATGACTGTCCACACATCGTACACCAACCTGGAAGGGATGGAATGGCTGACATCGCAGCTTAAAAGCTGTAAGTAAAAACTGCAGAACTGGGCTGGGAGGCCCATCCCCCAACAGCAGGCTGAGCTGTAGGACCTCATTGTGGCAGAAAGCAGCAAGCTAATATAGCTCAGCCCAGCTTCAAGTGGGGTTTTAATTAACAAATGTGGACTGCTGATTAAAAGCTACAAACATAGACAAATCCCTAGGAAGTAGCAAAGTGCCCTGAGGTCTCTCCCAGTGGAGGGGGAGGTGCTGACGGGGGGGAAAGAAAACTGAGAGAAAAATACAAAGGCTTTTAGATATAGCTGACCTGAAATAGCCACAAGGAGCCTGTATCCCAGGAGAGGAAGCCCAGAAGACTGGGTGCTGTTGCTCACCAGTGGGCAAAACTGGGGGGCCATGGACTGGCTCTCAAAGGGGCTTTATTTCCCTTTTCCTTTCTCTGTCTCAACCTGAGTGACTCAGTGAGGAAAGCCTCAACCATTTTCAGTTTGCAGCACTCTGACCCAGACAGGTGGAGTTAACAGAGTCAGAGAGACAAAGGAGCAATTCAAATACAGAAGATAGCTTTGTAGGGGTTGTATCCTCCCTAAGAGGAAGGAGGTGTGGCTCTGCTCTAGCGCCGGCCCACCCTTCAGAACTCAGACCCCAGGGCCTGGGGGGAAACAGTCAAAACAGAAACAATTTAAACTGAGAAGTAAAGGGGCCACACCTCTTTACACAAGTGGGCAGCAACATGCTGACAGGCGCCACCTGCTCTGCAGGTTAGGAAAAGCACGGCGGCTACAGGCCTCACAGGAAAGTCTGTCAGTTTTCTAAGACACACCCTCAGGGAAACCTGACACTGAATATAGACCCATTCTGAGACCTGAGCCTTTTCTGGTCTGGAAAGTCTGATTGGGGTAACCAAGGAAACCAGATGCCTAGACAACAGAAATCTACAAATCACACTTGGAAAAACGAAGATGTGGCCCAGTCAAAGGAACAAGCTTACACCTTGATTAAGATACAGTTGAGATATTGTTTCACTTTAATGGAACAACCAGTTAAAGATTTTCAGAGAGATATGCTAAATCAGTTCAAAAACCTGGTCAATGAGTTTAGGGAAGATATGGCAAAAGAGATGAAGGATATAAAGAAAATACTGGGCAAACATAAAGTAGAAATCGAAAGTTTGAAAAAGCTACTGGCAGAATCTATGGAAATGAAAGGCACAGCAGAAGAGATGAAAAACACAATGGAGACATACAACAGCAGATTTTAAGAGGCAAAAGAAAACACTCAGGAACTGGAGAACAGGACACCTGAAATCCTACGCACAAAAGAACAGATAGGGAAAAGAATGGGAAAATATGAGCAACGTCTCAGGGAATTGAATAACGACATGAAGCGCATTAATGTATGTGTCATGGGTGTCCCAGAAGGAGAAGAGAAGGGAAAGGGGGCAGAAGCAATAATAGAGGAAAAAATCAATGAAAATTTCCCATCTCTTATGAAAGACATGAAATTACAGATCCAAGAAGCGCAGAGTACCCGTAACAGAATAGATCTGAATAGGTCTATGACAGGACACTTAATAATCAGATTATTAAACATTAAAGATAAAGTGAGAATCTTGAAAGCAGCAAGAGAAAAGTGATCCATCCCATACAGAGGAAGCTTGATAAGACTATGTGCATATTTCTCAGTAGAAACTATGGAGGCAAGAAGGCAGTGGTGTGATATATTTAAGATACTGAAAGAGAAAAACCGCCAACCAAGAATCCTGTATCTGGCAAAGCTGTCCTTCAAATATGAGGGAGAGTTTAAAATATTCTCTGACAGACAGACAATGACAGAGTTTGTGAACAAGATACCTGCTCCACAGGAAATCCTAGAGGGAGCACTACACACAGATAGGAAAAGACAGGAGTGAGGGGCTTGAAACACACTGTGGGGTGATGGTAACACAACAATGTAAGTACTCTGAGCAAAAATGACTGTGACTATGTTTGATAGAAGAAGGTTAGGGAAATGTCGGACACCAGAAGGAAAGAAGGAAAATAAAGACTGGGATTGTTTAACTTATTTAAACCTAGAGTGCTCAATAATTGTGATAAAATGTACAAGTATGTTTTTACATGAGGGAGAACAAATGAATGTCACCATTGCAAAATGTTAAAAATGGGGTGGGATTGGGGGAAAAATACAATCAATGCAAACTAGAGACTATAGTTAACAGAAAGAGTGTATTATACTTCCTTTAATATAACATAGGCAGTATACTAAAGCTAAATGCATATGGGGGGAGAGGACATAAGGTAAGGCTATGGGACTCTTGGCATTGGTGATGTTGTCTGACTCTTTATTGTACTTTAGTTTAATGCTGCCTTTCCTTTTGTTGCTTTCTAGCTGTCATGTTTTGTTTTTTGTTTCTTTTTTTCTTTTTCTCTTGTCCCTCTACCTTCTTTGACTCTTCCTCCTCGTTGAAAAAATGGAGATGTCATTATATAGATAGTGGTGATGGTGGTGAATACATAAATACATGACTATACAGGGAACCAACGATTGTTTACTTAGAATGGAATGTATGGTGTGTGAACAAAACGGTCTTAAAAAATGGATTGATGGAAAAACCTTGAGGGCACTATATTGAGTGAAATAAGACAGACACATAAGGACAAATATTGCAGAGTCTCACTGATAGGAACTAATTATAGTATGTAAACTCATAGACATGAAATGTAAGTTATCAGGATATAGAATGGGGCTAAAGAATGGAGAGTGTTTTCTTATTATGAGCAGAATATTCAACTACAGTGAACTTAAATGTTTAGAAATGGACAAGTGATAGTAGCACATTGTGAGAATAACTAACAGTGCTGAATGGTGTGTGAATGTTGTGGAAAGGGTAAGCTCGGAGTCACGTATGATTCAAGAAGAAAAGTTGGAGGTTAAACGATGGGACTGTATAAAACAGTGAATCTTGTGGTGGACAGTGTCCGTGATTAACTGTACAAATATTAGAAATCTCTCTCATGAACTAGAACAAGTTTATGACACTTTAACTTGAAGTTAATAATAGAGGGGCATATTGGAAAAATATATACCTATTGCAAACTATATATTAAAGTTAGTAGTATTTTAACATTCTTTCATCAACAGTAACAAATGTACTGTACCAGTACTATGAATCAGTAATGGAGGGGGGTGGTTAGGGGTATAGTAGGATTTGATTTTCCTTTTTGTGTGTGTCTTTATTTCTTTTCTGGAGTGATGAAAATGTTTTAAAAATTGAAAAAAATTAATTGTGATGATGGATGCACAGCTGTATGATGGTACCACGGGGAATTGATTATACACCTTGGATCTTTGGATAACTGTATGGTGTGTGAACAATCTCAATTTTTTAAAAAAAAGAGGGGGAAAAAAAAGAAGAAGAAATGTACAACTGCACAACTATGGGAACTAGAAAGTGAACAGCAAATTAACCCCAGACAATTGGGGTAACTAGAAAAAGAACAGCAAATTTACCCCCAATTCAAGCAGAAAAAAAGAAATAATATGTATTAGAGCAGAAATAAATGAAGTTGAGAACTAAAAAAACAACAGAGAGATTTGACAAAACCAAAAATTGGTTCTTTGAAAAGCTCAATAGAATTGATAAACCCTTAGTTAAACTGACAAAGATAAAAAGAGAGAAGATACAAATAAAGAAAATCAGAAATGAGAGGTGGGACATTACTACTGACTCCACAGAAATAAAAATTATCATAAGAGAATACTTTGAACAACTATATCCCAACAAATTACATATTGGAGATGAAATGGGCAAAGTCCTAGAAACACACAAACAGGCTACACTGACTCTACAAGAAATAAGACAACTTCAACAGACCAATTAGAAGCAAAGAGATTGAATGAGTCAACAATCTCCCAACAAAGAAAAGTCCAGGGTCAGATGGCTTCACAGGTGAATTCTACCAATCATTCCATGAAGAATTAGTAGCAGTCCTGCCCAAATTCATCAAAAAAAATGAACAGGAGGGAAAACTACCTAACTGATTCTATGAGGCCATCACCACCCTCATACCAAAACCAGATAAAGTTTCCCCAAGAAAAAAAAAAATTACAGACCAATATATCTTACAAAGTTAGATCCCAAAATCCTCAACAGAATACTTGCAAAAAGAATACAATAGCACATTATAAGAATTATGCGAGGCGGGGCAAGATGGCGGACTGGTGAGCTGTATGTTTTAGTTACTCCTCCAGGAAAGTAGGTAGAAAGCCAGGAACTGCGTGGACTGGACACCACAGAGCAATCTGACTTTGGGCATACTTCATACAACACTCATGAAAATGTGGAACTGCTGAGATCAGCAAATCTGTAAGTTTTTGTGGCCAAGGGACCCGCACCCCTCCCTGCCAGGCTAAGTCCCGTGGGACGAGGGGCTGTCAGCTCCGGGAAGGAGAAGGGAGAACTGCAGTGGCAGCCCTTATCAGAAACTCATTCTACTGATCCAGACTCCAACCATAGATAGACTGAGACCAGACACCAGAGAATCTGAGAGCAGCCAGCCCAGCAGAGAGGAGACAGGCATAGAAAAAAACAACACGAAAAACTCCAAAATAAAAGCGGAGGATTTTTGGAGTTCTGGTGAACATAGAAAGGGGAAGGGCAGAGCTCAGGCCCTGAGGCTCATATGCAAATCTCGAAGAAAAGCTGATCTCTCTGCCCTGTGGACCTTTCCTTAATGGCCCTAATTGCTTTGTCTATTAGCATGTCAATAACCCATTAGATCTCTGAGGAGGGCCCGTTTTTTTAATCCTTTTTTCTTTTTCTAAAACAATTACACTAAGAAGCCCAATATAGAAAGCTTCAAAGACTTGCAGTTTGGGCAGGTCAAGACAAGAGCAGAACTAAGAGAGCTCTGAGACAAAAGGCAATAATCCAGTGGCTGAGAGAATTCACTAAACACCACAACTTCCCAAGAAAAGGGGGGTGTCTGCTCACAGCCATCATCCTGGTGGACAGGAAACACTCCTGCCCGTCGCCAGCCCCATAGCCCAGAGCTGCCCCAGACAACCCAGTGTGACGGAAGCACTTCAAATAACAGGCACACACCACAAAACTGGGTGTGGACATTAGCCTTCCCTGCAACCTCAGCTGATTGTCCCAGAGTTGGGAAGGTGGAGCAGTGTGAATTAACAAAGCCCCATTCACCCATCATTTCAGCAGACTGGGAGCCTCCCTACACAGCCCAGCAGCCCAGAACCGCCCTGGGGGGACAGCACTCACCTGTGACATAGCACAGTCGTCCCTCAACAGACGACCCGGGGTGCACAGCCTGGAAGAGGGGCCCACTTGCAAGTCTCAGGAGCCATACGCCAATACCAAGGACTTGTGGGTCAGTGGCAGAGACAAACTGTGGCAGGACTGAACTGAAGGATTAGACTATTGCAGCAGCTTTAAAACTCTAAGATCACCAGGGAGATTTGATTGTTAGAGCCACCCCCCCCGCTCCCTGACTGCCCAGAAACATGCCCCATATACAGGGCAGGCAACACCAACTACACACACAAGCTTGGTACAGCAATTGGACCCCACAAGACTCACTCCCCCACTCACCAAAAAGGCTAAGCAGGGGAGAACTGGCTTGTGGAGAACAGGTGGCTCGTGGACGCCACCTGCTGGTTAGTTAGAGAAAGTGTACTCCACGAAGCTGTAGATCTGATAAATTAGAGATAAGAACTTCAATTGGTCTACAAATCCTAAAAGAACCCTATCAAGTTCAGCAAATGCCAAGAGGCCAAAAACAACAGAAAATTATAAAGCATATGAAAAAACCAGATGATATGGATAACCCAAGCCCGAGCACCCAAATCAAAAGACCAGGAGAGACACAGCACCTAGAGCAGCTACTCAAAGAACTAAAGATGAACAATGAGACCATAGTACGGGATACAAAGGATATCAAGAAGACCCTAGAAGAGCATAAAGAAGACATTGCAAGACTAAATAAAAAAATAGATGATCTTATGGAAATTAAAGAAACTGTTGACCAAATTAAAAAGATTCTGGACACTCATAGTACAAGACTAGAGGAAGTTCAACAACGAATCAGTGACCTGGAAGATGACAGAATGGAAAATGAAAGCATAAAAGAAAGAATGGGGAAAAAAATGGAAAAAATCGAAATGGACCTCAGGGATATGATGGATAATATGAAACGTCCGAATATAAGACTCATTGGTGTTCCAGAAGGGGAAGAAAAGGGTAAAGGTCTAGGAAGAGTATTCAAAGAAATTGTTGGGGAAAACTTCCCAAATCTTCTAAGCAACATAAATACACAAATCATAAATGCTCAGCAAACTCCAAATAGAATAAATCCAAATAAACCCACTCCAAGACATATTCTGATCACACTGTCAAACACAGAAGAGAAGGAGCAAGTTCTGAAAACAGCAAGAGAAAAGCAATTCACCACATACAAAGGAAACAGCAGAAGACTAAGTAGTGACTACTCAGCAGCCACCATGGAGGCGAGAAGGCAGTGGCACGATATATTTAAAATTCTGAGTGAGAAAAATTTCCAACCAAGAATACTTTATCCAGCAAAGCTCTCCTTCAAATTTGAGGGAGAGCTTAAGTTTTTCACAGACAAACAAATGCTGAGAGAATTTGCTAACAAGAGACCTGCCCTACTGAAGGGAGCCCTACAGACACAGAAACAAAGAAAGGACAGAGAGACTTGGAGAAAGGTTCAGTACTAAAGAGATCCGGTATGGGTACAATAAAGGATATTAATAGAGAGAGGGGAAAACTATGACAAACATAAACCAAAGGATAAGATGGCTGATTCAAGAAATGCCTTCACGGTTATAACGTTGAATGTAAATGGATTAAACTCCCCAATTAAAAGATATAGATTCGCAGAATGGATCAAAAAAAATGAACCATCAATATGTTGCATACAAGAGACTCATCTTAGACACAGGGACACAAAGAAACTGAAAGTGAAAGGATGGAAAAAAATATTTCATGCAAGCTACAGCCAAAAGAAAGCAGATGTAGCAATATTAATCTCAGATAAAATAGACTTTAAATGCAGGGATGTTTTGAGAGACGAAGAAGGCCACTACATACTAATAAAAGGGGCAATTCAACAAGAAGAAATAACAATCGTAAATGTCTATGCACCCAATCAAGGTGCCACAAAATACATGAGACAAACACTGGCAAAACTAAAGGAAGCAATTGATGTTTCCACAATAATTGTGGGAGACTTCAACACATCACTCTCTCCTATAGATAGATCAACCAGACAGAAGACCAATAAGGAAATTGAAAACCTAAACAATCTGATAAATGAATTAGATTTAACAGACATATACAGGACATTACATCCCAAATCACCAGGATACACATACTTTTCTAGTGCTCATGGAACTTTCTCCAGAATAGATCATATGCTGGGACATAAAACAAGCCTCAATAAATTTAAAAAGATTGAAATTATTCAAAGCACATTCTCTGACCACAATGAAATACGATTAGAAGTCAATAACCATCAGAGACTTAGAAAATTCACAAATACCTGGAGGTTAAACAACACACTCCTAAACAATCAGTGGGTTAACGAAGAAATAGCAAGAGAAATTGCTAAATATATAGAGACGAATGAAAATGAGAACACAACATACCAAAACCTATGGGATGCAGCAAAAGCAGTGCTAAGGGGGAAATTTATAGCACTAAACGCATATATTAAAAAGGAAGAAAGAGCCAAAATCAAAGAACTAATGAATCAACTGAAGAAGCTAGAAAATGAACAGCAAACCAATCCTAAACCAAGTACAAGAAAAGAAATAACAAGGATTAAAGCAGAAATAAATGACATAGAGAACAAAAAAACAATAGAGAGGATAAATATCACCAAAAGTAGGTTCTTTGAGAAGATCAACAAGATTGACAAGCCCCTAGCTAGACTGACAAAATCAAAAAGAGAGAAGACCCATATAAACAAAATAATGAATGAAAAAGGTGACATAACTGCAGATCCTGAAGAAATTAAAAAAATTATAAGAGGATATTATGAACAACTGTATGGCAACAAACTGGATAATGTAGAGGAAATGGACAATTTCCTGTAAACATATGAACAACCTAGGCTGACCAGAGAAGAAATAGAAGACCTCAACCAACCCATCACAAGCAAAGAGAGCCAATCAGTCATCAAAAAGCTTCCCACAAATAAATGCCCAGGGCCAGATGGCTTCACAGGAGAATTCTACCAAACTTTCCAGAAAGAACTGACACCAGTCTTACTCAAACTCTTTCAAAACATCGAAGAAAAGGGAACACTACCTAACTCATTTTATGAAGCTAACATCAATCTAATACCAAAACCAGGCAAAGATGCTACAAAAAAGGAAAACTACCGGCCAATCTCCCTAATGAATATAGATGCAAAAATCCTCAACAAAATACTTGCAAATCGAATCCAAAGACACATTAAAAAAATCATACACCATGACCAAGTGGGGTTCATTCCAGGCATGCAAGGATGGTTCAACATAAGAAAATCAATCAATGTATTACAACACATTAACAATTCGAAAGGGAAAAATCAAACGATCATCTCAATAGATGCTGAAAAAGCATTTGACAAAATCCAACATCCGTTTTTGATAAAAACACTTCAAAAGGTAGGAATTGAAGGAAACTTCCTCAACATGATAAAGAGCATATGTGAAAAACCCACAGCCAGCATAGTACTCAATGGTGAGAGACTGAAAGCCTTCCCTCTAAGATCAAGAACAAAAGAAAGATGCCCGCTGTCACCACTGTTATTCAACATTGTGCTGGAAGTGCTAGCCAGGGCAATCTGGCAAGACAAAGAAATAAAAGGCATCCAAATTGGAAAACAAGAAGTAAAACTGTCATTGTTTGCAGATGATATGATCTTATATCTAGAAAACCCTGAGAAATCGACGATACAGCTACTAGAGCTAATAAACAAATTTAGCAAAGTAGTGGGATACAAGATTAATGCACATAAGTCAGTAATGTTTCTATATGCTAGAAATGAACAAACTGAAGAGACACTCAAGAACAAGATACCATTTTCAATAGCAACTAAAAAAATCAAGTACCTAGGAATAAACTTAACCAAAGATGTAAAAGGCCTATACAAAGAAAACTACATAACTCTACTAAAAGAAATAGAAGGGGACCTTAAAAGATGGAAAAATATTCCATGTTCATGGATAGGAAGACTAAATGTCATTAAGATGTCAATTCTACCCAAACTCATCTACAGATTCAATGCCATCCCAATCAAAATTCCAACAACCTACTTTGCAGACTTGGAAAAGCTAGTTATCAAATTTATTTGGAAAGGGAAGATGCCTCGAATTGCTAAAGACACTCTAAAAAAGAAAAACGAAGTGGGAGGACTTACACTCCCTGACTTTGAAGCTTATTATAAAGCCACAGTTGCCAAAACAGCATGGTACTGGCACAAAGATAGACATATAGATCAATGGAATCGAATTGAGAATTCAGAGATAGACCCTCAGATCTATGGCCGACTGATCTTTGATAAGGCCCCCAAAGTCACTGAACTGAGTCATAATGGTCTTTTCAACAAATGGGGCTGGGAGAGTTGGATATCCATATTCAAAAGAATGAAAGAGGACCCCTACCTCACCCCCTACACAAAAATTAACTCAAAATGGACCAAAGATCTCAATATAAAAGAAAGTACCATAAAACTCCTAGAAGATAATGTAGGAAAACATCTTCAAGACCTTGTATTAGGCGGCCACTTCCTAAACTTTACACCCAAAGCACAAGCAACAAAAGGAAAAATAGATAAATGGGAACTCCTCAAGCTTAGAAGTTTATGCACCTCAAAGGAATTTGTCAAAAAGGTAAAGAGGCAGCCAACTCAATGGGAAAAAATTTTTGGAAACCATGTATCTGACAAAAGACTGATATCTTGCATATATAAAGAAATCCTACAACTCAATGACAATAGTACAGACAGCCCAATTATAAAATGGGCAAAAGATATGAAAAGACAGTTCTCTGAAGAGGAAATACAGATGGCCAAGAAACACATGAAAAAATGTTCAGCTTCACTAGCTATTAGAGAGATGCAAAGTAAGACCACAATGAGATACCATCTAACACCGATTAGAATCGCTGCCATTAAACAAACAGGAAATTACAAATGCTGGAGGGGATGTGGAGAAATTGGAACTCTTATTCATTGTTGGTGGGACTGTATAATGGTTCAGCCACTCTGGAAGTCAGTCTGGCAGTTCCTTAGAAAACTAGATATAGAGCTACCATTCGATCCAGCGATTGCACTTCTCGGTATATACCCAGAAGGTCGGAAATCAGTGACACGAACAGGTATCTGCACGCCAATGTTCATAGCAGCATTATTCACAATTGCCAAGAGATGGAAACAACCCAAATGTCCTTCAACAGATGAGTGGATAAATAAAATGTGGTATATACACACGATGGAATACTACGCGGCAGTAAGAAGGAACGATCTGGTGAAACATATGACAACATGGATGAACCTTGAAGACATAATGCTGAGTGAAATAAGCCAGGCACAAAAAGAGAAATATTATATGCTACCACTAATGTGAACTTTGAAAAATGTAAAACAAATGGTTTATAATGTAGAATGTAGGGGAACTAGCAATAGAGAGCAATTAAGGAAGGGGGAACAATAATCCAAGCAGAACAGATAAGCTATTTAACGTTCTGGGGATGCCCAGGAATGACTATGGGCTGTTAATTTCTGATGGATATAGTAGGAACAAATTCACAGAAATGTTGCTATATTAGGTAACTTTCTTGGGGTAAAGTAGGAACATGTTGGAAGTTAAGCAGTTATCTTAGGTTAGTTGTCTTTTTCTTACTCCCTTGTTATGGTCTCTTTGAAATTTTCTTTTATTGTATGTTTGTTTTCTTTTTAACTTTTTTTTCATACAGTTGATTTTAAAAAGAAGGGAAAGTTAAAAAAAAAAAAAAAAGAAAAGAAAAACAAGGAAAAAAATATGTAGTACCCCCTTGAGGAGCCTGTGGAGAATGCAGGGGTATTTGCCTACCCCACCTCGATGGTTGCTAACATGACCACAGATATACGGGACTGGTGGTTTGATGGGTTGAGCCCTCTACCATAGGTTTTACTCTTGGGAAGACGGTTGCTGCAAAGGAGAGGCTAGGCCTCCCTATAATTGTGCCTAAGAGCCTCCTCCCGAATACCTCTTTGTTGCTCAGATGTGGCCCTCTCTCTCTAGCTAAGCCAACTTGAAAGGTGAAATCACTGCCCTCCCCCCTACGTGGGATCAGACACCCAGGGGAGTGAATCTCCCTGGCAACGTGGAATGTGACTCCCAGGGAGGAATGTAGACCTGGCATCGTGGGACGGAGAACATCTTCTTGACCAGAAGGGGGATGTGAAAGGAAATGAAATAAGCGTCAGTGGCAGAGAGATTCCAAAAGGAGCCAAGAGGTCACTCTGGTGGGCACTCTTACTCACACTTTAGACAACCCTTTTTAGGTTCTAAAGAATTGGGGTAGCTGGTGGTGGATACCTGAAACTATCAAACTACAACCCAGAACCCATGAATCTTGAAGACAGTTGTAAAAAATGTAGCTAATGAGGGGTGACAGTGGGATTGGGAAAGCCATAAGGACCATACTCCACTTTGTCTAGTTTATGGATGGATGAGTAGAAAAATAGGGGAAGGAAACAAACAGACAAAGGTACTCCAGTGTTCTTTTTTACTTCAATTGCTCTTTTTCACTCTAATTATTATTCTTATTATTTTTGTGTGTGTGCTAATGAAGGTGTCAGGGATTGATTTAGGTGATGAATGTTCAATTATGTAATGGTAGTGTGAACAATCGAAAGTGCGATTTGTTTTGTATGACTGCGTGGTATGTGAATATATCTCAATAAAATGAAGATAAAAAACAAAAAAAAGAATTATGCACTATGATCCAGTGGGATTTATCCCAGATATGCAAGGGTGACTCAAAATAAGAAAATCAATTAATGTAATATACCACATTAATAGAACAAAGAAAAAAAAAGCATGAGCATCTCAGTTGGTGCAGTAAACGCATTTGGCATAATCCAGCACCCCTTTGTTGATAAAAGCACTGGGAAATATAGGAATAGAAGGAAATTTCCTCAATATGATAAAGAGCTTATATGGAAAATACACAGCTAACATCATACTCAATGATAAAAGATGAAAGCTTTCCAATATCTGGAACAAGACAAGGATTCCCACTGTCACCACTGTTATTCGGCATAATACTGGAAATTCTACCAAGAGCATAAGCAAGAGAAAGAAACAAAAATCATCCAGATTGCCAGGGAAGAAGTAAAACTTTCACTATTGGCAGATGACATGATCCTATACATAGAAAGTCCTGAAAAAATCGACCGCAAAGCTACTAAAATCTAATAAATGAATTCAGCAGCGTGGTGGGGTACCAGATCAATGCACAAAAATCAGTAGTGTTTCTGTACACTTGTAATGGGCAAGCTGAGGAGGAAATCAGTGAAAGAAATCCGTTTAAAATAGCAACTAAAAGAATCAAATATCTTAAGAATAAATTTTACCAAGGATATAAAGCACTTGTAAACAGAAAATAATAAAACATTGTTAATAGATATCAAAGATAATCTAAATAAATAGAAGTACATTCCATGTTCATGGATTGGAAGACTAAATATTGTTAAGATGTCTATTCTACCCAAAGTGATTTACAGTTTCAATGCAATCCCAATAAGAATTCCAAAGCCCTACTTTGCAGAAATGGAATACCCAGTTATCAAATATATTTGGAAGGGTAAAGGATCCCAAATGGCCAAAAACATCTTGAAGAAGAAGAAAGAAGTTGGAGAACTCAAATTTCCTGACTTAAAAGTGTATTACAAAGCTATGCTGGTCAAAACAGCATGGTAGTGGCACAAAGTTGAATAGATATATTGACCAATGGAATCGAATGAGTTCAGAAATAGACCCTTATGCCAATGGTCAGTTGATTTTTGACAAGGCTGCCAAGTCCACATAATTGGAAGTGAATAGCCTCTTCAACAAATAGTGCTGGGAGAACTGTATATACATATGCAAAGGAATGAAAGAAGATGCCTGTCTTCCTCCATATACAAAAATTAATTCAATACAGATCAAAGACCTTACTAGAAGAGCCAGGACTGTAAAACTCCTAAAAGAAAATGTTGGGATGCATCTTCAGGAACTTGTGTTTGGCAATGCTTTCTTAGACTTTACACTCAAAGCACAAGCAACAAAAGAAAAAAATAGGTAAATGGGACCTTCTCAAAATTGAAAACTTTTGTGCATCAAGGGATTTGTTATAAAAGTGAAAAAAACTCTGCAATGGGAGAAAATATTTGTAAACTACACATCTGATAAGGGTTTAATAAATAGAATATATTAAGTAATCCTACAATTCAACAGTGAAAATACAAATGATCCAATTTAAATATGGGCAAAAGACTTGAATAGACATTTTTCCAAAGAGGAGGTACAAATGGCTAAAATGCACATGAAAAGATGTTCAGCACCCCTAGCTTTTAGGGAAATATATATCAGAAACAGAATGAAATATCATTTCACACCCATTAGAATGTCTATTAAAAAAAAATTGCCAGTGTTGGATAGGATGTGAAGAAACAGGAAAACTTACTCATTACTTCTGGGATTGTAAAATGGTGCAGCTTCTATGGACAGCAGTTTGGCAGTTCTTTAGAAAGCTAAGTTTAGAATTTCCGTATGACCCAGCAATCCTGCTACTAGGTATGTACCCAGAAGAATAGAAAGCAGGGACCCGAACAGATACTTGCACTCCAATGTTCATAGTGGCATTATTCACAGTTGCCGAAAGATGGAAGCAACCCAAGTGTCCATCAGCCGCTGAATAGATAAACAAAATGTGGTATATGCTACAATAGTGTGTGTGTGTGTGTGTGTGTATATATATATATATATATGTATATATATATATATTATTTTTTGCATTCCAATAAAACTTTATTTACAAAAACAGATGGCTTGCAACCCTTTAGTTTATTGAAAATGAAGTCCTGATATATGCGACTACATGAACTATGTATGTGAATGTGGTTGAAAGGGGATGTTTTGGGTTGTGTATGTTACTAGAATGAAAGTTAGAAGATAAAACATGGCCCTTTGTTACACAGTGAGCCCTGTTGTAGATGGTGGACTAGGGTTAATAGTACAAGAATGTTCTTTCATGAATTATAACAAATGTACAACATTATTACAAGGTGTTAATAATAGGATGGTATGTCAGGAAAAAATACACCTAATGTAAACTATGGATTATAGTTAATAGTACTATTTCAGTATTCTTTCATCAGTTTTAACAACGGTACCACACTAATGCAAAGTGTCAAAAATTGGACGGTATATGGGAACGTTGTATTTTTTTACATGACTTTCTGTAAACCTACAACTTCTCTAATTTGAAAAGTACTTTTTAAAAAACATTATTCTTACTTAAAGAAACCAAACACAAACTACTACATATTGTATGATTCCATTTATATAAAATGTAAATATAAATAAGTCCATAGAGACAGAAATACATTAGTGGTTATGTAGGGCTGGGGAAAGACAGATTGAGAGGTGACCACTAACGTCTGTGGAGTTTGTCTTTTTGGAGAAATGAAAATGTTCTAAAATTGATTGTGGTAATGAATCCACATCTCTGTGATTATACTAAAAGCCGTTGATTGTACACTTTGGATGGATTGTATGGTATGTGAATGTATCTCAATAAACCTTCTTTCTTAAAAAAATTTTTTTGCAAGCCAGGAAACAATGGAATGATTCTTTGGTGTGCTGTAAGAAAAAAAAAAACTGTCAACCTGAAATTCTATAACCAGTGAAAATATCCTTCAGAACTGAAGGCAAAATAAAAGCAGTATCAGAAAACAAAAACTGAAAGAATTTGTTGCTGGCAGGCCTGCACTACCAGAAATTCTAGAAGTCCTTCAAACAGAATCTCTTATTAGATGGAAACTTGGATATACCAAAGAAATGTAGATCACCAAAAATTGTTAATGAATAGGTAAATATGAAACAGTTTCTCACAGTCTTTTGAAATACACATAGGATATATACGAAGAGATCACCATATTCTGGGCCCTAAAATTAGTCTCAATAAACATAAAAGGATTGAAATCATACAGAGTATATTTTGTAACCACAGTCATCCATGGTGTACAATCGGCTGTTCACAGTACCATCATAAAGTTGTGCATTCATCACCCCAATCTATTTTTGAACATTTTCCTTACACCAGAAAGAATCAGAATAAGAATAAAAAATAAAAATAAAAAAAGAACACCCAAATCACCCACCCCTGTCACACCCTATTTTTCATTTAGGTTTTGTCCCCATTATTCTACTCATCCATACATACACTGGATAAAGGGAGTACAGTCCACAAGGTTTTCACAGTCACACTGTCACCCTTTGTAAGCTACTTTGTTATACAGTCATCTTCAAAAGTCAGGGCTACTGGATTGGAGTTTGGTAGTTTGAGGTATTTACTTCTAGCTATTCCAATATATTAAAACCTAAAAAGTGTTTTCTATGTAGTGCAAAAGAATGTCCACCAGAGTGACCTCTCAACTCCATTTGAAATCTCTCAGCCACTGAAGCTTTATTTTGTTTCATTTCACATCCCCCTTTTGGTCAAGATGTTCTCAATCCCACAATGCCAGGTCCAGATTCATCCCCCAGGAGTCATATCCTGCATTTCCAGGGAGATTTAAACCCCTGGGAGTCAGATCCCACGTAGGGGGGAGGGCAGTGAGATCACCCGCAAAATGGCTTAGTTAGAGGGGGCCACATCTGAGCAACAAAGAGGCACTCGGGGAGATTCTTAGGTGCAATTATAAGCAAGTTTAGCCTCTCCTTGCAGCAACAAGCTTCATAGGGGCCAACCCCAAGACAGAAGGCTCAGCACATCAAGCCGTCAGTCCCCAGTGTTTTGAGAAAATCAGCAACAATCCAGGTGAGGTAGTCCAACACATCTGCATCCTCCCCCAGCTCTTCGGGGGGGGGGCCGAATATATATATTTTTATTCTCCACACAAATTACTTTAGGATGTGTTGCTATTTCATTCTAATCTATAGAGACCTAGCATAGCTCACTTCCTGTTCAGCATTCCATGTAATTGTAGTGTTTGAAGAAACTGACTATAGAAGTTCTGTTGTTTAGAAAATATAGATCGTGCACCAAATAAACATCTCTTCCCTTGGTCTCACATGGAAGTGGAAGTTTTAACACACAGTCAGTTTCAGCCTTTACCCTTTGGCCTGATTTGCTCTACTCTTAACCAGATGTGCTTTATTCATACCTCTAATTGAAGTTTGGGCTCTATTTCAGCTTTTTTTTTTTTTTTTAAACAGTTGCTCTATGCATTAATACTGATATTCATATTTACCAAGCTCTAGCTCTGAGTTTCAGGTGTAAACTCATTACAGCAGTCAAATCTAACTCATGTTTTTAAGGTAGAAAAAAGAAGAGCAACTATAGTGCAAAGAAGAAGGAAGAAATAATAGAAGTTAAGAACAGAAATCAACAAAATAAAAAACAGAAAATATAGGGGAAATCAATGAAAGTTATTGCTTGTTCTTTGGAAAAAAATTTAAGTTGGTAAGTCAGTGATCAAGAAAAAAGAAAACAAATTAGCAATTTCAGGAGTGAAAGAGGACATCACTACAGATCATACATATATTAAGAGGACAACAAGGGAATTTTATGAACAACTTTATGCCAATAAATTTGGTAAATTGAGAAGAGGCATATTTTTGAAACAGAGTAACAAAGTAAGAAGAAATAATTAAGTATCCCTTTGTCTATTAAAGAAATTGAATTTGTAGTTAAAAACTTTCTTACAAAGAAAACTCAAAGCCCAAATGGCTTCAGTCTTGAATTCTAGCAGATATTTAAGGGAAAAATAATAGCAGTTACACATGAACACTTCCAAAAATAGAAGGAGCACTTCTCAACTCGTTTGATCAGGCAAGTATTAACCTGATACTGAAACCTCACAAAGACATTACAAGAAAACTACAAGCCAGTATTGTTCATGATATCAGTGCAAAAAGCCTGTGGGAAAAAAAAAAAAATTTATTAGGAAATTGAATCCAGTATGTAAAAAAGGATAATATGCACATGACAAAGTAGGTTTATTTCAGGAATGCATGATTGGTTTAATGTTAGATAACCTCTTGATATATTTTACCAAACTAAAATAGGTGCAGAGAAAACATTTGACAAAATTTAACATCCACACATGGAAAAAATAACCTCTTAGACAAGAAGAATAGAAGCTTTTCCCCAACTTGATAAAAGAGTATCTACAGAAAAACATATAGCTAATCTCATAATTTTGAAAGACTGAATTCTTTCCCCTGAGAGTAAGAACAAGGCAAAGATGTCTTCTCTGACCACTTCTATTCAACATTGTATGGGAAGTCTTAGCAGTTACAATAAGGCAGTAAAAACAAATAAAAGGCATACAGATAGGAGAGGAAGATGGAAAAAAAAATATCTTTGTATGTAGATGATATTATCTACAGAAAAAGTAGAAAACAAATCTGTAAATAAAATCTTCTAGACTTAACAAATGAGTTCATTAGAATGTAAGTTCAATATGTAGAAGTTACTGTGTTTCTATATACCAGCAGTGAACGATTTGAAATTGAATTTTAAACAAATTATCAATTACAGCAGCATTAAAAACCAGTAACTATTTAGCATAAATTTAACAAAAAATAGAATATGATTAAAAATGCAAAACCTTCTTCAAAAAAATTAGTATGTGAGTAAATGGAAAAATATGCTAGGTTTCTTATTTAGAAGATTCAATATTAAAATATCAGCTCTCCCCAAATCAGTCTGTAGGTTCAATGAAATCCTAATCAGAATTCAAGCAAGCTTTTTTTGTATATATATATTGACAGACTGTTTCTAAAATTTATATAGAAATACACAGCATGTGAAATAGCCAGAAGAATTTTATGGTTCTGAAGAACAAAATTGGGGGACTTACACTACTGATTGCAAGATTTACTGTAAGTCTTTATTATTCCGGACAGTGTAATACTGGGAAAAGGATGGACCTGTCCTTCGATGGAACAACATAGTCCAAGAATAGTTGCTCCTCTGATGGTTAGGTTCATGTGTCAACTTGGCCAGGTGACCCAGCTGTCTGGTCAAGCAAACACTGGCCTAACAATTGCTGTGAGGACGTTTGAGGCTGGTTAATAAACCAACAGGCTGGTTTATTAAATCATCAGTCAATTGACTGCCCCTGTGACTGATGACTCACCAAAGGGCGTGCCTTCCACAATGAGAGAATGCAATTGGCTGGATTTAATCCAATTAATCAGTTGAAGACTTATAAGCAAGACAGATAGAGGACCTTCACTTCTTCTTCGGCTGCCCAGTGAAGCATTTCCTGAGGAGTTCGTCGAAGTTGCCGGTTTGTTTCCTGAGGAGTTCATCGGACATCTTCCTTGGAGTTGACAGTTTGTTGATGGCTCTACAGAATTTGGACTCGTGTATACCCACAGTTGCATGAGTCACTTTTACTATTTGATAATCAGAGACACCTCTCATTGATTCTGTTTCCCTAGAGAGCCCTAATTAATACAACTTGGTACCGAAAGTGGTTCTTGAGAAACAGAATCTTAAAATGGGCTTTTACAATTTGTTTTCTACTCTGATTAGATTCAGAGGCACTAATGACTCTATTTCCAATAATCAAGAGGGCACTGACAGTCCATGGCATGAGTTGGCAAAGGAAATACACACAATAGCACCATTTGATTCTCCTAATCATGCTCTAGTACGAAGCAAGGCTCTGGGTGACAGTGTTTTCGACACCTTCACGGAGTTTTGCAGTATTAAGAGGTATAATGATGTTGGCTGCCTGCTCTTAGATACTTTGGATAAAGTTGTAAGAGAAAGGGATGAGCTAAAGGCTTCAAATTCGAAACTTGAAATGCCGTATGACAGATGTAGAAGTTTCCATGTGTTCCCTGAAAGAAAATCTTATTTCCTGTGCCCGCAGACTGGAAGTTTCTGAAAACCAGATGCAGTCTCTCATTGTGCAAGTAGCAAATTTACAATGTAAACTAAAATCTCAACCTCTCAGGGTGTCTGCTGTTAAAGTAAAGGCATTGATTGGAAAAGAATGGGATCCGGAAACTTGCGATAGGGACATATGGATTGATAATAATGGCAGTGAGGACATTGGAACCCTGGATTCTGCTGGGTCATTGTTAGATTTACTTGTAGAGGGCTGTCCTGGGGAAACAGCTTCCCTACCTCCAGTCTGCCCTAAGGAGCCTGCCACCCAACCCCCACCTAAGGAGATTAACCCTTCATTGCCTGCTAATCCTGTAGTCACCTCCCCTGAGGAAGCAGCCCTCATTCCTTTGTCTGGAGAGATTAATCCTGTTTTAAGAGATGAAAATGCAACAGAATGTCCTGAGGTGAATGGCTTGAGAGATAATTCTAACTCTTTTCATGACCCACCCCCACCACCAGTTTTTCTTCAAGACCTATAACTAGGCTGAAGTCCCAACAGGCCCCGAAGGGTGAGGTACAAAGTGTGACTCATGAAGAGGTACGCTATACTCCAAAGGAACTGTATGAGTTTTCCAACTTATACAGACAGAAACCAGGGGAATATGTGTGGGAATGGATAGTAAGAGTGTGGGATAATGGTGGAAGGAATATAAGGTTGGATCAGGCTGAATTTACTGATATGGGCCCACTAAGCAGAGATTCTGCATTCAGTGTTGTAGCTCGAGGGGTTAGAAAGGGTGTTAACCGTTTGGGTGGCTGGCTGAAGCATAGATCAAAAGGTGGCTGGCATTACCAGAGGTTGAAATGCCAGAACTGCCCTGGTACAATTTGGAGGAGGGGATTCAAAGGCTTAGAGAGATTGGAAAGTTAAGAGTGGATTTATCATGGAAGACCTGCTCACACAGCTCTGGAATGTCCAGAGGACACACCTTTTACCAGGACTGTAAGGAATAAATTTGTGAGACTAGCTCCATCATCCCTGAAGAGCTCTGTGGTCGCCCTTCTCTGTAGGTCAGATATTACTGTAGGAACTGCTGTTACTGAGCTGGAATCCTTAAACACAATGGGGATAATTGGGTCCCGAGTCGGTAGAAGCCAAGTGGCTGCAGTTAATCGCCACAGACAAGGTGGGCATGGCTACCATAATGGAAAACAGGCTCCAAAGCAGCAATCAAAATAGTATGATTCGCAGAGACTTATGGCGTTGGCTAATGGATCATGGAGTACCAAGTAGTAAAATAGATGGGCAATCAACTAAATTCTTGTTTGAACTGTATAGGTAGAAGAATTCTAGGTTGCATGAACAAAAGTCTGCCTTGAATTACAAAAACAGAGAGTCACGGCCCCTTAATCAATTCCCAGACTTGAGACAGTTTACAGATCCGGAGCCCCTTGAATGAAGGGAAGGCCGGGTACCCTTGGGGAAGGACCCTGTTACACTGCCAAAAATTTATACTGTTAATCTTCCTCCCAGCTTTCCCCAGGGGGACCTACGGCCTTTTACCAGGGTGACTGTGCATTGGGGAAAAGGAAATGATCAGATATTTTGTGGATTATTAGACACTGGTTCAGAAGTGACATTAATTCCCAGAGACCCAAAACGTCACTCTGGTCCACCAATCAGAGTTGGGTCTTATGGAGGTCAGGTGATTGATGGAGTTTTAGCTCAGGTTCGTCTCACAGTGGGTCCAGTGGGTCCCCGGACCCATTCTGTGGTTATTTCCCCAGTGCCAGAATGCATAATTGGAATAGACATACTCGGCAACTGGCAGAATCCTCACATTGGTTCCCTGACTCCTGGAGTGAGGGCTATTATGGTGGGAAAGGCCAAGTGGAAGCCACTAGAACTGCCCCTGCCTAGCAAAATAGTGAACCAGAAGCAATACCGGATTCCTGGAGGGATTGCAGAGATTAATGCCACTCTTAAGGACTTGAAGGATGCAGGGGTGGTGATTCCCACCACATCCCCATTCAACTCTCCTATTTGGCCTGTGCAGAAAACAGATGGGTCTTGGAGGATGACTGTGGATTATCATAAGCTTAACCAGGTGGTGACTCCAATTGCAGCTGCTGTTCCAGATGTGGTATCATTGCTTGAGCAAATCAGCACATCCCCTGGTACCTGGTATGCAGCTATTGATCTGGCAAATGCTTTTTTCTCAATTGCTGTCAGTAGGGACCACCAGAAACAGTTTGCATTCAGCTGGCAAAGCCAGCAGTTTGCATTCACTGTGTTACCTCAGGGTTGTATCAACTCTCCAGCCCTATGTCATAATATTGTCCTCAGGGATCTTGATCATTTCTCCCTCCCACAAGACATTACACTGGTGCATTATATTGATGATATCATGTTGATTGGACCTAGTGAGCAAGAAGTAGCAACTTCTCTAGATTTGTTGGTAAGGTATTTGTGTGGCAGAGGATGGGAGATAAATCCAACAAAAATACAGGGGCCTTCCACCTCAGTAAAATTTCTAGGTGTCCAGTGGTGTGGGGCCTGTCAAGATATTCCTTCTAAGGTGAAGGATAAGCTGTTGCATCTGGCCCCTCCTACAACCAAAAAAGAGGCACAACGCTTAGTTGGCCTCTTTGGGTTTTAGAGACAGCATATTCCTCATTTAGGTGTGCTACTCCAGCCCATTTACCGAGTGACTAGAAGAGCTTCTAGTTTTGAATGGGGACCAGAACAAGATGAGGCTCTGCGACAGGTCCCAGCTGCTGTGCAAGCTGCTCTGCTGCTTGGACCATATGATCCAGCTGACCCAATGGTGCTGAAAGTGTCAGTGGCAAATAGAGATGCTGTTTGGAGCCTTTGGCAGGCTCCTATAGGAGAATCACAACGCAAGCCCTTAGGATTTTGGAGTAAAGCTTTACCATCCTCTGCAGATAACTACTCTCCATTTGAGAAACAGCTGTTGCCTGCTACTCGGCCTTAGTAGAGACAGAACGCTTAACCATGGTTACCATGAGACCTGAGTTACCTATCATGAGCTGGGTGTTGTCTGACCCACCAAGCCATAAAGTTGGGCGTGCACAGCAGCACTCCATCATAAAATGGAAATGGTATATACGAGATAGAGCTCGAGCAGGTCCTGAAGGTACAAGTAAGTTACATGAGGAAGTGGCCCAAATGCCCATGGCCCCCACTCCTTCCACCTTACCTTCTCTTTCCCAGCCCACAGCTGTGGCATCTTGGGGAGTTCCTTACAGTCCGTTGACTGAGGAAAAGAAGACTCAGGCCTGGTTTACAGATGGTTCTGCACAATACGCAGGCACCACCCAAAAGTGGACTGCTGCAGCACTGCAGCCCCTTTCTGGAATGTCCCTGAAGGACAGTGGTGAGGGGAAATCATCCCAGTGGGCAGAACTTCGAGCAGTGCACCTGATTGTTCACTTTGCTTGGAAGGAGAGCTGGCCAGAGGTGCGTCTGTATACTGATTCCTGGGCTGTTGCTAATGGTTTGGCTGGATGGTCAGGGACTTGGAAGGAACATGATTGGAAGATTGGTGACAAAGAAGTCTGGGGAAGGGGTATGTGGATAGACCTTTCTGAGTGGGCAAACAACATGAAGATATTTGTGTCCCATGTGAATGCTCACCAGAGGATGACTTCAGCAGAAGAAGGTTTAATAACAAAGTGGATAAAATGACCCGTTTGGTAGATACCAATCAGCCTCTTTCCCCAGCAACTTCTGTCATTGCCCAATGAGTTCATGAGCAAAGTGGTCATGGTGGTAGGGATGGAGGTTATGCATGGGCTCAACAACATGGACTTCCACTCACCAAGGCTGATCTGGCCACAGCCACTGCTGAGTGTCCAATCTGCCAGCAGCAGAGACCCACACTCAGTCCCCAATATGGCACCATTCCCCGAGGTGATCAGCCTGCTACCTGGTGGTAGGTTGATTACATTGGACCACTTCCATCATGGAAGGGGCAGCGATTTGTTCTTACTGGAATAGACACATACTCCGGATATGGATTTGCCTTCCCTGCACGACATGCTTCTGCCAAAACTGCGATCTGTGGACTTACAGAATGCCTTATCCACCATCATGGTGTTCCACACAGCATTGCTTCGGACCAAGGAACCCACTTCACAGCAAACGAAGTGAGGGAATGGGCACATGCTCATGGAATTCTGTGGTCTTACCATGTTCCCTGTCATTTAGAGGCAGCTGGGTTGATAGAACAGTGGAATGGCCTGTTGAAGACTCAATTATGGCGCCAGCTAGGTGGCAATACCTTGCAGGGTTGGGGCGGTGTTCTCCAGGAGGCTGTGGATGCTCTGAATCAGCATCCACTCTATGGTGCTGTTTCTCCCATAGCCAGGATTCATGGGTCAGGAATCAAGGAGTGGAAACAGGAGTGGCACCACTCACTATCACTCCTAGTGATCCACTGGGTAAATTTTTGCTTCCTGTCCCTGCAAGCTTAAGCTCTGCTGGTCTACAGGTCTTGGTTCCAAAAGGAGGAGTGCTTCCACCAGGAAACACAACAATAATCCCATTGAACTGGAAGTTAAGACTGCCACCTGGCCACTTTGGGCTTCTTATGCCTCTGAATCAACAGGCAAGGAAGGGGATTGATCCTGACTATCAAGGGGAAATAGCACTGCAGCTACACAATGGAAGTAAAGAAGAGTTTTTCTGGAATACAGGAGATCCCCTGGGCCTGTCTTAGTACTACCATACCCTGTGATTCAAGTCAATGGAAAACTGCAACAACCCAATCCAGGCAGGGCTACCAATGGCCAAGAAACTTCAGGAATGAAGGTTTGGGTCACCCCACCAGGCAAAGAACCACGGCCAGCTGAAGTGCTTGCTGAGGGTAAAGGGAACATGGAATGGGTAGTGGAAGAAGGTCGTGATAAATATGAACTACGGCCATGTGACCAGTTACAGAAACAAGGACTATGATGACATGAATATTTCCTCCTTGCTTTGTTATGATTATGTTGGTATTTGTCTGTAAAGCAAATATCTTTGCTTTCTTCCCTGTCTTAGCCCCTTATCATATGGCATGAGGTGTAATGTTCATTTTGAAGATACAGTTTTAGGTGATGTGTATAACTGCCAAGTTGACAAGGGGTGGACTGTGATGGTTAGGTTCATGTGTCAACTTGGCCACGTGACCCTGCTGTCTGGTCAGGCAAACACTGGCAATCAATTGCTGTGAGGACGTTTGAGGCTGGTTAATAAACCAACAGGCTGGTTTATTAAATCATCAGTCAATTGACTGTCCCTGTGGCTGATGACTCGCCAAAGGGCGTGCCTTCCACAATGAGAGAATGCAATTGGCTG
Organism: Choloepus didactylus; assembly: GCF_015220235.1. Taxonomy (NCBI): domain Eukaryota; kingdom Metazoa; phylum Chordata; class Mammalia; order Pilosa; family Megalonychidae; genus Choloepus; species Choloepus didactylus. Next base: position 110,028,885 of record NC_051308.1, read on the forward strand.
GATTTAATCCAATTAATCAGTTGAAGACTTATAAGCAAGACAGACAGAGGACCTTCACTTCTTCTTCGGCTGCCCAGTGAAGCATTTCCTGAGGAGTTCGTCGAAGTTGCCGGTTTGTTTCCTGAGGAGTTCATCGGACATCTTCCTTGGAGTTGACAGTTTGTTGATGGCTCTACAGAATTTGGACTCGTGTATACCCACAGTTGCGTGAGTCACTTTTACGATTTGATAATCAGAGACACCTCTCATTGATTCTGTTTCCCTAGAGAACCCTAACTAATACACTCCCATATATATTTTTTATTTCAATTGATTTTTTTAAATTCAGTTTTACTGAAATTATTCACATACCGTATAATCATCCATGGTATACAATCAACTGTTCACAGTATGATCATATAGTTATGTGTTCATCACCACAATCTATTTCTGAACATTTTCCTTACATCAGAAAGAATCAGAACAAGAATAAAAAATAAAAGTGAAGAAAGAACACCGAAACCATCCCCCCCATCCCACCCTATTTGTCATTTAGTTTTTATCCCCGTTTTTCTACTCATCCATCCATACCCTAGATAAAGAGGGTATGATCCACAAGGTCTTCACAATCACACTGTCACCCCTTGTAATCTGCACTATTATACAATCGTCTTCAGGAGTCCAGACCGCTGGGTTGGAGTTAGGCAGTTTTAGGCATCTATTTCTAGCTATTCCAATACGTTAGAACCTAAGAGGTGTTATCTATATAGTGCATAAGAATGTCCACCGGAGTGACTTCTCGACTCCATTTGAAATCTCTCGGCCACTGAAACTATTTTGTCTCATTTTGCATCCCCCTTTTGGTCAAGAAGATACTCTCAGTCCCATGATGCCAGGTCCAGATTCATCCCCGGGAGTGGTATCCTGCATTGCCAGGGAGATTTACACCCCTGGGAGTCGTGTCCCACGTAGGGGGGAGGGCAGTGACTTCACCTGTCGAGGTGGCTCATTTCAACTGATTTTTGACGAATGTGACTGTATTTCAATGGGGCAAGGATAGTCTTTTTAATAGTGCTTGAACTATTAGTTATCCTTATGGAATAAGAGAATCATTGACCTTATCTCATACCTTGCTCAAAATTTTACTTGAAATGGGCCATACACCTGTATGTACACCTGTATGTAATTCCTGGGACTGTAAATCTTACAAGAACACACAGGAGGCAAGATGGCAGACTGGTGAGCTGTATGTTTTAGTTACTCCTCCAGGAAAGTAGGTAGAAAGCCAGGAACTGCGTGGACTGGACACCACAGAGCAATCTGACTTTGGGCATACTTCATACAACACTCATGAAAACGTGGAACTGCTGAGATCAGCGAAATCTGTAAGTTTTTGTGGCCAGGGGACCCGCGCCCCTCCCTGCCAGGCTCAGTCCCGGGGGAGGAGGGGCTGTCAGCTCCGGGAAGGAGAAGGGAGAACTGCACTGGCAGCCCTTATCGGAAACTCATTCTACTGATCTACTGATTCAAACTCCAACCATAGATAGACTGAGACCAGACACCAGAGAATCTGAGAGCAGCCAGCCCAGCAGAGAGGAGACAGGCATAGAAAAAAAACAACACGAAAAACTCCAAAATAAAAGCGGAGGATTTTTGGAGTTCTGGTGAACATAGAAAGGGGAAGGGCCCTGAGGCGCATATGCAAATCCCGAAGAAAAGCTGATCTCTCTGCCCTGTGGACCTTTCCTTAATGGCCCTGGTTGCTTTGTCTCTTAGCATTTCAATAACCCATTAGATCTCTGAGGAGGGCCCGTTTTTTTTGTTGTTGTTTTGTTTTGTTTTGTTTTGTTTTTTTAATCCTTTTTTCTCTTTCTAAAACAATTACTCTAAGAAGCCCAATACAGAAAGCTTCAAAGACTTGCTATTTGGGCAGGTCAAGTCAAGAGGAGAACTAGGAGAGCTCTGAAACAAAACGCAATAATCCAGTGGCTGAGAAAATTCACTAAACACCACAACTTCCCAAGAAAAGGGGTGTGTCCGCTCACAGCCATCATCCTGGTGGACAGGAAACACTCCTGCCCATCGCCAGCCCCATAGCCCAGAACTGCCCCAGACAACCCAGTGTGACGGAAGTGCTTCAAATAACAGGCACCCACCACAAAACTCGGCGTGGACATTAGCCTTCCCTGCAGCCTCAGCTGATTGTCCCAGAGTTGGGAAGGTAGAGCAGTGTGAATTAACAAAGCCCCATTCAGCCATCATTTGAGCAGACTGGGAGCCTCCCTACACAGCCCAGCAGCCCAGAACTGCCCTGGGGGGACGGCACTCACCTGTGACATAGCACAGTCATCCCTCAACAGAGGACCCGGGGTGCACGGCCTGGAAGAGGGGCCCACTTGCAAGTCTCAGGAGCCATACGCCAATACCAAGGACTTGTGGGTCAGTGGCAGAGACAAACTGTGGCAGGACTGAACTGAAGGATTAGACTATTGCAGCAGCTTTAAAACTCTAGGATCACCAGGGAGATTTGATTGTTAGAGCCACCCCCCCCTCCCTGACTGCCCAGAAACACGCCCCATATACAGGGCGGGCAACACCAACTACACACACAAGCTTGGTACACCAATTGGACCCCACAAGACTCACTCCCCCACTCACCAAAAAGGCTAAGCAGGGGAGAACTGGCTTGTGGAGAACAGGTGGATCGTGGACGCCACCTGCTGGTTAGTTAGAGAAAGTGTACTCCACGAAGCTGTAGATCTGATAAATTAGAGATAAGGACTTCAATTGGTCTACAAATCCTAAAAGAACCCTATCAAGTTCAGCAAATGCCACGAGGCCAAAAACAACAGAAAATTATAAAGCATATGAAAAAATCAGACGATATGGATAACCCAAGCCCAAGCACCCAAATCAAAAGACCAGAAGAAACACAGCACCTAGAGCAGCTACTCAAAGAACTAAAGATGAACAATGACACCATAGTACAGGAGATAAAGGAAATCAAGAAGACCCTAGAAGAGCATAAAGAAGACATTGCAAGACTAAATAAAAAAATGGATGATCTTATGGAAATTAAAGAAACTGTTGACCAAATTAAAAAGATTCTGGACACTCATAGTACAAGACTAGAGGAAGTTGAACAACGAATCAGTGACCTCGAAGATGACAGAATGGAAAATGAAAGCCTAAAAGAAAGAATGGGGAAAAAATTGAAAAAATCGAAATGGACCTCAGGGATATGATAGATAATATGAAACGTCCAAATATAAGACTCACTGGTGTCCCAGAAGGGGAAGAAAAGGGTAAAGGTCTAGGAAGAGTATTCAAAGAAATTGTTGGGGAAAACTTCCCAAATCTTCTAAACAACATAAATACACAAATCATAAATGCTCAGCGAACTCCAAATAGAATAAATCCAAATAAACCCACTCCGAGACATATGCTGATCACACTATCAAACACAGAAGAGAAGGAGCAAGTTCTGAAAACAGCAAGAGAAAAGCAATTCACCACATACAAAGGAAACAGCATAAGACTAAGTAGTGACTACTCAGCAGCCACCATGGAGGCGAGAAGGCAGTGGCACGATATATTTAAAATTCTGAGTGAGAAAAATTTCCAGCCAAGAATACTTTATCCAGCAAAGCTCTCCTTCATATTTGAGGAAGAGCTTAAATTTTTCACAGACAAACAAATGCTGAGAGAATTTGCTAACAAGAGACCTGCCCTACTGGAGATACTCAAGGGAGCCCTACAGACAGAGAAACAAAGAAAGGACAGAGAGACTTGGAGAAAGGTTCAGTACTAAAGAGATTCGGTATGGGTACAATAAAGGATATTAATAGACAGAGGGGAAAAATATGACAAACATAAACCAAAGGATAAGATGGCTGATTCAAGAAAAGCCTTCACGGTTATAACGTTGAATGTAAATGGATTAAACTCCCTAATTAAAAGATATAGATTCGCAGAATGGATCAAAAAAAATGAACCATCAATATGTTGCATACAAGAGACTCATCTTAGACACAGGGACACAAAGAAACTGAAAGTGAAAGGATGGAAAAAAATATTTCATGCAAGCTACAACCAAAAGAAAGCAGGTGTAGCAATATTAATCTCAGATAAAATAGACTTCAAATGCAGGGATGTTTTGAGAGACAAAGAAGGCCACTACGTACTAATAAAAGGGGCAATTCAGCAAGAAGAAATAACAATCGTAAATGTCTATGCACCCAACCAAGGTGCCACAAAATACATGAGAGAAACACTGGCAAAACTAAAGGAAGCAATTGATGTTTCCACAATAATTGTGGGAGACTTCAACACATCACTCTCTCCTATAGATAGATCAACCAGACAGAAGACCAATAAGGAAACTGAAAACATAAACAATCTGATAAATGAATTAGATTTAACAGACATATACAGGACATTACATCCCAAATCACCAGGATACACATACTTTTCTAGTGCTCATGGAACTTTCTCCAGAATAGATCATATGCTGGGACATAAAACAAGCCTCAATAAATTTAAAAAGATTGAAATTATTCAAAGCACATTCTCTGACCACAATGGAATACAATTAGAAGTCAATAACCATCAGAGACTTAGAAAATTCACAAATACCTGGAGGTTAAACAACACACTCCTAAACAATCAGTGGGTTAACGAAGAAATAGCAAGAGAAATTGCTAAATATATAGAGACGAATGAAAACGAGAACACAACATACCAAAACCTATGGGATGCAGCAAAAGCAGTGCTAAGGGGGAAATTTATAGCACTAAATGCATATATTAAAAAGGAAGAAAGAGCCAAAATCAAAGAACTAATGGATCAACTGAAGAAGCTAGAAAATGAACAGCAAACCAATCCTAAACCAAGTACAAGAAAAGAAATAACAAGGATTAAAGCAGAAATAAATGACATAGAGAACAAAAAAACAATAGAGAGGATAAATATCACCAAAAGTTGGTTCTTTGAGAAAATCAACAAGATTGACAAGCCCCTAGCTAGACTGACAAAATCAAAAAGAGAGAAGACCCATATAAACAAAATAATGAATGACAAAGGTGACATAACTGCAGATCCTGAAGAAATTAAAAAAATTATAAGAGGATACTATGAACAACTGTATGGCAACAAACTGGATAATGTAGAGGAAATGGACAGTTTCCTGGAAACATATGAACAATCTAGACTGACCAGAGAAGAAATAGAAGACCTCAGCCAACCCATCACAAGCAAAGAGATCCAATCAGTCATCAAAAATCTTCCCACAAATAAATGCCCAGGGCCAGATGTCTTCACAGGGGAATTCTACCAAACTTTCCAGAAAGAACTGACACCAATCTTACTCAAACACTTTCAAAACATTGAAGAAAATGGAACACTACCTAACTCATTTTATGAAGCTAACATCAATCTAATACCAAAACCAGGCAAAGATGTTATAAAAAGGAAAACTACCGGCCAATCTCCCTAATGAATATAGATGCAAAAATCCTCAACAAAATACTTGCAAATCGAATCCAAAGACACATTAAAAAAATCATACACCATGACCAAGTGGGGTTTATTCCAGGCATGCAAGGATGGTTCAGCATAAGAAAATCAATCAATGTATTACAACACATTAACAAGTCAAAAGGGAAAAATCAATTGATCATCTCAATAGATGCTGAAAAAGCATTTGACAAAATCCAACATCCCTTTTTGATAAAAACACTTCAAAAGGTAGGAATTGAAGGAAACTTCCTCAACATGATAAAGAGCATATATGAAAAACCCACAGCCAGCATAGTACTCAATGGAGAGAGACTGAAAGCCTTCCCTCTAAGATCAGGAACAAGACAAGGATGCCCGCTATCACCACTGTTATTCAACATTGTGCTGGAAGTGCTAGCCAGGGCAATCCGGCAAGACAAAGAAATAAAAGGCATCCAAATTGGAAAAGAAGAAGTAAAACTGTCATTGTTTGCAGATGATATGATCTTATATCTAGAAAACCCTGAGAAATCGACGATACAGCTACTAGAGCTAATAAACAAATTTAACAAAGTAGCGGGATACAAGGTTAATGCACATAAGTCAGTAATGTTTCTATATGCTAGAAATGAACAAACTGAAGAGACACTCAAGAAAAAGATACCATTTTCAATAGCAACTAAAAAAATCAAGTACCTGGGAATAAACTTAACCAAAGATGTAAAAGACCTATACAAAGAAAACTACATAACTCTACTAAAAGAAATAGAAGGGGACCTTAAAAGATGGAAAAATATTCCATGTTCATGGACAGGAAGACTAAATGTCATTAAGATGTCAATTCTACCCAAACTCATCTACAGATTCAATGCCATCCCAATCAAAATTCCAACAACCTACTTTGCAGACTTGGAAAAGCTAGTTATCAAATTTATTTGGAAAGGGAAGATGCCTCGAATTGCTAAAGACACTCTAAAAAAGAAAAACGAAGTGGGAGGACTTACACTCCCTGACTTTGAAGTTTATTATAAAGCCACAGTTGCCAAAACAGCATGGTACTGGCACAAAGATAGACATATAGATCAATGGAATCGAATTGAGAATTCAGAGATAGACCCTCAGATCTATGGCCGACTGATCTTTGATAAGGCCCCCAAAGTCACTGAACTGAGTCATAATGGTCTTTTCAACAAATGGGGCTGGGAGAGTTGGATATCCATATCCAAAAGAATGAAAGAGGACCCCTACCTCACCCCCTACACAAAAATTAACTCAAAATGGACCAAAGATCTCAATATAAAAGAAAGTACCATAAAACTCCTAGAAGATAATGTAGGAAAACATCTTCAAGACCTTGTATTAGGCGGCCACTTCCTAGACTTTACACCCAAAGCACAAGCAACAAAAGAGAAAATAGATAAATGGGAACTCCTCAAGCTTAGAAGTTTCTGCACCTCAAAGGAATTTCTCAAAAAGGTAAAGAGGCAGCCAACTCAATGGGAAAAAATTTTTGGAAACCATGTATCTGACAAAAGACTGATATCTTGCATATATAAAGAAATCCTACAACTCAATGACAATAGTACAGTCGGCCCAATTATAAAATTGTCAAAAGATATGAAAAGACAGTTCTCTGAAGGGGAAATACAAATGGCCAAGAAACACATGAAAAAATGTTCAGCTTCACTAGCTATTAGAGAGATGCAAATTAAGACCACAATGAGATACCATCTAACACCGGTTAGAATGGCTGCCATTAAACAAACAGGAAACTACAAATGCTGGAGGGGATGTGGAGAAATTGGAACTCTTATTCACTGTTGGTGGGACTGTATAATGGTTCAGCCACTCTGGAAGTCAGTCTGGCAGTTCCTTAGAAAACTAGATATAGAGTTACCATTCGACCCAGCGATTGCACTTCTCGGTATATACCCGGAAGATCGGAAAGCAGTGACACGAACAGATATCTGCACGCCAATGTTCATAGCAGCATTATTCACAATTGCCAAAAGATGGAAACAACCCAAATGTCCTTCAACAGATGAGTGGATAAATAAAATGTGGTATATACACACGATGGAATACTACGCGGCAGTAAGAAGGAACGATCTCGTGAAACATATGACAACATGGATGAACCTTGAAGACATAATGCTAAGCGAAATAAGCCAGGCACAAAAAGAGAAATATTATATGCTACCACTAATGTGAACTTTGAAAAATATAAAACAAATGGCTTATAATGTAGAATGTAGGGGAACTAGCAGTAGAGAGCAATTAAGGAAGGGGGAACAATAATCCAAGAAGAACAGATAAGCTATTTAACGTTCTGGGGATGCCCAGGAATGACTATGGTCTGTTAATTTCTGATGGATATAGTAGGAGCAAGTTCACAGAAATGTTGCTATATTAGGTAACTTTCTTGGGGTAAAGTAGGAACATGTTGGAAGTTAAGCAGTTATCTTAGGTTAGTTGTCTTTTTCTTACTCCCTTGTTATGGTCTCTTTAAAATGTTCTTTTATTGTATGTTTGTTTTCTTTTTAACTTTTTTTTCATACAGTTGATTTAAAAAAGAAGGGAAAGTTAAAAAAAAAAAAACAAGGGAAAAAAAAAGATGCAGTGCCCCCTTGAGGAGCCTGTGGAGAATGCAGGGGTATTCGCCTACCCCACCTCCATGGTTGCTAACATGACCACAGACATAGGGGACTGGTGGTTTGATGGGTTGAGCCCTCTACCACAGGTTTTACCCTTGGGAAGACGGTTGCTGCAAAGGAGAGGCTAGGCCTCCCTATGGTTGTGCCTAAGAGCCTCCTCCCGAATGCCTCTTTGTTACTCAGATGTGGCCCTGTCTCTCTAGCTAAGCCAACTTGAAAGGTGAAATCACTGCCCTCCCCCCTACATGGGATCAGACACCCAGGGGAGTGAATCTCCCTGGCAACGTGGAATATGACTCCCTGGGAGGAATGTAGACCTGGCATCGTGGGACGGAGAACATCTTCTTGACCAAAAGGGGGATGTGAAAGGAAATGAAATAAACTTCAGTGGCAGAGAGAATCCAGAAGGAGCCGAGAGGTCACTCTGGTGGGCACTCTTACGCACACTTTAGACAACCCTTTTTAGGTTCTAAAGAATTGGGGTAGCTGGTGGTGGATACCTGAAACTATCAAACTACAACTCAGAACCCATGAATCTCGAAGACAGTTGTATAAAAATGTCGCTTATGAGGGGTGACAAGGGGATTGGGAAATCCATAAGGACCACACTCCACTTTGTCTAGTTTATGGATGGATGAGTAGAAAAATAGGGGAAGGAAACAAACAGACAAAGGTACCCAGTGTTCTTTTTTACTTCAATTGCTCTTTTTCACTCTAATTATTATTCTTGTTATTCTTGTGTGTGTGCTAATGAAGGTGTCAGGGATTGATTTGGGTGATGAATGTACAACTATGTAATGGTACTGTGAACAATCGAAAGTACGATTTGTTTTGTATGACTGCGTGGTATATGAATATATCTCAATAAAATGAAGATTGAAAAAAAAAAAAGACATAATGCTGAGCAAAATAAGCCAGGCACAAAAAGAGAGATATTGTATGTTACCACTAATGTGAATTCTGTGAAAAATGTACAATGTTTTATACTGTAGAATGTAGGGGACCTAGAGATACCAATTAGTGGAGGGGGAATGATAATCTAATAAGAACAGATAAACTATGGAGGGTAATCTCAATGTTATGGGAATGCTCAGGAATGATTATGGTTTGTAAACTTTCTTGGATATAGTAAGATCATGTTGGAAGCAATAGAGTTATTTTAGGTTTTTTTTTTCTCTTATTCCTTTGTTTTCTTAGGGGTTGTTAATTTTCTTGGGGTATGGTAAGAACATATTGGAAGCAGTGTAGTTATTTTAGATTATTTGTTTTTCTTACTCCTCTGTTTGGACATGGTTTATTAATTTTCTTGGGGTATGGTAGGAACATATTGGAAGCAAAGTAGTTATTTTAGGTTATTTGTTTTCCTTAATCCATTGCTTTGTTTGAAAAGTTGTGGAGTTTTTTTGGTTGTTGTTTGCCTGTTTGTTTTTAATTTTTTGATAAACAAAGTTAAAAAATTGAAAAAAAATCAGTAGAAAAATGGGAGTAAAAACTAAATGACAAATAGGGTGGGATGGGGGATGGTTTGGGTATTCTCTTTTCACTTTTATTTTTTATTCTTATTCTGATTCTTTCTGATGTAAGGAAAATGTTCAGAAATAGATTGTGGTGATGAACGCATAACTATATGATCATACTGTGAACAGTTGATTGTATACCATGGATGACTGTATGGTTTGTGAATATATTTCAATAAAACTGAATTAAAAAAAAAAAAAAAAAAAGAACACACAGGAGAAAGTCTTCATTACCTTAGAGTAGTCAAAAGCAGAGAACATAAGATAAAAAGTACAGAACACAAAAGGAAAAATGTTATATTGGATTTCATCAAATTTTAAAACTCAGGCTCTTCAAACACATTAGAAAATGAAAAGTTAAGCAGCAGAATAAAAATAATAGGCAAAATTATTTGAATGGATTCCTCCCAAAAGAATTACATATGAATTGTCCTTAAGCATATGAAAATATGCTCACCATCATGGAAATGCAAATTAAATCCGTAATGAGATATCATCCACACACATTAGAATGATTAAAATTAAAAAGACTGATAGTAACGAGTCTTCTTGAGGATTTGTAATATCTTGAACTGTCATTCGTTGATGATGCTCATGGTTTCTCTTGCAATTGTAGCCAGATAGCAGCAGGCTAGAGTCACCTCAACGGTTTCCTCATTCACATGTCTGGGGTTTGATAATGGCTGCAGGCTGAGATATCAGCAGGATCTGTTGTCTACCGTACCAGCACATTCCCTGAATTTCCTTACAATATGAAAGCAGAGTTCCAAGGGCAAGTGTCCCAAAAGAGACCAGGTGGAAGCTATATTCCTTTTTGTGATTTAGCCTTGAAAATCACACATTTTTACTTCCATTAAACTATCCTTGCTGGAAGCAAGTCACTAAGGGCAGCTCATATTCAAGGAGAGGAAAATTCGACTACCACTAGATGACAGATGTGTCAAACTTTGTGGACATGTTTTTAATACCATCACAAGCACTTGGGCTTTAGCTTTCAGACAGGGAGATAAGGTAAGCTTGGATGGCAGTAGGGGGAATGAAGGAAAAATGGATAGATTCAAAGAAATCAAGCTAACATAAGTCAAAATTTTGTTAGCCATGGGGAAAATGAAAGACCAATAATCAGTGATGTGACCTGAGCTTGGATGACTGAATCTGTGCCATATGATTGGTGCTCAGTATACATGATGTTGCATAGGTGATCTTATTTTGAAACTTGGGAATAAACATGTTCACTGGGAATGTAGATATAAAAGGTAAAATAACAAGTACTGAGTACTGACAACCTCTACAGTTAAATTTAATGAGGTCACAAGTAGTTGTAATATAATCAAACTTTATGATCATAGAAACAATTGAGTCAGGATTTTGGTGAATCTCATTTGATTTTTTTTCTTTTCTTGCTCATGCTATTGGTGTCATATCTAAGAATCCTTTGCCAAATGCAAGGTAATAAAGATTTGCATCTACTGTTATCTTCTAAGCGTTTTATGGTTTTAGCTCTTATATTTAGGTTCTTAATACATTTTGAGTTAATTTTTGTATGTGGTTTGAGGTACCGGTTCAAATTCATTCTTTTGACTGTGGAAATACAGTTTTCCCCACACCATTTGTTGAAGAGACCCTTCTTTCCCCATAGCAGGGGCTTGGCACCCTTGTCAAAAATCAGTTAGCCATAGATATGTGTTATTTCTGGACTCTTGATTCTATTCCATTGATCTATATGTCTGTCCTTACGCCAGCACCACACTGATTATTATTGCTTTGTACTAAGTTTTGAAATTAGGGAGTGTGAATCCTTCAATTTTGTTTTTTTGACTACTTTCATATAGTTTCACAGGTGTGAATTACATTCATAGTGTAGTACTACTACCATCCATGTTCTTTTTTAAGATTGTTTTGGCTATTCTGGACCCCTTGCAATTCCATGTGAATTTGAGGATCAGCTTTTCCATTTCTGTATAAAAGGCTGCTGGGATTTTGGTAGGAATTACATTGACTCTATAGATCACTTTGGGTAGGGTTGACATCTTAATAATAATGTCTTCTATGAGCATAGGATATCTTTCCATTTATTTATATCTTTAATTTTTTCAGTATTAATTTGTATTTTTCCATTTATATCCTTGATTCACTTTATTCCTAGATATTTTATTCTTTTAGATGCTATTATTAATGGTGTTGTTTTCTTCATTTCCTCCTTGGGTTGTTCATTGCTAGTGTATAGAAACAAGCTGATTTTTGCATGTTGCTCGTGTGCCCTACAACTTAGCTGAGTTTATTGATTAGCTCTAATAATTTTCTTGTGGAATCTTTGGTGGTTTCCATATATAAATTACATCATCGATGTATAGAGGTACTTTCTTTCCAATTTTGATGTCTGTTAATTCTTTTTCTTGGCTAATTTCTGTGGCTAGAACTTCTAGTACAATGTTGAATAGCAGTAGTAAAAACAGTCATCCTTGTCTTGTTCCAGACCTGAGGGGGGAAACTTTTAGTCTTCCATTGTTGAGTATAATCTTAGCTGTGGATTTTAAGACAGACGCTTTAGTGAGTGGTGATAAATGATATCAAATATCGCTGAGTTTGAAAGTAAAGTTCACAATTGAGACCAGACAAGTTTAGTTGTTTACCCAACTTCTAATTTTCAAGTCTCTTAACTGGGCTTTAATTTTTTAGAGCATTTTTAGGTTTCCAGAAAAATCATGTAGAGTGTACCTCAGTTTTTGAAGAATGTAAACTTTCTTTCTGCTCATCACATCAAAAAGTGAGAATTGGTTTTATGAATTTTGTTTAAACCACAGATTAGATAAACATTAGCCAATTATTGTTTTATTATACTTTTTGTAATATAGCCTATTTTATTCAGGAAAGTAAAAAATGAACTTATCTGTGAAAGATAAAGATATATGGTAACTGATGTTTAAAGTTCTTATGGAAAACAGCAGAATTTTTTTTTTATCCTGGGTAAAAATTTATTTCAATAACTGGCTTTTTTCAAATTTTGGTCTATATGTGATTTATTTTCTTTTTTAGTAAATGGAGTTCCCTCTCGAAGTCCAAGATTGGGAACTTCTGTGGATGACTCTGTAGACAGTCTGATACAGCGGATGGTACAACATGAAGACCCAGAGCCCCTGGAGGAAAATATTGATGCTGTGATTGCCGCTGCCTCTGTACCACCTTCCTCCAGTCCAGGCCATAGCCACAGTAAGGAGCGAATCCTAGGAAAAACAGACAGCCTTCTAGTGCCTGCAGTCCCCAGTGACTCTTGCAGTAATAGTATCTCACTCCTTTCTGAAAAGTTGCCAAGCAGCTGTTCCCCCCATCACATCAAGAGAAGTATAATGGAAGTTATGCATCGCCAGTCTCGGAAAATGTGCAATTATGACAAAATTTTGGCCACTAAGAAAAATCTGGACCACGTCAATAAAATTTTAAAAGCCAAAAAACTTCAAAGGCAGGCTAGGACAGGGAACAACTTTGTGAAACGCAGACCAGGTCGACCTCGGAAATGTCCCCTCCAGGCTGTGATATCGATGCAAGCGCTCCAGGCTGCCCAGTTTGTCAGCCCAGAATTGAATGAAGGAAAAGAAGGAGGAGCACTGCACCTAGGTCCAGATACAGTTACAGATGTCATTGAGGCTGTGGTTCAGAGTATAAACCTGAATCCAGAACATAAGAAAGGGTTGAAGAGGAAAAGTTGGCTGTTGGAAGAACAGACCAGGAAAAAGCAGAAGCCATTACCAGAGGAAGAGCAAGAGAATAATAAAAGGTAATTCCTTATTTTAACATATTATCTGAGTAGAGGAAGTTTAGCTTTATACAGCTGTTTCATACCTGATATGTGGTTTCCAAATATTTTTCTCATTCTCTTGGGTATCTTTTCACTCCCTCAATAATGTCCTTTGATGCATAGAAGTATTTAATTTTGATGAAGTACACTTTATCTGTTTTTTTTGTTGGTGTTGCTCCTGCTTTTGGTGTAAAGTCTAAGAATCCATTGCCTAATACAAGGTCTTGAAAATATTTCCCTTTACTTCTAAGGTTTTTAAAGTTTTAGATCTTATTTTTAGATAGATCCGTTTGGAGTTAATTTTTATATATGGTATGAGGTAAAGGTCCTCTTTCATTCTTTTGCATTTCGATATCTGGTTCTTTTCCCATTGAGTGTACTTGGCACCCTTTTCAAAACTCATTGGCTCTACGTGTGCTTTTCTTTCTAAAATCTCAGTTCTGTTTTATTGGTTAGTTAGATAACTAACTTTTCAGTTTCTGCCAAGAAAGCTGTTGCAATTTTTATTTGAATTGCATTGAAACTGTAAATCACCTTGGGTAATATGGATATCTTAATATTAAGTCTTCCGATGAGATAGCTTTCCATTTATTTAGATCCTCTTTAATTTCTTTCAGTGGTGATTTATAGTTTTCCATGTACAAATCCTTTATATCCTTGGTTTAATTTAGCCCTAAATATTTTATTCTGTTAGTTGCTGTTGTAAATGGAATTGTTTCCTGATTTCTTTTTTGTGTTGTTCATTTATGGTGTATAGAAATATCTCTTATTTTTTTATTATTATTAGAGAAGTTGTAGGTTTATAGAAAAATCTCACATAAAATACAGAGTTCCCGTATACCACCCTATAATTAGCACCTTGAATTAGTTACAATTCAACATTTGTTACAATTCATGAAAGAAAATTTTTATAATTGGACTATTAACTATAGTCTATGGATTACTTTAGGGTTCACTGTGTTGTACAGTCATATGGATTTTTTTTAATTTTTATTCTAGTAACATATATACAACCTAAAATTTCCCCTTTAAGCACATTCAAATACATATTTCAGTGCTGTTATGTTCATAATGTTGTGCTACCCTACTACCTTCCATTACCAAAACTTTTCCATCATTCCAAATAGAAACTCTATACAATTTAAGCATTAACTCCCCATCCCTGCTCCCACCCTGGCCATTGGTAACCTAGTGTCTAACTCCATAAATTTGCTTATTCTAATTATTTCGTATCAGTAAAAGCATACAATATTTGTCCTGTTGTGTCTGGCTTATTGCACTCATCATGATGTCTTCGAGGTTCATCCATTCTGTTGCATGTATCAGAACTTCATTCCTTTTTATGACTGAATAATATTCCATTGTATGTATATACCACATTTTGTTTATCCGTACCTTGATTGATGGACACGTGGGTTGCTTCCATCTTTTGACAATTGTCAAAATATCTGCAGAGAAAGAAGCACTGTATCTAGATACTGGGCTGCTCTTCTCTGCTGTGTACATATAAGCTACAGCGCTTGAACTATATTAGTCACAAAGGAGAGGTGACTGAGAGGGCCTTATCTAGGCTACAGCTCATAAAAGGGTTTCAAACATTGATAGGAACAAAAGCATTGGAGTTGAAAAGGGGTGACAGAAGTCGTAAAGTGGGCTGAACCATTTTAAAATTGACTCTTCTTCCTGGCATTTTTTGGGAAATAAACAGGGATTTCCCAGATAGTTTGTCCATGAAAACAAATGAATCACCTCATTAAATAATTTTAAAAACATTTATTGTCTGTTGGTTTCATGCAACATTACAATCTTTTAATGAGTAGGAAAAATTATGGCTTTAAAAGTCAATTCTCTTTCACTGAAGATGTTTTAATAAATTGGTATCAGATTGCTTATGATAATTTCAGTATCATATATTCATTCAATTGCTTTTTATCCTTCTATTCTTTATCAAGTTGTGTGTTGAATTTTGGGGTTACAAGTGGAAATGAGTTCCTTCACTTCTGAGCTATACCAAATACGAGACTTATTTAGATTTATCCACACATGCTTCACCACCCCAAACCAATATTCATTCATATAACAGTATATAGCTTTTATTCTTATAGAACCCTTCATTTATATACTACTAAAAATATATTCTTTCATTCTAATGTCTTTTTACCTAGTCTTGTCAGTAAGACAAAAAACATCATAAAGCTGGGGATAAAGCCTGTTTTAAAAGCAAGTTTCCTGATAGAAATTATTATTAAAAATATCTACTTTTAAAACGGCGATTAGAAACTTTGTCCTTAGAATATGTATAATACTATTGTATCAAATTATAGACTTAAATAAGTTTAACAGTTTTTGCTTATCTCTTTAAAAAATAATACGGATTTCTCACTTAATGGCTTCTCCATTCTTCCAATTCCAAAGAATACAAAGGTCTCCATCTTACATAACCAAGTAAAAATGTGAAACACAGCGGTGTATCCCTTTTAGATAAGGCAGCAATTGTTCTAGAAATCTTTTACAACAATCCACCTTTTGTATATTAGAAACACTGACTCCTTATGTAACTTATCCAGAAAATGTGTCTTTGTTGAAGCTTGTATCATTTCATTTTCAAGAACCTTTAACTCTTCCTTCCTTTTCATGTTCTCTCTTGCCTGCTGGACTTTGAGAATAAACCATTGGAAGCTGGCTGTGTCATAGAATGTGGGGATGTTAAAATACCCTAGTTCATGCAGGTTTTGAGCATATCTATCTATATTAAGGATCATTTATAAACCACACACTCTTCACGTATACTTTTCAATATACTATAGTATACTATAGAACTTTTCAGTATACTATAGAACTCATGAAGAAGTGAGTAAGATATTTCAGGTATCATTCTGGCTGTAAGCTGTTGACATAAACAACTTGCATGCCACTTAGAAGATAGCTTACTTGATTTTCTAAAAGTGTCAATCTTCTCTGAAGGGCAGTCTTTTAAGAAGTTTTGTCCCAGTGATGATGAACATTCATTGTTCCTAGCATCACATGGCCCATCACACTCATCCTAGAACCGTCTTTTACATTTTTATGTGTTTCAAAGCTCTGCAGTGTTAAACAGCCTAAATTGTGCAGCTGGCTACAGCAATGGGCAGTCCCCTAGATCCTTGCCTGAGAGCTCAATTGATGAGGCAGTTATTTCTTTTAAATGATCTAATTATTTTCTAAGTGGCAAACTGTTCCTCAGTTTTTTAACAATTTCCTTTATTGTCTAACCAGGATTCATTCCAGTTCTTTCTATTCTCAAAATTTGTTTTTGAGGTCTTTGTTGCGGTCCCTGAATTCCTTGTCCCATTTGTTGGGCCTGTTTGACATCCTTTTAACTTCCAGAGAAGTACTAAAGAGTTTCTAGCCATCTGGTCTGTTTCTCTTACATAAAATGTAAACTGAGTTGGTTTCAAAGTCTTGAAATCTGGTTTCTGAAATAGGCACTTAATCTCTTCAAAGAATTTTCATTGACTTCCCTTTCTCAGTGAGTACTGTCCAAAGAAATCGAGATGTGCTACAAAATTGAAAGGCCTCAAGGCATTGACTGTTTCAGCTCCTGATAAAGCTCTTGAGAAGAGAAACTGGTGTGGAAATAACTTCTCCAGGCATAACCTCCTCACAGGTCTCAGGTGGAAAAACGTTTCTCCATATTTATTAACATCATCTTCCTGGCATCCATTAATCAGGTTCTGGCAAGTGTCAGACGTGAGAGCTTTTTCCAACCTGTCCCACCTCCCACCCTGGATTAGGGGGGAGGACAGTTGATCCTCCTGCTGGCCTATCAGGGGCCCACTTGATTGTGCAAGAGAACCCATAGGAGTACATGCCCACCAAGGTGCCAACCTGGCCAACGAGCATGCAGCATCTGGCCTCCCACCTGCCCATGTCCCACTTTGTGATGGATTCTGATGAAATCCTATGTGCAGTACTCTCTAAGCCTCCAAGTACTGAAATCTAGTTGGGCACGTACTTCTTACCCATTCCTCTGGCACCTCCTTGGCCAAATTGGGGTTTTGTCTTTTTGTTGAGTTGTAAGATTTCTTTATATATATTCTGGATATTAAACCATCATTAGACATATGGTTTCTAAATATTTTCTCTCATTCTATCGGCTGTTCTTTTCACTTTCTTGATAATGTCAGTGATGCACAAATCTTTATAATTTTGAGGAAGTCCAATTTATTTTTTTCTTTCATTGCTCATGCTTTTCGTATAAAGTGTTTGTGTGTGTGTGTTTTTTTCCTAATACAGGGTCCTGAAGATATTTCTCTATATTTTCTTCTAAGAGTTTTGTAGTTTTAGCTATTATAATTTAGGTCCTTGATCCATTTTGAGCTAATTTTTGTATTAGGATTAAAGCGTGAAAATATAACTAGAGTAATGGTAGTCAATTTGGTGGTGCTTATACTCGAGGTCTAAACTGTTGACATGAGGGCAGCTTATGTTGGTGTAATAACTGAAGTAAACAGCTGGGGGAAAGGCACAAAGGTCTAAAATAATATGCTGTATTCAGGAAAGTGCAAGATAGGTTGTGTGACTGGTGCAAATAAGTATTCATTAGGGAATTACGAGTAATTTTATAGAGGCCAAATCATGAAGAACCTAGTTTGCCATGCTAAGGAGTTTAATGATAGGAAAATTGTGAAAGGGTACTAGATGTAGAGAAAATGACTTTAGGTTTTGGTTGATCATATGTGGCAAAAAATATGCCAAATCAAAATCATTTCTTTCAGTGTCTTTATCTTTACCTGTATTTATACCGTCTATATTATTTTATCCATGCACTATGTATATGATGTGGATATTATTCTAGAAGAAACGTTAGAGCTGCTTCCATAAATATATATTTTTTTATTTTTACTTTGAGTTTTCTTTCCATTGGCATGAACATATCTATGTATATTCATTTCAATATTTAAATAATTCATTCTCTTTTGCCAGAACCCATGTACATCATTCCTCAAATTATATCCACCCACATTGGACCCTTATCTTTAAAACACTGCTTAGGCAAAATTGCTTAATTTTTACTGGAAACAACAGCAAATCACAAATCAGGGTGCAAAATATTTATGAAATAAAAGCATGCATTGAAAACTTGAAGTTAAAATTTCCAGCATTCGAATTAAGAAGAAAAGTCAACAATGATTGGGATAGGAAACCAAAGAATAAATAAAGGAAATACGAAAACGTCATACGCTAAACAGTGAGCCTATTTGGGATAGGAAACCAAAGAATAAATGAAGGAAATACGAAAACGTCATACGCTAAACAGTGAGCCTATTAAAATCACCACACCCAGCCTCTTTGTAAGAGATGGACAGCTTGGTAAAGCTGGGGCACTGGTAACGAGGTCTGCTAGATAAACCATGTCATGCCAAGTAAGCCGGAGCTTCAGTGGAAAAAAGATACACTTGTATTCGCCATAAGTTATGCCATGACCAACAAACTTTTCCTGAAACTCAGCCTAGAGTTTGGTTTTGCCAAAGCACCCAATGGTTGTCTGGGGCTTTGGGGCCAAGGGCTGCTTCCATAAATATTTAACTACAATTTTAAGGACTCACCTAACACAAGCCTCTAAATAACATGTTTTTGTCATAAGTCATTTTTCTCTTAATATCTTTTGAAGAACACAACTCAAACCCTGTGAATAGAAGAAAAAAAATTTTTAACACATCTTTTTATTTTGATACCATTTCTTACCCTGTATCACCTTTATCATTTTTGTAGATTGTAGAGTTAGCATTTTGTAATACATGCTGTTTTATCAGCACTTGCATGTCAATTAATAACCTTGAGAGTTATAGATGAAGGAAACCAGGAAAATTACTTCAGTTACATTCTTTGAATTGGATAATCAAAATTATAAGATCTCAGGGTTGGAATGAGCCTTAGCATGTGATCTCTTTGCCTGTTAGGGTTCAAACCACTATATGTAAGAATTCTGGACAAAATATGACCCATACCACTAATATGTCAAAGAATTGTGATGCCCTATCATATAACGTAGTTTTACTACTATGTCATAAATTATTTGATATTGCTTAGTCAATATGGCAAAATATCCATTATTTGTTCAATTCAGTTTTATTGAGACATATTCACACATCATACAATCCATCCAACGTATACAATCAGTGGCTCACAGTATTATCACATAGTTGTACATTCATCACCACAATAAATTTTAAAACATTTTCATTACTCAGAAAAAAAAGGGGATTGTGTACTTCGGCTGGTTTGTATGATGTGTGAATATATCTCAATAAAACTGCATTTAAAAAAGTTGGGGGGAAGGCTCAACTAGCCAGAACATGTTGAAAAAGAAGAATGAAATGGGAGAACTCACACCTCCTAACTTTAAAGCATATTATGCAGCCACAGTGGTCTAAACAACATGGTACTGGCATAAATATAGACATACTGATCATTAAAATAGAATCTAGAGTACAGAAATTGACTCTCCAATATGCAATCAATTGACTTTTGACAAGGCTCCCAAGTACACTCCATTATCGTTTTTTTATTGTGAAATGTAACATATACACAGATAAGTGCTAACTTTCAAAGTGTGATTTAACAAGTAGAGAGCAAATTTCAAAGAATTTTATGGGTTATAGTACCACAATTTCAGTTATTTTCTTATTCTGAAATATAACGTATTCAGAAAGATGATAACTTTCAAAATACAATTTAACAAGTAGCTATAGAGCAAATATCAAAGAGTGTTATGGTTTACAGTTCCACCGTATCAGTTACTTCCTTCTAGCTATTCTAATACCCTAGAAACTAAAAAAAAAAAAAAAAATTTATAAAGATTCAGTGTTCTTATTTCTTTGTTAAATTGTGAACAATTATGAACAGTGCTTCTGTGAACACCAGTGTGCAGATGTCTGTTCATGTCACTGCTTCCAGATCTTCTGGGTATATACCAAGTGGTGGAATTGCCAGATTGTAGAGTAACTCGATATACAGTTTTCTGAGGAACTGCCAAACCGTCTTCCACAGTGAATGTACCATTATACCTTCCTGTCAGCAATGAACGAAAGTTTCAATTTCTCCGCATCCTGTAGAGCATTTGTTGTTTCCTGTTTGTTTAATGGCAGCCATTCTTACTGGTGTGAGATTATATCTCATTGTGATTTTGATTTGCATTTCCCTAATAGCAAGTGAAGATGAACATTTTTTCATGTGTTTTTTAGGCATTTGTATTTCTTCTTTGGAAAGATGCCTTTTCATATCTTTTGCCCATTTTATAATTGGGCTGTTTGTACTATTGTTAAGTTGTAGGATTTCTATATATATGCTGGATATCAATCTCTTATCCACAGTAATGTCCCCCCTCTCATTTCTGATTTTGTTTATGTGGGTCTTCTCTCTTTTTTACTTTGTCAGTCTAACTAAGGGTTTATCAATCTTGTTGATCTTGTGAAAAAAACAACTTTGGTTTTGTTGATTCTCTGTATTTTTTTTGTTGTTGTTGTTCTCCAAATCATTTATTTCTGCTTTAATCTTTATTTCTTGTCCTCTCCTTGCTTTAGGGTTAGTTTGTTGATCATTCTGTAGCCTCTTCTGTTATTCAGTTAAGTTTTGGTTTTATCTTTCTTCCCTTTTGATGTATGCACTTAGAGCTATAAATTTCCCTCTCAGCACCATCTTTGCAGCATCCCATAGGTTTTGATATCGTGTGTTCTCGTTTTCATTCGTCTCTAGATGTTTACCTATTTCTCCTTCAGTTTCTTCTTTGAACCATTGATTGTTTAGGAGTGTGTTGTTTAGTCTCCATATGTTTGCGAATGTCCTGGTTCCTTGGTGGTTATTGATTTCTAGTTGCATTACATTATGGTCAGATAATGTGCTTTGGAGAATTTCAATCTTTTTAAATTTATTGAGACTTGTTTTGTGCCCCAGCATATGGTCTGTCCTGGAGAACATTCCATGAGTGCTAGAGAAGAATGTATATCCTGGTGTTTAGAGATGTAACAATCTATATATGTCTATTAAGTCTAATTCATTTATCACATTGTTTAAGTTCTCAATTTCCTTATTGGTCCTCTGTCTAGTTCTATCTACAGAAGAGAGTGGTGTTTTGAAGTCTCCCACTGTTATGGTAGAAGCATTTATTGCTCGCTTCAGTTTTGCCAGTATTTGTCTCATGTACTTTGGAGCTCCTTGATTGGGTGCATAAACGATTGTTATTTCTTCTTGTTGAACTGTCCCTTTTATTATTATATAGTGTCCTCCTTTGACCCTTATGACATCTTTGCATTTGAAGTCTATTTTGTCTGATATTAGTATAGCTACCCCTGCTTTCTTTTGGCTGCAGTCTGCATGGAATATTTTCTTTCCATCCTTTCACTTTCAATCTCTTTCTGTCACTGGGTCTAAGATGAGTCTCTTGTAAACAGCATACAGATGGATCCTACATTTTAATCTATTCCCCCAGTCTGTATCTTTTAACTGAAGAGTTTAATCCATTCACATTCAAAGTTATTACTGTGAAGGCAGTTCTTGAACCAGCCATCTTATCCTTTGGTTTCTATTTGTTGTCCCCACTCCGCCCCTCTGTTTTTTCCCTTTGAGTTACTCTTACTACTTCTATTCAGTTCTGCGCCCTTCTCCAGACCGCTCTCTCCTTTCTTTTTTTCTCAGCTGGTAGAATTCCCTTTAGTATTTCTTGCAGGGCAGGTCTGTTTTTAACAAATTCTCTCAACATTTGTTTGTGAAAATTTTAATCTCTCCCTCAATTTTGAAAAAGAGCTTTGCTGGATAAAGAATTCTTGGCTGGCAATTTTTGTCTTTCAGAATCTTAAATATGTCATTCCACTCCTCGCGTGCATGGTGCCTGCTGAGTAGTCAGTACACAGTCTTATGTGGTTTCTCCTTTTTGTGGTGAATCACCTCTCTCTTGCTGCTTTCAGGACTTTCTCCTCTTCGTCATTTAACATTCTGATTAGTATGTGTCTCGGAGTGGGTGTATTTGGATTTATTCTGTTTGGAGTTCGTTGGGCTTCTTTGAATTTGCATATTTATGTTGTTTATAAGGGTTAAAAAGTTTTCCTTAACTATGTCCTCAAATATTCTTTCTAGCCCTTTATTCTTCTCTCCTCCTTCTGGGACACCAAGGATTCTTATATTTGTGTCTTTCATGTTGTCCCTCACATACATTTTACAAGGACTTTTAGGAATAAATTTGTGAGACTAGCTCCTTCATTCCTGAAATGCTCTGTAGTCGCCCTTCTCTGTAGGTCAGATATTACTGTGGGAACTGCTGTCACTGAGCTGGAATCCTTAAACACAATGGGGATAATCAGATCCCGAGTCACGCAAGCCATGTGGCAGCAGTTAATTGCCAAAGACAAGGTATGTGTGGCTACCATAATGGAAAACAGGCTCAAAGCAGCAGTCAGAATAACCTGACTCACAGAGACTTATGGCATTGGCGAGTAGCTCATGGAGTACCTAGAAGTAAAATAGATGAGCGGTCTACTAAATTCTTGTTTGATCTGTGTAGCCAGAAGAATTCTAGGTCAAGTGAACAAAAGTCGATCTTGAATTATAGAAACAGAGAGTCACAGCAGCTTGATCAGTTCCCAGACTTGAGACAGTTTATAGGCCCAGAGCCCCTTGAATGAGGGGGCTGTACATTGGGGAAAAGAAAATGATCAGATATTTCAGGAATTATTAGACGCTGGTTCAGAAGTGACATTAATTCCAGAAGACCCAAAACTGATCCACCAGTCAGAGTTGAGGCTTATGGAGATGATGTAATCAATGGAGTTTTAGCTCAGGTCAATCTCACAGTGGGTCCAGTGGCAACCCGGACCCATTCTGTGATTATTTACCCAGTTCTGGAATGCGTAATTAGAATAGACATACCCAGCAACTGGCAGAATCCTGACATTGGTTCCCTCACTCGTGGGGTAAGGTCTATTATGGTAGGAAAGGCAAAGTGGAAGCCACTAGAACTACCCCTGCCTAGCAACATAGTAAACCAGAAGCAATACCGGATACCTGGAGGGATTGCAGAGATTAATGCCACTCTTAAGGACTTGAGGGATGCAGGGGTGGTGATTCCCACCACATCCCCATTCAACTCTTCTGTTTGGCCTGTGCAGAAAACAGATTGGTCTTTGAGGGTGACAGTGGATTATCATAAGCTTAACCAGGCAGTGACTCCAATTGCAGCTGCTGTTCCAGTTATGATGTCATTGCTTGAGTAAATCAACATATCCCCTGGTACTTGGTATGCAGCAGTTGATCTGGCAAATGCTTTTTTCTCAATAGCTGTTATAAGGACCACCAGAAACAGTTGCATTCAGCTGGCAAGGCCAGCAGTATACATTCACTGTGCTACTTTAGGGGTATGTCAACTCTCTAGCCCTATATTCATAACATGGTCCACAGGGATCTTGATTGTTTCTCCCTCCCACAAGACATCACACTGGTCCATTATATTGATGATCTCATGTTGATTGGACCTACTGAGCAAGAAGTAGCAACTACTCTAGATTTGATAGTAAGGTATTTGTGTGTCAGAGGATAGGACATAAATCCAACAAAAATACAGGGGCCTCCCACCTAAGTAAAATTTCCAGGTGTCCAGTGGTGTGGGGCATGTCAAGATATCCCTTCTAAGGTGAAGGATAAGCTATTGCCTCTGGCCCCTCCTACAACCAAAAAAAAGAGGCACAACACCTAGTTGGCCTCTTTGGATTTTGGAGACAACATATTCCTCATTTGGGTGTGCTGCTCCGGCCTATTTACCAAGTGACCAGAAAAGCTTCTAGTTTTGAATGGGGACTAGAACAAGAGAAGGTTCTGTGACAGGTCCAGGCTGCTGTGCAAGCTGATCTGCCACTTGGACCATATGATCCAGCTGATCCAATGGTACTGGAAGTGTCAGTGGCAAATGGAGATGCTGTTTGGAGCCTTTGGCAGGCTCCTATAGGAGAATCAAAATGCAGGCCCTAGGATTTGGAATAAAGCCTTACCATCCTCTGCAGACAACTACTCTCCATTTGAAAAACAGCTTTTGACCTGCTTTGGGCCTTTGTAGCGACAGACCAGGAACGCTTAACCATGGGCCATCAAATTACTGTGGGACCTGAATTACCTATCATGAGCTTGGTGTTGTCCAACCCACCAAGCCATAAAGTTGGGCATATACAGCAGCACTCCATCATAAAATGGAAATGGTATATATGAGATAGAGCTCAAGTGGGTCCTGAAGGCACCCATGTAGTAACTTACAGGAGGAAGTGACCCAGTGCCCATGGCCCCCATTACTACCCCTCTTCCCCAGCCCACAGCTGTGGCACCTTGGGAAGTTCCTTACCATCAGTTGACAGAGGAAGAGAAAACTCAGGCTTGATTTACAGATGGTTCTGCACGATATGCAGGCACCACCCAAAAGTGAACAGTTGCAGCATTGCAGTCCCTTTCTGGGATGTCCCTGAAGGACAATGATGAGCGGAAATCCTCCAGTGGGTGGAACTTTGAGCAGTACACCTGGTTGTTCATTTTGCTTGGAACGAGAACTGGCTAGAGGTGCATTTATGTACGGATTCATGGGCTATTGCTAATGGTTTGGCTGGATGGTCAGGGACTTGGAAGGAATATGATTGGAAAATTGATGACAAAGAAGTCTGAGGAAGAGGTATGTGGATAGACCTTTCTGAGTAGGCAGAAAACATGAAGATATTTGTGTCTCATGTGAAAGCTCACCAGAGGGTGACTTCAGCAGAGGAAGATTTTAATAATCAAGTGGATAAGATGACCCATTCGGTGGATAACAGCCTCTTTCCCCACCACTCCTGCCATTGCCCAATGGGCTCATGACCAAAGTGGTCATGATGCATGGGCTCAGCAACATGGACTTCCACTCACCAATGCTGACCTGGCCACAGCCACTGCTGAGTGCCCAATCTGCCAGTAGCAGAGACCCACACTCAGTCCCCGATATGGCACCATTCCCCAAGGTAATCAGCCTTCTACCTGGTGGCAGGTTGATTACATTGGACCACTTCCATCATGGAAGGGGCAGTGATTTGTTCTCACTGGAATAGGACACATACTCCAGATAGGGTTTGTCTTCCCTTCATGCATTGCCTTCGTCAAAACTACCATCTGTGGACTTATGGAATGCCTTATCCACCATCATGGTATTCCACACGGCATTGCTTCTGACCAAGGAACCCACTTAACAGCAAATGAAGTGAGGGAATGGGCGCATGCTCATGGAGTTCTCTGGTTTTACCATGTTCCCCATCATCCAGAGGCAGCTGGTTTGATATAACAGTGGAATGGTCTGTTGAAGACTCATTTACAACGCCAGCTAGGTGGCAGTACCTTGCGGGGCTGCGGCAGTGTTCTCCAGGAGGCTGTATATGCTCTGAATCAACGTCCTCTCTATGGTATTGTTTCTCCCATAGCCAGGATTCATGGGTCCAGGAATTAAGGGGTGGAAACAGGTGTGGCACCACTCATTATCACTCCTAGTGATCCACTAGGGAAATTTTTGCTTTCCTGTCCCTGGCAACCTTAAGCTCTGCTGGTCTACAAGTCTGAGTTCCAAAAGGAAGAGTGCTTCCACTAGGAGACACAACAATAATTCCATTGAACTGGAAGTTAAGACTGCCACTGGCCGCTTTGGCGCTTCTCATGCCTCTGCAATCAACAGGCAAGTAAGGGGATTACCGTACTGGCTGGGATGATCTGGTCCTGTCAAGGGGAATAGCCACTGCAACTACACGATGGACGTAAAGAAGAGTTTTCCGGAATACAGGCGATCCCTTAAGGCATCTCCTAATACTTCCATGCCCTGTGATTAAAGTCAATGGAAAACTGCAAACAAACCTCAATCCAGGCAGGGCTACCAATGGCCAAGAACTTCAGGAATGAAGGTTTTGGGCCACCCACAGGCCAAAGAAACTACAGCCAGCTGAAGAGCTTTCTGAGGGTAAAGGGGAATATGTATATGGGTAGTCTGGAAGAAGGTCATGCTAAATATGAAACTGTGACCATGTGACCCAGTTACAGAAACGAGGACATGATGGCATGAGTATTTCCTCCTTGTTTTTGTTACGAGTATATTGTATTTGTCAGTTAAAACACATATCTTTGTTTTCTTCTCTATCTTATTCCCTTATTATATGGTATGAAGCTGTGTTGTTCAATTCACAGTGTTTTAGTTAAGGAAAATCAAGTTTAAGAGTCAGTGTCACCCAAGGAATTGTACCCCATTCTGGAGAGATTTTGTGCATTTCTGGTTGTACGAAGGACAGCTGAGTATTGTTAGGTGAAAATATATGTCTGTTATTATTTCTCAACTTAGAGATAGTGTATGGTTTAAGGTGACTGTATAGCTGCCAAGTTGCTGAGGGTCGTCGAATTGTGATGGTTAGTTCGTGTGTCAGCTTGGCCAGGTGATGGTGTCTACACGTCTGGTCAAGCAAGCATTAGCCTGTTACTGCAAGGACATTTGTGGCTGGTTAGTAAACCAGAAGGCTGGTTTATTAAATCATCAGTCATTTGACTGTACCTGTGACTGATTACAACAAAGGGCTTGTCTTCCACAATGATAGAATTTAATCAGCTGGATTTAATCCAGTCAGTTGAAGACTTTTAAGGCAGAGAGAGAGGGAACTTTCACTTCTTCTTCGGCTAGCCAGCAAAGCATTTCTGAGGAGTTCATCGAACACCTTCATGTATTGCCAGTTCACTGCCTGCCCTACAGAATTGGACTCGTGAATCCCCACAGTTGCATGAGACGCTTTTATAAAATCTTATATTTACAAATATCTCTTGTTGATTCCGTTTCCTAGAGAGCCCTAATAATACAGTGGGACATAATATATCCAACTAGCACACCTGTCCTCAAGCTAAATACAGGAGGCTACCCCTGAGTTCCCTCCTTCCAAGTTTTGACTCTCTCCAGCATAGACTTGTTTTGTTCACTCTCCAGGGCTTTCAGTTAGTTGTTTTTGTATTTTATCTAGAGTTTATAGTTATCTGTGTAAGGGTTGGTCTGGTTAAAGCTTATTCTGCCATTAGTGGAAACAGAATCTTGTCTAGCTAATACATAAAATACCTGAAATATTGGAGATTATGTACCAGTGATGCTATTTAAATAACTTCCTCATTACATCCTTATAGATGCTAAGGTAGAAAAGATGGCAAGTGAGATGATTTTCATTATTGTTGCTTTTATATTTAGTTAAAAGGCTTTTAGTTAAAAGTCTTAAAAGAATTGTGGAAAAATAGTAAGGTCAGTAGCAAAATGGTTTTTCTCTATATAGCCAGTGATTTTAGAAAAAGCTTAGATTGGAGCTGCTTAAAGTAAAATGCACTGATTTGAAGTGTAGATTTTTTGAGTTTAGACAAATATATTCACCCATGTATTCACCTCCTCAGTGAAGATATGGAAGTTTTCATCTCCTCAGAATGTACCATCATGCTTCTTTGCAATCAGTCCCTCCCCAGCCCCAGGAGACCAACAAAATGATTTCTGTCACTGCAAGATAGTTTTGTCTATTGAAGAAGTTACATAGTATGTTTGTTTCTGGCTACTTTCTCTTAGCATGTTTCTGAGATTATTCCATGTTTGTGTGTATCAGTGGTCTCTTCCTTCAAAAAAAAATTTTTTTTAAATTATTAGAGCAATTGTAGGTTTACAGAAAAATCATGCAATCAAGTACAGAGTTCCCATACCGCCCCCATACATAAGCACAGTTTTCCTTATTACCATTTTGTGTAGATATATGGTACGTTGTTTACAACTGATGAAACAATATTATAATTATGTTATCATATTTAGTCCATAGTTTCCATTAAGGTTTATTCTTTGTATAGTTCTATTTTTTTCTTCTTATTTTTATTCTAGTAGCATATATACAACCTGGAATTTTTTTTTATGTTCATTTTAATATAGTTACAGGTTTACAAGTAGTTGCAAAGAGAGTGCAGATAGGTCCATCTGCTCTTAACCCATTGTTCCCTAATGGTTAAATATATCTTGCATAATTTATATGATATCAAAACCAGGAAATTAACATTGTTACAATAAGTGTGTATGGTTTTATGCTATTTATTACATGTGTACATATCCATAACTACCACTGCAATCAAGATACAGTACTGTTCCATTGCTACAAAGATCTATTGGTGTCAGCAGTTTACCAGGTTTAGTGAAGTGAAGAAACCTTATCTTTAAGTAACTTTTCTATCCTCCATTTATAATATAATTGTCTTAACTGTTTTCTATACATAAATTGAAATCAACATCAATTTTTTGTACTTTTTGCTTTTATCAACAAATATAATTTAGAAGATTCAAGAAAAAGAAATTGTTTTTACCCATATTTTTGCTCTTTTTGTTGTTCTTTCTGTCTTCCTGATGTTCCAAGACTCCTTTTATTGTTTCCTTTTTGCTTATAAAACCACTTTTATCCATTTTTAAAGAGTTGGTGTATTGTTGACCAATTTTCTTAGTTTTCCTGCATCTGAGAATGTCTTGATAACCTCTTCATTCCTGAAGGATATTTTCACTGTGTATACAATTCTGGGTTGACAGTTCATTCCTTTCAGCACTTGAAAAATGTGACTTCATTGTTTCAGATGAGAAATTGTTTTTCTTCTATAAGGTAAGGAATCATTACTCTCTCATTGCTTTCAAAATTTTTTGTCTTTATCATTCTGATGTTTGATTATAATTGTCTTGGCTTTGATTTCTTTGAGTTTATACTATTAGAGGTTTGTTCAGCATCTTGAATATATAGTTTGTCTTTCACCAAATTTGGGAATTTTGCAGCCATGAATCTTTAACCTTTTCACCCCACTCTCCTTTTGCTCTCTTTCTGGGTCTCTAATGATGCAATTGTTAGTTCTTTTGTTATAGTAACACAGGTTCCTAAGGTTCTGTTCATTTTTCTATCTGTTTTCTCTGGTTTGCATTGGTTAATTTTTACTGCTCTGTTTTTACATTCACTGATTCTTTTCCTCTGGACTCTACATTCTTCTGTTGATCCTATCTGGTGAGGTTTTTAAAATTTCAGTTACTGTATTTTTCATCCCTAAAATTTCCATTTGGTTCTTTTATCTTCTATTTCTTTGCTGTGACTTTGTGTGTGTGTGTGTGTGTGTGTGTGTGTCAATTATGTTTGTAATTCCTTGTTGAAGCATTTTTATGGTGACTGCTTTAAAATCCTTATCAGATTATTCCAACATCGGTGTCGTCTCACATTATTGTCTTTTCATTCCCTTTTTCTCCTTCAAGTCGAGATTTTCCTGATTCTTCTTATGATACATGATTTTTTATTGTATTCCGGACATTTAGGTTATTATGTTGTGAGACTCTGGATTTTTTTTACATCTTGTCTTTTAGCAGAACTCCTCTGACACTGTGACAGTGGAGAAAGAGGCGTACTGCCTCACTAGTACATAGTGGGAGTGAAGATCCGGAATCCTCACACGGCCTCATGGAGGGGAGGAAAGGTGTGCTTCATTACTACTTGATACTGAGGATGAGGGATTTAAGGTTCCCCACTATGCGTCCACTGACACCTCCCTTGCTGGCAGGCAGAGGGGAGCATTGTTACTCTTTCCCACACATGACCTCTACTGACACTGCCAAGTAGGGGAAAAACCTTATTACTGTAAGGTATTGATGAAAATTCTAGCTTCTCAGTCTCTCTTCCCTGATACCACTCTGGTGATAGAGGGATGCCTCATTACCCTAAAGTGGGGATGAAAGTCCTGGCTTCCTTCTTGGTCTTCTCTAATACGACCCCATTGGAGATTAGAGGTGACTTGTTACAGTTGGTCAAAGTTAGAAACCTAGGCTCCCCACTTGGCGTTTAATGAGGAGATTGTGGTTGTGTGGTGTTTGGCTTTTATAGGGTGATTATTGTATAAAAGTTTGTCATGCTACATTGCCCCTTTCCTGATCCTTTGAGTAAAGAGAGCAGACTTTCCTTGGGTTTGCTTCTATTAGTGTTGATGTTGAGAAGGATAGGTGTTAATTCTTCTTGAATTTCTTCCCTTGTTACAGATCTGTTGAGATCTTCTGTTTGTTCCTGAGTCAGTTTAGATAGCTTAAGTTTCTATGAATTTTCTATTTCATTTTTCTATCTAATTTGTTGGCATACAGTTGATCATAGTATTCTCTTATAATCCTCTAAGGTCAATAATAATGTAATAAAGTAATAAAATGTTCCCCCTTTTATTCTTGTTTTTAGTTATTTGCATCCTCTTTTTTTTCTTGGTCCTTCTTGCTAAGGACTTATCTAATTTTTTGATCTTTCAAAGAACTATCTTTTGGTTTCATTCATTCGTTTTTCTGTTCTCTATTTATTCATCTATCTAATCACTACTATCCTTCCTTCTCACCTTGTATTTAGTATGCTCTTCTTTTAATGTAGCCAGTTACAGTTATAAATTTCCCTCTGAGCACTGCCTTTGCTGCATCCCATAATTTTTAGGATGTTCCGGTTTCATTTTTATTTGTATCTAAGTATTTTGTAATTTTCCTTGTGATTTCTTCTTTGACCCATTTTTTGTTTAATTTCCATATATTTATAAATTTTCCTGTTTTTCTCTCTTATTGATTTCTAACTTCTTTCTGTTGTGGCTGGAGATGATACTTTGTGTGATTTCAGGCTTTTGAAATTTGTTAGTATTTGAGTGGTCTAACATATATGGTCTCTCCTGGAGAATGATGCGTGTTGTGCACTTGAGAAGAATGTGTTTTCTGCTGTTGGGTGGAGTGGTCTGTATATGTATGTTAGCTGTAATTGGTTTATAGTGTTTTTCAAGTCCTTTATTTCCTTGTTGATTTTATGTCTACGTGTTTTATGCATTATTGAAAGTCATGTATCAAAATCTCCAACCTATACGGTAGAACCATTTATTTCTGCCTTCATTTCTGTCAATTTTTCTTTTATTTATTTTTGAGCTCTGTTGTTGGTACATATATGTTTATAAGTATATCTTCTTGGATTGAATGTTTTAGCAATATATAATGTCCTTCTTTGTCTCTTCTAACTTTTTTTTTCCTTTTAATCTTTTTTACTTGAAGTGCATTTTGTCTGGCATTAGTATAGCCATTCCGGTTCTATTTTGGTTACTATTCGTATGAGTTATCTTTTTCCATCCTTTTACGTTCAGCTTTTTTTTGTGTTTTTTATATCTGAAGTGAGTCTTCTGTAGACAGCATTAAATGGATTGTGTTTTTTAATCCAATCTGCCAATTTCTGCCTTTTAATAAGAGGGTTTAACCCATTTACATTTTGAAAGATGTGTTTGTTGAATTTAGAATTATATTTTAAAAAGCTTTGTTTTATTTTGTTGTTTCCCTCTTTTGAATGACATTCCATTGTCTTCTGGCTTCCACTGTTTCAGACATGAAGTCTGCTGTCATTCTTATATTTATACCTATGTATGTAATGTGTATTTTTCTTTCCTCTGGCTACTTTTGATTTTTTTTCTTCATCACTTGTTTTCAGCAATTTTTTTGTGATGTGCTTTGGTTGTTTTATTTTCATTTATCCTGATTATGGTTCGTTTAGCTTCTTGGAGCTGTGAATTTATAGTTTATTTTGGACAATTAATTTTTAAATTTTTTTCTTCTGTTTTCTCATCTACTCGGATTCCAAGTTTCTAGTTGCTTTTTATTGCCCTGTAAATCATTGAATTTTTTAAAAATTGATCTCTGTGCATCAGTTGAATAATTTTTATTGCTCTGCCTTCAGAATGATTGATCCTTTCTTCATTACTGTCTAATTTTCTGTTAAGAACCCTCCAGTGAATTTTTCATTTCATATTTTGTATTTTTCTGTTTTTGAGGTTCCCTTTGGATTTTTTATTCATGTGTTCCATTCCTTGCCTCGTTATCTTCACGTTTTCCTCTAAATCCTGGAGTATACTTATAATAGTGCTTTTAAAGCATTTGTATTTCTTTTGATTTCTGGGGTTGTTTGTATTAAATAATTTTTCCCCTAGGTCACATTTTCCCATTTCTGGCAGTGTAGGAATTATTTGACAAAGGGCATGGCTAATGTCAACATTGTGTGTCTGGGTTTTGTTGTCCTCCTTTATCAAGTGTGCAAGTTTATTTTAGTAGACAGTTAAGGTGTTTGCAAGTCAGCTTGGATCCTTTTGATGATTGTTTTTAAGCTTTGTTAGGGCTGGCTTTTATTCCAGGGTAGGTTTACCCCTTCCACTATTGGTTACATTACTTTTCTGGGGTCTCTAATTAATGCCACAGGTGTTTGGTAATGTCTTTCCAGTCTTTCTATTTAGAACTTGAGTATTTTCCTGCAAATATTAACTCGGGGAATTTTTTACAGTTCTGGTAGTTTCTTATCCAGCCTCATAATTTCTCCCTTCTCATGTACAATTTAGTATTTAACAATATACTCAAGGAGACCTGTATGCAGTTTTCTAGAGTTATTGTACTCACAGCTTTCTCAATACCCATTCTCTGCCCCACAAATTCCAACCACCTTAGCCCACCCGTACCCTGATCCCTTTTTCATCAAGCTGGCCATCGTCTGCTTGGGTTTTCTCTAGTTCAGAAAGTGCTTCTGCTTAAGAACCAAGGCAATTGTAGGACCCAACTCATTAAATTCCTTTTACTCAGGAATCAGTCTGTTGTTCAGTGTCTCATAATAACTGTTTCATAAGTTTTGCCCAGCTTTCTGGTAGTCTACCATGCTTCTAGTACTTTACATCAGGAGACCAAGTCTTGTATCATTTACTTCATCATGGCCAGATGAGAAAGTACCCATAACTCTTTTTAAATAGTTTTCCTTTTTTATGGTAGACATTCATTTTCAGGGAAATTATTTTTTCACAGTAAAATTATCTCTATACTTCTCTTTCTAGCTTTCCTGAAGCAGCAATTGAAACTCTCAGTCCTCCTGAAACCCCAGCCAAACTTCCTGAACCTGAAAGTACCTTGCAACCAGTGCCCTCTCTCATTCCAAGGGAAAAGAAGGCCCCTCGTCCCCCAAAGAAGAAATATCAGAAAGCAGGGCTGTATTCTGACGTTTACAAAACTACAGAGTAAGTAGTAGCACCAATCAGCTGACATTCCTTTAAAGACCTGTTATTCTGTGTTTGAAGAAAATACTTTGACTATTTAGAAATGCAATACAATATTTAATACTTTGAGTATTTAAAAACTGCACCATGTTTTATGGGGCTGATTATCTCCCTTGATCTTTACTCTCTGCCTTTTTAGATTATATTACTGTAGTTTGGATTCTAGTGGTGCCTTTTTGATTAACCAAAACATAACAAAAATGGTACTATTGGTATAGCTAAAGTGATCTTCATGTTGATCTACATTCATTCATTATTGATTGAATGCTTTCTTTGGTCCAGGAACTTTGCTAGATAACTAAAATTCTGTTCTTACTTTTAATAATTTCATACACCCATGGGAAAGAATGATGTTGAACATACATAATGACAGTACGACCTCATAAGCACACTGAGAAATTTTAAAACCCCAAACCCCAAAGAGATAGCAAAAACTATATCCAGTAAGAAATATTTCATATATAGTTGAGTTTGATTTTAGA
This sequence comes from Choloepus didactylus, assembly GCF_015220235.1. Classification (NCBI taxonomy): domain Eukaryota; kingdom Metazoa; phylum Chordata; class Mammalia; order Pilosa; family Megalonychidae; genus Choloepus; species Choloepus didactylus. The sequence continues at coordinate 110,062,936 of NC_051308.1, forward strand.
GGTTGAATATGAGTTTGCCAGATCAAAAAGAGCATTCCAAAAAGAATAGCATGTACAAAGGCACATACTAGCGTGCAAAGATTTGTCATATATTAGAAAAACTTCAAAGTTCATTTTTTCTGAAATATAGTGATGTTAAAGGAAATAAGCATAGCATGATAGAGACGACATGAACATACGTTTCTACAGACTCTTAATATGTTAAGTCTGAATCATGTGATGCTGTTGGTAATCAAAAATGAGATTTTTAGAATAAGAAATGAAGTGAAATGTGCAGATTTGTGTTTTAAGATGATAACTCAGGTAACAGGATGGAAAATTATTGAGAGATGATAATGACAGAAACTCACAGTATCTATCAAAAAACTTAGGCATTTATGAGTAAGATTGAAAGAGGAGAGGTTAGATTTCAGTGATATATTTGTGTTGGTGTGGTTAAAGTGAATAGCATGTAATAGCACTTTCCTTATTATACATTCAAAAGATTTTTCATTGATTTGTCATTAAGTTAGATATTCGTAAAAGTCTTTGTAGTCTTAGGTCATGAAGAATTTTTATCAGTTAAGTTTAGTTTCAGCTGCCAGTAGTAGGAAATCCTCACAAATAACCAAGGCTTTATAAAGGTAGACATCAGTCTTGATTAAGATGGCTGAGTTAGAAGCTTTGAGGCTGTGTCCACCAGCAGAAGCTTAGAACAACCAGCAAGAACTGGCAGAAACATCTTTCTCAATGTTCCAAAAAACAATTAAAGGATTACAGTAACAGGACAAGTGTTAAATCAAGAAAAAGGCCACTTAAAAGTGGTAGGGGCCTGCCCGCACAGAAGGAAAGGAGCGATTTGAGCAGTTCCATTCAGTACTCTCGTGTAAGGCCTGCTTAGCATTTGCAGAGAGGAAAATACAGCAAGAAAATACTCTTTTTTGGAGGGGGATGGGAGGGAAGGGTGGGGAAAAGGAAACAAGGTCTTAGGTTTTTTTATGTTTTTTGTTTAATTCTGCACTTTGGCAGTGGTAGTGAAATAAACTAATCCCAAAGTTATTTTTCTATTGAGAAGAAAGGAGAGGTGGATTTTTTTTTCCTTTTGATTACAACCTGCTCTCCCAGTGACGAAGCATAAATTGTGGACACCAGAGAATAAGGAGGACCTCAGGAACCCTGGAAAAGACTAAGATTACATTCTTTCTTAGGAGGGAAGGGTGGGGTATTTTTGGCCTTCTTTGAAACTTAAAAAGGAAAAAAGGGTTAAAAGAAGAAAAAAAAAAAAAGGAAAAAAATATGTAGTGCCCCCTTGAGGAGCCTGTGGAGAATGCAGGGGTATTGACCTACCCCACCTCCATGGTTGCTAACATGACCACAGACATAGGGGACTGGTGGTTTGATGGGTTGAGCCCTCTACCATAGGTTTTACCCTTGGGAAGACGGTTGCTGCAAAGGAGAGGCTAGGCCTCCCTATAATTGTGCCTAAGAGCCTCCTCCCGAATGCCTCTTTGTTGCTCAGATGTGGCCCTCTCTCTCTAGCTAAGCCAACTTGAAAGGTGAAATCACTGCCCTCCCCCCTACGTGGGATCAGACACCCAGGGGAGTGAATCTCCCTGGCAACGTGGAATATGACTCCCGGGGAGGAATGTAGACCCGGCATCGTGGGACGGAGAACATCTTCTTGACCAGAAGGGGGATGTGAAAGGAAATGAAATAAGCTTCAGTGGCAAAGAGATTCCAAAACGAGCTGAGAGGTCACTCTGGTGGGCACTCTTACGCACAATTTAGACAGCCCTTTTTAGGTTCTAAAGAATTGGGGTAGCTGGTGGTGGATACCTGAAACTATCAAACTACAACCCAGAACCCATGAATCTTGAGGACAATTGTATAAAAATGTAGCTTATGAGGGGTGACAATGGGATTGGGAAAGCCATAAGGACCACACTCCACTTTGTCTAGTTTATGGACGGATGAGTAGAAAAATAGGGGAAGGAAACAAACAAACAAACAGACAAAGGTACCCAGTGTTCTTTTTTACTTCAATTGCTCTTTTTCACTTTAATTATTATTCTTGTTATTTTTGTGTGCGTGCTAATGAAGGTGTCAGGGATTGATTTGGGTGATGAATGTACAACTCTGTAATGGTACTGTGAACAATCAAATGTACGATTTGTTTTGTATGACTGCGTGGTATGTGAATATATCTCAATAAAATGAAGATTTAAAAAAAAAACAAAAAAAAAAAAAAACAAACATGAGTTGTGTGCCATGGAAAGGAGACAAGGCCAAATCTGAACCACTGGAGTGCCCCAGGCAACACCACACCCCACCCCATCCCCCCCCAACAAACCTACCATGAGAAACAGCGCAGGGAGCTTTGTGCCCTCCATGCTCTCAATAACGTCTTCCAGGACAGCAATGCGTCCACCCAGGAAATGCTGCAAAAGATTTTCCAGAGGTTATCTCCAGATACCATGGTGACACCTCACAAGAAGAGCATGTTGGGAAATGGGAACTACGATGTGAACGTCATCATGGCAGCACTTCAAACCAAAGGCTATGAAGCTGTTTGGTGGGACAAGCGCAAGGATGTCAGTGTCATTGCTCTCCCTAATGTCATGGGATTCATGAATCTGCCCTCCAGCCTGTGCTAGGGTCCTCTGAACTTGCCTGTCAAAAGGCAGCACTAGATGTGTGTTCAAGAGGTGGGAGGTAGCTACTACAACCTCAACTCCATACTCCAGGTGCCTGAGTAGATTAGAGGCAAGAGCAAGCTCAGGAAATTTCTAAAACATCATTTGCAAGGAAAGAACTGTGAACTCCTGCTAATGGTACCAGAAGAGGTAGAGGGCCCACCACAGTTGGAGGGCTGATGTGTGATGCGATTCTACCCATCTTCTTTCTTACCTCACCTGTTCAGTCCTCTGTGATGTGCTGTGGCCACTACAGTGGGTCTGCCCTTACCACTGCCCCAAATGTCTCATCAGGTTGCCTCTGCAGATTTGACAGTGCCATAGGACAAATCTTGGAACTGTACAAGAAACCACCACCGGTGTTATTTTTCTATTGGAAAGGAAGGTAAGAGCTCTTGTGTGCTTAGGGAAAGCAATAGAAGACCCTTGGTTTTATGTAAGAGAGAGGAGAAAGGTGGGTCTTAGCATATTTTCCCCTTTCCTATGAGGACTTGACACAGGTTCTGCTGGAATTAATCAGTTACTGCTGCTCCAGACTCACCTGGAGATGCTGCCTCCGCTTGCCCTTTCCTGTCATATCAGTGGGTCTGAAGACAGAATACACAAAGACCATGTGACTGACTCAAGGGACCCAGAGCATACAGGTCTCAGGAAACCATCTCCAAAGCCCCAGCAGTTTTCCCAGTTGACCCACTCTGGCAAAATCAGAAAAAAAGTAAGTCTACCCTCAAGATCAAATTCCACTAGGTTGAAACTGAGTTGAGTGAAGAAAATATTGTGAAGATAAGGTCCTCTGAGTTTAAAAGCAGCTGTAATCAGTAGAAATCCTAGCTGGAGGCTCTGATCATATAGTGATAAGAAGCAGAGCCCTCAGGTTGGATGGTTATTATGTTATAGGACCTGGGTTTATCATCTTTCTGGAATTCCCTTTACAAATCTGCTGAGAATTGACCCGACCTCTACCTCTGTTAAATAGTTGTAGGCCACTTTTTTCCTGTAACTTTGGAAAAAAACAAAAAGAAGGGGAAATAAGTATCATACCACACTACGTGTCACAAGAGTGGTTGTGGTTGCCTAAGGCCCATGGGCAGGCAGGGGTGATCTGTTTAGTCCTTATAGATCAATGGTCTTGGTAGATCTGAGAGCTGTCCACTGGCCACACTTCCCTCCAGCAGCAAAGCCAGCCCAGGGCTTGCGTAGCAAGCCTGAGCAAGCTTAATGGGATGAAGCAGAGGCTTTCTCCCCCACTGTGACTGGAGTTCATGTTTATACCAGCACTTTTTCTGCACAAGTGTCTTCAATCCAACAAGGCTGTTTTTTATGCTGAGTAACAGAGGCCACCAAACGGCTACTGCATTATACCCTCCCCGCAACTGGCCGCAATCTCTTCTGCACCATTTTCTACATCAGAACTGCTTGGCACCACAGGGAGCTTCCTGCATGGTAACATTCCAACTTACCATCAACCAGAAGATACAGCCAACCTTATTGACTCTCACAAGCAGGACCTTGGGTCCACTGGCACTGTCAGCGATAATAAGCCATTTCTTGGGAAGAGAAAACCCCAATCCACAAATCTGTTTGGCCTGTGCAAATGGCACTTCAAAAGAGTCACCATGCACTTGGAGTCCATGAGTCATTGGGATATTCAAAGACTCTTAAATGTTTCAGGGCTGGTTTCTCTGTTCATATCCAGTTCTGGTGCTTAGGAACAGGAACCCATGCCTGTGCCCAAGGGCAAAAAGCCCATCCTTTAAGGAAGGGAGCAGGCCTGACCCTGCTGCCCAGGAAGGAGCAACCCTAGGCTTTTGTTTTTCTGGCTTTTCCCTTTTTTGTCGGCCTTGTGCTGGGTTGGTTTACAAAAGATGTATTTTGTTTAACCAAATATTAAAAATGGAAAAACTCCATACATAAATCTCCTTACTCATCTGCCTGAATTCTGTAATTGAGTATGTAAAGAAAAAAAATAAACTTCAGTATGATGCTTCTTCAAAAATTCACCACCATCATAAAACATCTTTTATAGGTATATTGTGCTTGATCAAAACTCACCAGAAAAATCCAGGCAAAATATTTAAAGCAACATTTGGCTCAAAAGAAACACCTGGGGCATTTTTCAATTTATCTTAATTTACAAAAATTAGACTCAACAGTTTGAAGAACCCATCTGCTACTTAGTACAAAATGTCTGCACCAGCACTGGCTTCTGACTATTTTTCCCTGGTTAATAAAGGGAAGATCACACATCTAAACGGGGCCTGGATTACCCTGGAATGCAGAGTATATAGCAGGGCTCTGTAGATGGACTGTATGGATTTGAATCCAGATCTGGCACTTACTGTGTGGCCTTATGCAGATTAACCTTTCTTTGGCTGTTTCCTTATCTGTAAAATGGGAATACTCCTTCCTAGATTGTACAGTATTGCACCAATAATTGAATAATTCACATAAAAGACTTGAGTACTGTTCCTGGCACAATGTTCCATATTGACTATGTTAAATAGAAAGAGCACACAATGAAAAAAATATGCAGAGCCCCCCCTGAGGAGCTGGGAGAATGCAGGGGTGTTGGGCTTCCCCACCTTGGTTGTTGCTGATGTGCTCATAGACATAGGGGACTGGTGGTTTGATGGGCTGAGACCTCTATCATGGGACTTGCCCTTGGGAAGACTTCCTGCAAAGGAGAGGCTAGGCCTGCCTGTAATTGTGCCTAAGAGTCTCCTCCTGTATGCCTCTTTGTTGCTCAGATGTGGCCCTCTCTCTCTAGCTAAGCCAACTTGACAGGTGAAATCACTGCCCTCCCCCCTATGTGGGATCTGACACCTAGGGGAGTAAATCTCCCTGGCAACGTGGAATATGACTCCTCGGGAGGACCCTAGACCCGGCATTGTGGGATGGAGAACATCTTCTTGACCAAAAGGGGGATGTGAAAGGAAATGAAATAAGCTTCAGTGGCAGAGAGATTACAGAAGGAGCGAAGAGGTTTCTCTGGTGGGCACTCTTACGTACAATATAGACAACCCTTTTTAGGTTTTAATGAATTGGAATAGCTAGCAGTACATACCTGAAACTATCAAACTACAACCCAGAACCCTTGAATCTTGAAGATGATTGTATAAAAGTGTAGCTTATGAGGGGTGACACTGTGATTGGGAAAGCCACATGGACCACACTCCCCTTTGTCCAGTGTACGGATGGATGAGTAGAAAAATGGGGGCCAAAAAAAAAAAAAAGGCACCAGTGTTCTTTTTTACTTTAATTGTTCTTTTTCACTTTAATTTTTATTCTTATTATTTTTGTGTCCATGGTAATGAAAATGTTCAAAAATTAGTTTTGGTGATGAACGCACAACTATGTAATGGTACTGTGAACAATTGCATGTACACTTTGTATGACTGCGTGGTATGTGAATATATTTCAATAAAATTGAATTTTAAAAAAAAGAAAGACCACAAAATTCAAAGACAGAGCTACAGTTGAATTCTCAGCAATTATCAATCAAAAAGGGGGGGCACAAAAAGTTGTATTTGCAACTCTTCCCCACCAAGACAAAAAAATGAATGTACTCGGTCATCTCTACAAATACTTTATAACTGTACAGTGTCATTGTAGACTGTACAAGTATAGCTCCATCCCTTTGTTTTAGGCTAGTGGATCTGAAAGTGATTGCCTGAATTCAGGGTAAAGGTTTTGTTAAAGTGGTAGGATCTCCCAGTGTCCTAGCTGACCTCTCCACAACCCTCACCAGCTTGCTAGGGAGCCAGCAGGATCCCAGTGTGGATCCTTGGTCCCAGTTCTAGAGGGAGCATTGTAACCCTCATGCACATGCTGGGAAAATGTATGTCTGGTAGTGACTTGAGAGACTCTGTACCAGAACTTGCCCTGCATGTAGAAGGCAGCTCACAGAGTTCCCCTACAGAACGCTATGGGAGAGTAGTCAGGTGGCTTCCTGGGGCATGGAGTTGCTGGCTATGGGACATAGGATGCAGTGCCCGGGACCAGGAAGAAACTGTTTCCTAGGGAAGAAGGGTTATTCGTCTCCATGTAAATCAAGTAATTCCTCGGGCCAAACACACATGCCCAAGTTGAGACACATACACAGAAAGGACCAATGATACCCCTACACTTTGACCTGGTGCTATTCTCTAAACTCACTGCAAAGATAAGCCCTGCAGGAGAACACACACACGCAGGTCAATCTGCACAGATTGGGAAAGGTGTTTTCTTTTTCCCTTCTTTCTCTTGCTCAGTTCTTGGCATTCAAGGAAAGCTCTGTCATCAAGCATATCAATATACACATTGTGGGTGTCCCAGAAGGAAAAGAAAGAGAGACAGGAGCAGAGAGAATATTCAAGAAATAATGGCTGCAAACTTCCCAAATTTAACAAAATAAATGAATATACAAATCCAAGACACTCAACAAACTCCAAATGGGATAAACCCAGATAGACCCATACTGGTGCACACTGTTAAATGCCAAAGATGAAGAGAGGATTCTGAAAGCTACAAAAGAGAAGCAATGTGTCATGTACAAGGGAACTTCAATAAGATTAATGCAAATTGCTCATTGGAAGCCATGGAAGCAAGAATGCAGTGGGAAGACATATTTAAAGCACTGAAGGCAAAAAAACTGCAAACCAAGAATTCTTTTTCTTCTTCACGTTTTTTATTGTGAAATATAACGTACATAAAGAACAGTCATAACTTTCAAAGTACAATTTAACAAGTAGAAAGCAAATTTCAAAGAATGTTATGGGTTACAGTTCCACATTTTCAGTTACTTCCTTATTGTGAAATATAACATATATACAGAAAGGTGATAACTTTCAAAGTATGATTTAACAAGTAGTTATATAGATAATTTCAAAGAATGCTGTGGGTTACAGTTTTACAGTTTTGAGTTCAGCCCCAGTGCCACATTAAGCTGCCTCCTCCAAAGTTGTCTGAGAACTGAGCAGTTCCAAGGGCAACAGAATACACAAACTGTATGGTCTAAATCAACATCAAGTGAAAAGTTATTTTTTCTTTTTTTTGTCTGTTTTTAATATAACTTAAACGAAAGCTTTATATAAACTTGGGCTTCCATCCAGTCCCTCACCTCAATTTCCTTAGGAGAAATTGAGTAATGGAAGCAAGCAAAACAAGACTGTAACCATGAATTACTGCACTTCAAACATGATTATCAATTTTAAGGGACAGAGACACTTGAAAGTTTTGTAATACCAAACTTAAAAAAAGAAAGTTATAAGAAAGTTATAAACATGGCAGTTTATCCCCCTGGCATTTCTAAATGTTGGTGTTATTTCTGCACAGACAAATTAATATATTAAATTAGGCCAAGATTTTAAAAATTGGCAAAGTTCTGTCTGTTTTAGAAAACAAAGATGTTAAAAAAACAAAAAAATACTAGTTAGTTTCTTCATGTTATGTTTACAATCATTATGTTTTCTTTCTACAAAAACAGGGTCCTTCTGTCACAACTGCAGTTACTTACTGCTAGATGTTCAAAATTACATGGGCCAGTGTTCAACTGAAACATGTTTATAGTGATGTCTTGAGGTTTTCTGAGTTTCAGCCTAAGGTTTTGCCAGTTCCCCTCCCAGGACAACACTTGCAGGGTAGAGGAAGGGAGAAGAAATCACAGATCAAGTTCTTAAGATTGTTTCACTCTCTTTGCAGCATTCTGTTTCTTGGTGTTGTGTTCAAAATTTCATTCTCTTCTGCTTTAAGTTTTCTATCTTCCTCTTCTTGACTGACAGCCACCATCTTCTTCAGCATCACATTTTTGTTTCTCTTGAAGTTTCACTTCACCTTTCTCCTCCTTGTATCCTTTGTCCTTTTCTTCTTTCTTCTCTTCTTCCTCCTTCACATGTTGAGAAGCATCAGTCTTCTTGTACTCCATAGCACTGGACAGTTTCTTTCAAGAACAGAAGAGGATAACAAGAAGCACAGGCAGTGTTACAGTCAAAATATACACCATCAAAAGTCACAGGTGCTCTTTGGCTGCCTCAGTCCTCTGCCCCCATCAGCAGCAGCCCCATCAGCAGCTTTTCTCAGACCGCATCCATCATTGGCACAATCATCAAGTTTTCTCTCTCTCTTTTTTTTTTTTTTTTTTTTTGCTTTTTTCCCTTAAACTTTTTATTTTGAAGTAAGTTTAAACTGACAAGACAGTTGTAAAAATAATACAAAGCTCATAAAGAAAACTCCAACATACCTACCTGCCTTCTCCAGATACCCAAATCCACCAATTTAAACATTTCACTGCCGAGGGCTGGCCTAACCCTCAGCAACGGGCAGGGTCCTGATAGGGGAGCTGGAGTCGGCGAAGAAACGAGACATACAGCTTGTTGTGTCTGGGTACGAAGATGAAATCTCCGACCAAGCAGAGCATCAGAGCTTTATTTTTATAATTTTCTATAACATACACACTAGCATTTAGGCATACAATACTAGAATAGTTTGGCTAAATTTCAGACATTATTTATTCTTACACAGTGATCAGTGGGTTTGCAGGGACAGATTCCTTGAAGCGTAGCAAGACACAGTGTTTGGGCACAGGCATAACAGTTCCTATTATTTAGTACCAAGCAACCTGTAACTATTTTTTTGTGTTCATGTTTTAGAGTCTGTTAATCATTACCTTTTTATTTCTTCTAGCTAACTCAAAGCTTGCTAAGGGGGATTTTGAGCACTAAGGGTGACCTATTGTCTTCTAAGAAAGGAGCAGGCATTTTCACTACGCTGACGCTAATGCAGGGTAAGCCGTTGGCTCATTAATGTAGCTAGGTGTGGGAGCATTCCACCACCAAAGAGCCCAAAAGACACCAAATGAGAAAAAGAAGCAGTATGAGTATAAGAAACAGCAGCAAGAAACAAATTCCTTTTAGGCAGGAGTCATAGGTGCCACTCGACGCTCCGCCTTGCGGAACGGTCACCGCGACATGTACTGAAGGCCCAGGGACCGTGCCACTAGGCTGACTGCTGGGTGCTGAGTTGGCTGCCCACATTTTACCACATTTTCGGTATCATTCTACCTATCCATCTATCAATTAATCTATGTATATCTGTCAATTTGTCATCTATTTATCAATTTTCTAAACATTTGAAAGTATATTGTTCACATCAATTTCCTTGAACACATAATACTTTCATGTACATTTCCTAAGAACAAGTATAATCACTTATGTAACAACCTTAGTTGTTGTAAGTACCTAAGTATAATTATCAAGTTCAAGAAGGCCATTGCTTTTTCTAGCCTCTAGGAGCCACCATAGCAGCAAGTTTTCACCAACTTCTGAGGTTCCTGCTAGGGTGTTAAGTCCTGTATCCGAAGAGAGTGCCAAATCAATAAACTCTCCTTATCCATTCTTTTTTGTGGAGAGGTGTACCATTCTTTATTTCTTTTTTTTTTTTTTTTACATTTTTTATTGTGAAATGTATCTATAGAAAAGTGATAAATTTCAAAATACAGTTAAACAGGTAGTTATAGAGCAATTCAAAGTATAGTATGGGTTACAGTTCTACAATTTCAGTTTTTCCTCCTGGCTATTCTAATACACTAGAAACTAAAAAGAAATATCTATATAATGATTCAGTAGTCATAATCCTTTGTTAAATCCTAACTTCTCTGTTACAACTCCTCCATCACATTTGATCATTTTTTCAATCTTCAGGGATATTTGGGCAATGATCATTCTAACTTCATGGTGAAAAGGGTGTAGTCAGTATAGGGCAAGGGAATGCAAACTGGTTGATGTTCTGGGAAAGACTGGTACTTTCAAGTTTCAGGTCTTATCTGTGTAGGAACAATCTGGAGGTTTTAATTTTCTATAAAATAAACTTAATAAGTAAAATTTTTGTAAAGTCTTAGATACAGCCCTGGGTTTTCTTTAGGGTTTTCAGGAATACTGTTGGCCGGGACTTGACATACTGTGGCAATTTATAATATTTGACTGAAGCTTGCATAAGAATAACTTCCAGAATGACCTCTCAACTCTATTTGAAGTCATTTAGCCTCTGAAACCTTATTTTGTTGCATTTCTTTTCCTCCTTTTGGTCAATAAGGCATTGTCAGTCCCACCATGCCAGTGCCACGCTCATCCCTGGGAGTCATGTCCCGTGTTGCGTCTACTCTTTGATCACCACAAATTATAAAATTGTCAAAAAAAAATGTCACAGGTCATGGACCACAGCTCCGAACCAATAGCACTGAAAGGAGTCATTTTGAAAGGTTCCAGATCCTCAAAGAAATCTGGATTTGGTATTTTCCTTGGTTTCCAAATTCCATGGTAGTTAGGATTATCAATCATGGGAGGCTTCCATTCACTCTTTTTTTTTTTTTTTTTGACTCTTCGTATTTAAAAATTTATTGTGGTAACAAAATTTTCCATGTTAACCATTTTTTTTTTTCTTTGAACAAACAATATAATTCACATATACCTTTCCCGTGGACAAGAACATTCTTTTGTGCAATCTCATTAAGTGCAGCTAAGAAGTTCAAGAAATTCAACATCAATACAAAGCTTACATTCTATATTTCCTTTTTTTTTTTTTATAATCTTCATTTTATTGAGATATATTCACATACCACGCAGTCATACAAAACAAATCGTACTTTCGATTGTTTACAGTACCATTACATAGTGGTACATTCATCACCCAAATCAATCCCTGACACCTTCCTTAGCACACACACAAAAATAACAAGAATAATAATTAGAGTGAAAAAGATCAATTGAAGTAAAATAGAACACTGGGTACCTTTGTGCGGTCGCGGTTACTGCTTCTGGGGGGAGTGGTGGCCGGTAGCTGAGCCCTCAGCTCTCGGGGCTGCTTAAAGGGTACCGGCGGCGGGGGCTCTTTCCCGGAGGCGAGGGCGAGGCGGAGGACTTGGCCAGGTCCTCGGCGGGAGGCGTGCAAGGTGTGGAGGGCGGCGATAAGGACAAGACACTCTTCATCCAGTAGGAGTATGCGCCAAAGAGATTTATTCAGGGGTGATTACAGGTTATATAGGCTGGTAAGAAGGGCAGGGCTGGAAAGGAGGTGAAGCAGCCTTAAATGGCAATACTGAAGGGATAGGGGCTAGGATTGGTTCTGAGAGAACGCAGGAGCCGTTGCAGCGGGGCGGGGGTTGTTCTGGCCACGGTGCATGCGCGCTGGCGGTGGCAGGAGTTGCCTTGGCACCAGGGAGTGAGTGGGTAAGATAAGGAAGTGGGGAAAGGGCAGTTGGGAGAAAGGCGGTTTCCTCCGGCAAGCCTCCCCTGCCAGTGGCATTTTGGGTGAGGAAAAGGGAGCTGCCTTGACCTCGCTCCCCAGGCTCGGGGGGGCTGCAGAGGGCACTCACGCCCGTACCTACTACCCTCCCCAGGGGGTGATCAGGTCCCCTGGCCCAGGCCTGGCAAGCCGAGGTACAAGCCCAGCTACCCGCAATTCCCCTTTCTTTTCTAATTAGAGGAAGAGGCTTTACCGGAGAGGTCCACTAAGGGTGAGGGAAGGGGGAGGTAAGGGAAGGGAAAAAGGGGTTGACGGTGGCTCAGCGAGGCTGGAGCTCAGTGTTGGTGTGGTGCCCGGGCGCTTGACAATGGCTTCGCTGCAGCAGGCTGGGCGAAGGTGAGGGGTTTAAAGTTCAGGGGTTTAGAGAAGCTGGAACTCGAGGCGAGAGCGATGTTTAGGTGATCGAGAAGGGCCTCGCGGTCGGCGGGTTGACCGGTGGCGTTGAGGTCGCGGAGGGTTGGCTGTCATCTTGGAGTGGGGGGCGTCAGAGGTGGCGAGTCGCTGATACTGGATTTGCACGAACGAGGAAAAAATGGCATCCGTTTGTTTTCTTACAAGCTGGACAATTTTGCGGATGAGGCAGGGTCCTAAGATGAGAGCTAGAATAATTATTAATAAGGGGCCAAGAAAAGGAAGGATGTATGGGAGGATGGGAGTGAAAAAACTGGACCAATAACTGGTGGCTTCACGATTTCTTTTACGCTTTTTCAGTCCCTCTTGGACCCTTTTCAGGCTGTCCTCGACGAGACCTGTGGAATTGGCATATACACAGCACTCTTCTCCTAGGGCGGCGCAGAGGCCTCTTTCTTTGAGGAGGAGAAGGTCAAGACCTTGGCGGTTTTGGAGCGCTACCTTAGAGAGGGAATTGACAGAATTTTTTAGATGGTAAATAGCGTTTTGTAAGTGATGAATGTTTTCGTCAACAGCCGCCCTGAGGTGAGTTAGGGCGGAGTCTTGACTGGCTAGTGCAGCGATTCCGGTGCCAGTGCCGGCAAGACCTAGGAGGGAGGCAATTGTGAGGGCGGTGATGGGCTCTCGCTTTTGCAGAAGGGCAGGAGCTGCAGTTTTTTCCAGACGGAGGAAGAAGTCTTCTTCGCTGTGGTATAAGACCCTAGGGATAAGGACAATTAGGAGGCAAGTTTCTTTATGTTCACTGATGACATTCGTGCTGAGACAGGGGGTAAGTCCTGTAGAGGAGCAGAGCCATTGGGAGGAGTTATGAGGAATGAGAAATTTTGCCGAGCTGCTGGGAGATGAGTAGCTGGCACAGGCAGTGAGGTCGGGAGAGTTACTGGAGCGAGGGCGGACGCACTTTCCCGTATAGGAGACTGAATGAAAGGTTAGGGGGACGGCAGAGGTATTCCAATTGCATTTCAAGGGGCTGTTTTCTGTGCTTTCTGAAAAGGAGAGGTTGGAGGCAACGGGCTCGTACAGTGAGGAAGAGGTGGAAAGGCAGAGCCAGCAGGATGAGGTAAAATTGGGGTTGGAGGAGTTCACTGAGGCAAAGGCGGCTTGGATGAGGCTGAGGAGGGGAGAGGAATAACCAGAAGGGGGCAGAGGAAGCTGGGGTGGTGGGATTTGCGATGCGTTGTTTGCAGCTGAGGTGCGGCCTCCGGATGCGCTGCTTGTACTTGAAGTGCGGTTGGAGGGCTGTGGAAAAAGGGGGTTAATGACTTGGTTGGGACCTATGCCAGAGGGTGTTCTTAATGCAGTATTTTGGTCTGGTTGGTTTACAGCCTCCTTTTTTATAAGAATAAGTGATTCTCGGTCGGTTCCTTTCTCGTAGATTCTGAAGCCCCAAGTTTGACCGAGTAACCAGGAGGGATTAGTGGGGAGCTGCACTGTAAGATTAAGATGTGTGCAGGATCTCTCACTTTCTTGGCCGAGCCAGTTAACTGTAGGGAGTTTGCACCCTGTAGGGGTCCATTTTAAGGTAAGGTAATGATCAGGAACAGGAGGCTTCCAATTAGTGGCTAATGTTTCATACCCCCAGTATGCACAGTAGTACTCGTTGGGGGAATTACAGTACGATTTTCCAGGATTTGAGGATGGGCACATGTAATATTGGGCCTGGGGATCACTTACCTTTTGAGCGCAGGTTTCTTCGACTCTGGAGACAAAGGTGGTGAAAGGCTCATTCGGCTCCTGGAAGAGCTTGGTAAATTTGTTAGGTCGACGGGCAGAGCAATTGGCAAACGCGCGTAAGGCGATGCCTCTGAGGACAGTTCAGAAGGTAGCAGGGACATTAATATAAGCAGACGCATTTAGAAACGCTCCAGTGCCCAAATAGGCTTCGGGGGGATGATAGACTCCAAGGGCTGCGTCTTGCTCACTTTGCTGAGCTGCTTCTGCCTGGAAGTGAGCACGCCAGTCAACAAACTGACCGGGGTTAAGAATGGAACGGGCAAGCGAGGCCCAGTCTTGGGGGATGCAATAGTCCATGCCGAGATCCTGCAGTATTTGGGAAGCGTATGGGCTACCTAACCCGTCCTTCCTGACGGCCCTGCGAAGCTGCTTGATAGTATCTGAGTCAATGGGATACCAGTCATACGGTTTCTGTGGGGTGGGGGCAAGGTTAAGAGGAAAGCAGCGAAAAGCACGAGAAAAAGGAGGACGCGCTTGCAGAGGGCTTGGCGCGGGAGTGGGGGTAGGGGGAGCGTTGTCCCAAGGGTTGCCTTGAGGTGTAGAAGGCAGCCAGGGGTTGTTAGTTGGCAGGGTGGGAGGAGTGGCGGCAGCTGCCGGTAGCGGCTCCGAGGGGGAGCTCGCCGAAGGGGGAGGCGGGAGTGGGAGGCCCCAAGCGTCGCAAGATGGCGGCGCGGTGGGCGTGGCTAAGACACAAGATGGTGGATCAGCCCCGCCCTGTGAAAGGGCGGGGTTCAAGGCATGAGATGACGGACTAACTCCGCCCTGTGGAAGGGCGGGGTAAAGCATACGCGGTTTCCGGCCTAGCTTAGGGCTGATGTCATCGCCGGAGCATTTCCTCCCCTCGATGGAAGAAGAAGGAGGAAGTTCGCCATCTTGGTGTGGCGCAGTGTTATTTTGCTTTTTGGGAGTCACCTCGAGCGCGTTGTTAATCTGCTCGACTAAGGACTCCGTGTCCGAGTCATGATTTGAATTAGTATCGCTATCTGAATCTGTTGGCTGGGTTGATAGGGCCTCCTTGGATTTAACGGGGCCTCGATCAGGGGGGAGGGAGCCTTGAAGGCAGGAGCGGATGGTTATCAAGGTGGGGAGCAAGCCGGGAGGGAAGCGCTTGCTCTCATGTTCCATGGCGTTAGTGACTTGATCAATAAGACGATTATAAGTAACAGGGTCCCAAAGATGGCAAGTGGTGAGCCATGGGTTAAAGGGCAGCAGGAGGTCCCAGTACACTTGCAGCTGCCGAACAGACACTTTGTAGCGATGAGTGTCTAGGAGACCCGCCAGAGCACGAACTTGAGGTGCCTGGCACGTAGACAGACGATTACCCATAGCTGAGGGGGGAGGAGGGGGGGTTGTTTACCGAGCAGAGAGAATGAGATAAACCGTGGCCGTGAGGCCGAAGGAGACGGCGAGAGCGGAAAGCAGTGCCCTTTGGCAACGGGAGCAGTCGGGGGGGGCGGTTGCAAAGAGGCACACGGCGCCAAATGAGGAAACAAAGATACAAAGAACCACAGCAAAGTAATGGAGGGGAAGAGGGAGAGCGTTAGGAGGAACGGGGGTCATAGAAGTGCGCATACAAGAGGACGAAGAGAGCGTGGGGGAAGGGAGGAGCGGCTTCGGAGCAGTGAACCTCCCACGGCTCCGGAAGCGGCGAAGGAGAGGCGGCCCTTACCTTGCAGGCGAGGAAACGGGAAGCTGGAGAGGCGTCCGGGCGAGCGGGCGACCTGCCGAACTGTTGTGTGGAGACACTTCCTCACACGGGGCACCAGTTGCGGTCGCCGTTACTGCTTCTGGGGGGAGTGGCGGCCGGTAGCTGAGCCCTCAGCTCTCGGGGCTGCTTAAAGGGTACCGGCGGCGGGGGCTCTTTCCCGGAGGCGAGGGCGAGGCGGAGGACTTGGCCAGGTCCTCGGCGGGAGGCGTGCAAGGTGTGGAGGGCGGCGATAAGGACAAGACACTCTTCATCCAGTAGGAGTATGCGCCAAAGAGATTTATTCAGGGGTGATTACAGGTTATATAGGCTGGTAAGAAGGGCAGGGCTGGAAAGGAGGTGAAGCAGCCTTAAATGGCAATACTGAAGGGATAGGGGCTAGGATTGGTTCTGAGAGAACGCAGGAGCCGTTGCAGCGGGGCGGGGGTTGTTCTGGCCACGGTGCATGCGCGCTGGCGGTGGCAGGAGTTGCCTTGGCACCAGGGAGTGAGTGGGTAAGATAAGGAAGTGGGGAAAGGGCAGTTGGGAGAAAGGCGGTTTCCTCCGGCAAGCCTCCCCTGCCAGTGGCATTTTGGGTGAGGAAAAGGGAGCTGCCTTGACCTCGCTCCCCAGGCTCGGGGGGGCTGCAGAGGGCACTCACGCCCGTACCTACTACCCTCCCCAGGGGGTGATCAGGTCCCCTGGCCCAGGCCTGGCAAGCCGAAGTACAAGCCCAGCTACCCGCACCTTTGTCTGTTTGTTTCCTTCCCCTATTTTTCTACTCATCCATCCATAAACTAGACAAAGTGGAGTGTGGTCCTTATGGCTTTTCCAATCCCATTGTCACCCCTCATAAGCTACATTTTAATACAACTGTCTTCGAGATTCATGGGTTCTGGGTTGTAGTTTGATAGTTTCAGGTATCCACCACCAGCTACCCCAATTCTTTAGAATCTAAAAAGGGTTGTCTAAAGTGTGCATAAGAGTGCCCACCAGAGTGGCCTCTCGGCTCCTTTTGGAATCTCTCTGCTACTGAAGGTTATTTCATTTCCTTTCACATCCCCGTTTTGGTCAAGAAGATGTTCTCCGTCCCACGATGCCAGGTCTACATTCCTCCCCGGGAGTCATATTCCACGTTGCCAGGGAGATTCACTCCCCTGGGTGTCTGATCCCACGTAGGGGGGAGGGCAGTGATTTCACCTTTCAAGTTGGCTTAGCTAGAGAGAGAGGGCCACATCTGAGCAACAAAGAGGCATTCGGGAGGAGGCTCTTAGGCACAACCATAGGGAGGCCTAGCCTCTCCTTTGCAGCAACCGTCTTCCCAAGGGTAAAACTTATGGTAGAGGGCTCAACCCATCAAACCACCAGTCCCCTATGTCTGTGGTCATGTTAGCAACCATGGAGGTGGGGTAGGCGAATACCCCTGCATTCTCCACAGGCTCCTCAAGGGGGCATAACATCTTTTTTTTTTCCTTGTTTTTCTTTTTTTTTTTTTTTACTTTTCCTTCTTTTTTAAATCAACTGTATGAAAAAAAAGTTAAAAAGAAAACAAACATACAATAAAAGAACATTTCAAAGAGACCATAACAAGGGAGTAAGAAAAAGACAACTAACCTAAGATAACTGCTTAACTTCCAACATGTTCCTACTTTACCCCAAGAAAGTTACATAATATAGCAACATTTCTGTGAACTTGTTCCTACTATATCCATCAGAAATTAACAGACCATAGTCATTCCTGGGCATCCCCAGAACGTTAAATAGCTTATCTGTTCTCCTTGGATTATTGTTCCCCCTTCCTTAATTGCTCTCTACTGCTAGTTCCCCTACATTCTACATTATAAACCATTTGTTTTACATTTTTCAAAGTTCACGTTAGTGGTAGCATATAATATTTCTCTTTTTGTGCCTGGCTTATTTCGCTCAGCATTATGTCTTCAAGGTTCATCCACGTTGTCATATGTTTCACCAGATCGTTCCTTCTTACTGCCGCGTAGTATTCCATCGTGTGTATATACCACATTTTATTTATCCACTCATCTGTTGAAGGACATTTGGGTTGTTTCCATCTCTTGGCAATTGTGAATAATGCTGCTATGAACATTGGCGTGCAGATATCTCTTCGTGTCACTGCTTTTCGATCTTCCGGGTATATACCGAGAAGTGCAATCGCTGGATCGAATGGTAACTCTATATCTAGTTTTCTAAGGAACTGCCAGACTGACTTCCAGAGTGGCTGAACCATTATACAGTCCCACCAACAGTGAATAAGAGTTCCAATTTCTCCACATCCCCTCCAGCATTTGTAGTTTCCTGTTTGTTTAATGGCAGCCATTCTAACCGGTGTTAGATGGTATCTCATTGTGGTCTTAATTTGCATCTCTCTAATAGCTAGTGAAGCTGAACATTTTTTCATGTGTTTCTTGACCATTTGTATTTCCTCTTCAGAGAACTGTCTTTTCATATCTTTTGCCCATTTTATAATTGGGCCGACTGTACTACTGTCATTGAGTTGTAGGATTTCTTTATATATGCAAGATATCAGTCTTTTGTCAGATACATGGTTTCCAAAAATTTTTTCCCATTGAGTTGGCTGCCTCTTTACCTTTTTGAGAAATTCCTTTGAGGTGCAGAAACTTCTAAGCTTGAGGAGTTCCCATTTATCTATTTTCTCTTTTGTTGCTTGTGCTTTGGGTGTAAAGTCTAGGAAGTGGCCGCCTAATACAAGGTCTTGAAGATGTTTTCCTACATTATCTTCTAGGAGTTTTATGGTACTTTCTTTTATATTGAGATCTTTGGTCCATTTTGAGTTAATTTTTGTGTAGGGGGTGAGGTAGGGGTCCTCTTTCATTCTTTTGGATATGGATATCCAACTCTCCCAGCCCCATTTGTTGAAAAGACCATTATGACTCAGTTCAGTGACTTTGGGGGCCTTATCAAAGGTCAGTCGGCCATAGATCTGAGGGTATATCTCCGAATTCTCAATTCGATTCCATTGATCTATATGTCTATCTTTGTGCCAGTACCATGCTGTTTTGGCAACTGTGGCTTCAAAGTCAGGGAGTGTAAATCCTCCCACTTCGTTTTTCTTTTTTAGAGTGTCTTTAGCAATTCGAGGCATCTTCCCTTTCCAAATAAATTTGATAACTAGCTTTTCCAAGTCTGCAAAGTAGGTTGTTGGAATTTTGATTGGGATTGCATTGAATCTGTAGATGAGTTTGGGTAGAATTGACATCTTAATGACATTTAGTCTTCCTATCCATGAACATGGAATATTTTTCCAACTTTTAAGGTCCCCTTCTATTTCTTTTAGTAGAGTTATGTAGTTTTCTTTGTATAGGTCTTTTACATCTTTGGTTAAGTTTATTCCTAGGTACTTGATTTTTTTAGTTGCTATTGAAAATGGTATCTTTTTCTTGAGTGTCTCTTCAGTTTGTTCATTTCTAGCATATAGAAACATGACTGACTTATGTGCATTAACCTTGTATCCCGCTACTTTGCTAAATTTGTTTATTAGCTCTAATAGCTGTATCGTCGATTTCTCAGGGTTTTCTAGATATAAGATCATATCGTCTGCAAACAATGACAGTTTTACTTCTTCTTTTCCAATTTGGATGCCTTTTATTTCTTTGTCTTGCCGGATTGCCCTGGCTAGCACTTCCAGCACAATGTTGAATAACAGTGTTGACAGCGGGCATCCTTGTCTTGTTCCTGATCTTAGAGGGAAGGCTTTCAGTCTCTCACCATTGAGTACTATGCTGGCTGTGGGTTTTTCATATATGCTCTTTATCATGTTGAGGAAGTTTCCTTCAATTCCTACCTTTTGAAGTGTTTTTATCAAAAACGGATGTTGGATTTTGTCAAATGCTTTTTCAGCATCTATTGAGATGATCAATTGATTTTTCCCTTTTGACTTGTTAATGTGTTGTAATACATTGATTGATTTTCTTATGTTGAACCATCCTTGCATGCCTGGAATAAACCCCACTTGGTCATGGTGTATGATTTTTTTAATGTGTCTTTGGACTCGATTTGCAAGTATTTTGTTGAGGATTTTTGCATCTATATTCATTAGGGAGATTGGCCGGTAGTTTTCCTTTTTTGTAGCATCTTTGCCTGGTTTTGGTATTAGATTGATGTTAGCTTCATAAAATGAGTTAGGTAGTGTTCCATTTTCTTCAATGTTTTGAAAGAGTTTGAGTAAGATTGGTGTCAGTTCTTTCTGGAAAGCTTAGTAGAATTCCCCTGTGAAGCCATCTGGCCCTGGGCATTTATTTGCGGGAAGATTTTTGATGACTGATTGGATCTCTTTGCTTGTGATGGGTTGGTTGAGGTCTTCTATTTCTTCTCTGGTCAGTCTAGATTGTTCATATGTTTCCAGGAAATTGTCCGTTTCCTCTACATTCTCCAGTTTGTTGCCATACAGTTGTTCATAGTATCCTCTTATAATTTTTTTAATTTCTTCAGGATCTGCAGTTATGTCACCTTTTTCATTCATTATTTTGTTTATATGGGTCTTCTCTCTTTTTGATTTTGTCAGTCTAGCTAGGGGCTTGTCAATCTTGTTGATCTTCTCAAAGAACCAACTTTTGGTGATATTTATCCTCTCTATTGTTTTTTTGTTCTCTATGTCATTTATTTCTGCTTTAATCCTTGTTATTTCTTTTCTTGTACTTGGTTTAGGATTGGTTTGCTGTTCATTTTCTAGCTTCTTCAGTTGATCCATTAGTTCTTTGATTTTGGCTCTTTCTTCCTTTTTAATATATGCGTTTAGTGCTATAAATTTCCCCCTTAGCACTGCTTTTGCTGCATCCCATAGGTTTTGGTATGTTGTGTTCTCATTTTCATTCGTCTCTATATATTTAGCAATTTCTCTTGCTATTTCTTCTTTAACCCACTGATTGTTTAGGAGTGTGTTGTTTAACCTCCAGGTATTTGTGAATTTTCTAAGTCTCTGATGGTTATTGACTTCTAATTGTATTCCATTGTGGTCAGAGAATGTGCTTTGAATAATTTCAATCTTTTTAAATTTATTGAGGCTTGTTTTATGTCCCAGCATATGATCTATTCTGGAGAAAGTTCCATGAGCACTAGAAAAGTATGTGTATCCTGGTGATTTGGGATGTAATGTCCTGTATATGTCTGTTAAATCTAATTCATTTATCAGATTGTTTAGGTTTTCAGTTTCCTTATTGGTCTTCTGTCTGGTTGATCTATCCATAGGAGAGAGTGATGTGTTGAAGTCTCCCACAATTATTGTGGAAACATCAATTGCTTCCTTTAGTTTTGCCAGTGTTTCTCTCATGTATTTTGTGGCACCTTGGTTGGGTGCATAGACATTTATGATTGTTATTTCTTCTTGCTGAATTGCCCCTTTTATTAGATGTAGTGGCCTTCTTTGTCTCTCAAAACATCCCTGCATTTGAAGTCTATTTTATCTGAGATTAATATTGCTACACCTGCTTTCTTTTGGCTGTAGCTTGCATGAAATATTTTTTTCCATCCTTTCACTTTCAGTTTCTTTGTGTCCCTGTGTCTAAGATGAGTCTCTTGTATGCAACATATTGATGGTTCATTTTTTTTGATCCATTCTGCGAATCTATATCTTTTAATTGGGGAGTTTAATCCATTTACATTCAACGTTATAACCGTGAAGGCATTTCTTGAATCAGCCATCTTATCCTTTGGTTTATGTTTGTCATATTTTTCCCCTCTGTCTATTAATATCCTTTATTGTACCCATACCGAATCTCTTTAGTACTGAACCTTTCTCCAAGTCTCTCTGTCCTTTCTTTGTTTCTCTGTCTGTAGGGCTGCCTTGGGTATCTCCAGTAGGGCAGGTCTCTTGTTAGCAAATTCTCCCAGCATTTGTTTGTCTGTGAAAAATTTAAGCTCTCCCTCAAATTTGAAGGAGAGCTTTGCTGGATAAAGTATTCTTGGCTGGAAATTTTTCTCACTCAGAATTTTAAATACATCGTGCCACTGCCTTCTTGCCTCCATGGTGGCTGCTGAGTAGTCACTACTTAGTCTTATGCTGTTTCCTTTGTATGTGGTGAATTGCTTTTCTCTTGCTGCTTTCAGAACTTGCTCCTTCTCTTCTGTGTTTGACAGTGTGATCAGTATATGTCTCAGAGTGGGTTTATTTGGATTTATTCTATTTGGGGTTCACTGAGCATTTATGATTTGTGTATTTATGTTGTTTAGAAGATTTGGGAAGTTTTCCCCAACAATTTCTTTGAATACTCTTCCTAGACCTTTACCCTTTTCTTCCCCTTCTGGGACACCAATGAGTCTTATATTTGGACGTTTCATATTATCTATCATATCCCTGAGGTCCATTTCGATTTTTTCAATTTTTTTCCCCATTCTTTCTTTTATGCTTTCATTTTCCATTCTGTCATCTTCCAGGTCACTGATTCGTTGTTCAACTTCCTCTAGTCTTGTACTATGAGTGTCCAGAATCTTTTTAATTTGGTCAACAGTTTCTTTAATTTCCATAAGATCATCCATTTTTTTATTTAGTCTTGCAGTGTCTTCTTTATGCTCTTCTAGGGTCTTCTTGATTTCCTTTGTCTCCCATACTATGGTCTCATTGTTCATCTTTAGTTCTTTGAGTAGCTGCTCTAGGTGCTGTGTCTCTTCTGGTCTTTTGATTTGGGTGCTTGGGCTTGGGTTATCCATATCGTCTGGTTTTTTCATATGCTTTATAATTTTCTGTTGTTTTTGGCCTCGTGGCATTTGCTGAACTTGATAGGGTTCTTTTAGGATTTGTAGACCAATTGAAGTCCTTATCTCTAATTTATCAGATCTACAGCTTCGTGGAGTACACTTTCTCTAACTAACCAGCAGGTGGCGTCCACAAGCCACCTGTTCTGCACAAGCCAGTTCTCCCCTGCTTAGCCTTTTTGGTGAGTGGGGGAGTGAGTCTTGTGGGGTCCAATTGGTGTACCAAGCTTGCATGTGTAGTTGGTGTTGCCTGCCCTGTATATGGGGCGTGTTTCTGGGCAGTCAGGGAGGGGGGGTGGCTCTAACAATCAAATCTCCCTGGTGATCCTAGAGTTTTAAAGCTGCTGCAATAGTCTAATCCTTCAGTTCAGTCCTGCCACAGTTTGTCTCTGCCACTGACCCACAAGTCCTTGGTATTGGCGTATGGCTCCTGAGACTTGCAAGTGGGCCCCTCTTCCAGGCCGTGCACCCCGGGTCCTCTGTTGAGGGATGACTGTGCTATGTCACAGGTGAGTGCCGTCCCCCCAGGGCAGTTCTGGGCTGCTGGGCTGTGTAGGGAGGCTCCCAGTCTGCTCAAATGATGGCTGAATGGGGCTTTGTTAATTCACACTGCTCTACCTTCCCAACTCTGGGACAATCAGCTGAGGTTGCAGGGAAGGCTAATGTCCACACCCAGTTTTGTGGTGTGTGCCTGTTATTTGAAGCGCTTCCGTCACACTGGGTTGTCTGGGGCAGCTCTGGGCTATGGGGCTGGCGATGGGCAGGAGTGTTTCCTGTCCACCAGGATGATGGCTGTGAGCAGACACCCCCCTTTTCTTGGGAAGTTGTGGTGTTTAGTGAATTTTCTCAGCCACTGGATTATTGCCTTTTGTCTCAGAGCTCTCCTAGTTCTCCTCTTGACTTGACCTGCCCAAATTGCAAGTCTTTGAAGCTTTCTGTATTGGGCTTCTTAGAGTAATTGTTTTAGAAAAAGAAAAAAGGATTTTAAAAAAAAAAAAAAAAAAAAAAAAGGCCCTCCTCAGAGATCTAATGGGCTATTGAAATGCTAAGAGACAAAGCAATTAGGGCCATTAAGGAAAGGTCCACAGGGCAGAGAGATCAGCTTTTCTTCAGGATTTGCATATGCGCCTCAGGGCCTGAGCTCGGGCCTGAGCTCTGCCCTTCCCCTTTCTATGTTCACCAGAACTCCAAAAATCCTCTGCTTTTATTTTGGAGTTTTTCGTGTTGTTTTTTTTTCTCTGTGCCTGTCTCCTCTCTGCTGGGCTGGCTGCTCTCAGATTCTCTGGTGTCTGGTCTCAGTCTATCTATGGTTGGAGTTTGGATCAGTAGAATGAGATTCCGATAAGGGCTGCCACTGCAGTTCTCCCTTCTTCCCGGAGCTGACAGCCCCTCCTCTCACGGGACTGAGCCTCGCAGGGAGGGGCGCGGGTCCCCTGGCCGCAAAAACTTACAGATTTCGCTGATCTCAGCAGTTCCACGTTTTCATGAGTGTTGTATGAAGTATGCCCAAAGTCAGATTGCTCTGTGGTGTCCAGTCTACGCAGTTCTTGGCTTTCTACCTACTTTCCTGGAGGAGTAACTAAAACATACAGCTCACCAGTCTGCCATCTTGCCTTCCATTTACTCTTATAATTGGGGTTGTCAGTCATGGGTCGCTGCCAGACGCTACAACCAGGGACCTATTCACATTTTGTGTTTTCAATCTGAGGAGCTTCCGGTCTTCCACCTGTATCTTCATCCCAGTCCCCTGGCTTCTCTGCATCTGGGTCAGGAATATATTCTGGCTCATCATCGAATCAGAAATCTTAGCCGGGGCATCTTTATCCCAGTCATCTGGCTTGACAACATCCAGATCTGGGATTTTTGGTCTTTTCATCCCAGCTCTCAGGCTTCTAGTCCTCTAGGTCCTTAATTTCATGTGAAGGATTTACAGGAGGAGTCATGTCATTAAGCAGATTTCTACTCTTCATGATTGGTCAACTAATATTTCAAAACTATTATCTGAAATTCAAGATGAGTGTATAAAGATGTGTTTTCTTATTGATAAAATAGGTCTTCCAATCTGCATCTGACCTATGCATTCTTGAAAGCTATGACGCTAGTATATTTTTGTTGATAGTATCTTGGTTTGGGGGCACAGAAAAGTATAAAGAAATTGTAAGGTTACCTTTTTATTTTGTATATAAATCCTTATAGGTTTTGAAGGGATATGGGAGGGAGGGTATGCTAGTCAAAATTGGATCAAGATAAAAACATATTACCAGTGTAAAGGATAAATTGGATGAAGAAGTGGTGGTAGTTAGAGCAGTTAGGGAGCTAGGCACATTTGCAGTTTTCCAGTATATAAATAATATGAGCCAAGGTGATAACAATGTCAGGAGCTTGGAAGGAGTGGATTTGTGAAATATTTTGACTTTAGAATTGCTAGGAACTAAACACTGATTAGATAGTAAGGAATGAGGGGCAGGTCTGGAGTCAGTGATGATCCCAATGTTTCTGGTTTTTGTGCTCCTGGGTTTATAATGATGTCATTAACTTAGATACCAAATAAAAGTGTTGCACCCATTTTACCCTGGTTTAAGATAACCTTTTTTATTAATATATATTTATATGGGCATCAAAAATGTGTAATAATATAGTCATAAAAGTATTAATGGGTGGTATCCCTTGTATCAGTTTTCTATGGCTGCTGTAAAAAATTACCACAAACCTAGTGTCTTTAAACAACACTAACTTACTATCTTACAGTTTCTGAGGTCAGAAGTCTGAAATGTTTCTCACTAGGCAAAAATCTAGGTGTTGGTAGGGCTATGTTCCTTCTGGATACTCTAGGGGTGAATCCATTTCTTTACCTTTTCCAGTTTCTAGAGGCTGCCTGCATTCCTTGGCATCAAAGTCAGCAATGGCAGGTTGAGTCCTCACTTCACTCCAACCTTGCTCTGTCATCACATCTCCTTATCTAACTTTTACTCTTCTATCTCCCTTTTCTACTTACCAGGACCCTTATAAAGTCCACCCACATAATCCAGGATAATCTCCCTGTCTCAAAATGAACTGATTAGTAACCTTAATTCCATTTGCAATCTTAATTTCCCTGTGCCATTTAATGTAACATATTTCCAGGTTTTGGGATGAGGACATGGGCATCTTTGCCTATTGCACCCCTATTAAGATGTAGAATTTGGAAAAGAGAAGTAGGGTTTTCACTTCTTATTTTATGTTTGCCCTTATTGCTTGAAATTATAAAAATGCTTATTTTGCAATTTAAAATGTAGTTTATTTAAGAAAAGTTAAAAATAGTATAAAATATCAAATATAATTAGGTGAATTGGAGGGTGAACTTTTGACTGTGGAGTACAAATTGTAGTGAGACAGGACAGTATAGAAAAAATAATACTAGATTCAGTCAGGAGCCTTTGGTTCTACTTTTAGTTCAGCCACCATCATGTAACATTTGGGCAAAAATCACTTGCTTTCTCTGGGAGCCAGTTTCATCATTTGTAAAATGAAGTTAGTGAATTATATAGTACCCTAAGACTATGTTAGCTCTCAAATACTGTGACTTTTAAATTTTAAAAAATAAACTCTCCTGGTATATTTAATTCTATTTGTATGCAACTTTGAGTACAGTAGCTATTGTATAAGCTAGCATAACTAAAATCTTAAAGCTTAGAGAATATTGCTTATTTTGGGGGAATATATATACAATTCACTATCAGAACTTCAAAATAATATCCATCTCTGAAAATAAAAGGAAGGTGCCATTTTACATTTAAGTATGTAAATTTTCAAAGTGCTTTCTTTCATATGCTTTATTAAGTCTATAAGTATAGTAAAGCATGTGATTACTCTCTATTTCTTAGGAAACTGGGACACAGAAAGATTAAGGAACTTAACTAAGCTCACAAAAGTTGCTAGGGAATTCAGTACTGGAGTCTTGAGCACTGAGAGGTCCCATTGCTGCTGTTTTACCACTGAATCATGCTGCTTTTCAGAGACTGAAGTTCGAGGGACGGTGGATTAAAATTCCTTCTTATAAATAATATGGTAGTAAGGATACGATTGAATACCAGAATATGATTCTTTTTTCTCTGAAATGTCTTAGGAATAGTCTAGGTTCTAAATCAATTTAAATGCAGGAATGTGGACTGGATGAGTATCAAACCTACACCATTCCCTGTAAAAAATAGATTTGAGTACTTTTTCTTCTCAAAAATAAGTTATATTGTGTCAAAGAAAATCCAAAAGTAGATTGTTAAACCTGTGTTATTTTTAATGTTAAAGATACTCCAAAATCTTTTCTGTAGAATTATGCTGTCCGATTTTAGCTTATATCCTCTCACTTTTCTAGCAGAATGTTGTTAAGAGTTCATCCAGCACAGTATGTTGTATCTGCAAATAAGTTTTGGTTTGGGTTAGGGATTTTTATTCCCTTCTTTCTTTTGTTTTCTTTTATTTTTCCTTTTTTCTTTTCTCCTCTTTCTCTGTCTTATTTTAGAGCACTCTTGCTAAAATTTTTCTCATCAAAGAAATAAGTTCTTTTGGACATGGAGACTGAGACTGCCCTTTGAGAGATTCTAAAAAGAAGACTTTTCTTCTCTATGCTTGCCTAAATCACAATGTCAAAGTTTTAGAACTAGAAATGGCCTTAACCCTTGCATATCTTATCCTTCATTGAATATATGGGAAAACTGATGCTAATAAAAGGTTAAATGACTTGCTCAAGTCACACAAATCATTTTTAGCAAAATGAGATTTATAATTGTTTATCTGATTTTTATTTCAGTCATTAATTGAATGAAAAATAACTCAAATTAACTTTTTAAAACAAAAAACTTAGATTTATTCTTAAGTTCATTTTTTTTGGTGCTAATGTAAATGATATTGTGACTTTAATTTTGAATTCCAATTGTTCGTTAAGGGCATATAAGAAAACAAATAACTTTTCTATGTACTGTAACCTGCAACTTGCTATAATTGCCTATTAGTTCCAAGTGGAGTTTTTGTCTGTTTGTTTGTTTTGGTCAGTTATTGGGGTTTTCCATGTAAACAATGACAGTTTTACTTCTTCCAAATCCATATTCCTTTTATTTCCCATTCTTATCTTGATGCATTCACTGGAACTGACTTTAAGTGTGATGTTGAATAGGAGTAGTAAGGGGATGCCCTTGCCTTGTTCCCAGTCTTAGGAGTAAATCATCTAGTTTCTCCCCATTAAGTATGATGTTAGCCATAGGTTTCCTTTACAGATGTTCTGTATCAAGTTGAGGAAGTTCTCCTGTATTCCTAGTTTGTTGAGAATTTTTATCATGAACGAATGTTGGAGTTTATCAGGTGCTTTTGTTGCATCTGTTGATATGATGTATGATTTTTCTTTAGTCTATTGATGTGATGAATTACATTAATTGGTTTTCCAATGAGCCAGATTTTACATACCTGGAATAAATCCCAGTTGGTTATGTGCATAAATCTTTTTACTCATTGTTGAGTTTCATTTGCTAATATTTTCTTGAGGATTTTTGTATCTACATTCATGAGAATTATTGGTCTATAGTTTTCCTTTCTTTTAATGTCTTTATCTGATTTTGGTATTAGGGTAATACTGACTTCATAGAATAAGTTAGGAAGTATTCTCTCTACTTCTATTTCGGGAAGAATTTGTAGAATATTGGTATCATTTCTTCATTAAGTGTTTGGTAGAATTCACGAATGAATCCATCTGGCCATGGTGCTTTCTGTTTGAACAGTTATTAGTTATTGGTACAATAATGCAAGATCTGTATGAGGTAAACTACAAAACTCAGATGAAAGAAATCAAAGAAGATCTAAATAAATGGGGAGATAGTCTGTGTTCATTGGTAGGAAGATTCAAATTGTTAAGACTCAGTATTGTTAAGATGTTCTGTACTTGATCTACAAATTTAACATAAACCCAATCAAAATCCCAACAAGTTAATTTGTGGATATCAACAAACTGATTCTAAAATTTATATGCAAAGGCAAAAAAAAAAAAAAAAAAAAAAGAGAGAATAGCCAATACATTGTTGAAGTTGAAAACCAAAGTTGGAGGACTGATTCTACCAACTTCAAAACTTAACTATAATAAGCTACAGTAATCAGTACAGTGTAATATTGGTAAAAGAATAGTTAAATAGATCAGTGGAACAGAATAAAGAGCCCATAAGTAGACAAACACAAATTTAGTCAACTGATCTTTGACAATAGAGCAAAGGCAATTCAGTGGAGAGCGGGTAGTCCTTTCAACAAATGGTGCAGTAACAACTGTACATCCTCATTCCAAAAAAATGAATCTAGACCTTGATCTTTCACCTTTTAAAGACACAAAACTATAAAACTTCTAGAAGGTTACATAGGAGAAACTCTAGGTGATCTGGGGTTTGATGATGAGTTTTTTAGATAAAATACCAAAAGCACATTCTATGAAAGAAAAAACTGATAAGCTGGACTTCTTTAAAATTAAAAACTTCTGTAGTGCAAAAGACACTGTTAGGAGAATGAAAAGCCAAGCCACTGATCGGGAGAAACTATTAGCAAAACATATCTTAAATATAGGACTTGAATAAAGAACTTTAATCCAATGTATACAAAGAACTTAGAACTGAGCAGGGAGAAACTATTTGCAAAATATATATCTTAAATATAGGACATGAATAAAGGGCTTTAATCTAAAATATACAAAGAACTTAGAACCGAGCAGTAAGAAAAGTGGGCAAAAGATCTGAGCAGATACCCCACCAAAAATATATATACAGAAAGCAAATAAGCATATGAAGAGATGCTCAACATCACATATCATTAGGGAATTGCAAATTAAAACAGGAATGAGATACCACTACACAACTATTAAAATGGCTAAACTCCAAAAAAAAATCTGGTAATACCAAATGCTGGTGAGGATGTGGAGCAACAGGAACTCTCATTCATTGCCAGTGGGAATGCAAAAGGGTACAACCACTTTAAAAGACAGTTTGACAGTTTCTTACAAAGCTAAACATAGTTTTACCCTACAATCCAGCAATATGCACCTTGTTATTTGTCCAAATGAGTTGAAAACATAGGTCTACACAAAAATCTGTACGTGAATGTTTAAAGCAGCTTTATTTATAACGGTCAAAAACTGGAAGCAGCCAAGGTGATCTTCAAAAGATGAATGGATAAACAAAATTCCATACAATGGAATATTATTTAGTAATAAAAAGAAATGAACTACCAGTCCACAAAAAGACGTAGCAGAACCGTAAATGCATATTGCTTAATGAAAGAAGCCAGTCTCAAAAGGCTACATAATACTGTATGATTCCAACTGTGTTACATTCTGGAAAATGAAAAACAGTAGAGAAGGTAAAGAGATCCGTGGTTGCCACAAGTTGGGAGGGGGGAGGAGAAGGATGAATCATTAGAACATGGAATTTTTTTTTTTTTATTAAATTCAGTTTTATTGAAATACATTCACACACCATACAATCATCCATGGTATACAATCCACTGTCCACAATATGATAACATAGTTATACGTTCATCACCACAATCTGTCTCTGAACATTTTCCTTACATCAGAAAGAACCAGAACAAGAATAAAAAATAAAAGTGAAAAAAGAACACTCAGATCATCCCCCCATCCCACCCCATTTGTCCTTTAGTTTTTATCCCCATTTTTCTTCTCATCCATACACTAGATAAAGGGGGTGTGATCCACAAGGTCTTCACAATCACACTGTTACCCCTTATAATCTATGTTATTATATAATTGTCTTCAGTAGTCCAGACTGCAGGGTTGGAGTCTGGTAGTTTCAGGTATTTACTTCTAGCTATTCCAATACATTAAAACCTAAGAGGTGTTATCTATATAGTGCATAAGAATGTCCACCAGAGTGACCTCTCAACTCCATTTGAAATCTCTCAGCCACTGAAACTATTTCGTCTCATTTTGCATCCCCCTTTTGGTCAAGAAGATACTCTCAGTCCCACGATGCCAGGTCCACATTCATCCCCGGGAGTCATATTCTGCATTGCCAGGGAGATTTACACCCCTGGGAGTCAGGTCCCACGTAGGGGGGAGGGCAGCAAGTTCACCTGTCGAGATGGCTCAGTTAGAGAGAGAGAGGGCCACATCTGAGCAACAAAGAGGCACTCGGGGAGACTCTTAGGTACCATTACATGCAAGTTTAGACTCTCCTTTGTGGTAACTAGCTTCATAAGGGCAAGTCCCATGCTCGAGGGCTCAGCACATCAAACCGCCAGTCCCAATGTTTGTGACAACATCAACACCAGTCCAGGTGAGGATGTCCAACACATCCGCACCTTCCCCCAGATCCTTGGGGCTGGGGCTGGGGAGGCTGTAAATATATTTTTTATTATCTGCCCAAATTACTCTGGGATGTGTCACTATTTCACTCCAGCCTATACTAACCTACCGTATCTCACTTCCTATTCAAAGTTCCACGCAATTGTAGTGTTTGAACAAATCGACTGTAGAGTTGTACCATTTAGAAAATTTAGATCCTGTACCAAATAGATATCTATTCCCTTGGTCTCATATGGAAGTTGAAGTTTTAAAACACAATCAGTTTCAACCTTTACCCTTTGGCCTGGCTTGCCCTGGTCTTAACCAGACCTGCTTCATTCATATCACTGATTGAAGTCTGGGCTCTTTTTCAGCTTTTTTTTTTTTTTTTGACAGTGGCTGTATGCACTAATACTGACATTCATATCTGCTGAGCTCTAGCTCTGAGCTTCAGGTGTCTCAGAGATATGCATTGTAGAACACGGAATTTTTAGGGCAGTGAAACTATTTTGTATGATACTGTAATTGTGGATGACATTATGCATTTGTCAAAACCCATAGAACTATATAACACAGGATGAATCCTAGCTATAAACTGTGGACTTTAGTTAATAGTAATGTATCAATATATTGGTTCATCAATTGTAAGGAATGCACTACACTAATGCAAGATGTTAATAACAGGTAAAACTGAATGCTGAGAGAGAAGGGGAGTATATGAGAACTTAATTTAAGTCTCTAAACCCCTGTTACCCAGATGAGATGAGGTATGTAAAATGCCTGGCATACAGTAGGCAGTCAGAGTAAGCCTTAGCTCTTCTGCATCTCACTCTCCCAAGACTGTGTTTTCTATCCCCTTTTTTTGCATTCACCCATCATGTTTTAGCTATAGTGCCTCCTGCCTCTTGTTTTCTTGGGAAAAAAATGGAAATCGTTTTTTAATGATAATAAATGGTATTTGCAACTACAGGTAACATCCAGAAGTTGCTTCTTTTTATACAAGAAGCAAATTAGATTGCATTAACAGAAATGACTAAAGAACTCTCCACATTTGGTTTTGTTGCTATAGCCCCCTTTAGTGAGAGTAATTATAGTAGTGATAGCATTATAAACCAGAAATTTGGGAGGTGAAACACTTAGTGATACTTCTTAAATAATTTTTAATAGATCTGTAGTAAGAATACAATAATGTAATTAGCATTTTACAACTTTAACGTATCTTAGAAATTATCTAATCTACCTTTTTTGGAGGCCTAGAGTAGTAAATTTTGTATGTGATGGCAGCTATCTTCCCTGACTGTGCTGTTTTATTTTCCTCCCAATTTTCTATTTTAAAAATATTCAAACCGAGGCGGGGCAAGATGGCAGACTGGTGAGCTGTAAGTTTTAGTTACTCCTCCAGGAAAGTAGGTAGAAAGCCAGGAACTGCGTGGACTGGACACCACAGAGCAATCTGTCTTTGGGCATACTTCATACAACACTCATGAAAATGTGGAACTGCTGAGATCAGCGAAATCTGTAAGTTTTTGCGGCCAGGGGACCCGCGCCCCTCCCTGCCAGGCTCAGTCCCGTGGGAGGAGGGGCTGCCAGCTCCGGGAA
Organism: Choloepus didactylus; assembly: GCF_015220235.1. Lineage (NCBI taxonomy): Eukaryota > Metazoa > Chordata > Mammalia > Pilosa > Megalonychidae > Choloepus > Choloepus didactylus. Next base: position 110,095,343 of record NC_051308.1, read on the forward strand.
GGAGAAAGGAGAACTGCAGTGGTAGCCCTTCTCGGAAACTCATTCTACTGATCCATACTCCAACCATAGATAGACTGAGACCAGACACCAGAGAATCTGAGAGCTGCCAGCCCAGCAAACAGGAGACAGGCATAGAAAAAAAAAATAACACGAAAAACTCCAAAATAAAAGCAGAGGATTTTTGGAGTTCTGGTGAACACAGAAAGGGGAAGGGCGGAGCTCAGGCCTTGAGGCGCATATGCAAATCCTGAAGAAAAGCTGATCTCTCTGCCCTGTGGACCTTTCCTTTCCTTAATGGCCCTGGTTGCTTTGTCTATTAGCATTTCAATAACCCATTAGATCTCTGAGGAAGGCCCTTTTTTTTTTTTTTTTTTTTTAATCCTTTTTTCTTTTTCTAAAACAATTACTCTAAGAAGCCCAATACAAAAAGCTTCAAAGAATTGCAATTTGGGCACGTCAAGTCAAGAGCAGAACTAAGAGATCTCTGAGACAAAAGGCAATAATCCAGTGGCTGAGAAAATTCACTAAGCACCACAACTTCCCAAGAAAAGGGGGGTGTCCGCTCACAGCCACCATCCTGGTGGACAGGAAACACTCCTGCCCATCGCCAGCCCCATAGCCCAGAGCTGCCCCAGACAACCCAGTGTGACGGAAGTGCTTCAAATAACAGGCACACACCACAAAACTGGGCGTGGACATTAGCCTTCCCCGCAACCTCAGCTGATTGTCCCAGAGCTGGGAAGGTGGAGCAGTGTGAATTAACAAAGCCCCATTCAGCCATCATTTGAGCAGACTGGGAGCCTCCCTACACAGCCCAGCAGCCCAGAACTGCCCTAGGGGGACGGCACTCACCTGTGACATAGCACAGTCATCCCTCAACAGAGGACCCGGGGTGCACAGCCTGGAAGAGGGGCCCACTTGCAAGTCTTAGGAGCCATACGCCAATACCAAAGACTTGTGGGTCAGTGGCAGACAAACTGTGGCAGGACTGAACTGAAGGATTAGACTATTGCAGCAGCTTTAAAACACTAGGATCATCAGGGAGATTTGATTGTTAAGGCCACCCCCCCTCCCCGACTGCCCAGAAACACGCCCCACATACAGGGCAGGCAACACCAACTACACACGCAAGCTTGGTACACCAATTGGGCCCCACAAGACTCACTCCCCCACTCACCAAAAAGGCTAAGCAGGGGAGAACTGGCTTGTGGAGAACAGGTGGATCGTGGACGCCACCTGCTGGTTAGTTAGAGAAAGTGTACTCCACGAAGCTGTAGATCTGATAAATTAGAGATAAGGACTTCAATAGGTCTACAAACCCTAAAAGAACTCTGTCAAGTTCAGCAAATGCCACGAGGCCAAAAACAACAGAAAATTATAAAGCATATGAAAAAACCAGACGATATGGATAACCCAAGCCCAAGCACCCAAATCAAAAGACCAGAAGAGACACAGCACCTAGAGCAGCTACTCAAAGAACTAAAGATGAGCAATGAGACCATGGTACGGGATATGACGGAAATCAAGAAGACTCTAGAAGAGCATAAAGAAGACATTGCAAGACTAAATAAAAAAATGGATGATCTTATGGAAATTAAAGAAACTGTTGACCAAATTAAAAAGATTCTGGACACTCATAGTACAAGACTAGAGGAAGTTGAACAACGAATCAGTGACCTGGAAGATGACAGAATGGAAAATGAAAGCATAAAAGAAAGAATGGGGAAAAAAATTGAAAAAATCGAAATGGACCTCAGGGATATGATAGATAATATGAAACGTCCAAATATAAGACTCATTGGTGTCCCAGAAGGGGAAGAAAAGGGTAAAGGTCTAGGAAGAGTATTCAAAGAAATTGTTGGGGAAAACTTCCCAAATCTTCTAAACAACATAAATACACAAATCATAAATGCTCAGCGAACTCCAAATAGAATAAATCCAAATAAACCCACTCCGAGACATATACTGATCACACCGTCAAACACAGAAGAGAAAGAGCAAGTTCTGAAAGCAGCAAGAGAAAAGCAATTCACCACATACAAAGGAAACAGCATAAGACTAAGTAGTGACTACTCAGCAGCCACCATGGAGGCAAGATGGCAGTGGCACGATATATTTAAAATTCTGAGTGAGAAAAATTTCCAGCCAAGAATACTTTATCCAGCAAAGCTCTCCTTCAAATTTGAGGGAGAGCTTAAATTTTTCACAGACAAACAAATGCTGAGAGAATTTGCTAACAAGAGACCTGCCCTACTGGAGATACTAAAGGGAGTCCTACAGACAGAGAAACAAAGACAGGACAGAGAGACTTGGAGAAAGGTTCAGTACTAAAGAGATTCGGTATGGGTACAATAAAGGATATTAATAGAGAGAGGGAAAAATATGGGAAACATAAACCAAAGGATAAGATGGCCGATTCAAGAAATGCCTTCACGGTTATAACGTTGAATGTAAATGGATTAAACTCCCCAATTAAAAGATATAGATTCGCAGAATGGATCAAAAAAAATGAACCATCAATATGTTGCATACAAGAGACTCATCTTACACACAGGGACACAAAGAAACTGAAAGTGAAAGGATGGAAAAAAATATTTCATGCAAGCTACAGCCAAAAGAAAGCAGGTGTAGCAATATTAATCTCAGATAAAATAGACTTCAAATGCAGGGATATTTTGAGAGACAAAGAAGGCCACTACATACTAATAAAAGGGGCAATACAGCAAGAAGAAATAACAATCATAAATGTCTATGCACCCAATCAAGGTGCCACAAAATACATGAGAGAAACACTGGCAAAACTAAAGGAAGCAATTGATGTTTCCACAATAATTGTGGGAGACTTCAACACATCACTCTCTCCTATAGATAGATCAACCAGACAGAAGACCAATAAGGAAATTGAAAACCTAAACAATCTGATAAATGAATTAGATTTAACAGACATATACAGGACATTACATCCCAAATCACCAGGATACACATACTTTTCTAGTGCTCATGGAACTTTCTCCAGAATAGATCATATGCTGGGACATAAAACAAGCCTCAATAAATTTAAAAAGATTGAAATTATTCAAAGCACATTCTCTGACCACAATGGAATACAATTAGAAGTGAATAACCATCAGAGACTTAGAAAATTCACAAATACCTGGAGGTTAAACAACACACTCCTAAACAATCAGTGGGTTAAAGAAGAAATAGCAAGAGAAATTGCTAAATATATAGAGACGAATGAAAATGAGAACACAACATACCAAAACCTATGGGATGCAGCAAAAGCAGTGCTAAGGGGGAAATTTATAGCACTAAACGCATATATTAAAAAGGAAGAAAGAGCCAAAATCAAAGAACTAATGGATCAACTGAAGAAGCTAGAAAATGAACAGCAAACCAATCCTAAACCAAGTACAAGAAAAGAAATAACAAGGATTAAAGCAGAAATAAATGACATAGAGAACAAAAAAACAATAGAGAGGATAAATATCACCAAAAGTTGGTTCTTTGAGAAGATCAACAAGATTGACAAGCCCCTAGCTAGACTGACAAAATCAAAAAGAGAGAAGACCCATATAAACAAAATAATGAATGAAAAAGGTGACATAACTGCAGATCCTGAAGAAATTAAAAAAATTATAAGAGGATATTATGAACAACTGTATGGCAACAAACTGGATAATGTAGAAGAAATGGACAATTTCCTGGAAACATATGAACAACCTAGACTGACCAGAGAAGAAATAGAAGACCTCAACCAACCCATCACAAGCAAAGAGATCCAATCAGTCATCAAAAATCTTCCCACAAATAAATGCCCAGGGTCAGATGGCTTCACAGGGGAATTCTACCAAACTTTCCAGAAAGAACTGACACCAATCTTACTCAAACTCTTTCAAAACATTGAAAAAAATGGAACACTACCTAACTCATTTTATGAAGCTAACATCAATCTAATACCAAAACCAGGCAAAGATGCTACAAAAAAGGAAAACTACCGGCCAATCTCCCTAATGAATATAGATGCAAAAATCCTCAACAAAATACTTGCAAATCGAATCCAAAGACACATTAAAAAAATCATACACCATGACCAAGTGGGGTTCACTCCAGGCATGCAAGGATGGTTCAACATAAGAAAAACAATCAATGTATTACAACACATTAAAAACTCGAAAGGGAAAAATCAATTGATCATCTCAATAGATGCTGAAAAAGCATTTGACAAAATCCAACATCCGTTTTTGATAAAAACACTTCAAAAGGTAGGAATTGAAGGAAACTTCCTCAACATGATAAAGAGCATATATGAAAAACCCACAGCCAGCATAGTACTCAATGGTGAGAGACTGAAAGCCTTCCCTCTAAGATCAGGAACAAGACAAGGATGCCTGCTGTCACCACTGTTATTCAACATTGTGCTGGAAGTGCTAGCCAGGGCAATCCGGCAAGACAAAGAAATAAAAGGCATCCAAATTGGAAAAGAAGAAGTAAAACTGTCATTGTTTGCAGATGATATGATCTTACATCTAGAAAACCCTGAGAAATCGACGATACAGCTATTAGAGCTAATAAACAAATTTAGCAAAGTAGCGGGATACAAGATTAATGCACATAAGTCAGTAATGTTTCTATATGCTAGAAATGAACAAACTGAAGAGACACTCAAGAAAAAGATACCATTTTCAATAGCAACTAAAAAAATCAAGTACCTAGGAGTAAACTTAACCAAAGATGTAAAAGACCTATACAAAGAAAACTACATAACTCTACTAAAAGAAAGAGAAGGGGACCTTAAAAGATGGAAAAATATTCCATGTTCATGGATAGGAAGGCTAAATGTCATTAAGATGTCAATTCTACCCAAACTCATCTACAGATTCAATGCAATCCCAATCAAAATTCCAACAACCTACTCTGCAGACTTGGAAAAGCTAGTTATCAAATTTATTTGGAAAGGGAAGATGCCTCGAATTGCTAAAGACACTCTAAAAAAGAAAAACGAAGTGGGAGGACTTACACTCCCTGACTTTGAAGCTTATTATAAAGCCACAGTTGCCAAAACAGCATGGTACTGGCACAAAGATAGACATATAGATCAATGGAATCGAATTGAGAATTCGGAGATAGACCCTCAGATCTATGGCCGACTGATCTTTGATAAGGCCCCCAAAGTCACTGAACTGAGCCATAATGGTCTTTTCAACAAATGGGGCTGGGAGAGTTGGATATCCATATCCAAAAGAATGAAAGAGGACCCCTACCTCACCCCCTACACAAAAATTAACTCAAAATGGACCAAAGATCTCAATATAAAAGAAAGTACCATAAAACTCCTAGAAGATAATGTAGGAAAACATCTTTAAGACCTTGTATTAGGCGGCCACTTCCTAGACTTTACACCCAAAGCACAAGCAACAAAAGAGAAAATAGATAAATGGGAACTCCTCAAGCTTAGAAGTTTCTGCACCTCAAAGGAATTTCTCAAAAAGGTAAAGAGGCAGCCAACTCAATGGGAAAAAATTTTTGGAAACCATGTATCTGACAAAAGACTGATATCTTGCATATATAAAGAAATCCTACAACTCAATGACAGTAGTACAGTCGGCCCAATTATAAAATGGGCAAAAGATATGAAAAGACAGTTCTCTGAAGAGGAAATACAAATGGCCAAGAAACACATGAAAAAATGTTCAGCTTCACTAGCTATTAGAGAGATGCAAATTAAGACCACAATGAGATACCATCTAACACCGGTTAGAATGGCTGCCATTAAACAAACAGGAAACTACAAATGCTGGAGGGGATGTGGAGAAATTGGAACTCTTATTCACTGTTGGTGGGACTGTATAATGGTTCAGCCACTCTGGAAGTCAGTCTGGCAGTTCCTTAGAAAACTAGATATAGAGCTACCATTCGATCCAGCTATTGCACTTCTCGGTATATACCCGGAAGATCGGAAAGCAGTGACACGAAGAGATATCTGCACGCCAATGTTCATAGCAGCATTATTCACAATTGCCAAGAGATGGAAACAACCCAAATGTCCTTCAACAGATGAGTGGATAAATAAAATGTGGTATATACACACGATGGAATACTACGCGGCAGTAAGAAGGAACGATCTGGTGAAACATATGACAACATGGATGAACCTTGAAGACATAATGCTGAGCGAAATAAGCCAGGCACAAAAGAGAAATATTATATGCTACCACTAACGTGAACTTTGAAAAATGTAAAACAAATGGTTTATAATGTAGAATGTAGGGGAACTAGCAGTAGAGAGCAATTAAGGAAGGGGGAACAATAATCCAAGAAGAACAGATAAGCTATTTAACGTTCTGGGGATGCCCAGAAATGACTATGGTCTGTTAATTTCTGATGGATATAGTAGGAACAAGTTCACAGAAATGTTGCTATATTAGGTAACTTTCTTGGGGTAAAGTAGGAACATGTTGGAAGTTAAGCAGTTATCTTAGGTTAGTTGTCTTTTTCTTACCCCGTTGTTATGGTCTCTTTGAAATGTTCTTTTATTGTATGTTTGTTTTCTTTTTAACTTTTTTTTTCATATAGTTGATTTAAAAAAGAAGGGAAAGTTAAAAAAAAAAAAAAGAAAAAAAGGAAAACAAGGAAAAAAAAAAAAAAGATGTAATGCCCCCTTGAGGAGCCTGTGGAGAATGCAGGGGTATTCGCCTACCCCACCTCCATGGTTGCTAACATGACCACAGACATAGGGGACTGGTGGTTTGATGGGTTGAGCCCTCTACCATAAGTTTTACCCTTGGGAAGACGGTTGCTGCAAAGGAGAGGCTAGGCCTCCCTATATTTGTGCCTAAGAGTCTCCTCCTGAATGCCTCTTTGTTGCTCAGATGTGGCCCTCTCTCTCTGGCTAAGCCAACTTGAAAGGTGAAATCACTGCCCTCCCCGCTACGTGGGATCAGACACCCAGGGGAGTGAATCTCCCTGGCAACGTGGAATATGACTCCCGGGGAGGAATGTAGACCCGGCATCGTGGGACGGAGAACATCTTCTTGACCAAAAGGGGGATGTGAAAGGAAATGAAATAAGCTTCAGTAGCAGAGAGATTCCAAAACGAGCCGAGAGATCACTCTGGTGGGCACTCTTACGCACACTTTAGACAACCCTTTTTAGGTTCTAAAGAATTGGGGTAGCTGGTGGTGGATACCTGAAACTATCAAACTACAACCCAGAACCCATGAATCTCGAAGACAGTTGTATAAAAATGTAGCTTATGAGGGGTGACAATGGGATTGGGAAAGCCATAAGGACCACACTCCACTTTGTCTAGTTTATGGATGGATGTGTAGAAAAGTAGGGGAAGGAAACAAACAGACAAAGGTACCCAGTGTTCTTTTTTACTTCAATTGCTCTTTTTCACTCTAATTATTATTATTGTTATTTTTGTGTGTGTGCTAATGAAGGTGTCAGGGATTGATTTAGGTGATGAATGTACAAGTATGTAATGGTACTGTAAACAATCGAAAGTACAATTTGTTTTGTATGACTGTGTGGTATGTGAATATATCTCAATAAAATGATAAAAAATAAAATAAAATAAAATAAAATAGCAAAAAAAAAAAAAATTCAAACCTACAGAAAAGTTGAAGGAATGGCAAAATGAACACCCATAAACCTTAACCTAGATTTATCTAGAGTATCCATTGCTTTATTTCTCCATGCACACACACACACTCTTACTTTTTTGTCCACTGGACAATTTGAAAGTAAGTTGCAGATATCATTGACACTTCACCCCTATGCATTTCAGCAAATATCACCTAAGAACTAGGACATTCTCCTACCTAATCACAATACCATTATCATCCCTAAGAGAATAAGTAGCAATTCAATATCATCTAATATATATAGTCCGTGTTCATATTTCCCTCATTGTCCTAGAAATGTCTTTTATGGCAGCTTATTTTGTTTTGTTTTAATCTGGAATTCAAAGTTCATGTGGTGTGTGATATGCTTATGTCTGTCTATTCTTCTCATTCCAGAACATTACCGCACCTTCTTTTTTTTTATGACATTGACCCTTTTTTAAGCTGGTTGTCTTGCAGAATGCCCTGCATTTTGTATTTATCTAATCATTTCTTCATGATTAGACTCCGGTTAAATAATCTTGGCAGGAGTATTATATTAGTGATACTTTGTTCTTATATTCATGCCTCATATCAGGAGGCATATGATAAGGTTGTCCCACTGTTGGTGATGCTGTTTGATCACCTTATTAAGGTGATGACCATCAACTCTCTCCATTGTATTTAGTAAGTATATTGTAGGGTGGTTTTGAGGCTATGGCCTGTTCTCCACAGTCTTCTTTATCTAATGTCTTTGTCATCCTTGCCTAAATTAATCATTACATTGTTAGTTGCAAAATGGTTCTTCTTTTAATTCTGTCATTTCTTCAACATTTATTAGCTGGCATTCTTCTAGGAAGATATGCTTTCCCTTTTCTTCCCCTTTTGCTCTCTGTTTCTCTTTTCCTTTGAATTTCATTATGGACTTATGAATATAAAAACTTAATATATTATCATTCATTACCATCATTTTGGGGGATAGTGCTCAAATTTCCCAGATTTGACAATGGAGCCCCTTTAAGCTGGTTCCTGTGTCTTTAGACATAACTTCATTCACCTTTGAGTACTTCCTTGCTTTCTGCCATAGAAAGATAGTCTTTCACCTTGATTTTTTTTTTTTTTTTTGCTTGCCCACTGTTGTTCACCGGATTGACCTTGTTCTTTCTCTGCCCCAGACCCGGAATCAACTATTACCCTCCAAAAAGCCTCTGTTTCTTTTAATGGAGATTAAAATATCAAATTTGGGCACTAGGCTTTGCCATCCACTATAAGGGCTGTTGCCATGCCACGCTGCTTTAGTGGCCTTGTTTTCCACGTTTTCCTTATTAGCTGAAGCCAGCACTCTCTTGTCATTCTGTGACCCACCATCTCCTTGACATCAAACTATAAGTTGCAGAGTTCTGATGAAGAGATATTTGAAGTTGATGTGAAAATTGCCAATTTGTGACAATAAAGACCATAGGTTTGAAGATTTGAGAATGGATGATGAAGAAGATGATGACCCAGTTCCTCTACCAAATGTGTATGCAGCAATATATAAAGGATCATCAGTGGTGCACCCACCACAAAGATGACACTTTTCTTCCTGAGGATGAGAACAAAGAAAAGCAAACAGATGATATCCCTGTTTGGGACCAAGAATTCCTAAAAAGTTGACTAGGGAACACTTTTTGAACGTACTCCGGCTGCAAACTACTTAGTCATCCAGGGTTTGCTTGATGTTACATGCGAGACTGTTGCCAGTATGATTAAGGGGAATACTCTTGAGGGGAGTCTCAAGACCTTCTGTATCAAAAGCAACTTTACTGAAGTGAGGAAGCCTAGAAGTACACAAAGAGAATCAGTGGTGTGAATAGAAGTGAAGCGTTGTGCCTGACACTGTAATGCTATATGGATTGTTCCTTGTTCCAAGTACTAATTGCACTGCTCTGTTTATATTAGACAAACAGTAGACAAAGCAGCAAATCAACTGTATTAGCAAAATATTGTCCTTGACAAAGACACTTAACCCATGTGGTAGGTCATCTTTTTATAATCATTATTCTCATGTTGGGAAAACTATACATACTACATGCATGTAAAAAAATAATTTAACTTCTGTGCCAGTTTGAATGTATTTATGCACCCAAAACGCCATTATCTTTGATGCAGTCTTGTATGGGCAGACGTACTAGTGTTGATTAGATTGTAATTCTTTGAGTGTTTCCACGGAGATGCAACCCACCCAGCTGTAGGTGATAACTCTGATTAGATAATTTCCATGGAGGTGTGGCCCAGCCCATTCAGCATGGGCCTTAATTAGTTTACTAGAGCACTATATAAGCTCAGACAGAAGGAGTGAGCTTGCTGCAGCCAGAGGGACACTTTGAAGAATGCACAGTTGCTGCAGCTTACAGAGCAACATTTTGGAGACAGCCTTTGAAAGCAGATTTTTGCTCTGGAGAAGCTAAGAGAGGACAAATGCCCCAAGAGCAACTAAGATTGACATTTTTGAGGAGCTGCAGCCTAGAGAGGAAAATCCTGAGAGAAAGCCATTTTAAAACCAGAACTCTGGAGCAGTCACCAGCCACATGCATTCCCAGCTAACAGAGGTTTTCTGGACACCATTGCCCATCCTCCATTGAAGGTACCCGATTGTTGATGACTTACCTTGGACACTTTATGGCCTTAAGACTATAATTTTGTAACCAAATGAACCCCCTTTTATGAAAGCCGATCCATTTCTGGTGTTTTGCAAAAAGGCAGAATTAGCAAACTGGAACAGCTTTTAACATTAAAATGTATGGTAAAACCTGGAAAGCATCCATCACAAATGCAAGATACTGTAAATTAAAAAGTAAGTTACATAGTTTAAAAAGTGTGTGTGTATTTATGTATATCTGTGTGTGTGTGTGTATAGGCACTAGATGTTCTGTTTTCCACTAGAGTATTAGTGTTACTATGGGATCATTGGTTCCAGGCCCTTTCAGGACCAGAAAATAAATAAACACATATACACACAATACATATATGAATTTTCTATTTCTATGTAACAAATTATCACAAACTTAGCAGTTTAAAATATCATCCACAGTAAAGGAAAAATATTGTATGATTCCCCAGAATATCTAGAATAAGCAAATTTGTGGGGACAGAAAGGTGGGGAGAATGCAGAAATATTGCTTAATGGATACAGAATCTTTAGATCAACTTGGGGAGTTTTGCCATCTTAGAAATTTTAAGTCTTCTGATCCATGAACTTGGGATGTCTTTCCATTTCCTTAGATCTTTAATTTTGTTCAGCAATGCTTTTTCTTTCAACATTGTTTAAGTTTTAGATGTTTTTTATTAAACTTATTCTATAACTAAGTATTTTATTCTTTTTGATGCTATTGTAAATGGAATTGTATATTTTATTTCATTTTCAGATTATTTATTGTTGGTGTATAGAAATACAATTAATTTTTGTATGTTGATCTTATTTCCTACAACCTTGCCGATCTCAATTATTAGTCCTAGTAGTGTTTTGACTTTCCTTATGATAATTGTTTTTGTCATTCAAAGTTTCATATATTCACATAGACAAATTTACTGATTTGTGCTTTTTTTTTAATTCCTTCTGTTTTTTGGGTCATTATTAGAAAAGCTTGCCAACACAGATTTTAAAGGAATTAAGAGGTTCACTCTTGTTTTCTTCTGGTAATTATTTAGTTTTAATTTTAACATTTAGTTTATTGATCTATTTTGAGTTTATTCTGGTATATTGCATTGGACTAGGCTATACTCACTGACTAAACTAAAGAAGATAGTTAATATTTACTCAGTGTTTACTATGTGCCTGCTCCTATGCTAAGCACTTTATGTGCAATATCTCATCTAATTAATTCAACATCCTGTTTAGACCAAGTACTATTATTGAAAAAGCTAAGGCTTTGAGAGATTAAGTAACATGTGCAGAGTTAAACAGCTAGTAAATTGTTTAGTTAACATTTGAACATAGGCCATGATTGGTTCTAGAGTTTACACTTTTAACCACTTCACTCTTCCTATAGGTTCTTGCATACAGGAATACATTTTGGTTCTTAAAATTGGTTGATTTGTCTGGGTCATTTGATTAATTCCTATTTTAGATGCAATGCTAGCTCTAGATTAGCCTGTACACTTTTTTTTTAACATTTTTTGTTCTGAAATATATGTAAAGAAAAGTGATAACTTTGAAAGTACTGTTTAGTGAGTGGTTATAGAGCAAATTTTAAAGTATAATATGGGTTACAGTTCTACAATTTCAGTTATTTCCTTCTAACTGTTCTAATATATTAGAGACTAAAAAAAATCTATATAATGATTCAGTACTCATAATCCTTTGTTAAATCCTATATATCCACTCTTAACTTGTTCATATTGAAAAGGGATGTCAACATTTTGGGGAAGGGGGATACATCTGGTTGATGTCCTGAAAGAGACTGGTGCCTTGGGTTTTGGGACTTATCTGGCATAGGAACAATCTGGAGTTTTTAAGTTTCTGAAAAATAAAACTTAGTGAGTGAAACTTTCAATTGTCTCAGGTAGGGATCTGGGTATTCTTCAGGATTTTCAGGAGTACTATTGGTTTGGGCTTGGCATACTGTGGCCATTTGCAGTGTCTAGCTGAACTTTGCCTACGAGTAACCTCTAGGATAGCCTCTTGACTCTATTTTAAATCTCTCAGCCCCTGAAACCTTATTATTGCATTTCTTTTCCCCCTTTTGGTCAAGAAGGGATTCTCAATTCCATGATCCCAGGGCCATCCTCATTCCTGGGAGTCGTGTCCCATGTCATTAGGGAGACCCACACATCTGGGACTCATGTCCCACATAGCGGGGAGGGTAATGAATTTATTTGCAGAATTGGGCTTAGAGTGAAAAAGGCCACATCTGAGCAACAAAAGAGGTTCTTTGAAAGTGACTCTTCGACAAAACTATAGTTAGGCTTAGCCTCCCCTTTACAGCAGTAAATTTCATAAAAGCAAGCCTCAGGATAGAGGCTTGACTTATTAAGTAGGGGGTCCCTAATTTCACATAGCATGTATTCTATCCAAAATAAACTATCATTGTTTCACATTATCCTCACTTAGTTGTACAATCATCATCACTCTCAATTTTAAAAAATTATCTAACCCAGAACACCCCGTAACTCTTATCTTCCCCAACAATTATTTACACCAATACTGGTATGGTACTAGTAAGGTATTTCTATTAAATATAGTCCATAGTGTGCAATAGGTAATTTTTCCCATATACCACTCTTATTAACTCTTTGTACATGTATCATACCTTAGAAGAATATCATGCAAGAACTTATTTATATTTGTATTGCTAATCTGTGAGATACATGACTTGAAACAACCTCTTTCAATCATGTGCAGTACTGATACTTATAATCCCATTAATGAACTATTATCACTCCTGTCCATTCCCATACCTTTAAGTTCAGCCTCTTTAACAAGTCTGTACATATTAGGTAATCATTCCCCCTTCTCTAGCTTCTGTCTATCTATAGGTCCCCTATATTCTACATTTTAAGACACTAATTTTGCTATGGGGTTCATGTTAATGATAACATACAGTGTCTCTCCTTTTGTGTCCGACTTATTTCACTCAGTATTATGTCCTCAAGGTTGATTATGCTGTCACATGTTTCAGGACCTCATTCCTTCTTGTTGCTACATAGTATTCCATTGTATTTATATAACACATTTTGTTTACCAAGTCATCTGTTGAAGGACATTTGGATTGTTTCCATCTTCTGGCAATTGTGAATAATGCTGCAATGTAAATCAGTATGCAAATGTCTGTTCGTGTCCTTGCTTTCAGTTTTTCTGGGTATATACTGAATAGTGGGATTGCCGGATTCTAAGGCACCTCTGTACTTTCTGAACTTTCTAAGGAAATGTCAAACCATCTTCCACAGTGTATAATTCTTTTAATGTGCTTTTGGATTCCATTTGAAAGTATTTTGTTGAGAATTTTTTTAATTCAATTTTATTGAGCTGCATTCACAAACCATACAGTCATCCTCAGTGTGCAATTAATTGTTCACAGTACAATTATATAGTTGTGCATTCATCACCACAATCAAGTTTTGTATATTTTCATTACCACAAAGAAAAGAGTAAGAATAAAAAGTGAAGTAAAAAAAGAACACCCAGATCATCCCATACCCCCGATGCCTCCCTATTCATTTACTTTTTGTCCTCATTTTTCTACTCATCTGTCTATACACTGGATAAAGAGACTGGGAGCCACAAGGTTTTTACAATCCCATGGTCACACAGTATAAGCTATATAGTTATATAGTTGTGTTTAAGAATCAAGGCTACTGTGCTGCAGTTCAACAGTTTCAGGTATTTCCTTCTAGCTATTCCAATGCATTAAAAACTAAAAAGGCATACCTAAATAATGCATAAGAATAACCTCCAGAATGACCTCTCAACTCTATTTGAAATCTCTCAGCCACTGAAGCTTTATTTTGTTTCATTTCTCTTCCCCCTTTTGCTCCAAGAAAGCTTTCTTAATCCCATGATGCCGGGACTAAGCACATCCCCACAAGTCATGTCCCACATTGCCAAGGAGATTTACACTCCTGGAAGTCATGCCCCACATAGTGGGGAGAGCAGTGAGTTTGCCTGCAGAGTTGGCTTAAAAAGAGAGTCCACATCTCTGAGCAACAAAAGAGGTTCTCTGGGGGTGACTCAGGCACAATTGTAAGTAGGCTTAGCCTCTCCTTTGCAGTAACAAGCCATTGATTTTATTTGTGAGTATTTTGTTGAGAATTTTGGCATCTACATTCTTTAGGTTCATTGGCCTGTAGTTTTCCTTTCTTGAATCTTTATCTGGTTTTGGTATTAGAGGGATGTTAACTTCATAAAATGAGTTAGGTAGTGTTCCTTTTTCTTCAATTTTTTTGAAAGAGTTTGAGCAGGAATGGTGTCAGTTCTTTATGGAAAGCTTGGTAAAATTCCCCTGTAACGCCATCTGGCCCTGGGCTTCTCTTTCTAGGAAGATTTTTGATGACTGATTGGATCTCTTTATTTGTGATTGGTTTGTTGAGGTCTTCTATTTCTTCTCAGGTCAATCTAGGTTTTTCATGTGTTTACAGGAAATTGTCCATCTCCTCTGAGTTGTCTAGTTTGTTGGCATACAGTTGTTCATAGTATCCTCTTAGGATTTTTTTAATTTCCTTGGGAAATTAATAATGACTCTTCCCCCCCACCACCACCATTTATGATTTTGTTTATTTGAATCTTCTCTCTTTTTGACTTTGTCAGTCTGGCTAAAGGTCTGTCAATTGTGTTGATCTTCTCAAAGAACCAACTTTTGGTTTTATTTATTCTTTCTATTTTTTTCTGTTCTCAGCTTGTTTATTTCTGCTTTAATCTTTGTTATTTCTTTTCTTGTACTAGCTTTAGGATTAGCTTCCTGTTTAGTTAGGTCTTTGGTTTTAGCCCTTTCTTTGTTTTTAATGTATGCGATTAGAGCTATTGATTTTCCCTCACAGCACCACCTTTGCTGTATCCCACAGGTTTTGATATGTTGTATTCTCGTTTTCATTCATCTCCAGATATTTACCTATTTCTCTTGCAATTTCTTCTTTGACTCACTGATTGTTTAAGAGTGTGTTGTTTAATCTCCATATATTTGTGAACCATCTTGCTCTTTGGTGGTTATTGATTTACAGTTTCATTTCATTTTGGTCAGAGAAAATGCTTTAAAATTTCAATCTTTTTAAATTTATTGAGACCTGTTTTGTGACCTCTCATATGATGTCTCCTGGAGAACATTTCATGAACACTAGAGAATAATGTATATCCTCGTGTTTTGGGATGCAATGATCTGTATATATATATCTGTTAAGTCTAATTTATTTATCACATTGTTTAGGTTCTCTGTTTCCTTAATGATCCTCTGTCTGGGTGGTGTATTGAAGTCTCCGAGATGTTTGTAGAAACAGCTGTTGCTCCCTTCAATGTTGTTGCCAGTGTTTTCCTCATATACTTTGGAGCTCCTTAATTGGGTGCATAAACATTTATGATTGTTATTTCTTCTTGGTGAATTGTCCCTTTTGTTAATATATAATGTCCTTCCTTGTCTCTTATGACATCTTTGCATTTAAAGTCTGATATTAGTATAGCTTCCCCTGCTTTCTTTTCCCCATCCTTTCACTTTCAATCTATATGCATCCTTGGGTCTAAGATGAATCTCTTGTAAATAGCATATAGATGGGTCATTCTTTTTAATCCATTCTGCCAGTCTGTATCTTTTAATTGGGGAGTTTAATACGATCATATTCGAAGTTATTATTGTAAAGACAGTACTTGAACCAAGCATATTATCGTTTGGTTTTTATTTGTCAGATCTATTTTTCCCTCTCTCTCTTTTTATCCTTTACTAATACACTAATACTCTTCAACTCCAGACCTCTCTCTCCTTTTTTTTTTTTTTTTTTTTTTTTCATCCAACAGAACTCCCTTTGGAATTCCTTGTAGGGCAGGTCTCTTGTTAACAAATTCTCTCAGCATTTGTTTGCATGTGAAAATTTTATACTTGCTTATTTTTGAAGGACAGCTTTACTGGATAAAGAATTCTTGACTGGCAATTTTTCTCTTACAGAATCTTAAATATGTCGTATTTATCTCGCCTTCATGTTGCCCTTTCAGTAGTCAGTACTGAGTCTTATGTGGTTTCCCTTGTATGTGGTGAATCACTTCTCTTTTGCTGCTTTCAGGACTTTCTCCTTCACTTCAGCATTTGACAGTCGGATTAGTATGTGTCTCGGAGTGGTTATATTTGGATTTTTTTTTTAATATTCATTTTATTGAGATATATTCACATACCACACAGTCATACAAAACAAATCATACATTTGATTGTTCACAGTACCATTACATAGTTGTACATTCATCACCAAAATCAATCCCTAACACCCTCATTACCACACACACAAAAATAACCAGAATAATAATTAAAATGAAAAAGAGCAACTAAAGTAAAAAAGAACACTAGGCGCCCTTGTCTGTTTGTTTGTTTCCTTCCCCCACCTTTCCACTCATCCATCCATAAACTAGACAAAGGGGAGTGTGATCCCCATGGCCCCCCCAATCCCACTGTCCCCCCTCATAAGCCATATTTTTATAGTTTTCCTTTTTTGTAGCATCTTTGCCTTGTTTTGGTATCAGATTGATGTTAGCTTCATAAAATGAGTTAGGTAGTGTTCCATTTTCTTCAGTGTTTTGAAAGAGTTTAAGGAAGATTGGTGTCAATTCTTTTTGGAAAGTTTGGTAGAATTCCCCTCTGAAGCCATCTGGCCCTGGGCATTTATTTGTGGGAAGCTTTTTGATGACTGATTGGATCTCTTTGCTTGCGATTGGTTGGTTGAGGTCTTCTGTTTCTTCTCTGGTCAATCTAGGTTGTTCATATGTTTCCAGGAAATTGTCCATTTCCTCTACATTATCCCGTTTGTTGCCATACAGTTGTTCATAGTGTCCTCTTATAATTTTTTTAATTTCCTCGGGGTCTGCAGTAATGTCACCTTTCTCATTCATTATTTTGTTTATATGGGTCTTCTCTCTTTTTGATTTTGTCATTCTAGCTAGGGGCTTGTCAATCTTGTTGATCTTCTCAAAGAACCAACTTTTGGTGATATTTATCCTCTTTTTCTTGTTCTCTATGTCATTTATTTCTGCTTTAATCCTTGTTATTTCTTTTCTTGTACTTGGTTTAGGATTGGTTTGCTGTTCATTTTCTAGCTTCTTCAGTTGATCCATTAGTTCTTTGATTTTGGCTCTTTCTTCCTTTTTAATATATGCATTTAGTGCTATGAATTTCCCCCTCAGTACCACTTTTTCTGCATCCCATAGGTTTTGGTATGTTGCATTCTCATTTTCATTCGTCTCTATATATTTAGCAATTTCTCTTGCTATTTCTTCTTTAATCCACTGATTGTTTAGGAGTGTGTTGTTTAACCTCCAGGTATTTGTGAATTTTCTAAGTCTCTGATGGTTATTGACTTCTAATCGTATTTCATTGTGGTCAGAGAATGTGCTTTGAATAATTTCAATCTTTTTAAATTTATTGAGGCTTGTTTTATGTCCCAGCATATGATCTATTCTGGAGAAAGTTCCGTGAGCACTAGAGAAGTATGTGTATCCTGGTGATTTGGGATGTAATGTTCTATATATGTCTGTTAAATCCAATTCATTTATCAGATTGTTTAGGTTTTCAGTTTCCTTATTGGTCTTCTGTCTGGTTGATCTATCCATAGGAGAGAGTGATGTGTTGAAGTCTCCCACAATTATTGTGGAAACATCAGTTGCTTCATTTAGTTTTGCCAGTGTTTCTCTCATGTATTTTGTGGCACGTTGATTGGGTGCATAAACATTTATGATTGTTATTTCTTCTTGTTGAATTGCCCCTTTTA
Source organism: Choloepus didactylus (assembly GCF_015220235.1). Lineage (NCBI taxonomy): Eukaryota > Metazoa > Chordata > Mammalia > Pilosa > Megalonychidae > Choloepus > Choloepus didactylus. The sequence continues at coordinate 110,113,384 of NC_051308.1, forward strand.
TTAGTATGTAGTGACCTTTTTTGTCTCTCAAAACATCCCTGCATTTAAAGTCTATTTTATCTGAGATTAATATTGCTACACCTGCTTCCTTTTGGCTGTAGCTTGCATGAAATATTTTTTTCCATCCTTTCACTTTCAATTTCTTTGTGTCCCTGTGTCTAAGATGAGTTTCTTGTATGCAGCATATTGATGGTTCGTTTTTTTTTTTTTTTTTTTGATCCATTCTGCGAATCTGTATCTTTTAATTGGTGAGTTTAATCCATTTACATTCAATGTTATAACTGTGAAGGCATTTCTTGAACCAGCCATCTTATCCTTTGGTTTGTGTTTGTCGTATATATTTTTCCATCTCTCTATTAATATCCTTTAATGTACCCATACCGATTCTCTTTAGTACTGAACCTTTCTCCATGTCTCTCTCCCGTTTCTTTGTTTCTCTGTCTGTAGGGCTTCTTTTAGTATCTCCAGCAGGGCAGGTCTCTTGTTAGCAAATTCTCTCAGCATTTGTTTGTCTGTGAAAAATTTAAGGAGAGCTTTGCCGGATAAAGTATTCTTGGTTGGAAATTTTTCTCACTCAGAATTTTAAATATGTCATGCCACTGCCTTCTTGCCTCCATGGTGGCTGCTGAGTAGTCACTACTTAGTCTTATGCTATTTCCTTTGTATGTGGTGAATTGCTTTTCTCTTGCTGCTTTCAGAACTTGCTCCTTCTCTTCCGTATTTGACAGTGTGATCAGAATATGTCTCGGAGTGGGTTTATTTGGATTTATTCTATTTGGAGTTCACTGGGCATTTATGATTTGTGTATTTATGGTGTTTAGAAGATTTGGGAAGTTTTCCCCAACAATTTCTTTGAATACTCTTCCTAGACCTTTACCCTTTTCTTCTCCTTCTGGAGTACCAATGAGTCTTATATTTAGACGTTTTATATTATCTATCATACCCTTGAGGTCCATTTCAATGTTTTCGATTTTTTTCCCCATTGTTTCTTTTGTGCTTTCATTTTCCTTTCTGTCATCTTCCAGGTCACTGATTAGTTCAACTTCCTCTAGTCTTGTACTATGAGTATCCAGAATCTTTTTAATTTGGTCAACAGTTTCTTTAATTTCCATAAGATCATCTATTTTTTTGTTTAGTCTTGCAGTGTCTTCTTTATGCTCTTCTAGGGTCTTCTTGATGTCCTTTATATTCTGTTCCATGCTCTTCTTGATGTCCTTTAAATCTGGTGCCATGGTCTCGTCGTTCATCTTTAGTTCTTTGATTAGTTGCTCTAGGTACTGTATCTCTTCTGATCTTTTGATTTGGGTGCTTGGGCTTGGGTTATCCATATCGTCTGGTTTTGTCATATGCTTTAAAATTTTCTGTTGTTTTTGGCCTCTTGGCATTTGCTTAACTTGATAGGGTTCTTTTAGAATTTGTAGACCAATTGAAATCTTTATCTCTAATTTGTGAGATCTACAGCTTTGTGGAATACACTTTCTCTGACTAACCAGCAGGTGGCGTCCACAAGCCACCTGTTCCCCTCAAGCCAGTTCTCCCCTGCTTTTCCTCTGTGGTGAGTGGGGGAGTAAGTCTTGTGGTGTCCAGTTGGTGTACCAAGCTTGCGTGTGTAGTTGGTGTTGCCCGCCCTGTATAATGGGCATGTGTCTGGGCAGTTAGGGAGGAGGGCAGCTCTAACAATCAAATCTCCCTGGTGTTCCTGGAGTTTTAAATCTGCTGCAATAGTCTAATCCTTCAGTTCAGTCCTACCACAGTTTGTCTCTGCCACTGACCCACAAGTCCTTGGTATTGGCGTGTAGCCCCTGAGACTTGCGAGTGGGTCCCTCTTCCAGGCCTTGCACCCCATGGTCCTCTGTTGAGGGATGACTGTACTATGTCACAGGTGAGTACCGTCCCCCCAGGGCGGTTCTGAGCTGCCAGTCTGTGTAGGGAGGCTCCCAGTCTGCTGAAATGATGTCTGAATGGGGCTTGTTAATTCATGCTGCTCCACCTTCCCAACTCTGGGACAACCAGCTGAGGGTACAGGAAGGCTAATGTCCATGCCCAGTTTTGTGGTGTATGCATGTTATTGGAAGCACTTCCATCACACTCAGTTGTCTGGGGCAGCTCTGGGCTGTGGGGCCGGCAACGGGCAGGAGTGTTTCCTGTCCCCCGGGATGATGGCTGTGAGCGGACGCCCACCTTTTCTTGGGAAGTTGTGGTGTTCAGTGAATATTCTCAGCCACTGGATTATTGCCTTTTGTCTCAGAGCTCTCTTAGTTCTGCTCTTGTCTTGACCTGCCCAAATTGCAAGTCTTTGAGGCTTTCTGTATTGGGCTTCTTAGAGTAATTGTTTCAGAAAAAGAAAAAAAGATTTAAAAAAAAAAGAAAAAAGAAAAGAAAAGGGCCTCCTGGCAGATCTAATGGGTGATTGAAGTGCTAAGAGACAAAGCAATTAGGGCTATTAAGGAAAGATCCAGGGGGCAGAGAGATCAGTTTTTCTTCGGGATTTGCAAATGAGCCTCAGGACCTGAGCTCTGCCCTTCCCCTTTCTATGTTCACCAGAACTCCAAAAAACCTCCGCTTTTATTTTTTAGTTTTTCTTGCTGTTTTTTGCTGTGCCTATCTCCTCTTTGATGGGCTGGCTGCTCTCAGATTCTCTGGTGTCTGGTCTTAGTCTATCTATGGTTGGAGTTTGGATCAGTAGAATGAGATTCCGATAAGGGCTGCCACTGCAGTTCTCCCTTCTCCTTCCTAGCGCTGACGGCCCCTCCTCCCACGGGACTGAGCCTGGCAGGGAGGGGCACGGGTCCCCTGGCCGCAAAAACTTACAGATTTCGCTGATCTCAGCAGTTCCGTGTTTTCATGAGTGTTGTATGAAGTATGCCCAAAGTCAGATTGCTCTGCAGTGTCCAGTCCACGCAGTTCCTGGCTTTCTACCTACTTTCCTGGAGGAGTAACTAAAACATACACCTCACCAATCCGCCATCATCTATATATGGATTTATTCTATTTGGAAATCATTGGGCTTCTTTGGTTTGCATATTGATGTCTTTTATAAGGGTTGGGAAATTTTCCCGAACTATGTCCTCATATACTCTTTCTAGCCCAGTCCTCCCCAGAACCAGGGGTAAGCACCAAGACTTCTGTGCATGGCCAGAACAAGTCTGCTGGTTCCTGAGGTCCCTCGTGGGAGCTTCCGGCTACGGGGCTGAGAAGGGTTATCTCCCCAGCTGGTTGCTGAGATGGGAGTACAGAGTTCTTCCCTCTCTCTCTCCCACTCCGGCCTACACATAGCTACCAGCCCAGGCAGTGGTCACGATTGAATAAACTCACCCATTCTTTCAGCTGTAATTTCTCCACCTTTTCATCGAGGTCCCCACTATATATTGCAGAGGTTTTTCTTTGGCTGCACATACCCTGTAACTGCTGTCCCAGTTGTTTTATCTGAGTCACACTCCTCAACAATTTTAAGTTATGAGGTTAATATGTTCCTGATTGGAGAGTTAAGGAAAGATGGCGTTAAAAAAAAGTCATGCTTTTATATCCTCTCCCTCTAAATTTCACATCCCCAGGGTGACAAAAATTCCCATATTGTAGATGAAAGAGCATTTAAGGGGATTTATGCTCCTGTTACTGTAAATTGTCTTTAGAAATATTTAAACCCTGATATGATCTTTGTTTTTCCTTTAACATGATTCTAGACCATTTCTCCCTGTGGTTAGTTAGTTATGCTCCAAACATGTAAATTTATGTTAATACAAATAAAATAAATTAGTAAAATAAATCTGTTATAGAAAGTAGTGTTACTTTGGTAGAGTGTTTTCAGAGAAATTTTAATACCTTCAGTAAGGTACTCTATAAAAATAGCATTTTCAGAAGTTTAGCTTCCAGTGGAAAACACAATAGATTGGAGTGGAGGGGGGGGCTAGATTTAGGTGATTCTTAAAAGATTTTGAGGGCAGTGCATTAAGTTATGGTTAAGAGCTCAGGCTCTGGAGTCAGACCTACTCTCAAATCCCAGCTCCATCATTACTAGTATATAAACTTGAGCAAGTTACTGATCTTTGGTCCTCAGTGAGCAATAATAAATAGAATAATAATAAATGGAATAATACATGTAAAGTATTTAACAAGGTACCTGACATACACACACACACACACACACACACACACACACACAAATATAGTAAGCATTCAGTAAATTTTTTAAATGTCTAGCTCCATTGCTCACTAATTTGTAATCTTGGTCAAATTATTTAACTACTCCAAGAGTATTGTTTCCTCTCTTATGCAGTAAAACGACCTCCCCAGTATTGTCATTCCTTCCTACAGAATATTTAAAGCCCACCATGATCTAGTGTAACCTATTCTTCTGATGTTATCTCTAGCTACACCCCTTAAATATTCTTTCCTTTAACCCATAACACATTACTGATCATTTCCCCCAGTTCCTCCATTCTACACTTTTCTCTGATGCTTGTCTTCTCCCTGGTATAAACTGCCTTCCCACTTCCTTTTTGCTTGCCAAAATCCCATTTATCCTTTTCAGATCTTATTCAAGATCTTATTCAAGATCTGAAATTCTCCCTCCTGAAATAAAAGTTTCCTCATTTCTCTCCTGGTGGGAATTAAGTTCACTTTCCGTTTGTTTTTGTGGAGTTTCTTCTCAGTTTTATCACATTCTAATATATATTGTATGTATTTGCATACTTTTTTGTTCTTCTACCAGACTGTAAGCTTCTACTGGCAAGGAACACACTTTGTTCATCTTGTATGCCTTGTAGAACCTAGCAGAGTCTTTTGTATGATTATGCAGGAGAAAAAAATCAACTGCCTGCATTCCTTAAATATAATATATATGACTTAAAATCTCCTTAGAAATATTTTAAATGCTGAGAGCAGCATCAGCCCTCTCACTTAACTAACAAATACAAGGAAATTATTATTTTGGTTCATCATTTTCATATTCACCCAATAAAGAACATTCCAAAAAGGAGTGAATACCAAATTTTGTCTTGAAAAGTTTGTAATATACATCTATGTACCTGTAAGACATCTCAAATGATATTTCTATGATCACCTTTGATTTTGTCCTACCTTTCCTGTGGTATTAGGTGCTAAAGAAATTTTTATTTATTTCAACGTGAATCTAAATAAATATATTATTATTACCAAAATAGAGTAATTTGTTGTAAAAGATCATTTAATGTTTTCCCAAAATACATCGTGTTACCTGTTTTAGTGAGTTGTCCACGATAACTTACAGAAGATTGCAAAATAGTGCAAAGACACTATTATGTCTTTCACCCAGATTCATCAATTATTGACATTCTGCCGCATTTCTCTCTCCCTCTCTCCCTCCCTACCTTCTCCCCCGTACACACACAGAGAGACCTTTTTTCTCAGTTGTTAAAGTTATAGACATTTTGACCCTTTACCCTTAAATACATTTCAGCATGTATTTCCTAAGATCAAGGAAATTCTCTTATATAAACCCAGTACAAATATTAATTTAAGATAGTAACATCACTACAATACTATTATCTAGTATATAGTTCATGTTCAAACATACTAATTGCCTCAATAATGTCTTTTGTAGCAGTCTATTTTTAGGATCCAGTCCCTTATCATGCATTGCATTTTGTTGTCATGTCTATTTTTATCACCTTTATTTTGAAACAGCTCTTCAGCCTTTCTTTGTCTTTCATGATATTGATATATTTTTTTAAGAGTACAGAGCTGTTGTCTTATAGAAGGTTCTTAAATTTGAGTTTGATGTTTGTCATGAATAGATTCAGGTTGTGCATTTTTGGCAGGAAGTTTGGTTGTGCATTTTTGGCACAGAAGTTATGTTGTTTTCTTCTCAGTGAGTCACATCAGAAAGTACCTTATTTCACTGTGTCGTTGATGTTAACCTTGATCACTTGGTCACTCTGATGTCCATTAGGTTTCTCCAATGTAATAAGTAATCTGTGAAGAGATAGTTTGAAACTATAGAAGTATCCTGTTACTTAACAAATTGCCACCCAATAGTTTTAGCATCCATTAATGGTTTTTGCCTGAATAGTAGTTACTGTGATAGTTTCAAAATGGTGATTTTTAGCTCTATCATTTTCTACATCTATAAATTGACATTCTAGTATAAGGAAAAGCTTTCTCTTCACTCTTATTTACGTATTATCAGTATGAAATCACGGATTCTTATGTTATTAAATAGGTTATAATCCAATACGCTGTATTTTCATTTTTATTCTTAAATTGTCCCAAATTTGGCCTGTGGCAGCCCCTTCAAGTTTGTTCCCATCTTTTTTTTTTTTATTAACAGTTTTGTTCACATTCCATACAGTCCATCCAAAGTATACAATAAGTAGTTCTTGGTATAATCACATAATTATGCAATCCCCACCACAATCAATTTGAAAACGTTCTCATGCTCTGGAGAAAAAAAAAATTCCCATACCTCTTGCACGCCCCTATTATTGAAGCTTAGCTTTGAAATATTGCTTTTGTTATAGCTGATGAAACAATATTGCAATGTTAGTGTTAACTGTAATCCTTAGTTTGCATTAATTGTATTTTTACCACATACCATTCCTATTTAATAATAATGTTAATAATATTATTAATAATTTTAATACATTTTTTAATAGTAATGTACATTTTTTCTAGTTCAAGTAAGAACTTTCTTTTATTTGTACAGTTAACCACAGCTATCATTCACAACAGGTTTCACTGTGTTGTACAGTGACATGATTTATCCTCTAGCTTTCCTTCTGGTGACATACATTCCCCTAGACTTCCCCGTTCAACCATACTCACACTCAGCATTGTTAATTACACTTTGAGTATTGTGCTACCTCACCTCTGTCCATTTACAAACATTTACAAACAACCTTATTAAACATTCTGTACTCCTTAAGTATCATCTGCCCCCTTCTCTACCTTCTTTCTATCTCCTGGTAACCTATACTTTAGATTTTAACTCCCAGAGTTTTCTCATTATGATTAGTTCATATTAGTGAGACCATACAGTATTTGTCCTTTTTGTGTCTGGCTTATTTCGCTTAACCTTGTTGTATGTTGCATGCATCAGGACTTCATGCCTTCTTACAGCTGCATAATATTCCATCATATGTATATGCCACAGTTTGTTTATCCATAATTTTTAAGCACCTTCTGGTACACTTTCAAAAAATAAAATTAAATCATCATTAATAGATGGTATTTTTGTTGGAAAGATGTGATATAATAAATATACTAAAATGGTAGCTATAGAATCTAGATGGTGAGTTTACAGATGGTTGTTGATATGCTATTAGTGGATTTGCCTTAAAACATTTCTGCAAATAAGTGCGAAACAAAACATGGGGGTAGGTAACGGCAGGGAGAGGATATGAAATGAGTCCAGGAAATGTTGAAAATTAGTGTGTAACCCAAGTAACTTTTGATTTCTATACTTTGTCTCTATACCCTCAAACTAAAGGTGAAAAGAACTGCAAACAAATCTTGAACTCTACTTAGTAGGTTTGATTTTCCCAGTGTCATAGGTGAGGCCATTCTGAAAGTACTTGGTATATTTAGTACAGTTGAGCAAATGCCTAAATACATTGACACTGTTGGGAGCCAGGGTTCTGTTTATGGAGGAAGGATGATAATATAAATAGGGGTAAGATAAAGAATAACTAAATACCATTGTGTTAGAATTATCAGTATAAGTATAAATTTATACACTTCTAATTTCTAAATTTCATATACTGTTATTTATTTTATTGATTGAATCATAGGAAATTCCCATTTCTGCCCAGATCTTTTAGCTGAAAGGGCCTAGAAGCAGTGATAGCCCACTGGCAGTGAGCATATAAATGCATACTAAGGTATCCAAATTTTGGCTTCTAACTACCATTTCCCACTACAAGGAACCAGAGCTGCTTGAAGAAATAGCTGATTCAGGATTCGGTCAGAGAAAGCACAAGATAAGCCTGAAACATCCTGTGCATAACAATTCTATTGCAAGTTAGTATAGAAATTATGTTTGATTGAAATGGGAAATAACCAAATTATTGTGTACTCTGATTCTCTGATATACACCATGCTAAATTTTTTTCCCTCCTGAATACAAGTATAAGGAATTATGAGAACAATATTTTTTATTTCTTAAAGATCATTGATGAGTTCAAATAAATTTTTTCTCTTCCTTACAACATATAATCCATTACCTTTTAGTACATTGTTTTCATATCTGGGTAAGTGATCATTAACATGGGTAGCAAAATTTGGAGATGAAGTTTTCCTTTTGATCTCTTAGCTCTCCAATTTTTGTATTTAGGAATTTCCAATAGATTTCCCATGTTTGATCTTCTTCCGTTTTCTGTTTGATGAAAAATCGCCTCAACTTGACTTTGTTTTGTGATTTAATGTTTTCAGTAGTTTTGCTTGCAGCTAATGTGAAAAGATTGTAGAATCAGAAATTTAGTGTCTATTAACTGAAAATATCCACAGGCTGCTAGGAAGGGGCTTATATTTGCTTTTTTATTCCCACTGCATTGTGGAAACTGTGTTTGTCACCAAAATCACTGTTAAAATTTAAGTACATGTTCTAATCTATAGGATTGTTTCCATGTTGTGCACCCATTTACTATGAACAGTGTATAGCTAATCCATTAGTATTTGTAACTTACTGTAACGGAGTCATTTCTGTAATCAACAAACACACACGAAAATAAGCTTAATAAAGCTTTTCTTTGTTAAAGGAAGACCAAGAGACAAAGGAAAGGGAAAGAAATGTAATTGCAGAAAAAGTTTGTACAAGAATCCAGGCTTTAAAAGAAGGAGTATTTTTCATATAAAAATATGATAGGTATTTCAAGTAAAACAAAAAAAAAAAAAAAACAGTTTTCTCACATGATTATCTTATTCACAATGGTTATCCCATCTCTTCAGAAATCAGCATTGCAAAAATTAGAGATGAAATTGTTAAAGACTCAGCAGCTTATCCAAAATGGCTATGGTGCAAAGTGTCCATTTTACTTTTCACAGTCCCTCTTTGAGTTCAAGTCTCACATATATTTGTTTAGTGACTTCCCTGATTCAGTATCATTAATTTGATGTTTTGTTTGTTTGACCAGTCTTATTTATGTAGGTTTAATGAGATATTGATTAATACACAAAGGTCTCCTTGTGGTATATTTACTAAATCTGAGGCTTAAGAATCAACTTCTGCTAAGAAGCCTTTATAAAAGTTGAAATTTACTTTTATGTGTTAAGAGTGTTTTATTGCCTTTATCAGCTCACCTACCAAGGTCAGGAGTCAAAAGCCTTCCAATTTACATTTATCACGTTTCACATGGAGTACCGATAATTTTAAGAGTTTCCTTGTTCTCTAAAATCCTGATTTGTCAGTGTTCCTGATCTGCCTGGAAGTGACATTATTTATTCTCTGTGAATTCTGTGATTCCATAAATCATAGAGTAGGTAGCTGGCCAGCTTCCTGGGAGGGCTTAATAGGCATCCTTTTCCACTTATAAAAATTAGGTATGGTCATGGTCTTGTCATACCTAATCAAATGAGATTCCTCATGGTTACCTATTTGATTTATCCAATTATATCTTACTGAGCCTACCTCATTAGCCATATGGTCATGAAAAGTAAAAGAACTTAAAGCATATTACATAATATGAAGCATTGTTCTAAATAATTTTATAAATAAGGCCTACTAATGTATTTCTTTTTCTTATTTCTTACAGAATCTTTATTAAGTTTTTATGATTATCTGTATACTTATCTGTATTAAGAACTTGCAATAAGATATTTTTTATAAACTTAAAGGGTCAATTGGAACAAGATACCATTTGAAGGGTATTTCATTCAAGTTTGTAGCCTGTAGAAGGTTAGAGAAAGATTAAGAAGAAACAATGACTTTATCATGCAGTCATCAAAAACGGAACTTTTACCACATTTAAATCAGGTCATTCAGTCCTAGGTAATTCTTATTTTTGCTAGTGTTGGGTTAAGCGGGTTATTTTCACAAAGTTATTTGTTACTGGACTAAAAATCCATAAAATTCTAACTCTGTACCTTTTTATACTCCAACAGGGGTCTGTTTGAGGTGATGTTGAAGCTAATACAGGGAAATGTGTACCTTTAAGTCTGTTCCCAGTAGTATCGTTAGTCAAGAATATCTGAGGCTTTTTTTTTATGTTTCTTCTAGAAGAGCTCAATTTCTGCTTGTAGCCCAGCCTTTTGGGCAGTAGTACAAAAAAATCAGAAACCATTTGTAGATATGAGTAAATAGTTCTTGTTAACTTATTATAATTACCAATAACATCATAATGGAAAGAAGTGGAATCCTTTATATAATAATTTTATAACAATTTAACCAGTAATTATTCTGAGAATAAAACTATATTAGGGTGAGTGAGGGCATTGACAAATGTCTAAGCTCTTCTGCTATATCCCATAAAATGTATGTTATGATCACCAATTGGCTAGGATATTCAAACTTAGAAATGAATTATTTCTCAATAAGAAAGAAACCATTTTTTTGAGCTATTGTGCCAAGCCAGTATAAGAACATTAGTTTGCTCCTCCAGTCTGAAAAGTACACAAAAGCTGAAACGTATTCGTATTATTAAGATTGTATTTGCAGGTATTAACCTAGGGAACTTGAGCTTTTTTTTTTTTTGATATGTAAGTTCTCGTACTGTGGTTTTCATAAACAGGATAATGCTTACAATAGTGATAAGTCCATTAAAATCTGGAGTATGCTAAAAATCCCTTCTTTTATAAAGTGTGGGAACAAGCCCTTAATGAGATTGCTCTGGAAAACTCCAAAGATAGTTTAAGTATAGAAGATATCTTAATAATTATATTATTTTGAGTTTTGGAAAGGCAGTGTCAAAAATTATCAGAAGTGACGAGATTTGAACTAAAGTGATAAATGTGCAAAGTCAAAAATGGTTATAGACAATATTTAAGATAAACATAGCCAGAATTAACAATGATTATTAGGAACCCTAGCTATTTCAGGGTTTTTTCCTTGAATATTTGTATGCTTTTTTTCCCTTTGATGGTGGAGCTATCTGTTTGAATTAGATATTCCTGTAGTGTATCCAAACGATAAGTTGTTAAAAACCAGTTAATCCCCCGGAGTTTATCCCAAAGGAGAAAGCCAGCCACAAATACTGAATGGGTTATATTTATAAACAGAACATTGTAAAAAGCTAATTACCTCTTTTGGTAAGAAAAGTAAAATTTTTTTTAATTTACACACCCACACCTAGAACTAAGAGTCTCATTTTTACAACTGCAGCCACAGGTTGAAAGTAAACACAGATCATAAAAATTTACTTTCTGACTTATTGTCGTTTATAGCAGCTCCATACCTGATATGTCTGTTCTCCATTCCAACATGCATAAAGATTTTTCTCTGGAGTCATTTGCGATAACAGAGTCACAAGAAGGAATGAGAACCAAAGAAGATGTTAGAAGTTGTCAGACTCTTCAAGACTAAAAGACAAACACAAAAAACAAGCAGATTCTCTTAGATCTGCCACTCTTCAGAGATCCACAGCCTAGACTATTTAAAAAAGAGAGAAAGAGATTCCCAGCTGCCCATGTCCCATAACCAGAATCACAATCAGACTTGGCCAGAAACCTGGAAAACAACAATTTGTCACATGATTATCATGTCCATAAAGGCATCATATATCTTAGACATCAGCATTGCAAAATCAAGGATAAATTTGGTTTTGTTAGGAAGTCACTTAAAGGTTTCATTTATTTTGGGTACTAGAACTGTACTAGTGACCCTGGATTTGTGTGTGTGTGTTCACTTCAGGGTGCAAAGTATTTTTCCCCGAACTACATTCTATTAGGTGCTTGCTTGCCCTGATGGCAGCAGGGTAAAGTGTCAGTTTTGCTTCCATGCCTGTTTTCCCTAAATAAAACCTTTTATTTCCTCTGTGTTATTAGTTTGGATAAAATCTTGAAACTAGCAGGTTGTAGGCTACGTTTTCTTCCTTACAGAGTACTTGATTCTGGACATAGTTGTTTACTTGATCTAACTGGCTTTAATTAATTAATTTAGTTAGTTGAAAAAAACTGCCTTTCTGTTTAGAATCATTATTATTTTGGGTAAAATTTTTTTAAGATGAGAAAAGTGATCTTTAGACATAAATAGATTCATCTAGTAGCTTTCTGATGAAAGAAAATCCTTTTAATAACTTGAAAATTAGGATCTCAAAGCTTTATTGAGTGATTCATGAATCGGGTAGCATCTATCCAGAAGCAGAAAGGAACTCAAAGAGTGGTAGAAAGGACAGGATTATACAACCAACAAGGAAGCTAGCAGTATAAATGACTTCATTGGTTGCCTCAAGATATTATCCATATTTGGCTAATGCCAAGCCAGAGAGCCCTGGACACACAAACTAAATTGGAGCTGGCAGACTGTGATTGGTTGGCCTCCCTCAGGTTTTACGTTCTGGGAAGGTGCTTATAAGAAACAGCAATTAAGTTTCTGTGTGCTGACAAGGGGCTTGGCAGGTCTTGGGCCTACAGTGTGTTATTTAAGATTTCCTTCCCTTCTTTGTAACTATTACCAAAACCGTTACCACTGCTTTAAAAACTTTACATGACCTAGATTCTCTGTTTGGGCTACTTCAGCCATATGGTCTCCTTCCATTTCCTTTCATTTTTCAGTCTCATTTCATTTTGATCTTAAAACACCTATTTCTCTGCCTGGTGTTCCTTAATTTCCCACATCCTTTCATGACTGACATCTCAGTAATGTTTACATCTTAGCTTAATATCTCTTCCTCAGAGAGGTATTCCCTAATGGCATTCCCTAATCACTCAGTGTAAAATAGTGATCCAGTCATTCTCTACTCATCACATTTTAGTTTTTGGCCTAGCATTTATTATTTTCTGTTTATTTGGAGTAGAGCTGCTTTTTAAAAGATAGTACTTTATAATTTGAGTTAGAGGAAAGAAATATAACAGCCTTGTTTTATTAATTGGAACTTGTAAGCCATCATAAAATTAGAATAGACTAAAGGAGGCTCTCCTTAAGCCCCCTTTTTCTCCCTTCTTTTTCTTTGTCATTTCCTTTTTTTCTCTATTTTTCCCTCCCTTTTATATATCTATCAAATCCTTAGAGGTTGATCTCATACAAAACATTAGGAAACAGACCAGTAAGGTGAGTGGAAAAGGTAAACCTAAGGGACATTGTTGAATAAAAAGAATGTAGTTGATAAGACTTGAGCAAAAAGCGTAGTCTTAATTCTTCTTATCAGCTACTAAATTTAAGGCAAGTCACTTAAACTCATAGAGCATCTGTTTCCAAATCTATAAAATATTGCAAATATTTTCTCTTACATGCTTTACAGGATTGATAGAAGTGATAATATGTGGAAGTACTTTGTAAACTATAAATCATTAACAAAATATAAATTAATTACTATGATCAGATATGAAATGTGGGTTCCTTCAGCAAAATTGATGGAGAAAACTAAGGGACCTCTTAATGGGCAATACCAGAAATTTAGATTTTAAAAATGTTTGAAAGTACTTAGTACTTCCCCCTCACACACACACAAATTTCATCTCCTCCCAAAATATGCATATAAGAATTAAGCCACTGTTAAATACTCATGAAGGAGTATTGTTGTCTGTATTTCACCACAAGAGAAAATTGCATTGCCTCTTACTGTTTACCATTCTTTTCCTGATCTCAGCCCAAAGAGCCGATTGATCCAATTAAAGAAAGAGAAGCTGGAGTATACTCCAGGAGAGCATGAATATGGATTATTTCCAGCCCCAATTCATGTTGGTGAGTACTCAATATGCATAATGCTGAGAAGAAATGGTATTTCTTGTGTTTGGGTGGAAATTCTTTGTAATCTTATTATTTCTTCCTCTCTGGTGAGGTCAAGCTCTTTCTTTATCATTTAATTTATACTCTAAAGATCCTGTATACTACTTGCCACACGAGGAGTCAAAATGTCATGCATCTTGTTCATTGGGTTTTCAATTAAAAAACAGTAGGAATGTTGATAGTTTTTTATTCCCTAAGTGTGTCATCTAAGAAAACCCAAGTATTTAGTTAGTTCAGTTTCCATTGTTTTCCATGTTCAAAAGAAGTGAGATGAAATAATTGTTGTATATGGATATGTAATACTCAAAGGAAGAGGACCCACTGCTTTTCTGTTCATCTCTCTGCTTGGAAATTTAGTAAGATATATCTTTTCATTTTTGGAGAAAATGTTAAGGCTTTTACATTTGGGTAGTAGTACCTCCTAGGACCCTAACTATTGAGTTTATGAGATGAGTGAAAGGAACATAGAAGTCATAAAATTAGAATAGACTAAAGGAGGCTTTCACACCCTTATCCAGTCCTTCTTCAAGTTGTGTTATTTCCCTCCAAATTGTATTACTATTCATTCCTATCACTTAGGTCTATGCCACCATTATCTCTTGCTTGTATCTCTTCAGTTATTTCCCTCCAAATTATATTACTATTCATTCCTATTACTTAGGTCTATGCCACCATTATCTCTTGCTTGTTTCTCTGCAGTAGCCATCTAACAAATCTGTCCTCTTCCATTCTTGCTCCTCTCCAATCCATTTTCCACATATCAAAAAAAGAGAAATAATTTTCTAACTTAAACTTGATCATGCTTAAAACCTTTTAAGGCTTACCTACCATCAGAGTAAAATCCAAATACTTTACCCATGGCTCATAAAAGTCATCGGCCTACCCCATCTCTCCCCATCGTCTATTCTCATTTACCTTCTTTACTGTTTTTGCACGCTCATCTTCTTGTAGTTCCCAGAACATACCAAGCACTTTCTCATCAGAGTATCATAGTGTTTATCCTTCCCATTGACTGAAAGCTCTTCTTGAAGCTCTTCACATGGTGGTTTCTTCTCTTCCTTTAAGGATGAGCTTAATGTCAGTATCAGCTTAAATATGGTTTTCTTTAAAAAGGTTTTCCTGACTGTCCCCTAAAATAGGGTGCCTCCTTTTATTCTCTAACACTGTACCCTGTTTATTTCTATTGTCTATAATTGTTTTATTTGTTTACTCATTTGTTGTCTGTCTCCCACGTTAGATTGTGAGCTGCAGGGGGATAGATGCATTGTCTTTGTTATTTGCCTTTGATTTCCCAGTGTTTGGTACACGAGGTATTTAACAAATATTTGTTGTACAAATGAATAAAAAGTAGGAGAAATTGGGATAAATTATTAAATGTAGATGACATTTAAATTGCTTTAAAGTGGTTGATAGAATGCATAACTTGCAACCAAGGAACAACTTAACTTGTGTAGTAGATGCTGGTCCCATGCTTTGCAGAGTTCTCTTTTCTTGACTCCCTTGACTGTGGAGCTCTTCTCTACATTATGTGATTATCTGATTCCCTTTTTTACCCCCAGAGAGCCCAAAACCAGCAGTATATTTGAAGTAGCAGGCATAAACAACTTCTGCAATAAAGATTAACCTGTTTTAATTACTCTATATTGGGTGGCTAGAGAATGGTTTAACTACAGAATATTGAGTTACAAGGTTTAATTCTCAGCTAGATAACTTCATTGGTGTTTGCATAATGAATGTGAGAGTAAGTTCCATATTCTCTGGGTTTGGTGCCAAAGTTCTTTTAAAAGAGCCTTTTGTTTTTACTTAGTAAGGTCATAGCAGTAAAAGCAGATACCCAGCAGACTTAGCTATTTCCTAGAACCTGCTAAAGATAAATAGGCTTTGAAAATAAGAACTAATTTAAGAGTCCCATTTAATAGAAAATATGAGCAATTTGGTCTTACCAGTTTTGTCCTGGATGGAAAATTGACTGACCTAAATCTTCGGGTGAAGCCCTAATGAAGGGAGTGAATGGGTTCAGTTAATTCCACAGAGGATAGGAAGAATAATGGATAAGCCAGTATTTTGTCATATCTCTGCCATGAATAATGGTTTAGAGGACTAGAATGGAAATTCCTTACTTTAATAAGGATTTTGTCTCCAGGGCCCCACTTTAATCTCTCACTAAGAAGACTTCGCATTCGTTGGGCTGCATAGTGAGTAAATAATGGCAAAACCTATCCAAGTACAAGATCTGTTTCCCTATGGTCCAACATGACTTAAAACCAGGCTATTGCAGGATAGAATTTTTTTTTCTGAGACCATACTATTTTGTTATTCAATTAATAGTTTAATATTAGGATAAAAAGGAAGACCGATGAGTTGTTTGGAACAAATCACTTTTAGTATCATATAAAGAAAAAGCATGACTTTTAGAGTAAGCCAGACCTAGACTCATGTCCCTCTCTGCCATGTTGGTTTTGTGAATAAAATAGTTACATGAATAAATCAGTGGTGCACCTTACCATTGATGGAGTCAGTTGCAATAAATGGAAAGTAATATTTTTTAAATGTTAAAGGAATGAAATCAAGTTCCTTCATCTCATTAGAGAAATACTTTTCAAATAAAATTTTACTTCTTATGATAAAATATTATCAAATGTATATTATACCCTTACACTTATAATCAGTTGATACTTGGCAAAGTTACCAGGGACAATGAGGGAAGAATAATATTTTCACAAATGGTGTTAGGACAAGTGGATATACACATAGAGAGAAGAATAAACTTGAACCTCTACCTCATATCATATTCAAAAATCAACTCAAAATGAATCATTTACCTATATGTAAGAGCTAAAACTACAAAATCCTGAGAAGAAAAGATAGGAGTAAATCTAAATGACTTTAGATTAGGCAGTAATTTCTCAGACATGACATGAAACACATTAGTGACAAAAGAAAGCATACATAAATTAAAATTTAAAACTTTCGTGCTTCAAAGGTTACCACCAGGAAAGTGAAACAATAATCCACAGAAGGGGTGAATATTTGCAAGGAATTAATATAGTGAAAGAATTAATATATAGAAAGAATTCTTGGGGTGACAATGGGATTGGGAAAGCCATAAGGACCACACTCCACTTTGTCTAGTTTATGGATGGATGAGTAGAAAAATAGGGGAAGGAAACAAACAGACAAAGGTACCCAGTGTTCTTTTTTACTTCAATTGCTCTTTTTCACTCTAATTATTATTCTTGTTATTTTTGTGTGTGTGCTAATGAAGGTGTCAGGGATTGATTTAGGTGATGAATGTACAACTATGTAATGGTACTGTAAACAATCGAAAGTACGATTTGTTTTGTATGACTGCGTGGTATGTGAATATATCTCAATAAAATGAAGATAAAAAAAAAAGAATAAAGTTAATCCTCTCTGGAAGAGGATAATGTTATTCAGAACCTCTACAATTTTTTTTTAAATAAGAAAAAGATGTCCATTGTTCAATCAAAAATTATCAGGCATCTCAAGAAAACTAATCCAAGGGGAGAAAACAAACAAAAACACCAGACAATAATGACAGACCCATTGTTGATCAAGGTATTCGTGTTATCAGTCATGGACTTTAGCATAACTGTGATTAATATGTTCATAAAAATAGTTAACAAGATGTTGAATTTCACCATTGAGGTAGAAACTGTAAAAAAAAATCAAATGGAATATCTAGAATGGAAAATCATAATATCTGAAATTAAGAACTCATTAATAGTATCATTTCAATAATCTTTCATCAATTGTTACAACTGTAACTACTGTTAAAAAAATAGTATAATTACAAAAATGTGCTATCACCAATTCAAAAAATGCTCCACATCAATGCAAGGTGGTGGTGGTGGTGGGGTGTATAAGGAATTCTGTATTTTATGCATGATTGTTCTGCAAACCCACAATTTCTCCAATTAAAAAAAATTATAAAAAAGAAAAAAAAAAAAAGAAAGAAAGAAAGAATTCTTACAACAATCAAATTTAAAAATAGACAAAGGAATTAAATAGACATTTCTCCAAAGAAGGTGTACAGATGGCCAATAAGCTCATGAAAAGATGCTTAACATAATTGGTCAGAGGGTTAATGCAAATCAAAACCACAGTGAGATACAACTTCACATCTACTAGGATGACTAGAATCAAAATGTGAGCAATTGAAAGTATTGGCAATGATGTGTAGAAATTGGAACCCTCATACATTGCTGGTGGGAATATAAAATAGTGCAGCCACTTTGGAAAACAGTTTGGCAGTTTGTCAAAAATTTAGACATGGAGTTACCATTTGACCCAGCAATGCTACTCCTAGGTTTATGTGCAAGAGAATTGAAAACCTTTGTCCACACAAAAACTTATGCATGAAGGTTCATAGCAACATATTCATAATAGCCAAAAAAAGTGGAATCAGCTCAAATGTTCATTACCTGTTGAATGGATAAGCAAAATATGGTATATACATACAGTGGAATATTATTTGGCCATTAAAAGAACTAAGTTCTGAGATATGCTACAACATGGATGAACCTTGAAAACATTATATTACATTAAAGGAAACATTCACAAAAGGCCACATACTACAGATTCAATTACATGAAGTGTCCAGAATAGGCAAATGCATAGAAACAGATAGTAGATTAGTGGTCGTCAGTGACTGGGGAGAGAAGAGAATGTGGACTGAGTGCTGATGGTTTCAAGGTTTCTTTTGTTAGTAATGAAAATGTTCTGAAATTAGATGGTGATGTTGGTTCTACAACTGAGTTGTACTTTTTAAAAGGATAAATTTATGGTATATGTATTTTATCTTAATGTGTATTAATTATATTTATGTTGCTTTAAGCAAGCATATATCAAAATTATACTGCTTACTTGATGTAGAAGCAGCCTTTTAATGCTTTGATCCTTAAATTCACGGGTAATTTTATATTTTAATTTATGTACTTTCTTATGGTATAATAGCATAAGTTGTTCAATAAAAGTATGTAACATTAGTGTATAACATTAGAATAAAATTCTGTAGGATAAGTGGAATGGGGATCATGTTCAAGGATAAAATGAAATTATTTAAATTTCCAAATGTCAAAATGTTAAGAAGAGAGTATTCCTTTTTAATGGATGCTGATACATATTAAATCTTTGTGGAATTCAGATTCATTAAATATATTTTTAAATGATATAACCAGATACATCATTTGCAACTATTTAAGTTTACACTTGGAAAGAAACTAGAGAGAAGCCAGAGGACACCTGGTTTCAGGGTGTAACTGGCAATAGAGGGACCCCTACACTATGTGGTGGTGATGTGGGTAAGAATGCAGAGAGATGGTGTCTCAAGGGATGGGGTGAGTTTGTTCAGCCAGAACTGCCTCCCAGGGCCAGCCACAGCAAGAGGGCCTCTCGGCAATGATGTGAACTGTGGCTTTCCAATCCCATGCACCCAGCTTGGCAGTTAGCTGGGAAGGTGATCCACCACAGCCATAAATCTGGTAGCGCCCATGAGGGAACCTGGGAGGCAGCATTTACTCTCTGCCCATGAAAGTCCAGGGGTGCACCAGCAAGAAGCAGGGGTAGGAAAGGGTATCCTATGGATACATCAGGAGCCTCCCCCACTCCCCAGAAGCTCATGGATGCATGGCAGGCAGAGAGTGGGGCACATTTGATCTGGAGGGTGCCATTGAGTACTAACCCCACATTGGACCCCAGGAGCAGGGATTGACAGCACATGGAGAACCTGGTACACTGATTGGTTCCCCACCCAGTTTGGATTCTGCCCAGCACATAGGAGAAGTCAGGGAAGACTGACTTGAGAGTTACAAGTGGCTCAGGAGCACCACCTACTGGTAGGATAGGGAAAATTTTGCTCTCCAGCAAGATGTAGTGCTGTCAAATTATATATAAATGCTCAAATAATCCTGCATTTCCCAAAATAACCTTTTCAAGACAAACAAATGCCCCAAAGGCAACAGAAAATCATAAAGCACTTGAAGAATCTAGAACACATGGAAAAGCCAAAAGATCAAACTAAAAAGCCAGAAGGGTCACCAAATTTGGAGCAATTAATTAAAGAAGTACACACAAATCTCCAAAAACAACTTCAACAAGATGGATGAAGGCATAAAGGTAATCAAGAATACTTGAGAAGAACATAAAGAAGAATTTGAAAGAATAAATAACAAACTAGCATATCATATGGAAATAAAAGACACCATTTATCAAATTAAAAATGTACTGGAGACACATAATAGCAGATTGGAAGAGGCAGAAGAAACAAGTGAACTTGAGGGCAGCCCAATTGAATGCGAATACACAAAAGAACAAATGGTGGGGAAAAATCAAAAAATTTGAAATGGAGCTCAGGGTAATGATGGACAACATGAAGCATACAAATGTAAGAATCATTGGTGTCCAAGAAGGAGAAAAGTAAATGGCTAGGAAGATTGTTTCAAGACATAGTTGGGGAAGACTTCCCAACCCTTGTAAAAGACATAAATCTGCAAATCAGAGATGCCCAATGAACTCCAAATAGAATAAATCCAAATCAACACACTTAGAGACATACTCTGATCAGATTGCCAACCGCTGAAGAGGAGAAAGTTCTGAGAGCAGCAAAAGAGAAGCAGTTCACCACGTAAAAGGGAAACCACATAAGACTAAGTACTGACTACTGAGCGGGCACCATGGAGGCAAGAAGGAAGTCATATGACGTATTTAAGGCCAAAATTTTTTAACCAGCAAAGCTCTCCTTCAAAATTGAAGGAGAGTTTAAAATTTTCACAGACAGTCAAATGTTGAGAGAATTTGTTAACAAGAGTCCTATTCTGCAACAAATATTAAAGGGAGCTCTACCATCTGAGAAAATAAGAAAGGAGAGAGAGGTCTGGAGAAGGGCACTGAACTGAAGAGTATCCGCAAGGGTAACTTAAAGGAAAAAAAAAAGAGAGAGAGGAAAAATAGATCTGACAACTAAAAACCAAAGGATAAGATGGCCAGTTAAAGAACTCCCTTCACAGTAATAACTTTGAATGCAAATGGATTACACTCTCCAGTTAAAATATATAGACCAGTAGAGTTGATTAAAAAGTATGCCCCAGGGATTGGCGTCATCAACATGGTGACATAAACAGCTACTGAAAACTTCTGTGAAGAGATTCACTGAAAGAAAGGACAGTTTTGAATTGTTCAAAATCCTGGAGGTGAATATAAACTGGAGTAAGACCCTGCAAATGCCGAACTGAAGAGAGAAGAAATATCAGGTAGGAATTTTTTCGTCTCCCCTCCACCTCACTTGGTCTTCATGTGGAAAAGGCACAGAAGAAACAGATGGGACCCCTCCCACCAGGGACACAAATTTTAAAATCTCACAGCAGTGAAAAATACTCTCACTGTTTGAAGACCCAGTAGTCAGGGGAGGACATTTCAAGGCCCACATGAGTGAGGGACAAAGAGACTGAGAAAATAAGGACAGAGATGTGTTTCCAGCCCTGAATCTGAAAGCCCTGCCCCCACCCTCAAGGGGAGCAAAGACCAGCAGCTGGAGTGCTGGATCAGCTGAAGGTGTACTTTGCCACAGAGAGGCAGCACCAGCAACCGATTCCTTGCCTTTGGGACAACTGGAGTGCTGGCTAGGCTGGGGGCGGGGGTGGGGGGTGTGCTGTGCCTTGGATAGAGCTTCACTTCAAGCTGGATTTTGACCAGCAGAGCAGCATCTGAGGACAATTAAGTTACCTCTGCTTACCCTGCACTTCTTGGATCTGTAATTTTATGTCTTTCATAAGAGATAGGAAATTTTCCTTGATTATTTCCTCTGTTACTGCTTCTGCCCCTTTTCCCTTCTCTTCTCCTTCTGGGTCACCCATGACATGTACATTCATGGACTTCATGTTGTCATTCAGTTCCCTGAGACATTGCTCATATTTTTCCATTCTTTGCCCTATCTGTTCTTTTGTGTGTAGGATTTCAGGTATCCTGTTCTCCAGTTCCTGAGTGCTTTCTTCTGCCTGTTGAGATCTGCTGTTGTATGTCTCCATTGTGTTTTTCCTCTCTGTGTTGTGCCTTTCGTTTCCATAGATTCTGCCCATAGTATTTTCAGACTTTCAATTTCTACCTTATGTTTCCCATTGTTTTCTTTATATCCTTCATCTTTTGCCATATCTTCCCTGAACTCATTGATTTGGTTTTTGATTTGATTTAGCATATTTCTTTGAAAATCTTTAATTGATTGTTTCATTAAAGTGAAACAGTATCTCAACTGTATGTTAATTGAGGTGTAAGTATGTTCCTTTGACTGGGCCATATATTTGTTTTTCCTATTGTAATTTGTAGTTTTCTGTTGTCTAGGCATCTAGTTTCCTTGGTTACCCCTATCAGATTTTCCCAGACCAGAATGAGTTCAGGTCTCAGAATGGGGTTATATTCAGGGTGCATCTTAGAAGAATGACAGGCTTTCCTGTGAGGCCTCTAGCCACTGTTTTTCCTAACCTGCCCAGCAGGTGGTGCCTGTCAGCCTGTGGCTCCCTGCTGGAGTAAGGAGGTGTAGCCCCTTTAGTTTCTGTTTTGGCTGTTTCCCCCAGGGGTGTGGGGTCTGAGTTCTCAAGAGAAGCCCAGCCCTAGAGCTGGGCCCCAACTCCTTCTTCTTAGGAAAGATAAACCTCCTAGGGAGTTACCTTCTGCATTTGAATTGGTGTTTCTGTTATCTCCCCCCCCCCATCTGGGTCAGAGCACTGCGAACTGAAAATGGCTGTGGCTCTCTCCACTGAACCACATATGGTTGAGAAAGAGAGAAAGGAAAGAAAGCCGCTTTTCAGAGCCAATTCATGGCCCCCCAGTTTCACCCATTGCTCAGAGAGAGCCCCTGCTCTTTCTGGCTCTTTGAGGTCAGTCATCTCTAAAAGCCTCTGTCTACTTGTTAGGGGTTTTGTCTATGTTTGTAGCTTTTATCCAGCAGTCCACATTTGTTCATTAAAACCCCAGTTGGAGCTGAGGTGAGCTATATTCGCTGGCTCTGGGAATGCTGGTTTCTCCTACAGCAGGGGCTTACAGCTCAGCCTGCCATGGGGGAAGGGGGCTCCCGGCACAGTTCTGCAGTTTTTGCTTACAGAATTTATGCTGTGATCTCAGCCATCCCACCCAATCCAGGTTTGTGTATGATGGGTGGACAGTCACGGTTGTCCCCCAGCAGTTGTTACAGATTATTTATTGGTTGTTCCTAGTTGCTTATTAATTGTTCCAGGGGACTAACTAAATTCCACTCCTCTGTATGCTGCCATCTTGCCCCTCCTCTCTGTGTATCAGTTTTAATTTAAGCAGTTGTTGATGGTTGACTTGTATTCAGAAGTAATGGGACAAAATATCGGTGACATACGCTCATATGGTTCAGGAAAAAACAAGGTTTTTATTTTTATCTTTTCTTTACATTTATGATTGCTTCAAAAAAATCTATTAAAAAATACGTAGCCCCCCTCCAAATAAATAGCTGCAAATAAGCAATACTCCCAAGCATCAAACAAACAAATTAAATCCTCTCTGAAGATGTGATTTTAAATCTAGTACTGAAAGGATTTAAATGAGATAAAATTATAAGGAACATGGTGGGAATTTTTCCTTATTGAAACCAGACAAATCTGTAATTGAAGGAGTGAGATACAAGAAGCTTTGGCCAGAAAAAAAATATTAATAAGTAAATATTAATCATTTTTGGAAGAAATAAATGTAGAAAATAATAAAATTTTGAATAGACTAATTTGGGGGAGGAGTTAAAAATAAGAAGAAATGATCTCTGGAAAATAACTTGGGAGTTAGAGTTTGTTATCTACTCTTTTAAGGTTCTTTTGCAGTGTTCACTAGGTTGCTAGAGGAATTGATCCCCTTTAGATTTTTAATATGTGGTTAAAATACAGTATAACCCCTAAGAGCATTGAAACAGGATATATGTATTCTGTATTCTAAACCATAGAGGAAACAAACAACAATAAAAGATTAAGGTAAACCAAGGAGAAAGTGCCAAAAGAGGGAGCCCCAAATTCTGCTTATAAACTCAGGCCAAACCTCTGACTGACCCCCAGAACTGTGTGTGTACAGGAAGACTCAAAGCAGTTCATGTAAGACTAAAGGTAGTATGCCGGTTTGGATATATTATTTCCCCCAAAAAACTATGTTCTTTAATGCAATCTTGTGGGGGCAGATTTATTGGTCTTTTGATTAGGGTGAAAAGTTTTGATTGATTGTTTCCATGGAGATGTGACTCACCCAACTGTGGGTGATATTCTTGATTAGATTATTTCCCTGGAGGTTTAGCTCCACCCATTCAGGGTGGGTCTTGATTGGTTCACTGGAGTATTTAAGAGAGAAGCTAAGAGCCAACACAGACCCAGATGCTTACTGAAGCTTAGAGATGGTTGGAGATACTGACAGAACTCCGTTTGGAGATGCTAAGCTAAGAGATGAAGCCCAAAATTTGCCCCAGAGAAGCTAAGAAAGACCTGGAGACATTTTGGAGAATGCCATTTTGAAACACAACCTGGGCGCAAATGAACAGCAGATGCCAGCCACATGCCTTCCCAGCTGACAAGGCATTCCAGATGCCATCAGCCATTCTTCAGTGAAGATATCCTCTTGTTGCTAGAGCTGCCATTATGCATAATACCAGAAATGGATTGGCTTTTTGGCAATGTGGAATATGACTCCAGGGAGGAAGCTGGACCCAGCATCGTGGGATGGAGAACTTCTTGACCAAAAGTGGGATGTGAAAGGAAATGAAATAAGTTTCAGTGGCTGAGAGATTCCAGAAGGATCCGAGGGGTCACTCTGGTGGGCACTCTTACGCATAATATAGATAACCCTTTTTAGGTTCTAATGAATTGGAATAGCTAGCAGTAAATACCTGAAACTATCAAGCTACCACTCAGAACCCTTGAATCTTGAAGACAAGTATATAAAAATGTAGCTTATGAGGGGTGACAGTGTGATTGGGAAAGCCATGTGGATCACACTCCCCTTTGTCCAGGGTGTGGATGGCTGAGTAGAAAAACGGGGGCAAAAAGAAAAAAAAAGCACCCAGTGTTCTTTTTTTACTTTGTTTTTTTCACTTCAATTTTTAATCTTACTACTTTTATGTGTGTGGTAATGAAAATGTTCAAAAATGAATTTTGATAATGGATGCACAACTATATGGTGGCACTGTGAACAATGGATTGTATGCTTTGTATGACTGCTTGGTATGTGAATATATCTCAATAAAATTGAATTATTTAAACAAAAAAAGATATATCGACATGAGTTATCCAGTCTTGAGGTAAGCAGCAGCAGGAGGCCTGATCCTTGCCTGGGGGATGGCTGTGGACTGGGGTTGCTGCAAGAGTCCTCCATCCCAAGTACAGGGAGTGACGCAGCCCAAAGCTGAGGCAGATATCAGCCGGTGAACAGAGATCACAGAAAACACGCAGTTTCAGCCTGACCTGGTCAGAAGCTCCTGGGCTCCAAAGAGCACCATCTGTTGGATGGGCTGCAAAGTGCAGGGGAAAGCAGTAGGGTTTTTTGGAGCCTCTCCAAACCCTATTCCAGGCCCATCAAAGCTACTCTACACTGTACCCTGCCATCTTTGGGTTGTGAAATACTGATGACCCAATTGTCAAAGCAGTGCCATAATACAAGCCCAGGGAATAACTAAATCCTAGACAAGAAGGAGAAATAAACCTTCAGAATAGATCCATCAAGATAATCAGATGACCAGATACCAGACAAAAATTGCATGGCACAGTAAAACACTGGAAGAGATGGCCCAGACAGAGGAACAATTTTAAAAGTCAGAACAGACACAGAATTTGGAATAACTAATCAAATATGTTCAAACAAATCTCCTGAATCAGTTCAAAGAAATGAAGGAAAATATGCATAAAGAGGTAAAAGATATTAAGAAGACGGCAATCCCACTACTTAGTGTACATATGTATACCCAGAAGATCTGAAAGCAGCAACATGAACAGACATTTGCACACTGGTGTTTATAGCATCATTATTCAGAATTGCCCAAAGATTGAAACAACCCAAGTGTTCATCAACAGATGAATGGATAACATATGGTTTATAAATATGATGGATTATTATTCTGCATTAAGAAGGAATGAAGTCCTGATGCATGTGACATAATGGGTGAACCGTGAGGACACTATGTTAAGAGAAATAAGTCACATAAAAAGACAAATAATGTATGATCTCACTGATATGAGCTAATTATAATATGTAAACTCATAGATATAAAATATAGAATATAGGTTACCAGAATATAGAATGAGGCTAAAGAATGGGGAGCAGATGCTTAATATGTGCAGAATGTTTAACAAGGTTGAGGTTAAATGTTTGGAAATGGATACAAGTAGCACATTATTGTGACAATAATTAACAGTGCTGAATGCTGGGTCAGTGTGGTGGACACAAAAGTTTAGAGTCATGTATGTCACCAGAAGGAAAGCTGGAGTTTAAAATATGGGAATGTATTACACAGTGAATCTTGTGGTGGTGATGACTGTGATTAACTTGACAAATCTTTAAAAGTTCTTTCATGAACTAGAACAAATGTACAACACTATTATAAGGAGTTAACAATAGAGGGGCATAAGGGAAAAAATGTACCTATTGCAAACTATATATGATAGTTAACAGTAATACTTTAATATCTTTTTTTCATTCTTTTTTTATGGGGATTTATTAACTTACAAGTTTACAATTTTTAGGCATTAAAAGTATCCAAAGCAAGGTATCAACAGGTGATGCTTTCTCCCTGATGTCCAGCTACTGGCAATCCTCAAGGCACATGGCAATAATTGCTAGTCTCTCCCTTCTCTTCTGGGTTTCACTGCTTCCAGCTTCTGGCTTCAGTGGCTCCCTCTCCGTTTCTGTGGTTTCTATTTTCTGTGTGTCATTCTCTCAGCTTCTCTGGCTTTTCTGTCTCTGACTCTATGTGTGTTTCACTGAATTTCATCTCTTCACTGAAGAAAGGCTGATGGCATCTGGAAAACTTTCTCTGTAAGCTGGGAGGTTCTGGTTTCAAAATGATTTCTCCAAAATGTCTCTGGGCTTCTATCTCTCTTAACTTCTCTCTCTCAGCTCCTGTGAATCTTTGCTTATTTTACCAGGGCATTTCTCTCTAAACATCTGCAGGTACTCTCTTGGTTTCTCCAGGGCAAACTCTGGGCTTCATCTCTTAGGTTAGCATCTTCAGATTTCTTTCTGTCTCCATCTCCAAGCGTCTGGTTCTGTTTTGGCTCTTAGCTTCTCCCGGGAGCAAACTCTGGATTACATATCTTAGCTTCCCTCCAAAATGGCTCTCTCAGGTTCCCTTTCTTAATATTATTTTAACATTAACAAATGTAACTATGTAGCTTACACAGTGTGATTGTGAAAACCTTGTGGCTCACACTCTCTTTATCCAGTGTATGGACAGTTGAGTAGAAAAATGGAAACAAAAATTAAATGAATAATAGTGGGTGATGAGAGGATGGAACTTGTATTTTTATTCTCTTTTTTTTTTGAATAATGAAAATGTTCAAAAATTGTGGTACTGCAAACAATTGATTGCACCCTGGATGATTATAGAGTATGTGAATATATCTCAATAAAACTGAATTTTAAATATAATTACAGAAAGAAATGAGAAGAAACTTGTGCTGGTTTGGATGTATTATGTCCCCCCAAAACACCATTATCTTTGATGCAGTCCTGTGTGGGCAGGAAATGTATTGGTGTTGATTGGGTTGCAGATTTTTGATTGGGTGTTTCCATGGAGATGTGATCACTGAACTGTGGACGAGATCTTTCATTGGATAATTTCCATGGAGGTGTGGCCCCATCCATTCAGAATGGGCCTTGATTAGTTTACTGGAGCACTATATAAGCTCAGACAGAAGGAGCAAGCTTTGCTACAGCCAAGAGGGACACTTTGAAGACTGCAGAGATGCTGAGAGAGTAGCTGTAGATGAGAGACAGTTTGAAGATAGCCATTGAAAGCAGACTCTTGCTCTGGAGAAGCTAAGAGAGGACAAACACCCCAAGAGAAACTAAGAGTGACATTTTTGGGGAACTGCAGCCTAGAGAGGAATGTCCTGGGAGAAAGCCATTTTGAAACCAGAATTTTGGAGCAGATGCCAGCCACATGCCTTCCCAGCTAACAGAGGTTTTCCCATCCTCCAGTGAAGGAACCCTTTTGTTGATGGACACTTTATGGCCTTAAGACTGTAACTGTGTAACCAAATAAACCCCCTTTTATAAAAGCCAGTCCATTTCTGGTGTTTTGCATTTCGGCAGCATTAGCAAACTGGAACAGGACTCAAAATAGTACACTACAAAAAAAAAAATCAAAGAAATATGAAAGTAAGGCATTAACAATAAAATTGAGACCCCCCCCAAAAAAAATTGTATAGACTTAAAAAGACAAAATAGCAAAGTGGTAGAATATAGTCCTGGACTATCAGGAGTTACTGTAAATATAAATGGATTAAACTCTCGAGTTAAAAGCTAGAGATTGGCAGAATGGATAAAAAAATAATGACCATACTATATGCTGTTTACAAAAGACTCCTAAAATTCAAAGACACAAGTAAGTTGAAAGTCAAAGGATGCGGAAAAAATATACCATGCAAATAGTAACCAAATGAGAGCTGGGGTGGCTATACTAATGTTACTGATTTTACTAATATCAGGTAAAATAGACTTAAAATCAAATACTGTGACAGGGACTAAAGAAAGTCACTATGTACTGATAAAGTGGTCAATTCAACAGGAAGACATAACAAATATGCACCTCACAGCAAAGCACCAATGTATATGAAGCAAATATTGACAGTTTTTAAGGAAGATATAGACACTTCTACATTAATAGTAGGAAACTTAAAAACACCACTCTCAGTAAAGGATTGAAAACCTAGACAGATGATCAGCTAGGAAATAGAAGACTTGAATAATGCTATAAACCAACTAGACCTAACAGACATGTATAGAACACTTCACCCCAAAGCAGCAGAATACACATTCTTCTCTGGTGCACAGGGGTCACGTTCCAGGATAGTCCATTTTTTTAGGTCAGAAAACAAGTCCCAATAAATTTTAAACAATTGAAATCATACAATGTATCTTCTCCAACCATGTAGATTGGAGCTAGAATTCAATAACAGAGAAACAGAAAAATTCCAAATATGTGGAAATTAAACAACATACACTTAAACCACCAATGGGTCAAAGAAGAAATCGCAAAGGAAATTAAGAAATGCCTTGAATTGAATGAAAATGAGAACACAACACACCAAAACTTACAGGATGCAGGAAAGACAGTGCTGAGAGGGAAATTTATGGTTCTCAATACTTAAATTCAAAAAGAAGAAAGTTCTGAAATCAGAAACCTAATCTTACAACTGGGAGATCTAGGAAAAGAAGGGCAAACTAAACCTAAAGCGAGCAGAAGGAAGGAACTAACAAAGATTAGAGGGAAGATAAATTGAGTTAAAGAACTTTAAAAACAATAGAGACTGTCAGTGAAACCAAAAGTTGGTTCTTTGAAGATCAATAAAAACAACAGATATTTAGCTAGTCTTCCAAAGAAAAAGGAGACAGGAAGATGAAGAGGGAGACATTACCACTGACCCCACAGAAATAAAAAGGATTGTAAGAGCTTACCATGAACAAGTATATGTCAACAAATTAGAAAACTTAGGTGAAATGGAGAATTCCTAGAAACACACAAACTATCTACACTAATTCAAGAAGAAATAGAAGATGTCAGCAGATCTATAACAAGTAAAGAGATTAAATCTATAATCAAAAATCTCCCAATAAAGAAAGCTGAGGAACAAATGGCTGCACTACTGAATTTTACCAAATGTTCCAAGAATTAACACCAATCCTGCTCAGACTCCTTCAAAAATTGAAGTGAAGGGAATACTTTTTATCTCATTCTATCATCATCAGTCTAAAACCAAAACCAGGTAAAGATAACAAAAAAACTAGAAAATTATAGACTAGTATCCCTTATGGATATAGATGCAAAAATCCTCAAAATACCGGGAAACCAAATACAATAGCACAATAAAAGAATTATGCTCTATGATCAAGTGGGATTATTCCAGGCCTGCAAGGGTGGTTCAGCACAGGAAAATCAAATAATGTAATATACCACATTAATAGAAAGAAGGAAATAAAACACATGATGATCTCAGTTGATACAATAAAAGCATTTGACAAATCCAGCACCGCTTCTTGATAAAAGCACTCAGAAAACTAGGAATAGAAGGAAATTTCCTCAGCATGATAAAGGGCATTGAACTGGAAGTTCAAGCCAGAGCAGTTAGACAAGAAAAAATAATTAAACTCTTCCAAGTTGGAAAGGAAGATGTAAAACTTTCCCTATTTGCAAATGACATGATCCTAGATAGAGAAAATCCTGAAAATCCACGTCAAAACTTCTAGAGCTAATAAACGAATTCAGCAAAGTGGTGGGATACAAGATCAATACACACAAATCAGTGGTGTTTCTATGCATTATTGGTTAACCGTCTGAAGAGGAGATTTTTTTTAAATCCTTTTACAATAGCAACTGAAAGAACCATTATGTAGGAATAAATCCAACCATGGATATAAAGGACTTGTACATGAAAAACTACAAAACATTGCTAAAAGAAATCAAAGATGACCTAAGTAAATGGAAGGACATTCAGTGTTCATGGATTAGAAGACTGAATATTTTTAAGATGTCAGTTCTACCCAAAGTGATTTACAGATTCAATACAATCCCAATCAAAATTCCACCAGCCACCTTTGCAGAAATGGAAAAGCCAGTCCTCATATATGTAAGGGTAAGGGTCCTCAAATAGCCTAAACATCTTTAAAAAGAAGGATAAAGTTAGAGGACTCATAACTTCCTGGTTTTAAAACTTATTATAAACCTACATTAATGAAAACATCATGGTTTTGGCACAAGGACAGACATATAGACCAAATTGAATCAAATTGGAAAGTTCAGAAATAAACCCTCAAATCTATGCCAATTCATTTTGACAAGGGCCAAATTCACTCAATGAGGAAAGAAGAATCTCTTCAGCAAATGATGCTGGGAAACCTATATATCTGCATGCAAAAGAAAATGAAGATGGGTTCCTACCTCACATCATACTCAGATTGACTCAAAATGGGTTGAACACCTAAATGTAAGAATCAAGATCATATAATTCCTAGAAGAAAACATAGGAAAGCATCTTCAGGGACCTGTGCTTGTCAGTGGTTTCTTAGACATTAGGAAAATGCAAATAAAACCACAGTGAGGTAATATTTCACACTCATTAGAATGGCTACTATTTTCAAAAATACAGAAAATAACAGGTGTTGGAGAGGAGGTGAAGAAATAGAAACATTCATTCATTGTTGGTGGGAATGTTAGATATTGCAGCCGCTGTAGAAAACAATTCGGCAGTTCCTCAGAAAGTTAAATACAGAATTACCATATGATCTAGCAATCCCACTTCTAGGTATATATATCTAAAAGAATTGAAAGCAGGGACTCAAACAGATATTTGCACACCATTGTTTATAGTGACATTATGCACATTTGCCAAAAGATGGAAGCAACCCAAGTGTCCATCAGCCAATGAATGGATAAACTAAATGTGATACTGTACATGATATGCTGAAATATTACTTAGCCTTAAAAAGGTATGAAGTTCTGATACATGTGACAAGATGTATGTATGTTGAAGACATTATGTTGAGTGAAATAAGCCAGGCACGAAGGGACAAATACTGTATGATCTCATTGATGTGAAATAATTATAATAAGGTAATTCATAAGAGTCAGAAACTAGAATACAGGTTATCAGGGGCCTGGGTGAGGCCAGGAAATGGGGAATTAATGCTTGATTGGTACACAGTTTCTGTTTAGTTTTGGTAATGGTAGGTGGCAATGTAGAATAACATTGTGAATGCAGTTAAATCCATTGAATTACATGTTAAAATATGGTTAAAGGGGGAAATTTTAGATTATCTATGTTATTAGAATAAAATTTTTTAAAATCCATGGGAGGGTACAACACACTAAACCCTAATGTGATCTGTAGACTAACTTTAATAGTTTAATTGTAATAATAATGTTTCATCAGTTGTAATACAAAGAATTAGAAATAGGGAAAACTTTGTGGGCAAAACAAGGTATATGGAAACTCTGTATTTTCTGCATGATTTTTCTATAAACTTACAACTTCTCTAATAAAAAGAAACTTAAAAACAGTTAATGAAATTGTAAATATCAAAGCAGTAGAAATAATACCAAAAGCAGACTCCTTAAAAAGAATGATAAAAAAGCAAAGCATTGCTAAGATAGATCAAGAAAATACAGAAAAAAATAGAATAAACATTAGAAATGAATTGGCATATCATTAGTGTTATTATAAACATTTTTAATTTATAAGAGAATACTGTGATTGTTAGAATTTAAATAAACTTGAAATTTGCAAAAAAAAAAATGGGCAGTTTTCCAAGAAATAAATTGCTAAAACTGATCCAAGAAGAAATAAAACATTGGCCTATTTTTGGGCCAATGAATACCAAGAGTTTGATTCTGTGGTCAAAATCTTCCTACAAAAGCACTAATTCCAAGATATTTCATAGGAAGTTTTATAAGCCTTTAAAGGACAGATAATTCTTATATAAACTAATGCTAAGAATAGGAAGAGAAAACTTAATTGCCCATCTCATTTTATATTATTATAAATTTGTTAGTAAAACCTAATAATAATATGAGGAAGAAAAATTATAGGCCAATATCACTAAAGAACTAGATGCACTAATCCTAAATGAAATTTTATCAAACTATGTCTAAATGTGATTTTAAGTAACACCTTACCACGTAAGATTTATCCTAGGAATATAAGGATGTTTTATCAATAGAAATTATATTCATGCAGTTCCTTACATAAGCAGAGTAATTGGAGAAATTCTGTTTGATCATTTCTCTAAATGTAGGAAAAATATATTTTTTAAAGTACTAAAAAATATTTTTTTAAACAAAGTACTAAAATTCAACAATCATTTAAACTCTTAGCCAACCAGGAATAGGGTCCCTAATTTAATGAAAGGTATCTATCAAAACTAGCAGGTGGACCCAGAAAATAGAGATCCTGTGACTTCTTAGTAGGGAAGCTTTAGA
Organism: Choloepus didactylus; assembly: GCF_015220235.1. NCBI lineage: Eukaryota > Metazoa > Chordata > Mammalia > Pilosa > Megalonychidae > Choloepus > Choloepus didactylus. The sequence goes on from NC_051308.1 coordinate 110,146,437, forward strand.
AGCTTTGTCATTAAAGTTCATAACAATGTGAGAATGTTCACCAGTACTATTCACTTTTCTTCTGAAAGTTATGGCCAGAAAGCAAAGTATGAGTTGTCCAGATTGAAAACCAAGAAATAAAATTGGCACCCTTGCCAATGATATGATTATGCATATGGTGAATCCAAAAGAATCTACAAACTATTAGGACTACTAAAAATTCAGCAAGATGAACATTAGAAACCAAATAGCTTTCTTGTATGACGTCAACAACCGATTAGAAGACAATTTTTTAAAGGATCTCATTCACTGTAGCAATGAAAACTGTAAGTACTGTGGGTTAAATCTAATGAAATGTGCACAGCCTTAATAGAGAAAATTATAAATTAAAAACAAAATGGGGCTGTTTCGGTTTGATAAAGCTGCCAGAATGCAATATACCAGAAATGGGTTGATTTTTTCAAGGGGGTTTTATAAGGTTACAAATTTACAGTTCTAGGGCCTTGAGAATGTCCGAATTAAGACATCAAGAGGAAGATACCTTCTCTGAGGAAAGGCTGCTGGCATCTAGAGTTCCTCTGTCACATGGGAAGGCACATGGCGATGTCTGCTGTTACTTCTCTCCTGGTTCTAATTTCGATGGCTGTCTCCAAATGTCTCTGGGCATTTCTCATCCCTCTTCCCTCTCTGTGTGTGTTTCTGCCTTTTATCCTCTCATAAAGGACTCCAGTAAAGGATTAATACCCACCTTGAATGGGTTAGGTCACATCTCAGTTGAAGTAGCCTAACTAGAAGGTACCACCCACAATAGGTATGCTCACACAAGAATGGATTAAAAGAACATGATCTATTCTGGAGTACATAACAGATTCAAACCAGCACAAGGGCCTTAGTATAGAAATATTTTCTCTTTATGTATGATGATCAGACATTTTAAATATATCAGTTTTCCATGTCTACAAATTTAGGCCATTCATATCACAATACCAGCTGACTGTTAAATTCCTTTGGAGGAGTAAGGACCAAGTTTAGGCAGGACATTATTGAAGAAGGAAAAGAGGGGAACTTACAGTGTCAGATATCAAGAATTACCAGTAAATTAAATAAAACAGTGTAGCAGTGGTATAAACATAGGAAAGAGAAGTCAATGGAATAGAATAAAGAGCCTAGAAACTTACCTTTCAAGTATGAAAAGTTAGTATTGGGATTAAAATCATTTGGGAAAGGACAGGCTATTCAATAAAAAGGGTTAAGATGTTTGGCCATCCAATGAAATTAAAGTTGGTTCATTAATTGCCACCATAAAAATACCAAATGGATTAAAGCCCTCCCTACATAAGAAACATAATTTTAAAACTCTTGGAAGAAAATATAGGAGAATATCTGTATGACATTTGGTTTAGAAGGAGGAAAAGGGCATGATTTGATGGACAGAATTCAGTTTTAGGGTGAGAAGAATGATCCCTGAATACTATATAGAAGCAGGAGTGTGCAAGTTTGTATTTAGGAAATTGTGCTTAGCATACCCCAGACAGAATAGATCCCAGTAGACCTACTTCAAGACACTTACTGATCAGACTGTCCAATGTCAAACACAGAATTCTGAAAGCATGCAGGGAAAAGTGATACATCAGATACTAGGGAAGCTCGATAAGACTATGTACAGATTTCTCCACAGAAACCATGGAGTCAAGAAGGCAGTGGTATGATATTTTTAAGATACTAAAAGAGGAAAAACTGCCAACCAAGAATTCTATACCCAGCAAAACTGTCTTTCAAAAATGAGGGAGAGATCAAAGTATTTTCAGACAGACACTGAGAGAGTTTGTGAATAAGAAACCTGTGATTCAAGAAAAACTAAAGGGAATTCTAAAGGCTGATAGAAAAAGACAGGAGAGAGAGGTTTGGAGAAGAGTGTAGAAATTAAGAGTATCAGGAAGGGGAGAGGGAGAGAGAGAGAAAAATATAAGATATAACATGGAGTCCAAAAGACAAAATGGTAGAAGAAAGTACTGCGCTTACAATAATAACATTAAATGTCAATGGATGGAATCCCACAATAAAAAGACATAGACTGGCAGAATGGATTAAAAAACAAGACCCATCTCTATGTTGTCTACAAGAAACTCACTTCAGACACAAGGACAAAAATAGGCTGAAAGGGAAAGGGTGGAAAAAGATAAATCACACAAACAACAACCAGAAAAAAAGCGGGAGTAGCTATATTAATATCAGACAAATTAGATTTCAAATGTAAAACAAAGGAGACAAAGAAGGACACTATGTATATTAATAAAAGGGTCAATTCATCAAGAAAACATAACAATCATAAATATTTATGCGCTGAGTCAGAGTTCCCCAAAATACATGCGGCAAATGCTGTCAACACTCAAGGGAGAAGTAGCTGCTTCTGCAGTAATAGTTGGAGACTTCAATACACCACTCTCACCAATGGATAGAACATCTAGACAGAGGATTAATAAGGAAACAGAGATGTTGAATTGTAGGATAAATGATCTAGACTTGACAGACATTTATAGAATACTACAACCTACAACAACAGGATATGCATTTTTCTAAGTGCTCATGGATCATTCTCTAGGATAGATCACAGGTTGGATCATAAAGCAAGTCTCAACAAATTGAAAAGAATTGATATTATACAAAACACCTTCTCTGACCATAATGGAATGAACTTGGAAATCAGTAACAGGCAGGTCAGAAAATTCACAAACATATGGAGGCTAAATAACATACTCTTAGACAACCAGTGGGTAAAAGGAAGAAATTACAAGAAAAATCGCTAAATACCTCAAGTCAAATGAAAATGAAAACACAACATATCAAAACTTATGGGATGCAGCAAAGGCTGTGCTGAGAGGAAAAATTATTGCCCTAAATGCCTATGTTAAAAGAGAAAAAATTGTGGAATTAACTGCTCCCCTGGAGGAACTAGAGAAAGAGCAGCAAATTAATGCCAAAGCAAACAGAAGGAAAGAAATAACAAAGGTTAGAGCAGAAATTAATGAAATTGAGAACAGGAAAACAATAGAGAGAATCAACAAAACCAGAAGTTGGTTCTTAGAGAAAATAAATAAAATCAATGGACCCTTAGCTAGGCTAACCAAAAAAAAAAGAGAGAAAGAGAGAGAAAGAGAAAGAATGGATGCAAATAAACACAATCAGAAATAGAAAAGGGACATAACTACTGGCCCTGCAGAAATAAAGGAAATAATGGGAAGATACTATGAGCAACTATATGCTAATACATTAGACAACCTAGATGAAACGGACAACTTCTAGAAAAGCATGAACAACCAACATTGACTCAAGAAGAAATAGATGACCTCAACAAACCTTTCACAAGTAAAGAGATTGAATCAGTCTTCAAACAGTTCCCAAAGAAGAGAAGCCCAGGACCAGATGGCTTCACATGTGAATTCTACCAAGCATTCAAGAAAGAATTAGTACAATCCTGCCCAAAGGCTTCAAAAAAATTGAAGACAAGGGAAAGCTTATCTGACTCATTCTATGAAGTCAACATCACCCTAATACCAAAGGCAGACAAAGATACCACAAAAAAAGAAAATTATAGACCAATCTTTTTAATGAATATAGTTGCAAAAATCCTCAACAAAATACTCACAAATCAAATCCAGCAGCACCATAAAAGAATTATACACCACAACCAGGTGGGATTTATTCCAGGTATGTGAGACTGGTTCAACCAGGAAAATCAATTAATGTAATACACCACATAAATAAATCAAAGCAGAAGCACCACATGATCATCTTGATTGATGCAGAAAAAGCATTTGACAAAATTCAACATCCTTTCTTGTTGAAAATTCTTCAAAGGATAGGAATAGAAGGAAACTTTCTCAATATGATAAAGGCAATATATGAAAAACCCACAGCTAACATACTCAGTGGGGAAAGACTGAAAGCTTTCTCTCTAAGATCAGGAAGAAGACAGGGATGCCCACTGTCACCATTGTTATTCAACATTGTGCTGGAAGTTCTAGCTAAAGTAATTAGACAAGAAAAAGAAATAAAAGGCATCCAAATCGGAGAGGAAGTAACTTTCACTATTTGCAGATGCCATGATTCTATATATAGAAAATCCAGAAAAATCTATAGCAAAGCTACTAGAACTACTCAATGAATACAACAAAGGGCAGGCTAAAAGATCACCATGCAAAAATCTGTAGTGTTCCTATACACAATAATGTACAAGAGGAGGAAATCAAGGAAAAAATTCCACATACAATAGCACTAAAGAATCAAGTATTTAGGATAAGCTTAACCAAAGCCACAAAAGACCTATATGGAGAAAACTACAAGAAACTGCTAAAAGAAATCAAACAGGACCTAAAAAAACTGAAGAACATTCCATGTTCCTGGATTGGAAGAGTTAGCCAGAGACAAAGGGACAAATACTATATGGTCTCACTAACGTGAACAACATTAATGAACAAACTTTGAGAGTTAAAACTGGGAACACAGGTTATCAGGGGATAGAAAATTGTTAGAGATCAGGCACTTCATGCTGAAGCATTATAGAATGTTCAACAGGATTTACTGAGTAGATACAGAGATGGAGAGTGCAGTGCTGTGTGATGATAGCATGGTATTGTAGGTGCACTGACCAAGGATGTCTGTAAGTGGGGTTGAGGAAGGAGGGCTGGGAACATGTGTGATAACCAGAGGGAAGGATGGAGGATAGAGACTGGGACTGTGTAGCTCGGTGAAACCTAGAGTGGTCAGTGATGGTGACTAAATACACAAATGTAAAAATGTTTTTACATGGGGGAGAACAGATGAATGGTAACCTTGCAGGACGTTGAAAAGGGGAGGGTTTTGGGGGAAAGAATATAACCAATGCAACTGGAGTCTGGGGTTAACAATAACATTGTAGTATGCTCCCTTTAAATGTGATGGGGCAATATACCAAAGCTGAATGTCTGGGACAGAGGGGTGTAGGGGAGGGGTACTGGATTCTTGGTAGTGGTGTTGTTGACTGACCTATTTTATTTTTACTTTTACTTTTATTCTTTTTAATATTATTTTGTTTCAATTCTTTTTTTTTTTTTTTTTTTTTTGAGTAATGAACATGCATAAGTGCTAATTGTGGAGATGAATGCAACCATTTGGTGATACTATTAACAATTGATTCTACACTGTGGATGATTGTATGGTATTTGAATATATCCCTATTAAATTGCAGGGGGAAATAAACAAACAGGGACACAAGTGTTGGAGAGACCTTGGAGACGGAGATGTATGTATTCACTGTTGGTGGAGAAGTAGAATGGTGTAGCCTAACTGAAGGGCGGTATGGTAGTACCACAAGAAGCTAGCTATGTGGGGGTTTCAAGGTCCTGCAACCTCAGTATGGGGTAATACTTGGAAGATCGGAGAGCAGGGAATCGAATGGGTATTTACGCACCAGTATACAGGGCAGCAGTCAGAATAGTGAACTGTAGTGTATACATACAATAGAAAATTGAGCGACTACAAGAAGAAATGAAGCTGTGAGACATGCACTAGGTTAATGGATCTTGTGTACAGCATTTTGAGTGAAGCATGCCAGAAATGAGAGATGAAATATTATAATGCCTCACTAATATGAACTACCTCTAATGTGTAAACTGTGAGAACTGAATCTTAGAGCACAGTTTATCAGGGAAGTGTTTACTGTAATTGTCTCTAGATTATAAGCTCTTACAGCAGTCACATCTATTCCTGAGTTATAATGGTGATCTCTGAATCCTGAGATGCTGAGCTCCTTGTGTACGACCTGGTCGGTCTCTGGAACTTTGGGTATCTGTGTGACACATGAGACTCGGAGCTAGAACTTGGCAGCTATGAATGTCAGTACTACCCCATATGGTTGAAAGAGCTGCAAAAGAATGCAGACTTTAATTAGAGATGTGAACGAATTGGATCTGGTTAGGACTGAGGCAAATCAGGCCCAAGGGTAAAGGTCAATACTGACTGGGTTTTAAAACTACAACTTACGTTTGATACCAAGAGAGGAGATGTTTATCTGGTGCAGGATCTATATTTTCTGTAGCTCACTAGATAATCTAACTTGTACAGTCAGTTTGTTTGAACACCATAGGTGCAGGGAGCAATGTATGAGAAGTGGGATTTGGTGAGTTTGTACAGGCTGGGGTGAAATCCCAACACATCCCAGAGTGATATGGGCAGAGAGTATAAGTGTATTTGCGGTGCCCCTGAGGAGCTGGGGAGAAATGCGGAAGTGTTGGACTTCCCCACCTGGGCTACTGCTGATTTTCCTGCAAACACTGAGGACTGCCAATTTAGTGGGCCAAGCCCTCAGTCTGGGGTCCTTCCCCTGTGAGGCTGGTTGCTGCAAGGGAGAGGCTAAGCCCACTTACAATTGTGCCTACCCCCACCCCGAGAGCCTCTTTGTTGCTCAGATGTGGCCTCCTCTCTCTCTAAGCCCACTCGGCAAGTAAACTCGCTACCCTCCCCTCTACTTGTGATGTGACTCCCAGGGGTGTGAATCCTCCTGGCAACGCAGGAAATGACTCCTGGAGATGAGTCTGGACCAGCACTGTGGGATTGAGAGGATCTTTTTGACCAAGAGGGGAAAGAGAGATGAAGCAAAGTAGGGTTCCAGTGGCTTTGAGAGATTTCAAATGGAATTGTGAGGTCACTCTGGAGGGTATTCCTATGCGGTGTATAGATACCACCTTTTAGTCTTTGGTGTCTTGGAGTGACTAGAGGGAAATGCCTGAGGCTGTCAAACTGCAACCCAATGACCTTGATTACCTAGCATGATTGTGACTATGAAAACCTTGTGGCTCTCACTCCCTTTATCCAGTATATGGACAGAATGAGTGGAAAACTGGGAACAAAAATTAGATGAAAAATAGGATGGAATGAAGGGGATGGAAAGATGTAGGTGTTCCATTTTGCTTTTATTTTTATTTTGGAGTAAGGAAAACGTTCAAAAATTGATTCTAGTGATCACCACACAACTGTATGCTGGTGCTGTGAATAATTGATTGTACACTGTGTGTTCTAGTTTGCTAATGCTGCAGAATGCAAAACACCAGAGAAGGATTGGCTTTTATAAAAAGGGGGTTTATTTGGCTACACAGTTACAGTCTTAAGGCCATAAAGTGTCCAAGGTAATACATCAGTAATTGGGTACCTTCACTGGAGGAAGGCCAATAGCGTCCAGAAAACCTCTGTTAGCTGGGAAGGCACGTGGCTGGCGTCTGCTCCAAAGTTCTGGTTTCAAAATGGCTTTCTCCCAGGATGTTCCTCTCTAGCAAGCTTGCTCCTCTTCAAAACGTCACTCACAGCTGCACTGAGTTCCTTCTCTTTGAGTCAGCTCATTTATAAGGCTCCACTGATCAAGGCCCACCCTGAATGCGTGGGGCCATGCCTCCATGGGAATATCTCATCAGAGTCATCACCCACAGCTGGGTGGGGCACATTCCAAGCAAATCTAATCAGGACCAAAACATCTGCCCCACAAGACTACATCGAAGATAATGGCATTTGGGGGACACAGTATATTCAAACTGGCACACTGTGGATGACTATAGGGTGCGTGACATGTCAGTTAAATTGTATTTTAAAAAGTAAATTAATGAGAGGAGGAGGGGAATGGGATGTTTTGATCCTCTTTTTTATTTTTATTTTCATTTTATTTTTTGGAGTAATGAAAACATTCAAAGTTTGATTGTGGTGATGAAAGCACAACTATATGACTATACGGTGAACAACTGTACGCTTTGATTGATTGTATGTTACGTGATTATATCTCAATAAAATTGCATTATAAAAAAGAAATTATGCTTAGGAAGAGTAGAATTCAGGAAATAGTGAAGAAAGGAGATGACATTGTTTAAGTGGGTTAAAAGAGACTTAACCCACTTAAACATAAGCCATGGAACATATTTATTCTATGCCCACGCTTTTCTAGACACTTCGGATGTATTAATAAACAAAATAAACAAAGATCCCTGCCTTTGTGGGGCATGTATTCTTCCAGTCAGGAAAAGAATCACAGTGTCCCCATCTTTCTGGGTCTCCTGTTTTTTCTCAGGCTGAAAAACCCATAAACTTGCTTTTTTTTTTAATTTTTTATTGAGATTGTTCACATACCATACAACTACCCAAAGATCCAAAGTATACAATCATTTGCCCATGGTACCATTATACAGCTGTGCATCCATCACCACAATTAATTTTTTTTTCAATTTTTAGAACATTTTCATTACTCCAGAAAAGAAAAAGACAAAAAAAGGAGACTCAAATCTTCCCATACCCCTAACCAACCCTCCCTCTGTTATTGATTCATAGTTTTGGTATAATACACTTGTTACTGTTGATGAAAGAATGTTAAAATACTACTAACTGTAGTATATAGTTTGCAATAAGTATATACTTTTTTCCTATATGTCTCTCTATTATTAACTTCTAGTTATAGTGTCATACATTTGTTCTAGTTCATGAAAGAGATTTCTAATATTTGTGCAGTTAATCACAGACATTGTCCACCACAAGATTCACTGTTTTTATACATTCCCATCTTTTAACCTCCAACTTTCCTTCTGGTGACATACGTGACTCTGAGCTTACCCATTCCACTACCTTCACACACCTTTTAGCGCTGTTGGTTATTCTCACAACATGCTACCATCACCCCTGTCCATTTCCAAACATTTAAGTTCACCCTAGTTGAACATTCTGCTCGTAATAAGCAAACACTCCCTCTTCTTTAGCCTCATCCTATATCCTGGTAATTTATATTTCATGTCTATGAGTTTACATATTATAATTGGTTCATATCAGTGAGATTCTGCAATATTTGCCTTTATGTGTCTTATTTCACTCAATATAGTGCCCTCAAGGTTTCTTCATCAACCCCTTTCTTTTACGATGGTTTTGTTCACACACCATACATTCCATCCTAAGTAAACAATTGTTGGTTCCCTGTATAGTCATGTATTTATGTATTCAGCACCATCGCCACTATCTGTAAAGGACATCTCCATTTCTTTCCCAAAGAGGGGAAGAGTCAAAGAAGGCAGAGAGACAAAAGAAAAAGAAAAAAGAGAGAGAGAAATAAAACAACAACAACAAAAACCTGATAGCCAGAAAGCAACAAAAGGAAAGAGAGCATTGACCTAAAGTAGAATAAAGAGTCAGACAACCTCACCGTTGCCAGGAGTCCCATATTCTTCACCTACCGTCCCACCCCCACCCATGCATTTAACTTTGGTATATTGCCTTTATTATATTAAAGGAAGCATAATACAATGTTTCCGTTAATTATAATCTCTAGTTTGCATTGGTTGTATTTTCCCCCCATTCCCACCCTATTTTTATCACCTTGTAATGTTGGCATTCATTTGTTCTCCTCATGTAAAAACATATTTGTACTTTTTATTACAATCATTGAGCACCCTAGGTTCCCCTGAGTTACACAGTCCCAGTCTTTATCCTTCATCTTTTGTTCTGGTGTCCCACATGGTCCCAACCTTCCTCTTTCACCCATACTCACAGTCATCTTTGTTCAGTGTACTTACATTGCTGTGCTACTATCTCCCAAAACTGTGTTCCAAACCTCTCACTCCTGTCTTTCCTTTTCTGTCTGCAGTGCTTCCTTTAGTGTTTACTGTAGAGCAAGTATCTTGTTCACAAACTCTGTCATTGTCTGTTTGTCTGAGAATATTTTAAGTTCTCCCTCATATTTAAGGACAGTTTCGCCAGATATAGGATTCTTGGTTGGCGGTTTTTCTCTTTCAGTATCTTAAATATATCACCCCACTTCCTTCTTGCCTCCATGGTTTCTTTTGAGAAATCCGCACATAGCCTTATCAAGCTTCCTTTGTATGTGATGGATTGCTTTTCTCTTGCTGCTTTCAGGATTCTCTCTTTATCTTTGACATTTGATAATCTAATTATTAAGTGTCTTGGCGTGGGCCTATTCAGAGCTATTCTGTTTGGTGTACGCTGTGCTTCTTGGATCCATAATTTTATGTCTTTCATAAGAGATAGGAAATTTTCATTGATTATTTCCTCTATTATTGCTCCTGCCCCTTTTCCCTTCTCTTCTCCTTCTAGGACACCAATGACACGTACATTCCTAATTTTCATTTTGTCCTTAAGTTCCCGGAGACGTTGCTCATATTTTTCCATTATTTTCTCTATCTGTTCTTTTGTATGTAGGCTTTCAGGTGCCTTGTTCCCCAGTTCCTGAGTGTTTTCTTCTGCTGCTTGAGATCTGCTGTTGTATGTTTTCATTGTGTCTTTCATCTCTTGTTTTGTGCCATTCATTTCCATAGATTCTGCTAGTTGGTTTCTTGAACTTTTAATTTCTACCTTATGTACACCCAGTGTTTTCATTATATGGTCCATCTCTCTTGCCATATCCTCCCTAAACTTTTTGAATTGACTTAGTATTAGTTGCTTAAGTTCCTGTGTCTCAGTTGAAGTGCAAGTTTGTTCCTTTGACTGGGCCATAACTTCCTTTCTTTTAGTGTAGGTTGTAGTTTTCTGCTGTCTAGGCATGGTTTCCTTGGTTACCCTTATCAGGTTTTCCCAGGCCAAAACGGGCTCCAGTCCCAGAAGAAAGAACTATTCAGTATCCGGTTTCCCTGAGAGTGTCTTATAGAAAATTGGTACACCCTGTGAGGCCTCAGGTCACTGTGCTTTTCTGCCCAGCAGGTGGCGCCTGTCAGCCTGTAGCTCCAGACTGGTGTAAGGAGGTGTGGCCCATGGCTGTTTTCCCCCAGGCTCTGGGGTCTGGTTCTGAATGGAAGGCACGTAGTAGAGCTGGGCCCCACCTCTTTCCTCTTAGAGAAGATAGTCCCCCTAGGGAGAGGTCATTAACATTTCTTTGGTCTCTCTCTGCCTGTGCTATCGCCACCCTTGTCTGGGTCAGAGCACTGGGAACTGAAAATGGCTGAGGCGTTCTTCACTGAACCAAAACAGGGACAGAAAGCCCCCTTTCAGGGCTAGTCCGCAGCCACCCTCCGGCTCTCCAAGGTCAGTCTTCACCCAAAGCCTCTGTCTGCTTGTTGGGGATTCACCTCGAGCAGTCCACACTTGTTAATTAAAACCCCAGTTGGAGCTCAGCTGTGCTGTATTCACTCACTGGGAGAAAGCTGCTCTCTGGCTCCACGAGGCTTTGCAGCTTGGGGCGTGGGGGAAGGGGACTCCCGGCTTGGATTCACAGTTTTTACTTCCAGATTTTATGCTACAGTCTTGGGCATTCCTCCCAATTCAGATTGGTGTATGATGAGTGGATGGTCATGTTTGTCATCCCCCCCCCCCACCAGTTACTCCAGATTATTTACTAGCTGTTCCTGTTTGCTTATTAGTTGTTCAGGGGGACTAACTTGCTTCCACTTCTGTGCTGCCATCTTAGCTCCTCCCTAAACTTGCATTTTTTGTGTTATTTATTGAAATTTGAACATAGTTTCATGTTAGTGACTGATCATTTTTTATAACCCCTTGATGACATTCATTTTTCTCAAACTGTTAGGAACTGTTACTACAAGCTTTTCTTTGGGGGAATATCAAGACTACACAAAATAACAAAGGGGAAATTAATAAACCTTATCTGTCTAATCCAATAATTAGATTATCTGTAACAAAGTTGAGTGTCTTCTTCAGGGTCAGTCACTATCTACTTGGTAAGTAACCAGGTTGTCCTCTTGAAATAGAAAAGAGGAAAAGCTATTGCTATGTATCTTTACTCTCCTTTTTATTGGTCATCTCCCTTCTCTTTGGTTTTCCTTCTTTGCCTAACTACCTGATTAACAATGGAACATTTATATGGAGATTTTCCACCTCCAAGTCTTGTTCATTCCCCTTCATACGAGGATTGATTTTGGAAAAGAAAATCAGCATGGACTTTGCCCCATTAGATTTCAAAGTTAACACAGCTTTAGAGGTTCTGATTCCTTCCTTAAAATAACTTTGTTGTCCATAAATTCAAAGAGAAAAGTGAAGTATTTTCTTCCTCCTTCCCTAGTGATGAGTGACAGGACTATCTCAAAATTCACTACCACCACAGCAGTAAGAAATATCCACAGAAGATTTCATTTCATATAATTTTCAGATGGATAGAGAGTGATTATTTTTCTTTTTTTACGTAGGAATTAACTAAAGAATGTTTTTTTTTCCAAATGAGGACCTCCTAGGTAGGGTCCACTGGGTCATCATCTCAAGCTAAAGTTGATCAAAGTAATCTCTTTAAACGGGTCTCACTTCTCAGAAATGAAATTACCTGGCTCTGATTTCAGAAATGTTAGAAGAAAGGAAAGAGTGACCCATCATTCTTTTTTTTCCCTCTGGCTCTCATTATTGGGTTAGATACAACACAGAGGAGGAATACAAATACTGCCAGGAAAAACATTGTGACAAATATGGAGACTTGCTGCCTTAGAAAAACCCAAGATGTTAGGCTGTAGGGGAAAAAACTGTGCTTTTGAGGTTACTTGGAATGGATGTAGATGCTTTGTTTCTTAGGAGGAGAAAAAAAGAGTATTCTTTTTAAAAATTCAGAATTTAGTGTCTACTCTCCTCTTTTACACTCTTTTCTCTAGAGAAAACATGTAAGCTATTACTAGCAAAGAAAGGAATTAACATTAAGGGGCTTATACCATCTTCTAAGAACCAGTCTTAAAAATTACATTTTTTTAATAAATGGAATTTTTTTGAGATACATTCACACACCGTATAATCCATCCAAAGTATTCAGTCAGTGGCTCACAGTATCATCATGTAGTAGTGCATTCATCACCACAATCAATTTTAGATTTTTTTCATTACTCCTAAAACATAAAAATAAGAAAATAAAAACAATAAAAAAATTAAAAAGAACACCCAAAACATCTCATGCCCCTTAACCACCCTCCTATCATTTATGTATTTTTGTCTATATTTTATTACTCATCTGCCCATAAGCTGGATCCAGGGAATGTCAGTAACAAGGTTTTCACAATCACATGGTTACATAATAACAGCTATATAGTTATACAGTCATCATCATGAATCAAGTCTACCGGATTACAGTTCAGCAGTTTCAGGTATTTTCTAGCTATTCTAATATACTGTAAACTTAAAGGAATATCTATATAATGCAAAGAATAGCCTCCAGAATGACTTCTTGACTCTATTTGAAATCTCTTAGCCACTGAAACTTTATTTTGTTCCATTTATTTTCTTCCTTTTGGTGAAGAAGGCTTTCTCAATCCCATGATGCCAAGGCCAGGCTCATCCCTGGGATTTGTGTCCCACATTGCCAGGGAGACTTACACCCCTGGGAGTCATGTCCCACATAGTGGGGAGGGTAGTGAGTTAACTAGCAGAGTTGCCTTAGAGATACAGCCACATCTGAGCAACAAAAGAGGTTCTCTGGTGGTGATTCTTGGGCATAGTTATAAGTATGCTTAGCTTCACCATTGGAGAAATACATTTCGTAAAGTCAAGCCTTTAGATAGAGGGCTTGATTGGAAGCCCCTATTGCTTAAAAGAATAGCAGGAATTCCCCAAATGGAAAAGTTTAATAGTTCCACATTTTTCCCCAGTCCCTTAAGGGGACTTTGCAAATACTTTAAAAATTACATTTATTTTTATTGTTATTAAAAAAACTGTACGTGCTCATTGTAAAAAAAAAAAAATTAAGTAAATGGGTGTAAATTAAAATATAGCTGGTTTTTCCCCAACATTTTATGATATTTTTCAACATACAGAAAATTTAAAAGAATTTTACATTGAGTACATAATACCCTACCACCTAGATTCTACCATTTTACTTTACTTTTACATTTTGCTTTACCTGACTTGTTATATATCTGTCTGTTAATCCCTCTTACTTTGGGGCACACTCCAAAGTAAACTGTGGACATTGAGATACTTCCCCCTAAACATTTTAGCATATATATCATAAGCAAGAGCTCAAATATGTTTATAGGCTTTTCTCCTATGGTAATATTACTTTCAAGGAAATGCAGAAATCTTAAATGTGCACTTGCTGAGTTTTCAAATGCATATATCTGTGTAATCCAGCAAAGCTCTTCTCAAGATAAAGAACTTCACCATCACCCCAAAAAGTTCCCTACCATATAATTTTATTAAGTCCTTACAAAATGAATGAATGCAGAACATACTATGGACTTGTCTTCATGTCAATACATTTTTACCTCAGTCTTTAATATTCCTTTTTTTTTTTTGATTTACCAAAATTTTTTCCCCAATCATAGACCAAAGTAGTTGGTTGACACTTTCTCACTACAAATTTTATAGATACATATTCAGCTTTTGATTCCCTATCTACAAGTGGACTCTGGCATTCTATCAATTATAATCCCAGACCTTTTATTATATTACCTTATCTATATATGTGATTTTCCCCTAGATATAACTGTAATCCATGCTGCTGTATCATCAGTTTTGTCCAATCAATAAACTCATTACACGCTAACATAAATACCATGCTTTCATGAAAAATAACTTTCAAAAAACTTTAGTGAGGCGAGTGACTTTGATTTTGATTTTTGCAAATCTCATTTTTAATGCAATTTTATTGAGATATACTTACATAACATGCAGTCCTTCGAAGTGTACAGTCATTTGTTCATAGTATCGTCATATAGTTGTACATTCATCACCACAGTCAATCTTTGAACATTTTCATTACTCCAAAAAGTAAAATCAAAATTAGAATAAAAAAGAACATCCAAAACAGTCTATTCCCTTCCTCCTCCATTGTTCATTTACTTTTTTCACACTCATTCATTGTTTTTTTAACTTTATCAAAAAATTAAGAAGCAAACAATTAAAAAAAATTCAAACAAAACCAAAACAATGGAATAAGAAAAAACAAATAACCTAAAATAACTACATTGCTTTCAACATGTTCCTACCCTACCCCATGAAAATAAACAGACTATAACCCAACAAAGGAATAAGAAAAACAAAAAACCTAAAATAACTGCATTTCTGAAAACTTGTTCCTACCATACCCCCCAGAAATTAACAAAGCATAATCGTTCCTGAGCATTCCCATAAGTTTTTTTTTTTCCATTTTTATTGAGATTGTTCAGATACCATACAATTATCCAAAGATCCAAAGTGTACAATCACTTGCCCCTGGGTACCCTCATACAGCTGTGCATCCATCACACTTAATTTTTGTTCAATTTTTAGAAACTTTTCATTACTCCAGACAGAAATAAAGTGAAAGATGAAAAAAGAAAAAAAGAAAAGGAAACTCTAAACCTCCCCTATCCCTAACCAACCCCCCTCAATTGTTGACTCCTAGTATTGATACAGTACGTTTGTTACTGTTTATGAAAAAATGTTGAAATACTACTAATTGTAGTATATAGTTTGTAATAGGTATATAGTTCTTCCCTATATGCCCCTCTATTATTAACTTCTAATTGTATTGTCATACATTTGTTCTGGTTCATGAAGTGATTTCTAGTATTTGTACAGTTGATCATGGACATTGCCCACCATAGGATTCAGTTTTATATATTCCCATCTTTTGACCTCCAACTTTCCTTCTGGTGACATATATGACTCTGAGCTTCCCCTTTCCACCTAATTCACACACCATTCGGCGCTGTTAGTTATTCTCACGTCTTGCTACCAACACCCCTGTTCATTTCCAAACATTTAAGTTCATCCTAATTGAACATTCTGCTCATACTAAGCAAGAGCATCTACATTTCTTCCACAAGGCAGGAGGGAGAGTCAAAGAAGGTAGAGAGGCAAAAGAAAGAGGAAACAAAAAAAAATGACAGCTAGGAAGCAGCAAAAGGAAAAATAACCTTAAATCAAAGTAGAATAAAGAATCAGACAATACCACCAATGTCAAGTGTCTAACATGCCTCCCCTATCCCCCCCTCTTATCTGCATTCACCTTGGTATATCACCTTTGTTACATTAAAGGAAGCATAATACAATGATTCTATTAGTTACAGTCTCTAGTTTATGCTGATTGCATCCCTCCCCCAATGCCTCCCCATTGTTAACACCTTGCAAGGTTGACATTTGCTTGTTCTCCCTCGTGAAAGAACATATTTGTACATTTTATCACAATTGTTGAATACTCTAGATTTCACCAAGTTACACAGTCCCAGTCGTTATCTTTCCTCCTTTCTTGTGGTGTCTCACATGCTCCCCATCTTTCTCTCTCAACCGTATTCATAGTTACCTTTGTTCAGTGTACTTACATTGTTGTGCTACCATCTCCCAAAATTGTGTTCCAAACCACACACTCCTGTCTTCTGTCACCCTGTAGTGCTCCCTTTAGTATTTCCTGTAGGGCAGGTGTCTTGTTCACAAAGTCTCTCATTGTCTGTTTGTCAGAAAATATTTTGAGCTCTCCCTCATATTTGAAGGACAGCTTTGCTGGATACAGGATTCTTGGTTGGTGGTTTTTCTCTTCCAGTATCTTAAATATATCACACCACTTCCTTCTTGCCTCCATGGTTTCTGCTGAGAGATCTGCACATAGTCTTATTAAGCTTCCTTTGTATGTAATGGATTGCTTTTCTCTTGCTGCTTTCAGGATTCTCTCTTTGTCTTTGACATTTGATAATCTGATTATTAAGTGTCTTGGCGTAGGCCTATTCATATCTCTTCTGTTTGGAGTATGCTGCGCTTCTTGGATCTGTAATTTTATGTCCTTCATAAGAGATGGGAAATTTTCATTAATTATTTCCTCTATTATTGCTTCTGCCCCCTTTCCCTTCTCTTCTCCTTCTGGGACACCAATGATACGTACATTATTGTACTTTGTTTCATCCTTGAGTTCCCAGAGACGTTGCTCATATTTTTTCATTCTTTTCTCCATCTGCTCCTTTGCATGTAGGTGTTTTGTTCTCCAGTTCCTGAGTGTTTTCTTCTGCCTCTTGAGATCTGCTGTTGTATGTTTCCATTGTGTCTTTCATCTCTTGTGTTGTGCCTTTCATTTCCATAGATTCTCCTAGTAGGTTTTTTGAACTTTTGATTTCTGCCGTATACATGTCCAGTTCTTCCTTTACAGCCTCTATCTCTTTTGCAATATCTTCTCTAAACTTTTTGAATTGATTTAGCATTAGTTGTTTAAATTCCTGTATCTCAGTTGAAGTGTACATTTGTTCCTTTGGCTGGGCCATAACTTTGTTTTTCTTAGTGTAGGTTGTAATTTTCTGTTGTCTAGGCATGGTTTCCTTGGTTATCCAAATCAGGTTTTCTCAGACCAGAACAGGCTCAGGTCCCAGAGGGAAGAAATATTCAGTGTCTGGTTTCCCTGAAGGTGTGTCTTAGAAAATTGCTCCACCCTTTGATGCCTCGGGTCACTGTGCTTTTCTGCCCAGCAGGTGACGCCTGTTAGCCTTTAATTCTTGACTGGTGTGAGGAGGTATGGCCGTGTTCTCCCAGGCTCTGGGGTCTGGTTCTGAATGGAAAGGGCCCCACCCCTTTCCTCTTAGAGAAGACAGACCCCTCAGGTGGAGGTCATTAGCATTTCAATGGTCTGTCTCTCTGCTTGTGGTGTCTCCACCCTTCCCAGAGTCACAGCCCTGGAAACTGGAAATGACTGGGGCTTTCTCCACTGAGCCGAAAAAGAAACAGATAGTCCCCTTCACACCCAGTCCAAGGCAACCCTCCGGCTCTCCCAGGTCAGTCGTCACCCAAAGCCTCTGTCTGTTTTTGGGGGCTGCGTACCTGTAGTGAGCAGTTCACACTCGCTACTTAAAACCCCAGTTGGAGCTCAGCTAAGCTGTATTCGCTTGCTGGGAGAGAGCTTCTCTGTGGCACCACGCGGCTCCGCAGCTCGGGCTATGGGGGAGGGGGTCTCCCGACCTGGTTCCGCAGGTTTCACTTACAGATTTTATGCTGTGTTCTTGGGCATTCCTCCCAATTCAGGTTGGTGTATGATGAGTGGATGGTCTCGTTTGTCCCCCCACAGTTATTCTGGATTATTTACTAGTTGTTTCTGGTTTTTTGTAGTTGTTCCAGGGGGACTACTTAGCTTCCACTCCTCTCTATGCCGCCATCTTGCCCGACCTCCCATAATTTTTTAACCCTCCGTAACTTATGTGTTCTTATTAGATTATCATTCCCCCTTCATTATTTGCTGTCTATCGCCAGGTCCCCTACATTCTACAATATAAATCATTTATTTTACATTTTTCACAGTGTTTACATTAGTGGTAACATACAATATCTCTCTTTTTGTGCCTGGCTTATTTTGCTCAGCGTTATGTCTTCAAGTTTCATCCATGTTGCCATATGTTGCACCACCTCGTTCCTTCTTATTGCCATATAGTATTCCATTGTGTGTATATACCACATTTTGTTTATCCACTCATCTGTTGAAGGACATTTGGATTGGTTCCATTTCTTGGCAATTGTGAATAATGCTGCTGTGAGCATTGGTGTGCAAATATCTGTTCGTGTCACTGCTTTCAGATCTTCCGGGTATATACCAAGAAGTGGAATTGCTGGATCAAAGGGTAGTTCTATACCTGGTTTTCTGCATTTTCTTTAATGTCTGACTTGAGACAGCTGGATCCTCAAATCTGCTTTTCCATTCAATCTGTTATGATGTTATTTTGGATGAAGTACATAAAGAAAATCTGGCTTCACACAAATTCTTTTTGGAAAGGGGAGTATTTTAAATAACAATTTCAATAAGTGTGGATATTTTACTTTGATATCTTATCAAAAATATAAAGATAATAGTTCTTCAAGGTTGGTTGCAATGTAGAATCTGAAATCAGTGAGCATCATGTACTCCATTACATTAAAATCCATGGTCTCTCTTGCACTTTGAATGTATCTTTTATCCATGTCTGATTTTATAACCTTATACACTGATCATCTGAAAAATATAGTCTCATTAAGTTACATAGCTCTTCCAAATGTTAACATATTTCCCTTATAACATCAAAAACAGTTCACATTTGTTAGTATCACTACTGTTTTCATCAGAAAGATCTTTAAGTAGTAGAAAATGGTAGCAGATACAAGTGGCTACAAGTTTTCCAAAATCTAATTTTCACTTGAAAGTTCAAATTTTATCATTTGCAACAAATACAATGAATTGTGTTTCTTGAATAACAAGCTTATTTCATTCATTTTAACTACCCAAGTCTGAATAACTGTAGTTTGTTAGCTTTTCTTTCAAGTAAAAGTGGTGTTCCATGAAAAAAGCAGCTAGTGTAGCTCCCCACTCAAACATTTGCACAAGTGCTTTTTCTTGAGACAGCCTTTGTACTTAATGCATACTTTATGCATCATGCTTTATGCATACTTTCCATTGTGCCACACAAAAATATTAAAAATCTTGACTCCTGGGTCAAGATTTAATGTAACTTTTACTACTTCATCAAAAGCATTCTTAAACACTGCTGGTGTTTGTTTTTATTGTGAGTTTGTTATGGGGTGGAATACTATGACTACTAATGGTTTTGTGCCTCTGCTTTGATTCATGCTAAGGTGTCAACAGTTCTCCCCACCATTGTTTTTTTTTGCTATTACTGCAAATGTCAACATAATGGAAAAGTCATACAACATAGCATCTGAGTATTAGTTTTAAAATAGTTTTGACCTTGCCAGACCCATTGGGGTCTGAGAAATGCTGGTCTAGAGATGAATTATAGGACAACTGTCCAAATAACAAGACAAACTATAAGTGCAAGAACAGAGCCAAGCATTCTGGGGTTTGAGATGACAAAAAGGTCTTATAAAATCAGGAAATTGGAGAGGTCTTTTTAAAGTAGAAAGGAGACTTTGAAATTGACTTTAAAGTTAATATTTCAATACGTGGAGAAATTTTAACTGATCATAAATTTTCATGGAGAAACTCTGCTTATTAAATGCAAGGACTCCTGTTTGTTTTTTAAAAAAAAAAAAAACCTCATGTTTTCCTTTTTTATAGTCAACCTTAGATTATGTAGAATAACGAAAGAGAGCAAAAGCTAGATGCTCTACAGTTGATAACTTATAATCTAAAAATCCATAGCGTTTAGTTAGCTAGCTTCATAATGCCTGTGTATTTTTGGTAGCAGGTTTCCTATGTCAGAAGGTTTATGTACGCTAATATTAAAATTAAATAGCTTTAGTGTATACCATAAAGAATACTGGAAAAGAATAGCTAAAATTAAAAATTAATAATGGAAAAATGCATGAAATTTAAAAAAAAATCTTTATTTTCCTAGTCCATGTATTGTGGATTTTGTGGCTCTTAAACTGTATTATATGAATGCATATCCAAATAGATGTTGAAATTGGTAGTTTTTTGTTTTGTTTTTTTTTTGTTGTTCCAGGGAAGTATCTAAGGCAAAAGCGAATTGACTTCCAGCTTCCCTATGACATCCTTTGGCAGTGGAAACACAATCAGGTATGCAGCTTATTTTGTCAGGCTTCATTCTTACATGGTAAAGTGGGGAGAGGCAGGGTATATATATGCAACTCTTCTCTCTTCCTTCTTGTTATATTCTCATCTTGAGTGTTGAGTAGTAGGGACACTATGAATTTACATCCATATTTAATGTGACCTATTTGCCTTTACCCATACTGCAAAATAGCAGTAAGTTCTTGTTTCCCTGAGCAACCTTCTGCTATTATTCTGGACTTTTATTTTGGTAGCAAAGATTCTGTTCTGTAAGAATCCTGTTTGATGCAGATCTCAGTAGAATTTAGATGTACTGCCAGCAGCACTAAGAAATTTCAGGCTTTATTTTCATTGGCTCCTTCCCATCAATTTGAAATTTATTTTTCACATACAAAAGAGATTCTTCTTCCAATGGAAGCAGGGAAATATTGAACACTCTTGTACTTTTAAAAGATCTTAAAATATATTGGCAACTAAAAAATAGGAAGGTGCTGTTTTTCTTTCCTACTTCCCTAATTAAAGTGTTTCTTCCAGTGATTTTTGTATTAAGCTGCAGCCCTCAGGCCCCATAGTGAGAACAACCATTGGGAAATAGAAGTAGCATGCAAATAAACTGAACGGGCTCCTGGATTTTGCCAGAATGCCACCAAATATTAATTTTGGAAACCAAAAGCAATTGATGTTCCACTCTGCTTTCTCTTCTCTGGTGGCCTTTCTTGAATTCTAAAAGGATCAATATGTTAGGTATTTGTCTTGGAAATTTCTTTAAAAATGAAGGGGAGAACCCAAGATGGCAGCTAGGTAAGACAGGGCAAAAAAACACCTCCATGAAAAATACTAGATAAAGGCCAGAAAGTGACCCAGAAGACCAGTTCCAGTGATGCACCAGCCAGACAAGGTCTGCTGAATCCACAGGGACCATGCATTTGGTGAAACTCGGAGTCTACATTCTGAAACGAGTGAGTGAGCCGGTTGAAAGTCTGGCGGCCACGCTGCGGTGTGGGGAAACTGTGGGTTGGCATTTGGAGATGGACTATTCTTTTAAAAAAAAAAAACAAAAAAAACCTGGGACTGACTGCTGATACAACGGTGAGAACCGGCACAGTGAAGCACAGCAGGAGTGGACTCTCCCAACGCCTCGGTGTCTGGCATGGAGGATAGCCCTACCCACACCCACTGCTGATTGTCTCGGGTCCAGGGGGGCAGAGGGGAGCCCAAAGGAGAAAGAAACCGCACCCCTTGTAACTATTTCCCCGGCGCGCTGGAGATGCTCCCGCCCGGGGCTGGACCCACAGCCCAGAGCCATGCCAAGAAACCCAGTGTGACAGGGAGTGATTCCCACAGCACCGCGCATACACCACAATATCAGCCGTGGACAGTGGCCTTTAGGGCACCCACAGCTAATTGTCCCGGAGCTGGGAAGGCGGAGCTGTGTGAAGAGGGGGAAATTAACACACCCCATTCAACCATCTTTACAGCAGTCTGGGAACACCCCTGCACAGCGCGGCAGCCCAGGGCTTCCCTGGAGGGCCGGCGCACACTTGTGACATCGTACAGCCTTCCCTCGGCTGGGGTCCTGGAAGAGCATGGCTGAGAAGGGGAACCCTCTTGGAAATCCCCGGGACCATATGCCAGTGCCAGAGACTTGTGGGTTAGCGGCAGAGACGATCTGTGGTGGGACTGAGGTGAAGGCTTGGACTCATGCAACAGCCTTAAATCTCCAGGAACACCTAGGAGGTTTGATTATTAAAGCTGCCCTGCCTTCCTAATCGCTCAGACACACGCCCCACATTCAGGGCAGACAGCACCAACAACACACCCAAACTTGATGTACCAATTGAACCCCACAAGAATCAGACCCCCACACACCACAAAGACAAAGCTGGGGAGAACAGACTTGAGGGGAATAGGTGACTCGCAGATGCCATCTGCTGGTTAGTTAGAGAAAGTGTACACCACCAAGCTGTAGATCTGACAAATTAGAGATTGGTATTTTATAGAACCTGAAAGAACCCTATCAAGTAAAGCAAATGTCAAGAGGCCAAAAACAACAGAAAGTCCTAAAGCATAGATAAAACCAGATGATATGGAGAACCCAAACCCAAACACCCAAATCAAAAGATCAGAAGAGACACAGTACTTGGCGCAATTAATCAAAGAACTAAAGTCAAACAATGAGAGCATGGCACAGAATATAAAGGAAATGAAGAAGAGCATGGCACAGGATATAAAGGACACAAAGAAGACCCTAGAAGAGCATAAAGAAGAAATGGCAAGAGTAAATAAAAAAATAGAAGATCTTATAGAAATAAAAGAAACTATTGGCCAAATTAAAAAGACACTGGATACTCACAATACAAGATTAGAGGAAGTTGAACAATGACTCAGACCACAGAATGGAAAATGAAAGAACAAAAGAAAGAATGGTGAAAAAATAAAAAAAAAATCGAAATGGATCTCAGGGATACAAGAGATAAAATAAAACATCCAAATTTAAGACTCATTGGTGTCCCAGAAGGGGAAGAGAAGGTCTAGAAAGAGTATTCAAAGAAATTATTGGGGAAAACTTCCCAAACCTTCTACGCAATATAAATACACAAAGCATAAATGCCCAGGAAACTCCAAATAGAATAAATCCAAATAAACCCACTCCAAGATATATTCTGATCAGACTGTCAAACACTGAAGAGAAGGAGCAAGTTCTGAAAGCAGCAAGAGAAAAGCAATTCACCACATACAAAGGAAACAACATAAGACTAAGTAGTGACTACTCAGCGGCCACCATGGAGGTGAGAAGGCAGTGGTGTGACATATTTAAAATTCTGAGAGAGAAAAATTTCCAACCAAGAATACTTTATCCAGCAAAGCACTCCTTCAGATTTTGAGGGAGAGCTTAAATTTTTCACAAACAAATGCTGAGAGATTTTGCTAATAAAAGACCTGCCCTGCTTCAGATACTAAAGGGAGCCCTACCAACAGAGAAACAAAGAAAGGAGAGAGGTATAGAGAAATTTAACAGACATATATGGAACATTGCATCCCAAATCACCAGGACCCACATTCTTCTCTAGTGATCATGGATCTTTCTCCAGAATAGACCATATGCTGGGACGTAAAACAAGCCTCAATAAATTAAAAAAAAAAAAAATGAATTTATTCAAAGCACATTCTCTGACCACAATGGAATACAAATAGAAGTCAATAACCATCAGAGACTTAGAAAATTCACAAACACCTAGAGGGTAAAAATTAGGGAGAGATGAAAACATTCCTGGATAATCAAAAGCTGAGGGACTTCATCACCAGCAGATCAGTCATATAAGAAATGCTAAAGGGTATTGAGCAAACTGAAAGGAAGGGACACTAAACAATTGACTGAAACCACATGAAATGAATATTTCCAGTAAAGATCACATGGTAAATATAAAAAAAAAAAAAAAATGAAGGGACAGTGCTTTGAACATACCCACTGAAAAATGATGGTGGGATTTTTCCAGCAGCTTAATAAACAGTCTAGTTTAGATCAAATTGTTGTTTGTTTTATACTGTACTCCATGGAGAAATCCTAGCAGACAGACTACCTGATTTCTAATACATTCTTGATTGCGATATGATAGCCCCATTTTTCTACCTGCCCTTTATTCACTAAATCAAGTGCCTTAATTAAAATGGGAAATGTTTTGCCCTCTAGTTCCAGCCTGAAAAACCAGAGTAATGATCTTCTTAATTTCATAGTACCTACCCAAACCATCTAAACAAGCTCAGTGCAAGTTTTCCTGATCTAAGAATATACAACATGCTAAAGAAGCAAATAATTCAAAATGCATTTCTTGAAACTGTTAAATGCTTCTTCTGTTGACTCTAGTTCTCTCTTACCCTAATAGAATAAATCACCTTTTATTCCACGGTAAAACATCATCGCACCAAGAGTGTCCTTCAAGCATATCTAACCTAAAAGTGGTGTAAATATTTCCATGTGAGCAAAAGACATGGATAATTTCCATATTTATAGTGATTGGTGCTGTTGTCTGGTATATCAATATTTTTCTTTTTTTCTTCTAGCTATACAAAAAGCCAGATGTCCCCCTATATAAAAAAATCCGTTCAAGTGAGTAACTTGGGGCTATTTTTTCTGCCTCTATACCATCAATGTTCTTCTTAGCCTGGTACTTGAAAAATTATCCTGTATATTCACAGTCTGTTCTTTGCTATCTTCTCAAGATGTCTACGTTGATGTTAAACCCCTTTCTGGTTACGAGGCTACCACCTGTAACTGTAAGAAACCAGATGATGACTCCAGGAAGGGCTGTGTGGATGACTGCCTCAATAGGTAAGGTATAAAACTTATTCCTCTGAAGCATGGGTTTTGGGGTATACGTAAGACACTTCTTTTAGAGGGAAAAGTTAAGTAGTTCTTTGATTTCCCCTCAGGAAGTTACATAATCAGAGATGGATAAAAATTAAGTGATAGGCTGAATAAAGTAGTAAGAGAATGAAATTTAGAGTCTTATATACTGGGTTTAAACCCTCTTACTATTTATGAGATCCAGGGAAACTTATTTAACCCCTCTGATAAAAATAGTACTTCTTTATAGTATTTAATTTGTGAAAATTAAATGAGACAGTTTTCATGGAGTATTAAATATCACAGTCATATGCACTAGCCTCAATATATGGTACTCATACATACTGTGAGGAACTGGAGATGGACAATGGTAGTGTGAGTGGAGAGGAAGGGCATGATATATTTTGGAGGAAATTTTGTTTGATAAACCATTGGCATATAGGGGATATGCACATGATAATTGGGTTGATGTTGTTTATGAGAGATGCTAATGCTATCTTCAGAAATAGAAAGTCTGGAATCTATAACTGGTTTAGAGATAAAAATGATGATTTTGATCTGGGGACACTGAGTTTACAATGACTTTAGATTTCAAATGGAAATCTCTATTAGAGACGCAGGACTAGAGATATAATGATTTTTATTATTGTTGGTTTTATTAATATGAAAATTTACAGCAAAAAAAGAACCAATTAATATCACATCAATACTTCCTAATCCTAATCCTGGCAGGAGGACAGCTGCTTTCCCAGTCTCCAGTGCCTTGTGGGCTCAGGGAGTCGGTGTTTCAGCACTCCTGCTTCAGTGTGCCAGCTGGGAAATTCTGCCTTACTTACATCACTATAGATCTTGTCATTATACATACATGCAGTTTTGCATAGTGGTAATAGCTGTTCAGTGTAATATGCACTGATTTTTTTCACTACTAAATATTTTGTTTATACTTTTATGTGTCCATATGATCCATAAGCTCATCACTTTTAGCACTTACGTAGTCTTCTTTCTTCTGTTTAATCATTCAAATTATTTCCTATGTTTGTTACTAAAAATGACACTAGTATGAAAGTCTGTATAAATTCCTTTATATATATATCTTTAGAGTATATTTTTTGGAAGAATTACCTAGACGAAGTATATGAACATTTATATAATTCTAATTATATACTATGAGATCTCATAAAATACTGTGTTTGAGTCCAAAGTCTTGTTCTTTCTAGTATACCTCACTGTTTATTATATAAACAGAGAGCCTTTTTTTAATAACTTAAAATTGAAATTTGGATATTTAACTTACGTAATTACATTGGTTGTCTTATCATTTTTGTCAGTTATGGGTGTCTCATCTTTCCCTTTGTGTCACTTTTCTTTAAAAAAAAAAAAACTTACCCCTTTTATATTGCCCATTATGGAAAATATAAGAGACTATCTTATTTTACCCATTATGGAAAATATGAGACTGTTTTAGTGTAATTTTCTACAAAAGAACTTTTAGCTTTTATTTGAACCTGTCATTTCTCTAAGATTTTTTTTTTCCTTAAAAATTCATTTCCCTGCACCACTGTTCTTTGTTAATTTGCGTACTTTTTTATTTGTTTTACAGGCAGTGTGTGTATATATATATGTAACTTCTGTCCTTTATTACATTAGGATAGATACAAAATAAGGTTCCATTTCTGTTAAAGTTCAAACCTCAACTGAGTCCTTAACTGCTCAGTTTGAAAAGTAATCACATCTTTTTTCTTGGGCTCCTCTCTCAAACAATTCCTAGGAATCGCCAACATTATTTATAAATTCTATAAATCTTCCGTGGTAGATTCTTATTTCTGTACACCATCCACTCCAAACTCATTGCTGCTCCAGAGCATTCCTCATTCCCTGGCAAAGTTTTGTAATTCATTTCAAGTTGCTTTTCTATCCCTATATCCATTTACCCATAGCATAGACAGAACCTATTCCCTCAGCTCTCTGTGAGGGAAGACATGGTGTATAACAAAACTGAGGCAATATAGACAATGCTTTTTAGGTTTCAACGAACTGGAATAGCTAGCAGTAAATACCTGAAACTATCAAACTACAACCCCGAACCCATGAATCTTGAAGACAATTGTGTAAAAACATAGCTTATGAGGGATGACAACATGATTGGGAAAGCCATACGGACCACACTCCCCTTTGTCCAGTGTATGGATGAATGAGTAGAAAAAGGCGGGGGAGGGGGGCACCCAGTGTTCTTTTTTACTTTAATTGTTCTTTTTCACTTTAATTTTTATTCTTATTGTTTTTGTGTATGTGGTAATAAAGATGTTCAAAAATTAATTTGGGGGATGAATGCACAACTATATAATGGTACTGTGAACAATTGAATGTGCACTTTGTATGACTGCATGGTATGTGAATATATATCAATAAAAATGAATTAAAAAAAAAAACTGCTTAGGGGAAAGTAAAAGTTTAATTCCTTATGAGACTTTTAATGCTACTAGCTGTGATTATTCTCAGGGTTCAAGGCCCTAACTAAACCTCAGAGTCCCTGCCTAACTCCCTCCTAGTTCCTATATAGGCCCTCTTGTGAAGGAGTCCAATTGACTTCCATTTGTCTACCTATGGGAATCTCTAGGGTCTTTCACCCTGTGCTCCAGAAGAGCCCTAGGTTCTTAAATTCCTGGTTCCAAAAAGTAAGGAAGATCCTCTCCTCTCCCTCTATTGCTTCTCTTCTCTGCCCTCAGAGTACTCATTCCTGACCTGGCATAGTCAGTAGTGGGAACATGCATTTACTTCAGGTGAAAACCCCACCCCCACTCACAGTGACTAGTGTGACCCCTAAAGCTGAAAAGTTAATCACACTAGTACATTTCCCAATGACTTATTTGCTCTACCTTAAATCTCACCATGGGAACAACATAGTCTCCAGGCCAGATCTATAGTAGAGAAATATAATTTCTCTGGTTCTTCAAGGACTTTGTCTAGCAAAAGATATTGGCAATTTATATTATTAAATCAAAGACTTAGTTCTTTTATCCATCTGAAGTTTATTGTTGTTTGTGTTATGAGATACTATGAAAATACAGGCAGGGTGTTATGAGCAGAGGGTAACAACTGAAACTGTGAGAATGGATAAGCCTTCTAAAGAAAAGACTAGCAAAGAATGTGCCATGGAAGACAGGCAAAAAGAATTCCTCCAGGAAAAGACAAGAATTGTTATTGGAGAGGTAGGAAATCCAGTAACATACAAGATCAAAAAAGCTAAAAATGAGGACATGCATTTACAAGAGGGGTGTCAAACACAGTCAAAGAAGTAAAGAACAGAGAAAAGGTGGTTAAATTTTAGCAGTAAGGCAGTGTCTCCTTGATAACTTAAGATAATTGTCTACCATGAGTAATCCAATGGATACTTTGTCTGCTCACTGCTCATTATATGTGATCTGATGCTGTGTTTGCCCTTTAGAATAAGGACAGTATTCTAGTGAAGAATAAATCAGATAATGACCCTCAGAAGTATTTTAAAGTGTGAAATGTTACATATTTTCTTTACAAGATTTGTAAGTTGTGATTTTAAATGAAGGTGTTACTTTATTCTACCATTATTTTCTTGATCTTTCCTTATTCTAATAATGCTAAACACCCTTACTAGGATTCCAGACCACATACCAAAACTAAATGGCTCCCACAAAAGACCTAAGAACCCAAAAAAGAAAAGGAGTAGGATATATATGTAACAACTTTCATCTGCTATGTTCAAAAAATTATAGGTTCAGCTATAGTCCAATAGACTGGAAATGTTTCCAATATGGAAATGTTATGCCCAGTAATTAAATATAAAATTCTCATAAAACAAAACATGGGTACATTAAAGCATACATAATGTAAATTGACTTAAAATTATTTCTCTTTTTTCTAGAATGATCTTTGCCGAGTGTTCCCCTAACACTTGCCCCTGTGGTGAGCAATGCTGTAACCAGAGAATACAGAGGCATGAGTGGGTGCAATGTCTCGAACGATTTCGAGCTGAGGAAAAAGGTTGGGGAATCAGAACCAAAGAGCCCCTAAAAGCTGGGCAGTTCATCATTGAATACTTGGGAGAGGTTGTCAGTGAGCAGGAGTTCAGGTACAGTGGTAAATGATGATATTCCAAAAAATGGCAAAAGAACCAGATTATAATGGAGAATGGAAGCTTTGAAATTTACATTCAACTTAATCATTGTCTTTCAATCATTCCTCTTCTTTTCAGGAACAGAATGATTGAGCAGTATCATAATCACAGTGACCACTACTGTCTGAACCTGGATAGCGGAATGGTGATTGACAGTTACCGCATGGGAAATGAGGCCCGATTCATCAACCACAGCTGTGACCCAAATTGTGAAATGCAGAAATGGTAAGGAAGCAGGGGAAGGTGACATCAAGGATCCAGCAGAACAGAAGGCATTGAAGACAGCCAGAGATTGATCTTTCCACAATGTCAGACACCTTACACAAAGCAGCTTAGGCAGTTCCCCATGATGCCATATCCTCCAGGCAGAGAGTAAGCTCCTGCTATTTCTTCTCTCCTTCTAAATACCCACTCCCAGAAAAATACAATAATGATGATAATGGTAATAATACCTAATATATTTTGGATGCTTATTTTGTGCTAGGCACCGTATTACATGGATCATCTCATAATAGTTCATTCAGCCAGTCTTATTACATATTTATTACAGGGATTTGTCACAATGAGAAATAAAAATAAGTGGAATATGAGGTCCCTTCCCTCAAATAGATTAGAATCTAATAGAGAAGATAAAAAGTACATCTAAAAATTTCAAAAAAGATAATAGGATAGTATGAACAACTTTGTAATTTTTTTAATTGAAATGTAATTCACATACAGTGAAATGAACAGAACTTAAATGTACATTTCTATCAGTTTTTGCAAATGTATACACCATATAACCCACACCCCTGAGTCATTACCCCCATCCCCAAAGCAGCCACTGATCTGATTTCCGTCACCGTAGATTAGTTTTGCCTATTCTAAAACTTCATGTATATCTACCCTTTTGTGTCTGGCTTCTTTTACTGAGAAGATATCTGACAAAGGATTTGCTTTTATCTAGAATCTACAAATCAGTAAGAAAAAGATAATCCAAAAATAAGTTTTTTAAAAAGTCACTTAAAGAGAATGTAAAAATGGCCAATAAAGATACGAACAGGAACTAATGTCATTGGTCATCAGAGAACTATTAGTTAAGCCACATTAAGAAACCAATACATACTCTCCTAAATGGCTGAAATTAAGGTATGGAGCAACATGAACAGTTAGATGGCTAGTGGGAGCATAAATTGGTATCACTACTTTGGGAAAATGTTTGGGAGTGTGTACTAAAACTAAATATACCCAGTGACCCAGCATTCTCGTTCTTAGATGTGTTTATGTTCAGAAATAAGTGTTTATGTTCAAAAGACATGAACAAAAATGTTCCTAGAAGATTTTATTTATAATAGCTAACACCTGCAAACAATTCAAATGTGGATCAACCATAGAATGGATATATAAATCATGATATATTTATACATATAATACTGCACAGCATTGAAAAGGCCAAACTATTGATAAGTGCAACCATAGGGTAACACTGAGTGAAGGAAGTCAGGCATTCTGTAGAGTATAGCCTATTGGACTCCGTTAACAGGCAAATCTAATCTGTGGTGATTGAGGTCAGAATAGTGCAATCCTTCATGAGCAGGCTACTAACTAGGAAGAGAGGAGAACTTTCTGGGGTGTTTGAAATGTTTTGTATCAGGATCTGGATGTGGTTGCACAGTTGTATACATATGTAAAAAAATTCAATGAGCTGTACACTTAAGATTTACATACTGTATGTAAATTATACCAATTTTTTTTAATACATAAGACATAATATAATCAATGTTATGGACTCTGGTATAGTCCCGGGTCTGGCCAGTTCTTCTGGAAAGGGTCAGATAGTAAATATTTTAGATTTTGTAAGTCACTGGGTCTCTGATGCAACTGCAACTACTCAACTCTGCCATTTTAGTGCAAAAGTAGCCATAGACAATATGTAAACAAATGACTGTGCTCCAGGAAAGTTTTTATTACAAACAAGGGGTGGGGAATTGGCCTGTTGGCCCTAGTGTGCCAAGACTCCTAGTATAGACTAAAAATGCTTTCTGAATTCAGGAAAAAAGTGTACCAAGAACTGGAGATATTAGAGAAGGTTGCATAGGATAATGTAGGACCCAAACTAAACTTGAAAAAAATGATATTGGCAAGGGAGCAGGAAGGAGGAGAAGCTGTGGAGTCAAACAGCCTGGGTTTTAATCCCCTGCATTTGAATGTCATTTAATTACTATATGACTATGAATCCTCCCTGAGTCACAAATACCGCATATATAAAATGGGGATCATAATACCTATCTCATAGTGTTGTTTTGAGGATTAATGAAATAATCTATTATCAGTATGGCATAGTGTTTAAGATTTTGAAGCCAGTCTGCCTTGATATGAAACCTGATTCCCTCCCTTATTAGCTGTTTGTCTCTAGGCAAGTTACTTATGCTCTCTGTGCTCCAGTTTCCGCATCAATAATATTGGGTGATACTATTACCTAATAATAATACCCAATTTCATACAGTTATTGGGAGGATTAAATAAGCATTTTAATACAGCTAAATGCTGTAATTAATATAACAAGCATTCAGTATTACCTAGAATAATAATATTATTATATAAAACACCTAAAATAATAATGATTAATAACTTACATATAAGAACAAGAGAGACATTCATGTACTTGTGAGAAAGACAGAGATCAGTAGGAACTGGAAGATTTTTTGTAGGTAAGCAGTGGGAAAGAATTTTTATTTATTTGATAAGTAGACTACAGCCATATTACGGAGAGACTTTGAATATCAAACAGGAAGAAAATAAGACTTATTGTAATTATCAACATAATACAGGTTTTCAAGGAAACTGATTAAGAACTATTCATCTGGCAGTATTATGCTGGATGGGGGATGGATAGAATGGAGACAAGATTAAAGGTGGGGAGATTGGCCAGAAATTCTTACAGTAATACCAAAACACAGTCATAATAAGAATCTGAAAATAGAATGATTGTGATCAGAATAAAGAAATAACAAATGTAGAAAAGTAGTTCATGGAAAAAATCATTAGAACTCAGTAATTTGATACAGAAACAAAGGCAGTTTTGAAGTCAGTTATTGTATTCTAGTTTTCAAGTATGGTATTAAGGATCCCTGTCTTTTTAACTCTGTTCTTTTTTCTCTTTGTAGGTCCGTTAATGGAGTATACCGGATTGGACTATATGCTCTTAAAGACATGCCAGCTGGGACCGAACTCACTTATGATTACAACTTTCATTCTTTTAATGTTGAGAAACAGGTAAAAATAATAAGCTGAAGAAGGAGGTTGAGCTTTGTTGCTCAGAGTGGGGCTTTCAGTAAGCATTACCAACTCGTGTCTGTTGAGAAGTACATGGGAAATGAGTTTTTCACTCTTCATTCCATCTCACTGGGATTGATAGGTCTTAGTTAATCCTGCAGAACTCTGAGAAGAGAGATTGCCCATTTTTGGTCTCCAGTCAGTTAACTTTTCTTGCCAAGAAGTTTTCCTGAAGTTTAACATTTGTTTTCTACTACAGTGGAAACCCATTTCTATTTGCTATACTCCCAATCAGTTACTTTCCTCTTTATGAAAAGCCCTTGTTCAGACTTAATGTTAGGTGCCCAAGCCCTCAGGCATCCAGAGTGCAGACTAAAAGAACTATACTCTTTCCCTTTAAAGCAACTGTGTAAGTGTGGCTTCGAGAAATGTCGAGGAATCATCGGAGGCAAGAGTCAACGCATGAATGGCCTCACCAGCAGCACCAAAAGCAGCCAGCCTATGACTACACATAAAAAACCTGGAAGGTCAAAAGAGAAAAGGAAGTCGAAGCATAAGCTGAAGAAAAGGGTGATTAATCATTTCATGACTTTCCCCCAAACAGCTGCTTAGAGGCAATTATTTAGAATAAGGGTAGCATCTTTAGAGTGATTTTAATATTCTTGGAGGTGATTTCTGAATGATCTTGTTTTTCTGTACTCTGACCCATCTGCTTTTCAGAGAGGCCACCTCTCTGAGGAGCCCAGGGAAAACATCGATACCCCAACAAGATTGACGCCCCAGTTACAAATGAAGCCAATGTCCAATAGAGAGAGGTAAAAAGATTTTCTTACTTGAGTTAATCATGTAATTTTCTTGTCAATTTAAAAAATTGTTATATATTTTTATAGTTAAGCCTCTTCTTTATACAAGCATTCTTAACCAGGTGTTCAGGGGATCTGTGACCTTTGATGAGGAAAAACAAATACAACTTTATCTTCCCTAATTTCCAACTGAAATTTAGCATTTCCTTCAATTATGACTACAGGCAAAAGCAAAATCATTTCATTTTAGCAGTATCCATGACTTTGTCACCATTAGAAATCAAAGGTATTTTCTTATCACATTACACAGTGTTAGAGATATCTCAAGATATCATTTGTGCTCACTAATACCGCAAAATTACTTTGGTTGTTAGAACCCACTACTAGTTCTTGTCATTTATGTGTTAAGAATTAATGTGTATTTCTTTCTTTTTTGTTTTTAAACTATAGAGACTATTTCATTTACTGCAACTAATGCTTTCTGAGCCCCTACTCTTTGCCATAGGGGCATATTAGACCCTGGAGAATATAAATGTAAATAAGAAACGGTTCATACCTCTAGTAAATTTGTAATCTGTACAGGTTTCTTCCTTCTAAATAAAGCCTGAGCCAGAATGGAAAACCATCTCTGTAATATATGACCTCAGGCCCATAGCTGTATCCCACAAAACCATGGATATACTTTTTTTTTTTTTTTTTTTTTTGGAGACAAACACTTCCCTTCCCTCACCCCCACCTTGCCCTGCAACCTCTAATCTGCTTTCTATCTGGGAAGATTTG
Source organism: Choloepus didactylus (assembly GCF_015220235.1). NCBI lineage: Eukaryota > Metazoa > Chordata > Mammalia > Pilosa > Megalonychidae > Choloepus > Choloepus didactylus. The sequence goes on from NC_051308.1 coordinate 110,180,141, forward strand.
GTATTTCTAGCCATCTCTTTGTAGTGATATCATACAATTTTTGTCCTTATGTGGCTTGCTCATTTTTATTTCACTGAACATAATGCTTCAAGGTTCTTCATGTTATACCATGTCTCATAAAGTTATTCTTTCTTATGGCTAAATAATATTCTGTTGTTTGTATATACCACATTTGGTTTATCCATTCATTTGTTGATGGACTTGTTTTCACCTTTTGGCTATTGTGAATAATGTTACTACAATACAGGTATGTTTGAGACCCCATTTTCACTCTCTTTGAGTATATACCAGAAGTGGAATTGCCAGGTCATATGGTAGTTCTGTATTTAACTTTATTGATTACCACAGTGGCTGTACCATTTTACATTCCTACCAACAATAATATATGTTTCTATATCACAGATTTGGCTTTTTTAAAAATATATCTTAAAATCTCTTATTTCAATATACTTGATTTCCTTCTAATCCTTTTTATTTTATTTTGTTAATTTAAAACATTGTTCAGCAAAGGGTTAAATAGGCTTCTTCAGCCTGCCAAAGAGATCAGTGACACAAAAAGGCTAAGAATCCTTATTTTGTTGATATATTGCCAGAGCAACAAAAAGAATCTTCTGTGGTCATTTCTGCTCTTCCCTATGTTCAGATAAGATTTGTCCCCTGTCAGAAGTGAAGTGAGTATGTCTTCTATTTTTCAGATGTTCTTGGGACATGTTCCATAACCTCCCTGACCACACACTTGAACCTCTCAAAAAAAGTCCATCCTTATTTATAATCTTACTATAATTTTAGCCCCTTAGTCCTATTTCATTCTAAGTTATAGACATTTCAAACTAGTGGTTCTCAACATTGGCTGCATATTAGTCTGGAAAGCTTTTAAATAATCCCAGTGCTTAGGCCACACCCCAGACCACTAAAACCAGAATTTACAGAGGTGGGACCCATATGTCAGTAGTTTTTAAAGCCCTCTGGGTGATTGTAATGTGCAGCCAGGGTTGGGAACTATAAAATTAGATTAATCTGCTTCATTTTATTGAGATGCATAGTTTGGTGATTTATCCAACATCAGATGTAATTTTATATATTTTTATATATTCTAGGGTAAAAAATTCAAATGAAGTCATCAAAATTCTATAGTGTCAGTCAAGATTCACATAACTCATTTATGTTAGAGATCCATGTGGAAGCGTTGTACTGAACAAAGTCTGCCCAACCCATACTTCATGTTAGCATCTTCCTTTAGAAGTTGTACAAATCTCCATAAAGCAGCTCATGCTGCTTTGGTAGCCACAATTTTTGCAGCCATTTGCCAGATGTTTCTGATTAATGTAGGAAAATGTTATATGAAAAGAATCAAAATGCAAAATTAAATATCTCAATTATGGGGGAAAATGGATTAAAATAAGATCTAAATAGAAATTCATTAAAATGTCATTAAGGGTATTCTGTGAGTACCATATTATAGATGATTTTTGTGCCTTCGATCTGTATTTTCCATTTTTTATAATTTTAAAATAAAGAAAAATCATCTAGAAGAAATGATGAATGATGTTTTTTATCTTGTAAAGTATGCCCACTTAATACAGTCAGGGTGGTCCCTGGGAACTAAAAAACAATGTTTTCCCCATATATAATTTTCTTTACAACAGCTCAATTCACTAATAGTATTCATTTATATCATCTAACAGTGGCTTGCATAGAATAGTCATATAATAAATACTTATTGAATTAATGAATAAAAAAGCTCCCTTCTTCCTTCCTTGCAGAAACTTTGTCTTAAAGCATCATGTATTCTTAGTCCGAAACTGGGAGAAGATTCGGCAGAAACAGGAAGAAGTAAAGCACACCAGTGACAATATTCACTCAGCATCATTATATACCCGCTGGAATGGCATCTGCCGAGATGATGGGAACATCAAGTCTGGTAAAGCCTGGAAAGCATTCCAATTGATTCCATAACATTTTCTAAAAGTGATTATTACTTTTTTTTAAAAAAAATCGGTCTATTCAAAGATTCGTTTTAGTCTGGACCAAAATGTTAGGATCCAAACATAAAAGCATCAAATAAATAAGCATTAATCAGTAATATTCCCAGCTCTTTAACTTCTCTGTCTCTCCTCTAGGGAATAGGAAGAAACCCTCTTCACCAGCCTCCCAAACATCATGCTCAGCAGTGAAAGACTTAAAAATTTCTTACTAAAATCAGTAATGAGATGATGCCCGCTTTCATCACTGCTATTCAGTACTGTACTAGAAGTTCTTGCCAATTTGAAGACCTTTTCCCCCACTTTCAGATCAGGACTCTACACACAGACTTTCAAATTTCCTTTTTCCTAACCTTCATGAGTTAATAATGTTAATAGCACTCCTGAATTCAGATGTCTTACCCAGAACAATTGAAAACAGGGTGAATGTCGTGTCCAAGCATCCTTTGTAACTGCAAAGTCAGTGTTCAGAAAATCATGCTCATGGTCTTTTCTTTCCTTCTTCCCCTCAAAAAGTTGAAGCCTTCTCCCTGATGTAGTGTACACTAAAAGAATGTCTAAGGGAGTATGCTGAGTGGGAACTAGACAGATTACCAGAAATTTGTCCAGAATCTCATATCCTTTCAGTGATTTGATTGGTAGAGAATCTTTGAATTTATAACTCAACTAATTCAACTGTTCTGGTAATAACAATAACAAGTACTGAGCTAATCACATTAAAAGCATTATCTCACTTAATCTGCACCAGTACCTCATGAAGGAAGTGTACTACCACTATTCCCATTTTATAGTTGTGAAACTGAGACACAGACAGATTAAGTAACTTACTGAGGGTCACACAGATAGCATGTAGTAAAACTAGAATTTTAAATGAAGACAGACTGATTTTGAATCTCAGACTTCCACCTGCTACACTGTGTAGTAGTTAAGATCTCTCTTAACTTGCAGGATTTGCCTCTCTGGTTGTTTCTTAATTTTGCAGTAAGGAAAACTCCATGCTCACTAATTTACTTAATGCCTCAAAAGAAATACAGTACAAATGGCAGCAATTCATTGGATAAGAGAAAGCCATATAGAGTGCCTCTTCTCCTGAAATTAATTTTAACTTTATCCTTCCAGATGTCTTTATGACCCAGTTCTCCGCCCTGCAGACAGCTCGATCTGTTCGAACGAGACGGTTGGCAGCTGCAGAGGAAAACATTGAAGTGGCTCGAGCAGCCCGCCTAGCCCAGATCTTCAAAGAGATTTGTGATGGTATCATCTCTTACAAAGGTGACCATAGCTGTCCCAGATTTATTCTTCTTACCATTTGCTTAATTTTAATCATATCATCTACTCACACCTGAGATACTGAAGACCCAGAACAAGTGATAGTTTAGGATGGGAATTTACAAGGCTCTTTAGGTCTCAAAGTCTAGAATTGTAGGACTGATTACAGTCTTCTGTGATTATTGTGGGTTTTTTTAATCTTTTTATTGTTAAATATAACATATATACATAGAAGTGATAACTTTCCAAGTACAATTTAACGAGTATTTAGAGAGCAAATTTCAAAAAATATTATAGCTTACAGTTCCACAGTTTCAGTTATTTCCTTGTTATGAAATATAACATATATACAAAAAGGTATAGCTTTCAAATTACAATTTAGTAGCAATAGAACAAATTTCAAAGGATGCTATGGATTATAGTTCCACCATTTCAATTGTTTCCTTCTAGCTATTCTAGTACCCTAGCAACTAAGAAAAAGAAAACTGTATAAAGATTCAGTATTCATAATCCTTTGTTAAATTCCATCTTGTCTGTTGCTACCCCTTCCTCTAGTTTAATCACTTTTCCTGTCTTCAGGGATGTCTAGGCAGTGACCACCCTAACCTGTTCATGTTGAAAAGGGGTGTCAACTTTATGAGCAAAGGGGACACATCTAGTTGATGTTCTTTGAAGAGACTATTGCCTCTGGGTTTTGGGGCTTAGCTGGCATAGGAGCACTTTAAAGGATTTAAGTCTCTGAAGAATAAACTTAGTGAGTGGAACTTTTTATAGAGTCTAAGATAGGGATCCAGGCATTCCTTAAGGTTTTCGAAACTATTGTTGACTTGGGCTTATCATATTGTGGTCATTTGGCATATCTAGGTGAAGCTTGCATAGGAGTAACCTCCAGGACAGCCTCTTGACTATTTGAACTCTTAGCCACTAAAACCTTATTTAGTTGCCTTTCTTTTCCCCCTTTTGATCAAAAAGGCACTCGGAATCCCTCAATGCCAAGGTCATGCTCATTCCCAGAATCCACATCCCACATCGCCAGGAAGGCTCATTCATCTTGGGGGTCCTGTCCCATGTCAGGGGGGATGGGATTATTCTTTTTAAATCCCTAAATCCTTCAGGTCAAATCCTATTATACTTAAGTCAGTTTTTTTGTGTTGTGTTAGAATTCTACCATAGTTACTACTATATTTAGAAATCCCAATTTTAAGCTGTAGGATAGGAAGTTGATACAGGTCTCTGTTGTGGATATAATTTCTCTGAATGAAGCAATGAATTAGCAAGTTAAGAAAATAAGTATTATGAATATATTCCATCAGTGGTACTTAACGTTTTTTGATTGACAGATCACTTTGAGAATCTAATTAGTGCTTTCTCCAGAAAAATGCATATACAGAATTTTGCATATGTTTTGGAAAGTTCGCAGCCCTAAGAACCCCTATATTAAGGAAAAGGAGATCAACTTCCAAGACAATTTCCATTTACTTTAAAAGAGTTTCACGCAGACACCTTTGTCTTCTTCCTTTTCTCTTCCAAGACATGTCTTTTAGGTGTGCTTTTGGAGGGGAAAGGGCAGGGGGAGGAAAGGGTTTTAAATTGGGGTTAGGTTGTTTGGTAAATGGAAGTCACTTTTTCTGATCAGGAAATTGGGGAATGTTGAAGATGAGAGATTTTGACAAATTGTTGCTTTTTGCCATCAGCCTTGGCTTGTCTCCCTTCCTTTCCCTAAATTCTGAGGAATTTGGTTCTTTCTTTCTCTTTTATTTCTCTATCTAATGTGTGTGTGTGTGTGTATGTGTGTGTGTGTGTGGTATATTAGTGCCTTTCTTGCAGTTTTGTTAACCTAAGGAAACAGAAAGAAAGGTGTGGGCTGATCTCCCCTAAAATTTAAAATTTTGTGCACCCATTCCCTTTACATTCTCAAAAGGTCACTGTCTCTGCATCCTCTCCTAGCTCCATCTGATCTAGCAAAAAACTTCAATAGATATATCTACCATTATCACTGCATTCTGGGCATGAAATAAGAAGCTTTTCCTCTCTGTGTAGAGAAATTGCCAGAAAGTATCAGTAAAATGTCAAATGAGAAGTAGCCCACAGCACTCATTCTATTTTCAGAATAGAAAGTACTTGTTACATAAAAATGAATTCCAAAAAATTTTCATAATACTAAATTATTCATATCTGGAATTCAGTTGAATCCAAACCAACAGAATAATGTTCACTATGGGCCATTAAAGAGAACTAGAAAACATCTTTTGGTTAAGATGATCTTTTTGCTATAATAAGATTTATTGAGCAGGAATTTGCCCTTTACAGCCCTGCTTACCACAGTAATTTTCCATCCTCTCATTCTTCATAGGAAGTTGTTCCCATTACCAACCAACATTTACTACATTTCAAGAATATACACTATATCTTTCATATCCCAGGCAGTCTTGAAGGTACCTTCTGATCCCTGTCTTTACCCACATTTCTGAAACTCCGTGGATTTGTTTCTAACTTTTAATTTTGGGGATTCTACTTTTTCAGTTAGGACCTAATGTTTGCCTGCCTTGTACTCATATTTTATAGTTCTTTTAATAAACCTTACATTCTTTTATAGATTCTTCCCGGCAAGCACTGGCAGCTCCCTTGTTGAACCTCCCCCCAAAGAAAAAGTAGGTTCACATTTGTGGAAATCATCTGAATTTTGGAAAAGTACTAAGTGCACTAGATTGACACCCTGGATTTCTGTTACAGGAATGCTGATTATTATGAAAAGATCTCTGATCCCCTGGATCTCATCACCATTGAGAAGCAGATCCTCACTGGTTATTATAAGACAGTGGAAGCTTTTGATGCTGACATGCTCAAGGTCTTTAGGAATGCTGAGGTACTTTTCAAACACAGATGTAATAAGTTTGTCCTAAAGAGAATCATTCTAGAACTTCAAGATTTTTACCCTCTTCTTTTATCAACTTTCATACTTCTGAAAAGTCAGACAATATTACTGAGTACCCTTGGAATGTTACAGTGTGCTATTGTAGTAGAATCCTTAAAATCAAGATATTCATATGACTAGAATGGAAGGCTAGTTAATACCCCCCCCACACATAAAGCAATTTTTGTGAAAACCTAATTTAGTACTGAACCTTTGTATTCACATTTTATAGATATTTTGCTGTATTTATGGTATATGAGCAGCTTCTGTCCTCAAGACACTATGAACATATGAAATGCACAAAAATATGGATAGATGAATAGTTAGAAATATATCAAGGATGGAATTGAGGGGTATTATGTTAATATATTGTAAAATAAATGAGGTTCATTGGAAAGAAAGTGGTCTTGAACTGATTTAAAGAAGAAGATGGGCTATTGCATGGTACATGAAAAGGAGAAAATTATCAGTGATTTTAAATACCTTGGAAAGATATTTGAAGGAGAAGAGAGGCTACTAGGTAAAAAACAAAATAAGAGAGAAAAACAGACAAGTTGAAGAAGAATTAGAGCAATCTTGAGTTACAGCATGCTTACTTTATACTGAAACCCCTACTTCTACGTACATTCACAGTCTGTAGTTCTGTCTCTGATGTCTGCAGGACAGAAGTAAATGGAGAGCTTCTACACCCAGCATTATGCTTATGATATTAATTCATATTTTGTGGTCACTGTGTATTTGATCTACTGGATAGGATGTCCTGTGACAAGAATTGAATGACAGAGCAATAGAATGGATGGGAAAATTATTATGCAGTTTGTAATTTCAATTCATTTTAGTTGTTTAAATTAATTGTTATTGACTGCCTGGAACTGTATATGATGCTATTGAAAATCTGTTAACCAAAATGAGAGGGTGAAGAAAATCATACTACCTCTTCAGGTATACTTTTAAGCAAAATTGAGAAGGCCAAACATGATTTCATTTTTCTGCTTTCTTCAGAAGTACTACGGGCGTAAATCCCCAGTTGGGAGAGATGTTTGCCGTCTACGAAAGGCCTATTACAATGCCCGGCATGAGGCATCAGCCCAAATTGATGAGATTGTGGGAGAAACAGCAAGCGAGGCAGACAGTAGTGAGACCTCGGTCTCTGAGAAGGAGAATGGGCATGAGAAGGACGATGATGTTATCCGTTGTATCTGTGGCCTCTACAAGGATGAAGGCCTCATGATTCAGTGTGACAAGTGCATGGTAAGGAGGGTCAGGAGGTGAGGTAGAAGCCTGGCTCTGCCGAGCATGAGAACCATAATCAAAGAACAAGCCCCTTGTCTTCTTTTGGCTTGGCTTGACAGGATTTTAGAAACTATAACCCAGCCTATCCCTCACTATTCACCATATTATCTTTCCCCTTTTTAAAATTTCTCTTTCATTTTATCTTTCTCTACCTCTCATTCCTTCTGTCTACTTTCCACTGTACACGTCTCATCTCATCTGGATCACAGAATGATAGTATTTAGGATAGTGCTTTACCTTGAAAAACATTGTAGTGCACTACATACAGTATTAGTACAGATAGAGTACAATATATAAATATTCTTAGGGCTTCTGATGGAAGAACCAAGGCCTTAAGCCCTAGTATCCCCACTTAATACATCTGAACTTGTTACCTTATATGTAAAATGGGGCTAAGTAACTCACAGGATTGTTGGGAGGATAAAGTTTAGTCGAGGGTAAATGAAAAAGATTGTAAGAGTAAAGCCTTTCATGATAGCTGTATTACTTAATAAGTAGCAGTTTGGTATTATATTCCTTTGTTCTTCTATTCTCCATCTCCTCATTTTATTTCTCTATACATTGTGAACCAATCTAGATATTTGCACATACAAATAAGATATCTTCAGGTCATCATTCTTTTTCCCCCTATTTTGCCATTTATCTCTTAATTTGTCACTCATCTACATGAGCCTTCATGTTTTCCTTCACCCTTTCCAGTTGCTAAGTTTTTTATTTTGATTCCTAGCCCCCAGGACTTCTCTCAGTAAGTCTAAAGCCCCCTAAATAGCACCTTTTTTCTCAGGTATGGCAGCACTGTGACTGTATGGGGGTGAACTCAGATGTGGAGCACTACCTTTGTGAACAGTGTGACCCAAGGCCCGTGGACAGGGTAAGCTGCCTCTGATAAATACATTCTAATCTATAATTAGGAGATGTAGCACATGGTATCTTATCTTCTCTGCACCTGCTGCACAGAATATCCTTTGGTAAATTGCTCAGCCTCTCTGGGACTCATTTTCTTAAACTTAATAATTCTGCCCTTCTTTTCTCAGGAGTGTGATCAAAGAGAAAATAAAATACTTAGAAATCTATGGAAGGAAAGGTACTATATAAAACTAAGGTTTTTATAAATACTATCAACTATCTATAAAAGAAGTAACTTGTAAAATCCAGAACTCAAGTGCTCTAAATATCATGTATGTTAAACAGTGTTTAATAGTGAAAAGAGCACTGGACTCAGAGTCAACCAAAGTTAGTCTTGCAACCACTTTACAGATTAGTTAACAATCTTAGAGAGTGTGGGTGATTTGCCAAGTTATTAAATGAGTTCTTATCTTGGTTCTGCCATATTTATTTGTGTAATCTTGGGCAAGTTACCTCTATAAAAGGAGGGGTTTAGGCAGTATTTCTTAATAGTGGTGATGTTGTCATTTTGATGGACAGTTCTTCATTGTTAGGGACGCATTGCACAATGTTTGGCTTCCCTGGCCATTAAATGCCAGTAGCATCCTCCACTCATTGCCATCATCAGTGTTGCCCTTCACACATTTTCACATGCCCCCTTGATGGCAAAGAACAACCACATAGTGCATCCATCATAGAACATAATTTGGAATATTTAGTCTGTCATTGTTATCACTTTTCCAGTTTTAACAACTCTAGTTGCTTTAATCTTTTTTTTCATATCTGTGGCACATTGAAATGAATAGATAGTAAGTCTTCATTGGTTGGGAATTCTAGGCTTTATTTCTTCTCCTCTCTTGAATAGAGCTAAGTAGGCTGAATATAGTTTCAGCCCTTATCTATTGGCTTTCTGCTCTTATCAGGAGGTACCCATGATCCCTCGGCCCCACTATGCCCAACCTGGCTGTGTCTACTTCATCTGTTTGCTCCGAGACGACTTGCTACTTCGTCAAGGTGTGTACCCAGGCGCTGACCCTACTTGTCAAAGCTGACCTTTCTGAGTAGTCATGGGTATCTGCTGTCTTTATAATAGTCTTTATCACCATATGGCCCCTAATAGTCATAGAAGGTAGGTTTTTATATCCTATAGTCATGCCTTATCTACAGCACCCCTCCACCAAAAAGAACTAATTTGGAGAGATGGGGTGTTATAAAGCTATTTTTTTATAATGCATCTAAGAAAATTTATTATCAGATCCATATAGAAATATTAACAAGAAGGCATGTTTCTGTTGAATTATTTAACAATGTTGTCCTGTTGTACAGCCAAGAGATGTACACATATCAAAATGGAAATATGAACATATCTGCATACATCCCTCCCCCTGTACTTCCTTCTGCCCCTCTGCAGCCACCTTAATGAACAAGTCCTGATGCATACTGCTCATAAAGCTAATTTAAGATTAGGAAAGACCTATAGGAAATTCAAGAGCTGGAGGATCTCTCTCATGTCATTCATACTCTAGAATTGACTGCCATCATCATTAGACAGGTGGTTTTAGCAATATTTTATACTGTCTCAGATTATGTAAGTTCCTTCTATGTAGACCTTGGGTCAGACAAATGAATGCCTAACAAAATTCATGCAATAATTTTAACCCCCTCCTGTGTTCTCTGCCTTCCTAGGTGATTGTGTGTATTTGATGAGGGATAGTAGGCGCACCCCTGATGGCCACCCAGTCCGTCAGTCATATCGACTCTTATCTCACATTAACCGAGATAAACTTGACATCTTCCGCATTGAGAAGCTTTGGAAGAATGAAAAGTATGTGTTGAGGCTCTATCTCATTCTTCCAGCTCTGCCTTAGCAGAACAGAGCTGAATATTTACCAGATTCTTACTACGTCAACTAAACCTCTCCCTTTTCTTTTTTACTTTTTCAGAGAGGAACGGTTTGCCTTTGGTCACCATTATTTCCGTCCCCATGAAACCCACCATTCTCCATCCCGTCGGTTCTATCACAATGAACTATTTCGAGTGCCTCTCTATGAGATCATTCCCTTGGAGGCTGTAGTGGGGACCTGCTGTGTGTTGGACCTTTATACATATTGTAAAGGTAAATGATCTGGCTATTTAAGAAATGACCTGCTGATCCCCTACTCATTGCTCTACCATTGCCGTCTCTATTTTTAATAAGGGATTCTCCAAAGCAAGCTATTTTATTTTTTCCTCCTTTTAGCTAGTGGTTGGTGCTCAATAAATGTTAATTCTTATTTTGTCTTTAAATTGTTAACATTTTTAAATAACTGCTATGTACCTAGCACTTCATTGGGATTTGCCAGGAAAAAAGTTTCTTCACTCACTCATTCCAAAATCCTGAAGACCCTCATCAACTCTTTTTTTTTTTTTTTTTTTTTTTAATTAGTTTTATAAGCTTCACAGTTTAACAGTGTAGGCTATGGAGTCAGACAATCTAATTTCAAATTCCAGCTCCACCATTTTTACCTATGTGCCTTTGGGGAAGTTACTTAACCTCTTAGTTTTCCTACTGAAATTGGGAATTTGCATCTACCTTAGAGAGCTTTATAAAGATTAAATGAAATAGTCTATGAAAGCAGATAGCCCAATTTATTACTCACCATGAAAGCTGCATGTATATTAGTTGTCATTATTAGCAAACTTGGAGTTTAATAGCCTAACTCTTTCTCTTAGTACTATAGGAAAATAGTCCAGAAGACTACATATTCCCTTCAGGACTGACAAACTGCTTGGAGCTCTGTGACACTGTTGACTCCTCCTTTCCCCAATTAAAAAGTTTCATTTCCTATTGTTTTCCTCCTTTATACTTCCATTCTTTTGTCATAACTCCCCCATAATATGCTCTCTTTTTCCCTCAAAATATTTTCCCTGTAGTACTCACATAATCTCCACTTCTGATTTCTTTTTACCCTTTGTATGCCCTTCTACTCTTTTATTCTCTTTTTCCTTTTCTTGACACTGGTGTCTGGGATTTCTCCTTTCTCCTGCAACCACCAAATGCTCAGTTGTTTTGCCCCTTGAAATAGCTAGTGTTTCCCCCTTAGGGGTCTGTACTGCGCTAGCTGATTTCCCAGTCCTATCTGGGCAGCTCAAGGTAAGGGAGAGAGAAGTAGGAGGTTCCTTACCAGTGTTTGAACTCATAGGGCGACCCAAAGGAGTGAAGGAGCAAGATGTGTACATCTGTGATTATCGACTTGACAAGTCAGCACACCTGTTCTACAAGATCCACCGGAACCGCTATCCTGTCTGCACCAAACCCTATGCCTTTGATCACTTCCCCAAGAAGCTCACTCCCAAAAGAGATTTCTCAGTAAGTATTCCTCCTCTCTTAAGAGTATGTGTCCAGATAGTCTGGTCTCATATATGGAATTCACAGAGTGGCTCTGTGCTTTTTCATCCTGTTTCCATCCGAAATGGTGGAAATCTTTGTCTCTATTTGGGACATTTTAAATAGCATAAATACATTTATTCTGCATTTCCTCACATAGCCTATGTCTCAGGAAATTGTTGATTATGTTTTTACAACTTAATGGAAGTTTTCCTCTTTTATTACCCCTGTTATCTTTCCTCAGTCTTTGCCCATGAGCCCATATCTGTTGTTTTTTTTGTTTGTTTCTTTGTTTCATTTTGTTTTTCACACCCACAGTTTTACAAAGCAAGAAGGGACAGCAAGAACCCTGAGAAACATTTGATGAAACTATTTCAGTGCTTTTTCTTTTTATCCCTAGATTAAAACTGTAATACATAATTATTTAAAATTTGAAAAGTATAGGAAATAACCACTGTTAACATTTTGGTGTATTCATTTTCAGCCTTTTCCTGTGTATTTTTTCTTTCAAATTATTGTAAACATACTCTGCCAATTATTTTGTGCCATTCACCATTCCATAAAGATTTTGGTCACCCATCTCTGTTTGCTATAATGAAACCCTGGGCTGAGCTCATCATCTTTGGGTCTTCTATTAGTGTGCCTCTAAGAATTTATACTTATGATCCTGGAATTCTTAGAAATAGTCTAACCAGAAAGTAAACCTTTATAGTCCTAATTTTAATTCTTTTTTTTTTTTTTTTTTTTTTCTGGGGAACGGGGAATGGTGGGATTTCTCCAAACAGTATTTTGTCTTCCCACTACCAGGTCCCTAGACTTCTTTGCTCTTGCTTTCTCTATCAGCAGTGGAGTGCTCACTGATTAGTTACGAAATCCCAACTTTAACTACTTAAAAGGTGGGGTGGAGCAGAGAGGACTGTGAGCTTATTCCTTCCGTCTTTCTAGGTTTACAAACACAAAAATACCACTGTAGCCAATAGATTGATAGAAGTACTGAACTTCTGATGGTAAAACACAATCCCCGAGCTTGTAAGGGCTTTGGCCCTCTTTTTTTCTGCTCTTTCCTCTTTACCTCTCTACCCCCTCACTTCCCTTATCTTGATCATCTGATCCAGCTTTGCCAGCTTCTGCAATACGCATGCTGATCTCTCCCTTTTCTTTTCTGCAGCCTCATTATGTCCCAGACAACTACAAGAGGAACGGAGGGCGGTGAGTCCCATGGGGCATATGATGATCCTACGGGATTGACCAAGAGCTTGAAATAGAGCCAAAGAAATGTTTGAAATGAGGTTGGGTGGGTAGGTGGTAGCCTACTGATTTTCTGGGACAGTAGCCCAATGTAGTACCAACACTAACATGGAGGAACTAGATTTCAATAGGTATGGTCTCGGTAAATAGCCTTAGTTGGATAAGGGATGGGGAAAGATTTGCAGGGAAGTATAAATAGAGAAGGAAAAGAAGATTTGGAATAGAACTCCAGACAGATTGAAAAAAGTCTCTTTTTTAGTTGTGTACAAGCTTTCCCCAGGTACATCAGCTGTCAAGGAACAGAAGTAGCCGGAAGTGCACAGTTTTGGCTGAGCAAAGAGCAGTTTCATTTGGGTTCATACTTTTTATTTTTACTTGTTTGTACATTAGAAGGGTATTCCTGGAGAAAGAGCCCAGCAGGCTTTTCCCCAATTTCTTCATCTGTTAAAAGGGTCGTAACAACTGCTTTACCTACATCAGTGTCCTACCATAAGGGAAAATGTACTAGGTAGTAGATGTGAAAAGGGATTCAGGAAAAATAAAAATTTCATTTAAATACTTATTATTCTACTTGGACTATTGGTATCACAGTGTCATCCCCTGCTTCTTCTCTGTATTCATGGAGCAATCAGTTGGAACCAACAAGTTAATTTTACCAGCCCTGATATATTTTATGGGCTCATATCTCATTTGTGCTTCATATTCCTGAGAAAAAGAAGAGAAGTTGAATTTTACAAATAGAAATTAAATTTCAGAGAAGGGTAGTTATTTGTTCTAATAATAATAAAGAAGTGCAGTAAAGACCAGAGCCAAATTGTTTACCCCTTGAGCCACAGCTCTAATGGCTAGACTCCAGGATCTCAAACCATCCTGAAGCTTCTACCCTCCATTCCCCTTCCATCCCCAAGTGCCCTGCTCAGCCTTGCCTAAATTCAGATATCCTTCTGGCAGATCATCTTGGAAGTCCGAGCGCTCAAAGCCACCCCTAAAAGACCTGGGCCAAGAAGATGATGCTCTGCCCTTGATTGAAGAGGTTCTGGCCAGTCAGGAACAAGCAGCCAATGAGATGCCCAACCTGGAGGAGCCAGAAAGGGACGGGGCAACTGCAGAAGCCAGTGAGGGTGAAAAGAAACCAGAGGAAAGCAATCAAGAACCCCAGCCAGCCTGTACCCCTGAGGAACGACGGCATAACCAACGGGAGAGACTCAACCAGATCTTGCTGAATCTCCTTGAAAAAATCCCTGGAAAAAATGGTAAGAAGGACCAGGTTCAAATCTAGGGTTTAACACCAATGGGAAATAAGTGGGGAGAGAATGAAGAACAGCTTCTGATTACTGTCCCAGAATGGAAAGTGTTCTATTAAACAGTACAGTTCTTTCATAGGCCTGCCTTTTGTTATATGTTGGGAATAAAACTATATCTTGAAATAGTTTGAAATAGTGAAACTTACATAATTTTAAGTTATATCTTAGGAGGTGAGAGGATCTCCTTTCCTAGAGAACAATGCTTTTCATCTAGGGCTGAAGGAGGGCCTAAATTTCTTATAGGTCAGAAAAAGAATACTTGAACTCCTGTGATCTTCTTAGAGCTCAAGTCTGGAAAAAGGAGTGGAGGGTGGTATTTGATGAGCTTCCTTGATTCTGTTTTCAGCCATAGATGTGACCTACTTGCTGGAGGAAGGATCAGGCAGGAAACTGCGAAGGCGTACTTTGTTTATCCCAGAAAACAGCTTTCGGAAGTGAACCTCAGAAAATGAGAACCTCAAGCATCTGGGATCCAGTGGAGATAGTCAGTCCTGCCTCCTGCTCTCTGGGTATAGACAGGGGTGGGAAGGGTCCGTCCAGTCAAGGGGAATGAGGCCATGCCGTTGACATTAGGTACTTAGTAAACCTTGGAGCTGGTGGAGAGGAAGAAGGGGAATCTGTCCAAGACAGTTCAGTTTATTTTCCTCTCCATTGCTTCGCCCTGAGGGTTAATAATGTGGGGAGGAGGAAGGAGCACATTGGGGATGACCAGAGCCTATTGGTACTTTGCAACACTTGCCCCTCCCCCCAGCTTGGGTTTCCTGTGTCATCCTCGGATCCTACAGGCACTGCTAAGAAGCTGCTTCCCATACCCAGGTATAACTCAGAATCAAAAGGGGTGGGGCTAGGATCCCTACCCCTAACCCATCTGTTCTCTATAAGCTCCGAGAGCTACCCCAGAGACCTAAAACAGAAAGTAGCTGGGGCCTCTTTCCAGATCCTGACTAGGAAAGTTTCTCTCTCCTTTCTTGCCCAACCAGGTCAAAGTAAAATGTGAGTTGACAACTCAAAGCACTTGTAACTGCTGCTCCTCTCCCTACCTCTACTCCCTAAAAAGGGAACATTGGCTAGGGAGGGCCCCCATGGGGTCAGAAGGGCACAGTACTTATTGTAACTATTTTTATTTGTTTTACCCTTCATAACCTGCCCAACAGTTTTTTTTCTAATGGGAAGGCCAGGCCCCTGGCAGCACACGTGCTGTTTTTGATCGCTGTGGTTCTTGTGTGTCTGCTGTGCTGTGCGAATGGAGATTCATTTCAAAATAAAAAACATTTAAAAACCTACATAAGAAAGAGCTCTATCCCCCCGCCCCAAAAAAATCACTACATAAACTGTTGAACAGTATTCACCTGAGTATTTGTCGTGAATGTAGGTTACCAACTGAAAACACTACTTTTAAGTTCTTAATTGTACAGTTTCCAGTGTCCATCTCTTAAAGAGACAGTGTGTTCTCCCCATACCCAGTCCCATCTTCCCTCCACCCTCCTGAGTGACTTCATTGTCAGGAGGGATATTCAGGGTGTCTCCCTCCTTCTCATTCTCTTGGCCAGAAATTACCAGACTATACTGTCTCTTTAAAATTTAAAAAGCTTTGCTTTGTTGTCTTCTCAGACATACATATGCATATACTTTTAGATGTTCTTATAAGAGAAAAGGTGGTTTTTAAATGTGCCAAGTTGTGTGTGTGTGTGTGTGTGTGTGTGTATATATATATATATATATACATATATATATCTGCTGCGTGATTGGTAAGCAATACAGTAGTAAACATGTCCCCATTACTTTTTTTCCTAATATTGGACCAATGCTGTCCTAATTGTACATTTCCCTTATGATGACGACACTCTGACTCGTTTAGGTAGAAACATTGACCACCTTCCATTCCACTGAATCTTTTTTTCTTTTATCTCCTTTCTGTGTCAATCTTGAGGAAAAAACAAAATAAAACAAAAGAAAGAGGGGATGCCAGAGATCCCCTTGAGCAAAGAAAAAGCAGAATAAATATTTTATTAAAGAAAAAAGAGAATTAAGAAAATAGTTTGGAGTATTTTCTTACTGTAGAGAAGCACTGTACATTACTAAAAGACCTGGATATAAGATACTCTCGTGTGGAGTTGGAAAAATCGCATGTCCAAGCCCATTTGAGTGGTTTCTTTTGGTTTTCATGGCAGGGAGAGGGTGGGAGGGAGGTGGGAATAGGGGCACTTTGGGGGTCTCCTTTTAGTCAAAAGCAGGAAAACGACAAGAAAGAGAAGAGTAAAGTTCATTGTTTCCTTTAATAGTGTTAAACACTAACATTTTAAAAAAGACAAAAAAAGAAAGAAAAAAAACTTTGTAAAATGCAAGAACAGAAGCAAAAGACACTACGCTCTGTCATTTTATCTTTCTTTTGTTGAAAGACTAAAAACTGAAATGTTTTTTAGACAATCAAATGTTAGGTAAGTGCAAAAACTTGTTTTTTCTTACTGGTGTAGAAATTAATGCCTTTTTTTATTTCTCGGTTATTTTATAATAACGAAATAAAAAGAAACCCCCAGCTGCTAGGCGGGTTTTGGTGTTTGAAATGCGGGGCAAAGCACTACATCACTGCAAATAGATACAGAGTTAGTCTGCATGTCTGTAGGCTGTGTGATTGCGGAAAATATAAATGCTGCTAATATATTTCCTTTTTACAAAAGCATATCTAAATAGATGATTGTTTTGATGTTAATCTTTGTAAATTATGTATTACCAATTTTAACATTGGATGTAATTGCATAAAAAGCTTGCATCTCAATCCTTGAAAGTCTAGTATTAAATGGAAAAACTTTTCCTAACTGTGGAGTGGTGAGCTTGCTGTTTTTTCCCTTTCCTTCCCTCCATTTATCATCCAGGATCTCTTCCATCCTGTTTCTAAACAGATCTTTCTAAAACCACATCATCAGCATCCTGAGTCCCACACAAAGCGTACTTACCAAGGTTGACTAATGGATAAATCCACTGCCTTCGTCTTAGGATCTTCCTAGTTTCAGCCCAGCCTAAAGCAGTCAGCCTGATAATCACCCACACCAAATGTCCAGCTGTTTCTCAAACATGCCATACTATTCTATGCATCTGTCCCTTGTACAAACGTGCATCATCTCATTTACTGCTCATTAACAACCTCCGAAGTTGGCAATAATAACTTTAGGCAACATTTTTTAGGCTACTATGTGTTAGACCATTTCCATTCTAAGCAGTTTATACATTTATTTTGGTAATACAACAGCCCGTTTAGGTAGGTATCATATCTCAATTTCATAGGTGAGAAAACTGAAGCAACAAAGAAGTAACCTACCCAAAGTTAATATAGCTCAGTAGTTAATCCTGATAACTCAAGTTGTTATTTTGTTGAAGTGAAAACCAAAGCTCAGGGAGGTTAAGTAACTTGAAAAAGAATACATACTAACTAGTATTGAAGCCAGAACTCCAAAGTCTGTGTGCTCATCCACAAACAGAAAAGTGTGAGAAATAGCCAGAGTGACCCTACTAATTAAGGAAGGAAAACCCACTCCTGCCAACAACTGGAAGGCCCAATAAAATCTTTGTCCTAGACATGGGTCGGACGTTCAGGCTGGAAGTTCAGCTAGAATCCAGTTGCTCAGAAGCAAGCAAAACAACTGGCTGTAAGAGCTCACGCTCTACTCCTAGAACTTAGGGTTCCAGACTCTGGATTAGGGTGCCCTGCTGTTACATGCCGGTCTTAATCTTTTTATATTTGTTCTTAACCTTTGGAATCTACTATAGCTGTTCTAGATAATATATAATAGTACAGAACTATTTCATGTTCTGCAAAACTATTTCATGTTCTGCAAGGAGGTCCCACTGCTCTACTACCTCCTGCCTGAGAGCCATTTAGGCTGTGGCTGCAGATACTAAATCAAGCCAGAGCTCACTAATGTTCTCATAGTGTCGTTCCAGGACTCTTCCCAGTTATTTACACATTCTAAAACAAAGCACGTGGGAATGGGAGTCAGAAAACAGAGAAGACAGATTGACTCATGGGAAATGAAGATTATATCACTGCTTCTTGAACTTTAATAACTCATGGGACTCCCAAGATTATCATGCATATCTCACTTTGAGAAATATTGGTCCTATTGTCAAAGTAATAGCAGTCTTCCATATCTACCACTTTATAACTTTAAATGTTAAAAGATAAAAACATCCAAAACTTATTTGGCAATAGTAATTTGCAATTGAAAAAGTTTCATAAACTTGAAAACTCAAGACTCTTAAGGAATTCACAGAGGCCCTCAGAATCCAGTTTGAGAGACAATACCCCAGAAAACACCTGAAGTGCAAACTGAGGTCTAAAACTGAGAGGGGCAGCAAAACAAAATGCAAAATGAAAGCAAGGAGTAGATGAATACATGAGTTGGCCAGGAATGGGGAACGTTTTAGAAAGTGACAAAGGAGGCAACCTAGCCTGCTCCTAAGTATGTTCAGAGCTTTGGGTCTAAGATGTTTACTTCCCGTCTTCTTCATCATCAGCCCTTTGTCCTCTTCAGCAAAGCTCCCAACAGTGGAGGAAAACTCCCAGATTCCTTTGTCCTGTGTTCATGCAAGTTTTCAGCTTCCCCCTGTTACCTGGTTATGTTTATAGCTTTCTAGTCTTCTAATCTTCCTGGCAATTTTTCATCTATCTAGCAATCCTTCCCAGTGATTTTTAACTATCCTTGAACCTCAAGAGCATCTTGTAGTAATTCTCATTATTTCAAAAGATTGAAAGGAAACTCAACTTCTAACAAAGTAATAAATATCAGTTATTTTGGTTTTACTTGAAATTGTATCACTGCAGAATAGTCATATTAACTAAATAGAAAAGACTGCCACTTCTTGTAACCCTTTAATCTTTCCTTTCACCTTAACTATGAATCTATTAAGTACAACAAGGGCTATCTAAATCCTCCCTACTCCCCCAAATTTACTCAGGCTCTTACCATTTCAACCTAACAAAACAAAGCAGTCCAGTCTCAGAATTGAGAAGCACTTCTGAGATTCAGACACCAATCAGGGGCCACTTCCCCCTCCTTGGGGAACAGTAAAGAGCTGAACCTGGGCTAGGAAAGGAGCATCAAAGAGGGCCTCCCTCCCCTCCCCCAGTGACACACACACACATTCAACCCCCACACTTTATTGGGACAGATGAGGAAGGAGGCAGACCAATACCACAGGCCCACCAACCAGGGGTGTTCAGGCTTCAGCACCTAGTACAGCATGAGTGTCCAGTAAATACAGGCAACACAGGATGAGTGGAATAGAGAAGATTCTATACACAGGAAGGAGGCTAGAGGGCCTTCTAGTCTTGGGAGCCAAGGCATGTACTGTATTGGCACAGTCCACTTACAGATGAAGGTAGGGTAGGGGCAGATTTCTATTTTGCAGATAGGAAAGGAGAGAGATGCTCCCTTATATAAATAAGAAAGAGACTGCATGGAGGGGAATTCCTTTTAACATATTTGAAAGAAGGGCAGATTTCACCTTACAGATGGGCATGGAAGAGAAGAAGGAAAGTTTATTTTAAATATTAGCAGAAGTGGGAGGAAAGTATTTTGCAGACAGGGAAAAGGCTTCTACTAAGTATGACAGCTTATATGGATTCGTGCTCATGGGCCATTCCATTGCCAGGTGACAGGAGGACACATATGCAGGAAAGGGTCCCAGGGCTAGAGAACAAGGGAGGTATACCCGACAGGCACCAGCCCTTCTGCTCCATCCCGCCCACAGCGGAGCCAGTCCTCATCCACCGTGGCGATGACACGCAACACCTCCCCACGCTGGAAGCTCAGCTGGTCCGGTCCTGCAGCAGTGTGGTCACAGAGAGCTCGGACAGCCCTGAGACAAGCCAGAGGGAGATACTGGGGTGAAGTGAGGGAGATAGGGCCCAGCTGCCTCTAAGCCTCACCTCCCCACTATATGGAGCATCCCTATTGGTTCAGCTCAGTGAACACTGACTGAGTTCTGGACAAGACTCAGGGACCATCGACATGTTAACTACCTGGGGCCCCAGTCCTCTCCTGAGCTCCAAACCCACCGTTGAGTTGCTTACTTGACAATATTTGTGCTTCTCTCTGGTGCTTCAATTTCAACATATGCAAACTTAAATAACTCATCCAGACCACTCTGTTTTTTAGGGTGGTAAATGGCACCACCTTCTACTCAGTTGCTCCTGGCAAAAACCCAAGTTTCTCAACACCTCACATCTAATCCATCACCAGAAATCATTTGGTATTTGGTGTTTCTATCTTCCACTCCTCTATATACTCTTTCTCTTCAACTCCACTGCAACCATTCTAGTTTAGGCCTCTATCCTCTCTCTCTGGACCACTGCATATAATCTAACCGGTTTCCCTGAATCCTCCCTTGACCTCCCTCCACAGGTCCATTTTCCACACAGCAGTCAGGGATCTTTCTAGAACACAAGCAAGCACATCACTCCTAGGCTAAAAACCCTTCAGTAGCTCCCACTGCCTCACATGAAAGCCCAGGCTCCTTGGCTGGCCCACTGAAACCTCGCACCTTTGCATAGTGTTCCACCCTGCCAGGTGCAGGACTATGATTACTCATTTATTCATCAGTATCTTCCTCTGGACTACAAGCTTCTTGAGGGCAGGGACTCCAAAATGTTTACCTTTGTGTTCTCTGCACTATCATAATGCTTGGCATACAGTAAGTACTTGAAAAATATTGCTGAATGAATGAAAAATCAAGCAGCTTATTTCAATGGACTGAGAGAACCCAAAGGAAGCAAGACTTCAAAGTAGAAGCAGCCCCTGGTGCCAGCTTAGAACACTAAAGGGAGGCATAATCCCTCAGTGTGCACACATGGGTGCACAAAATAGTAAACATCAACACTAACTGGGCACCTACTATGTGCCAAATGAGTTCATAAAATGATCTTTAGTCTTCACAGCAACCATAACAGAAAGGTATTTATCCCCTTTTTACAGAGAAAGAAACCAGGCTTCTAGAGAAATTAAGCATCACACAGATAATAAATAGCAAAGATGCGATGCAAACTAAGCATTGTCTAACTTTAGAACCCAGAGGCATTTACACTAATTCCCATCCACTCGGTGAAGACAAATATACACACATGCATATAACAGTTACACACCAGTGCATTCTCCCCCTTTTTACCTATGGGTCTCCACCATGCTGGAGGCTGAGGCCTCAAGCTCCTCAGGAGAAGAGGGAGTCTCAGGAGATGTCCCCCACTTCACCAGAGCCAACACACTCACTGTGGGGGGCAGCCAGCTGGATGGTCTCCTGGAAGAAAGGAGATAGGGTCTCAGAGATCACCCCACCTCCATAAAGGATCCAAGAACCCAGGGACTTAGAGGGAAGTTGTGGCTGAGGGGCCTGTAGTTCAAAAGAGGTCAGGGGAAAAAAAAATAGGTCAGGAGTTGGTCACTGCTGAGGGCAGAGTGGCAGCTGTGGGACACTGGTAGCTTTAGGGTGATTAGGGAGGTGACAACAAAGGTTCACAAGAGTCCTGTGGAACCAGTAGGACCTGTAGAGGGTCAAAGAGATTCAGAGGGTCACTAGAGAGCCCTTGAAGCCGTTGATGAGCCACCAATGGTCAATCCCTATAGCAGGAGTAGGCAAACTTTTTCTTAAAAAGCCAGATAGTAAGTATTTTAGGCTTTGAAGGTCAATAGGTAAAATCAAAAGCATTATGTAAATATTCATATAACTGTTAAAATGTAACCATTTAAAAATGTAAAAACCATTTTTAGCTCATGGCTATAGAAAAACAGACTGCCAACCCCTGATCCAGAGGATCACTAGGGAATTTCAAATTAGGACCACTGGAGGATGGGGAGAGGATATCCAAGGTCACTGAAGGCAGCACCCCCATTACCTGGACTTTAGGGCTCCATTCTCAGTTTCTGTGCCACCAGGCACTCCAAACAGTCTCCCCAGCCACATGCCTCTGCCTGGTGCCGTTTCCTCTGAAGGTGGGGGCCTCTCCTGTGCACCCTCAGCTCTAGTCCCATGATGCCTGGCCCCCCACCGGGTAGGGGGGAAGCCTTCGGTGCCCCCAGAGGCGTAAACCCGGGAGGCCTGGGTCAGCTGCTCCCACCAGCTACCTGATGTGGGAGGACTTGGGGGGGCTGGTGGGCCTGAAGGGGCCTCCTCCGAAGTCCCCCGCAAGCTCTGGGCCAGCCGACCCCCCCAGTGCAGCATGGCCTGTACAGTCTGCTGCAGGGCTGGAGGTGGGCCTGGCGAGACTGGGGCCTGAGGCGGGCCCAGGGGCAGGTGGTGGTGGTGCTCAAAGAGCAGGTCCAGGTGGAAAGTGAGCACCGACAATGGCTGCAACAGGAGCAGCAGCTCCGTGGACAGGGAGGGGCAGCCACTCCGGGCCAGGGAGAAGAATCCAGTGGGCAGGTACAGGAGGGACAGCAAACCTGGGAAAGAGTAGGCCAACATCAGCTGCCACTCTGGGCTTGGTCCCAGAGGACTCCCCACATCAGCCTCACTGTGCTAAGTGCTAGGGCAGGGGGTGGGATACAGGGGAGGACATGGTGGGGTACCAGACTGACACATCCCTGCCAATGTGGAACCACAGAAGGGAGATTCACATGGAGCAAGTTTTGACAAATAACTGAGTAACAATATAAAGGCTAGGAAGAAGGACATAGGGTGCTATAGGTGCATGCAGGAAACTGGGGCAGGATCTGGCCCAGTCTGAGGATGGATGGGGGTCCTCACCGAGGAAGGACCCAAAAAGGATGAATGAAGGTTAAGGAGGAGGAAGGAGGGGCAGGACGACCTGTTCTAGGTATAGCAGACAACATATGTAAGGCCCTGGGGCAGCAAGGACTGGAAAGCAAAACTACAGGCATGATTAGGGAAAGCCCAGGGCCTGGAAGCAGGGGAAGAGGACAGAAGCCAGATGGCCAAGACTTTGGAGGCCACAGCAAGGATTTGAGCAATAGGACTCCTTAGAAGAGTTTTAAGCAGAAGAGTAATAAGATCAACGATCCGGATTAAGAGTATCATTTTGGCATCTGTGGGAACCAACAGGAAAGATCCCATCCCCACCATCACTCACAGCCCAGCAACCCCCACCCCATTCCATCTGAGCCTCTGACCTGCATCTTCCTGGATACTGGAAAACCACAGCTCCAACTGCTTAGTGCTGGGGGGGAAAGAAAAGACAGAAATTCAGGGAGATGGAAGACTCTAGCCCTCTCTGGCTAGGGGATGGGAGATGAGACTGAAAGAAGGGAGGCCCTCCCTGAGGGCATGGGCACCACTACTGCATCCTACCCAATGCACCTGCGCCCCAAGCCATGGAAGGGACCCTGGGAAGGAGGTGGCCACTCACTTGAGGAGGCCCAGGATGAAGGCATGGAAGCGACTGCGGCTGCTGTTCAGAGGAGCCAGACGGCTGACCTGGCTATACAGGGTTCCAAGGGAGCGGGTACTGGAGCCTGAGGAACCCAGAGCAGGGTCAGCCAGACCTAGGCCCTGCCCCTTGTCCCAGTCCCATGCCCTCCCCCTCACCTGGCTTCACTGATGCCTCCACCACACTCCAGGGACTGCTCCTGCGCTGCCCGGTGATGAGGTCCTTCCGGAAAGGCTTTAGCCCATCAGCCACCAGGGTGTGGAGGGCCGGGCAGAGAGTGGTCAGCACCAGATGCCCTACATCCGGACTCAGTCGGCTATCCCCCAACTGGGCCTGAAGGCCACACAGTGGGGATGGGTCCAGAGATACTGCCAACCTCGTCCCCACCAACTGTTCCTGCATCCCCAGAGCTACAGTAAGTCTCCCCCACCCCAGCTCTCCCCACAAGCCACCTTTACCTTCTGAACCAAGTTTCGGGCAGCCCCAAAATGTGAGATGATTTTATCCACAGAGGCACTGATGGCTATCAGGAGACCTGGCAGGGGAGGAAGGAGGAAGGGTAGAGAGAGGAGAAGAAGGATCAAAGTCCCCTCTCTCTTGGATTGGGGGCATACCCAATCCAAGAGAAAAATGGAATTGGGAGACTGGTTTACACCTATCACTTATAGCCTGGGAGAAGAGGGCCTAAGTGAGAGGCAGTTCATTCAGAGGTCAGGGGTCAGAAGTCAGGGATCCTACCTTTTTTCTGCTCCTGAAGCTGGCCAGTCCCACTCTGGGCTTCTGCCATCCACAGTTGCTGGGCCCCGGGGACACCGGCGAACGACCAGGAACTACGGACTGGAGTGAGGAAAAGAGGGATGGAGTGCCACTGACCAAGGGGTTCCTCCAGGACTCTGAGCTTCCACACCCTGCGGGTCTGCAGCGCCCCTGGTCATGAAGGGTCTTGGGGAGTGAGACTGCAAGGTCGAGGGGAACAAGGGACAGCTCGACCGGGCCCCGGAGTGAAGCCCTGCACATATCCCAGCGCTCACCGTCCCCCCTCCCCCCGTTCCCATTTCCCTTCCTCAGGGCCCAGCTCCCACCTCCTCGATCCCGGAAGTCCCTGCCTCGGGACAGCCGCGCTCACCTCCCGCCTGCGGGGCTGGGGCCTGAAAGGCGGGAGATGGCAGAGCAAGGGAGGGGAGGGGCAGCCCAGCGCCCCGCCCCGGGCCCCAGTCCCGCCCGCGGAGAACCGGGGAACACGTGGGGAGCCTGGACCAATGGAAAGACAGACGGGAAAGGGAGGAGAGACAGAGGGAGACTAGACCCAAGGGTTGGGAGGCTATAAGGAGCTGGAAAGGAGAAAACTGGGCCCACGCCTGCATCAGGATGGAGGGCGCTCTCAGCAGCCACGTAGGTCTGGCCTCTTGGAGAGGACATGGCCATAATCTCTCGGCCATGTCCATAATCACCTTCCCAAGCAAGGTGGGGGTCAGGCCCGAACTGTAGGTGCCAAGGGGTTCACAGAGAATGTGATGCAAGTCCCTTAACAATGAACATGCTGGGACCCCTACCAAGCCTTGGGTGTGGAAGCCGAGGAAGCCCGCAACCGCTACGTCCAGGAAGGGCCTGGAGCGAAAGGGGCCGGGAGAGAGCAGCAACCCTCCCATAACACGAAGAGCAGGTCCAGACTCCCCAGGACCGATGAACTTGCTTGGAATCTGCCCAGGTTGAGGGGCGGGGCCAAGCCTGGTAACAGTTAAAGAGCTGAAGCTCAGGGCGGGATGACAATGGGTGGAGCCAGGGCTGGGGCCTTGGAGTGGGCGGGGCGACCAAGCCAGAGGCGTGGCTCTCGGGGCTTGCCCGGGTCCGTCTTACGTAGCCTGGGCGGAGGCGGTGGGCTCCGGATCCAGCGAGGGGCCTTCGGCGGACGAGGTGGAGGTGGCAGCGGGGAAGCGAGTACCTGGCGGGGTGGGGGAGCCGCGGCGGGGAAGGTGCTACTTCTGGGAAAGAGCGGGGACAGCAGCAGTGCCAGTTCGGGGCTGGCCAGGCAGGGCAGGGCCCCCCGAGCCGGAGGCGAATAGGCTCCCACGGGGGACAGGCGGACAGGCAGCAGCTGCTCTTCTGAGGGGCTCGACGCCCCCTGCAGCCGCAGCCCGGCGCCGGACCAGCTGGCCAGAGGCGCCAGGAGCAGAGACCCAGCTGCGCCCGCGCCCCCACCCTCCAACAGGGGGCGCCCCTCGGCCGAGAACCGGAAAACCAGGGGTCGGGGGAGCAGAAGGGGACTGGCTGCAGGCAGAATTGGCCGGGCAGGCGCGGAGGGGGAGGAGGGCAGCGGGACGGGCAGCCAGGCGAGGAGGGGCAGGAGAAAGAGGGAGCAAAGAGTTAGTCCCGTAACCCAATCACCCACCCAGTTTCTCCCTTTCCCGGAGCGCTCCCTGGCAGAAGTGGACGGGGAGGGTGGGTGACACAGAATGGAGGGGACACAGGCGGGCCGAGTTGGAGGCTCGGGCGGACGTGGCAAGGCCGAAGCCCAGCCCACCTCCCGTTACCTCCTGCGGCCTCTTACCCTCGAAGCCCGCCTGCGCGCGGGGCTCCTCCGGCTCCTTTGCGGCTGGGGCCTCCTCGGCAGCCGCGGGGCTGCCCACCCTACCCTCCTCGGGCTGCCCCTCCGCTATAGGCTGCAGCCCGGGTCGATTCTTCTTCCTCCGGGGAGGAACAGGTGGGGGTGGAGGCCGGGGCGGGACCAAGGCCCAGCCAGCTGGGGGGTCTCGGGGCGGGACTGGAGGGGGCGGGGCCCGGCTTCGTGACCGTAGTTCCTTGAAGGTGGTGACTTCCCGAGGAGGCGCCGGGGAGCAGCCCAGCGACCCGGTTGGGGGCAGTTCAGTGTCCGGCGAGAAGACGATGAGCCAGTCGCTGCGGTCCTTCTTGGCCTGCTGCACTAGGGGCAGCCCCGGGCCCCGCTTGCGCTTCTGGGCCAGCTCGTGGAAAGACGTGATTGTCCGGTGGGGCACCGGCTCCTCGCTGACGTCACTTCTCCATCCCCCATCGATTTTCCCTTCATCTGTTTTCGAGCCAGAATCAGTTATTTCCGTGTTGGTTTTCCAACTAGAGTCGAATTTTCCAGGTTCAATTTTCCAGCGGGAGTTAATATTCCCACTGATTTTCCAACCAGCGTTACTGTTCTCGGCGACTTTCCAGCCAGCATCCGATTTCTCCGTGTCAATTTTCCAAATAGGGTTGATTTTCCAACTGGGCTCCGTTTTCCCAGGGTCGGTTTTCCCATCATCCGCCTCTGGGAGCTCAGAGATAGGGAGATCCTGCTCCTCACTCCCTTCCTCTTCCTCCAGCCGTGGGGAAGGGGGTTCCTGGCAAGTGGTCAGGGCGTTGCAGTTGGAGTCCAGGCCAAGGCTAGGCGGGGAGGAAGCTTCGGAGCAGGAATCGGGAGAACAGCAGAAACTGTCCGGGGAACAGGCTCCAGGGCCCGCGGAAGCCAGCGGGGAGCCCTGCTCCAGAGGGGCGATGCTGGGCTGGGGCTGGGCGTCCTTGTCTCCAGGGAGGTCCCTCACGTAGACTGAAACGGGGGACTCATCGGGGCTAAGATCTGAGCAGGAACTGAGAGAGGAGGAGCAGCCGGGGTCTGAGGGAGAGGCAGCCCCTTCATCATCCTGTGACGGGTCCTGCCGGTTTTCTAGACCTGGCCCGTGCTCCTGGCAGCATCGGCAGGGCACAGCTGGGCTATTGGAATTGGCGTCCACCTGCGTCCCACTGCAGGGGCCCCTGCTCTCCTTGCCCCCGGTATCCCCTGGAGGAGGAGGTGTGCTCAGGGGACCCTCCCGGAGCTCGGGACGGCGGGACAAGTGCAGGCCCAGGGAGACGTGCTGGAGGTGGATGTGGTTGAGGTTGCAGAGTAAAGCCCTCTGAGGGGACAGCATGGTGCCGGCTGCGACGGGATGGCCTCTAGATTCTCAGGAGGGTCGGGCCTCTCACGTCCACCTACCTGACAACAGCAGATGCAGACCTAGAAGATAGGGATGGTGAAAACCAGCCAGTAAGGGCGCGGCCGCGGGAAGGACACCGAGGTGACTAAAGGCTGGAGAGGCCTGGGAAGCCGCCGGGTACAATGGCCGATATTTAAATGAGGTGCAATTAAGCATCGATTGGCCATTAGTTTCCACTGCAGTGTTTGAAGGTGGAGTCGAATGTAACCGCCGGAGGATGATGCGGGGAGAGTCAGAGAATGCGGCTGCGCTCTGCATCTTCGTCGGGGAGGGCGGGGGCTTGAAAGAGACCGGAACCTCAAATGGACCCCCGGGTCTGGCCCTGCCCGTAGGCTGCCTCCCGATCCCAGAGGAAGGGGCCAAGGGATGCCCCGCCCGGATGCTTTGAAATGGGACCGGGGCAATGAGCCGCATCTGGCTGGTTCATGCAGTAAAGGGGCGGGGGGTGGGGGGCAGGGAGGGAGCAGCCGTTAACCCAGCCTGCAGCCGCGGTGCACCCTCACGTCTCCCGGAACGCCGGTGTGTGGGTCCATTCTCTCCCTAACCATCTCCATCATCCAGCCACCACCCTACCCCTTCTTTATTTTTACTGGTGTCCCTCTCCAGCCCCACCCCGGGTGCTCCGGTCTATCCATCCACACCCACAGGCCGGGCGGGCCTTCCTCACCAGGGTCCTCCAGCAACTGCTTCTCGGCCTGGGGCTCTTCCGCGGCTTGCCCGGTCCCCGCCCAGCCCGGCACAGACCGTAGGGGAGGGGGAGAGCCGAGCGTCAGGACAACCCGCCAGGCGATGCGCAGCCGCGCCCCTCCGCGCGTGGGCGTGGCGTGGCTCAAGCCCGCCCCCCAGCGCTTGTCGTCTAGCCTTTGTCACCCTCAGAGAGCTCAGGTCCAGCTCTCTGCTTCCGTAGAGCCCAGGCCTACGGGCCCCTTCGCAGTCTCCCGTCTCCCACCCCCACCCTGCGGCCGTTCTGGACAGAACCAGGCCCCCGGCTGGCACGAGTGCAAGCGCGAACAGAACCATAGGAAGTTTAGACTAATTTATTAAAAGCCTCCCCTTCCAGCCCTCGAGTCTCTTGGGTCACTTTTTCCGCTTGTAGATCTTGTGCGCCAGCCCCAAGAAGATAGCCGGGGGCAGGGGCTCAGAGTACTGCTCGATGAGACCCAGAAGGCGGCTGTAACTGTCTTCCTCGTACTGCGTAAAGGCAGCTGGCAGCTCCATCTCCTCGTACAGCGCCTTCACTCGGGCCACCTTCTCAGCCTCCTTCTGCCCGTAATTCTCCTGGAAGGGGTTGGAGGCAGAAAAGTGGGCTCAGCCTTCCCCCAGCGCCCCCAGAACCCCTCCACCCACCTCAACCACATATTCAGAATATCTCTAAAGCCATTGGCTCCATTCTTGCCTCCTATTTCAAGTGTCTCTGTGTCCAAGATCCTGACCCTCCCTTTCTCCATCCCAAATGGCCTCAGTTTCCTCTACCCTTGGGTTTCTCAACCTTGGCACTACTGACATTTTGGAGCAGCTAATTCTTTGTTGGGGGGGGGGGGGTTCTGTCCAGTTATTGGATGATTAGCATCTATGGCCTCTACCTCCTACATGCCAGTAGCATACCCCTACCCACCCACCCCAGGGTTGTTAACAACAAAACATGTCTGCATATGTCCCCTGGGGAGGTGGGAGGCAGAACTGCAGAATCATCCCAGTTGAGAAACCACCTTTCTACCCCCTTTCTCATCAGCTCAAGGACCCAGAGCCCTCTCCCAGGAACCTGCAGGATCTGGCGCTGTTCCGGAGAGGCCCGTTGCAGACACTGAACCACCAGCCAACTGCACTTGTTGTCTTGGATGTCAGTGCCAATCTTGCCTGTCACATTGGGGTCCCCAAAAAGGTCAAGGTAATCGTCCTGGATGGGGGGTGGGGGAGAAAAGGAGGGATGAAGGGGCTTCCCCAGGTAGGGAAGGAGGAGAGCTGGTGCCTGTTCTCTGTGAGTGCCTGATGCCTTCCTACCTGAATCTGAAAGAACTCTCCCATCTCCAGCAGGATCTTCTCAGCATTGGCATGCTCTTTCTCCCCATCAATGCCCACCTACAGGGAAAGGGGGATTGAGAAGGGAACCCCCAGAGGTACCTTCATCTTCCTGGCTGCTTCCTGCTCCCTTGGGTCTTGTCCTAGTGTAGTCCCAAAACTTCTCTCCTTTCAGACATCCCTGGCCTCCCTGGGAGTCGCAGCAGGTCTGCCCTTGCCCACTCTAGGAACCCAACCTGGAGGCCCTCAGACCATCTTCTCTCCTCTCACAAGTCTCAAGTCTGATCCTTCTTCCCAGTCTTTCATCTTTCAGGATGAAAAGGGAACTTGGGGAAGTAAGGTCTGGGTAGGCAGTTATTCCCATTAACTGCCTTTGAATCCAGTCTTCTCCCTCTCAGCTTGAATCATCTCCTCCCTACTCCTATCCATATCCAGACACAAGATTTATTGTTCTCCTATGATGAGGTGAGCACTTTCATATCCCTTGCCTCAGTTCATCTTTACAACAACCCTTGAGGTAGGGATTTTATCCTCATTTTACAGCTGAGGAAACAGACTCAGAGAGATTAAGTGACTTGCTCAAGGTCACACAGCCATCCAGTGATGGAACCAGATGGTCCACAAGTCCACATCAACAGGGCAGCAAGGGGTGGGGTGGGGGGCATCACTCACCATATACATGGCAGCAGCTACAGGAAGGTAGAAGGAGTAGAAAGCTGTCTTGTACTTGACAATGGATTTGTACCTGAGTAGAGAAAGAAGATAAACTCCTCAGAAGGGCAGTGCTCACCCTGGGTTCTCCTTCACTCTCCAGGCATGGTTTCCCCACTGTCCCTCACCTCTTTTCAGTGAATCTGCCAAGATCCACATTGCCCTGGGGGGCTGTGATGAGGTCCAACGTCTGCCCAATCTCAGTCTGATAGGAAATCTAAGGAGGAAAAAGACAGCCCATAAGCTGGGCCATCTCCAGGGTCGGGGAACCTTGACATCTTGGGCCCCACATCCTACACCAGCTGACAACAGGGCAGAGTCAGAAAGGCAGTGGAGAAGAGAGAAGGCCCCAGTTTGGGGCTACAAAAAACTTAAGGCCCATATTTAAACACACACAGTCTTTTATCGTCCCTTCTTCCAATCACAGGGACACAGAAGCCCTTCCCACCACCATCACCCTTCCAATCTCCCTTCCTTGCTTTCTTTCCCCTTCCAGACAACCCTAAGTATCTCCTGTGCCCTGAAACCAGCTAGAAGAGACTGTCCCATAAAGACCAAGGTTACTGCAGTCAGCCTCTGGGCACTGAACCCTGGTCTGCAGCACACCTGCAGGAACAGCTCGATCAGGTTCAGATAATAGGGCTGCTCCCGGCAATAGAGCTTCAGCAGGCGGTAGATACACGCTTCCAGCAGTATGGCATCATTAATGGCATCCAAACCTATGCCTGGCTGTCAGGGGTACAGAGAAAGAGGAGCAATCAGTTTCTGCGTCTGTGGCCTAGGCTCATATCGAGAACCATCACCCCAAACATGTCAGTCAGGCTGTATGTAACCACTTCCCCACTTTACCTTCTGATACCAACAGAGCTGTCCCCGTCGGGTGAGGGATGAATCCATAATGTCATCTGATACCAGGAAAAATGCTTGGAGCTAGGAAGAGAAGCAAGAGTGGGATAAGACCCCCAGGGTTCCTTACGTTCTTTCTACCAGAGACAGAGCTGTTTTTGATGAGTTGGGAAGGATGGGGAGGCTGAAGACTTCTGTTCTGTTTTATGGGGCCTTAGAAAGTCACATGACCTCTTTGGCTCACTGCCCATCTATAAAATGAGACTAAAACACTCTCCTGTTTTCAGTGTAAGAGATTATTATTGACCTCTGACATCTCTAGACAATGAGCCCTACATAATCCCCAGTGCCAGGCACATTATGAAATACCTCCATATACTGTACTCTTGTAGTCAAAAACTTCAGTGAACACTTAAGAGTAAGATTTCTTCGTGCAACTTGACTTAACATGACTTCTTATACAAACAAAGGCTATTCCTGAATTGTCCCCAGGCACTCTGCTTAACCCCTCCAGTGACTAGGAACACAGCCCCACGTAAGGGAGCCAGTTGGGGGTGCAAATCTAGTAGGATAGAACTGAAGTCTGATTCCTGGCAACTTTCACCTGTAGGTATTGGTTCTGTACTCTTGAAAATCAGCAAAGGTCTTACTCTCCTGGGTCCCAGCCTGTCTGAGAGTAGCTGAACGCATCAGTTTTCCCACAAGATTGTGAACTCTTTGGAGGCAGGCATGATGTCTACTCTCTTGGCATTTCCAGAGGCTAGCACAGTAGTAGCCCAAGAGTGGGTGCTCAATAAATGCTTGTCCAATGAATGAAAAACCCTAATACCCCCATATTCTTGCAATCAGGCTACACATTCTGGTTCCTTAAACATTTTCAGGACACCATCCTGATCCCTCTGTGTCTGCTAGGGGGCACGGTATTGCTCAGAGAAGGCCCCAACACTGCCCACTGGCTCAGGTGTGGGTGGTGTGGAACGAGCCAGCACAACCCCTGCTTTTGCTCCAGGTGAGTCCCTGGGGAAGGAGGCACCCATCCTTGCCTTTACCTCTGATGGCGTCCAGGGGTGGGGGTTAGCTTTCCAATTGGAGTCACAGGTTTTATTAGGATTGTGTTTGTGGAGTGGCACAGTTCCCCCTGCAAGCCACCCGTCCACTGCCTCCTTTCAACCACCACCACTCAACTAAGACTGTCTCAAAAGGGTGGCTCTCCAGTGGCCCCCCTCAGTCTCAGCAGTGATGCCTAACCCCAGGTGCACTTTAAGTTCACTAGGGGAACTTTTTAAAAACGCCAATGCCAGGGTCCCACTCCAGATCAGTTAAATGAAAATCTATAGGGGTGGTACCTCAGCATTAAGGAGTTATTTTGTTTTGTTTTTTTCATCTCCAGTAATAGGAAATATACCTATTTTTACCAAAATGTTTAACCTGAGTGTAGTCAGACAAATCCAGATTGGATTGTGAGCCACTCTACCAAACAAGTGTCCTGGAAAACAGAAAGAGAGAAAGGCAGAGAGGTAGAGAGGTAGAAAGAGGGAGAGAAGGAGAGAGGGTGTGGGAGAGGGAGGAAGGGAAAGAAAAAGAAAGAAAGAAAAAAGAGAAAGAGAAAGTAGATTATGATGTAAGGATTATTCTAAATTAAAGACTGAAGAAAAACTACCAAATACAATGCATTATCCTTGATTGGGTCTTAGATGTTAAAAAAGCTATAAAAGATCTTACAATAATGGAAATGGCCGAAGTTGTGGAACTGGGACCTACGACATTCTTTGACACTTGCTCTCTAACTACTTATGAAATCATACTCTGAAAGTTATCACTGTTATGTATAGATGTTAAAGTTCACAATTAAAAAAAAAGCCATAAAGGACCTTTTGGGGAGAATTGGAGATATCTGAATAGACTTTACATTAGATAATGTTACTGTATCAGTGTTAGAATCTTCAATGTGATAATGGTATTGTGGTTATATAGGCAAATGTCCTTATTTTTTAGGAGGTAGATGCTGAAACAGAAAAATAAGGTTGAAAGAAATGAGGAAGAAGTAAAAAAAAAAAAAAAAAAGACAGAAGCAGGAATTATAATAAAAATTACCCATGGAAAAAGAATGGTGGCAGTAGTATTAAGAAGTCAAATGGCATCTTGGGGAGGAGTTAAGTGAAAATGCAGTCCATTCATAGCTTGTTTTTGTGATTATGTCACCATTAAACACCTTGATGGCATTAAAAAAAAAAAAAAAACACTCCCTGATGAACTAATTTGCAGCCAAGGTTAAGAACTATGGATTCCACTGTGAGATGCTGCTGGCCCCTCCGAGTTCTTGCCTCCATTGACCCCCCGGAGCTCTGCTCACCTGCCCTGCCCTGGTCCTCTGCTTCCCTCCTTGCCCATCATTTCCAGGTCTGTGGACTGTTCAGCCCCTCCTGATCCCCAGAGGGACATCCCTGTCACCCAGGGCC
Organism: Choloepus didactylus; assembly: GCF_015220235.1. Lineage (NCBI taxonomy): Eukaryota > Metazoa > Chordata > Mammalia > Pilosa > Megalonychidae > Choloepus > Choloepus didactylus. Next base: position 110,213,794 of record NC_051308.1, read on the forward strand.
CTGTTCCTGGCCCTCTCCTTCAGTGATGCCATCATATTACCTCCTTGGAGGTAAATAATCCCTATGTCTCCAGGCCCATCTCACTTCAAGCTCCAGACTGGAATTTCTAACGCCTACAGAACAGGCAGCTCCACCTGTTCTGCCCATACTAAGAACGCAGTGTGGCCGACTCCGAGCCTATCAAGTCCTCCCTTGAGCCAGCTGCTCTTCTCCTCACCATCCTCCCAGTCACTCAGACCAGAAGCCTCAACACCATCCATTCTTCTCCCTTCCCCTGCCCCACCCAGTCATTCCCAAGTCCTTCTGTGCTCACTGTCACCCTCCTCAGGGCCTGGCACCCTTCATGGAATCCGATCACCTTGCCACTAACAAAGACTTTAGGCCAGGCCAGCAAACCAAACACCTTCAAGGCCAGGCGAGCTGGGTGCAGGAGATGAGGAGAGGAGGCGACTGGGGGTAAACCAGGGAGAGGCACACATAGGACAGCACATGCCCTCAACTCAGCTTCAGCCAGTTGTTCCTACATGGGAATGTAGACCCAGATCCTCTAAGTGTTTAAGTGATGCTAGAAATCCCTGTTTTTATTTGAAATATCTACTTTGTTAAATTTAGAGAACTTAATTTTTCAAAATCTTCAAAAACTATCAATGGCCTGCTAGTCTTCAATCTTTGCTTTAGAATAATCTTCTGGAAGGAATGTGTCACTTTTATGGCTGCTCTCTGCTCAGGGGAAAGAGCTGATTCCTCTTCCGCCCAGCTGAAGCCCTGGTGCACAACTAGCCTACAGTCGAAATATGCACCGAATGGCCTAAAAGGCTCCCCACATTTGTTAACTCTCTGAGTGATTCGCTCTGCCTAAATTTGGCTGGAGCACACGACAACAACACAGAAACACAAACACAACCCAGGAACCAGTTTCAGGCCATCCCTCCTCTTCCCTGCCCTGGGCACCCCCATTCCGATAAACCTCTTCTTCTCCTGCCCTTCCCCAGCCCTCTCACCAGTTCCACACACCAGCCCACAGTCAGGGCCCGCTGGAGGCTATCAGCATCCTGCTTCTTTGGTTCCTCCAGCTCCTGGAACACTGCCAGCACCGTCAAACCCCGGTTGTACTTGCCTCCAATGACATTGTACTCCAGGATCTGGGGGACAGGGGAAAGGAGACAGGGGATCAGGGACCACACAGCAGCTCCTCTGAGATTTCTCATGCCCTTTCCCTTTTACAACCACCACTTAACTTTTTTTTTTTTTTTTTTTGCAGATTTTATTGAGGTATATTCACAAACCATATATTCCAACCAAAGTGTAAGTGTCTCACAGTATCATCCTTTAGTTGTACAATCATCATCACACTCAATTTTAGACCATTTTCATTGCTCCCAAGGGAAAAATAACAGACACACAAAAAGAAAACCCAAAACACCCCATATCCTTTATTCCCCCCTATTATTGACCCCTAGTATTGGTGCAACCACCACTTAACTCTATGCTCCTCAACCCCAACTCCTCCTCCAGGCCTCTGGAATTGCTACGCTCTTGGTTCCTTCCCTCAAGTCCTGGAGCCCAGTTAGAAAAGTTCCCTAGCCCCAGGCTCTCTCTCTCTCTCTCTCTCTCTCTGCACTATCTTCCCCAGTAAACTGAGAGGCTACACAGTATAGACTAAAATCTGCTCCCAAGCCCAAGACAGGACTTGAACCCCAGGAAAATCCTATACATGCTAAGGAATGGCTGGCTTGTTCCGATCCCTCCTTCTCAGGTTCCTTCCCCACCCTACCTCTCCTGGACTTCCCCTGCAGAACTCACCCTCCTACCCACAGTTCAACCCAGCTGTGAATGAAAAGCCTCCCTCACAAAGTCAGGCAGAGGAGAGCTTGGGGGACCCAGGTCAGGGGGCCCGCCCCCTCATTTCTCCAGTGATGTCTCCCCCTCCTGGAGTCTCTCACTTTGCCTTCTACCCTTCTCTTAACCCAACCAAATTCAGCGGGATGACTTCCCTTTTAATCCCTATCCCGGTGTAGACAAAGCCCCCCATGTTCCTTGTTTCCCTCAGACAGATGAAATAGACAACCCTAATAAAAAGAATTTTACTAGCTACTCCAAGAGGATGAAAGGAAAAGAATTAGGCATCCCAAGCATCACAGCAATAGTGTGTGTCCTAGAGCAGGAGTTTCTGATGCTCATTCAGGCCCCAGGGAAGCAGGACAACTTCATACTGCCTTCCTCCCAGCTCCCTGCCAGGACAGTCCCTTATGATTTCTGGACAACTAATTCCCTTTCTCACCAAAGTCAAAGACTCACCAGGTCCAAGGCCTCTATCCCCACACAGAACAGTCTGGAAGGCCTGCCTCCTACCAGAGCCAAGAAGCGGGATTGATGGGCTGAATGAGCTCACCTGCCCCCTCCAGGGCACAGGCAGAGTCACTCAAGCAAAAGTCTTCTCTCTTGGCAAACATCCCCCAAAAGCCACAGTAGAATCCCACCTATAAGGAGAGTGACTGGAGGCTCACTCCCTTGATTCACTGACCCCTCACCTCCTTGAGCCGGGCAATAGCATCTCCTGTCTCTGGATGCCCCATCTCATCCTCGGTCAGCATCTTGACAATCTGGGAGAAGTGTTGGATGAAATTCTGCTTTTCTTGGGCATAAACATCAGATTTCTTGTCTCCATTCATTCTGAGGGAGGAGCAAAGTGCTCTGAAGAGAGGAAGAACAAAGTCAGGAACCTGATTGGCTGCTCCCCTCCCCGTGGCCCCTCACCCCCACCACACTCACCGAGGCGCCTCTGTACACGCTTGGCACCAGCGGCGGGCACCGTGCCAGACCCCCAGGACTGGGCACCCGTACACCAGGGAGGGCTGCCCGTGCCGCTGCAGGGAACCCAGCCACCTCTCCCTGGGCACCCAGCAGGGGGCTGGCAGCAGGAAGGCCCCCGCAGATCTCAGCCAGCGGGACAGGGGCATCGCAGAGGTGGCATAGGGAGGGGGCACCGAGCACTCCCTGCAGGGGCAAGGACCGAAGGCAGATGCACCGTGGCAGCTCCCCAGGTCATCCCCACCCCAACCTTTTACTTCCTGACCAGAATGCCCCGACCTCTTGTGAGCTGAGCTTGAGGACACTTACAGAAAGAAGGAAGAGCAAAGAGCAAAAAGTATGGCTGAGTGACTGAGAGTCGCCAACTGATCGCCCATTGAAATAAGGCAAGCACGGAATGCTCTCAAAGCTGCGTGAACAAGGCTGGGGGAGGAGGCGGTACAGAGTAAATATCCCAAGACCAGGAGCTAGGAGAAGCCTTAAATCACTCTTATTTTACAGAGACCAAAATGAGGCTGTAGGAGTAGGAAGATAAGGTTGGGCAGCAGCAAAGGCAAATCTAGAACCCAGGTATCTCTGGTAGGAGGTGGAGACAGGTGCACAGACTCTGAGCCACACCCCAGGACTGGGAGGGGAAGAATTAGGGCCAGAACCCCTGGGTGCTGAGAGCATGTGGTCTGGGGTACTGGGACGGCTTCCAAGCCTCACTGGGATCGCGGGGACTGTGCAGATAGCCTCGCACCAACTCTTTGGAGAGGAACCCGAGTGGGCGGGGAGGATTCGCTGCAAAGGAGCAAACCGGAGTCCAGACACATTGGGAGCACCCACAACCCTCACGGGCAGAGCTCGGAGTTTTCGCAGGCCCAGGGCACCAGCCAGTCGAGCCCACCGACCCTCAAAGCGGAGGAACCCAGACCAACTGACTGAGCTTCTCGTGCTTCAAAGTATCGCTACAGAGGGAAGGCCCGGTCTCGAACCCCTGTCTCCACTCCCAGTACCGCGTCTTCTCTCACCTGTTCCTGGATGCCGGTTCTTGGTCGGTCCAGACTGTTGGCGGGGCACTCCTTAAAGGGGAACCCGCCCCGCGCTTGGCTCTCTGGGTCCAATAGTTCTCGATCTCCCTTTACTATTAGCAGAAATGCGTCATTAGACTACAATTCCCGGCGTGCCGCGGGCGGGACCAGACAACGCGATCCAACGTGTGCCGGCTGGGCGGAGGTTGATTGGCTGCTTCCCCTCGTGTGAGCATGGGGCCCTGTGACCGGCGACCAGTGGAAAGGCTACGCTCTCGTCAGAAGACCTGGAAAGAGTGGGGTCTGGCCGCGGGGGTTGGGGTGTGGGGTACTGAAACCTGCCCTGCGAGTCGCGGGGAACTCCCCTGCGCTGACTCTAAGTACCTCCTAGTCGTCTGCCTTACTCCACACTTTCCTTTTCGTTTTCTGCATGTTCAGCTAATGTCAGGCACGTTAGTAAAAGCCCAGCAGGACCAACTTTGTCGGTTATTAGTTCTCTAACTTGGGCAGATTATTTAACGTTTCTGCTCTTCGGTTAACTTAGCCTCTCTGAAACTAGCTTTCCTCATCTGTGAAATGAAGATACCAGTACTATGAGATAATATATGTAAAGGGCCTTGAGAGCTCAAGAAACGGTAATTACAATGTTTGGCAGCTACAGTCATTTACAAATAAGACTCAGAGCTGACACTCGGAGCCTCAATTCTACACACACAGCCTACAAGCTCCTTCAGGATAAGCCCTGAAGGAGAGCGCTCACGCAGGTGAGTGCAAAGACTGGGAAAAGGTGTTTGTGTGTGTGTGCGTGTGTGTGTGTGTGTTGCGGGTTTTTTTTTTTTTTATTAAATTCAGTTTTATTGAAATACATTCACACACCATACAATCATCCGTGATATACAATCCCCTGTCCACAGTATGATAGCATAGTTATGCGTTCATCACCACAATCTATCTCTGAACATTTTCCTTACATCAGAAAGAACCAGAACAAGAATAAAAAATAAAAGTGAAAAAAAACACCCAAATCATCCCCCCATCCCACCCCATTTGTCCTTTAGTTTTTATCCCCATTCCTCCACTCATCCATACACTAGATAAAGGGGGTGTGATCCACAAAGTCTTCACAATCACACTGTCACCCCTTGTAATCTACATTATTATATATTTGTCTTCAGGAGTCCAGACTGCTGGGTTGGAGTTTGGTAGTTTCAGGTATTTACTTCTAGCTATTCCAATACATTAAAGCCTAAGAGGTGTTATCTATATAGTGCATAAGAATGTCCACCAGAGTGACCTCTCGACTCCATTTGGAATCTCTCAGCCACTGAAACTATTTCGTCTCATTTTGCATCCCCCTTTTGGTCAAGAAGATACTCTCAGTCCCACGATGCCGGGTCCACATTCGTCCCCGGGAGTCATACTCTGCATTGCCAGGGAGATTTATACCCCTGGGAGTCGGGTCTGTGGGGGGTTTTTTAATATGTTTCTTAAATTCAATTTTATTGAGATTGTTCACGTACCATACAATCATCCAAAATGCACAGTCGATTTCCCATGGTGCCATCATACAGCTGTGCATCCATTATTCCAGAAAAGAAATAAAGACAAAAAAAGAAAACTCAAATCCTCCCATACACCTAACCACCTCCCCTCCATTATTGACTCATAGTATTGGCATAATACATTTGTTATTGTTGATGAAAGAATGTTAAAATGCTTCTAACTGTAGTACATAGTTTGCAATAGGTATATTTCTCCCTGTATACCTCTCTATTATTAACTTCTAGTTATAGTGTCATACATTTGTTCTAGTTCATGAAAGAGACTTCTAATATTTGTACAGTTAATCATGGACATTGTCCATAAGATTCACTGTGTTATACATTCCCATGTTTTATCCTCCAACTTTCCTTCTGGTGATGTATGTGACTGTAAGCTTCCCCCTTCCACCACATTCACGCACCATTCAGCACTGTTAGTTTTTTTTCAAAATAACGTGCTACCGTCACCTCTGTCCATGCTACAGTCACCTCTGTCCATTTCCAAACACTTAAGCTCAACCTAGTTAAACATTCTGTTCATAATAAGCAACTGCTCCCCATTTTTTAGCCTTTTTCTATATACTGGTAACTTATATTTCATGTCTATGAGTTTACATATTAGTTCATATTAGTGAGACCCTGCAATATTTGTCCTTCTGTGTCTGACTTATTTCACTCACTATAGTGCCCTCAAGGTTTCTTCAACAACACATTTTTGTTTGTTTGTTTGTTGGTTGGTTATTAAGATGGTTTTGTTCACCCACCATACATTCTGTCCTAAGTAAACAATCGATGGTTCCCTGTATAATCACGTATTTATGTATTCACCACCATCACCACTATCTATATGAGGGCATCTCCATTTCTTCTACAAAGAAGGAGGAAGAGTCAAAGAAGGTAAAGAGACAAAACAAAAGAAAAAGAAAGAAGAAAATGATAGCTAAAAAGCAACAAAAGGAAAGATGGAATTAAACTAAAAGACAATAAAAGAGTCAGACAACATCACCAATGCCATGAGTCCCATACTCCTCCCTTATATCCCCCTCTTATCTTCCCTGAACTTGTTGACTTGGTTTTTGATATGATTTAGCATATTTATTTGAAAATCATCAATTGATTGTTATATTAAAGTGAAACAATATCCCAACTCTATCTTAATTGAGGTGTAAATTTGTTCCTTTCACTGGGCCATATCTTACTAATGTAATTTGTAGTTTTCTCCCTAGCATCTGCTTTCCTTGGTTACCCCAATCTGATTTTCCCAGACCAGACTAGGTTCAGGTCTCAGAGTGGGGCTATATTCAGAGTCAAGTGTATTAGAAGATTGGCAGACTTTCCCATGAGGCCTCTAGCTGCTGTGCTTTTCCTAACCTGCCAGCAGGTGGAGCCTGTCAGCCTGTCACTCCCAAATGGTGTAAGGAGGTGCAGCCCCTTTAATTCTTAACTTAGTTTGTTTCTGTTTTGACTGTTTTCCCCCAGAGCTGGGATCTCAGTTCTGAAGGGCAGGCTTGCACTAGTGCTGGGCCCCACCTCCTTCCTCTTAGGGAAGATACACCCCCTAGGGAGTTATCTTCTGCATTTGAATAGCCCATTTGTCTCTCTTTCTCTGTAACTCCACCCCTGTCTGGGTCAGAGTGCTGCAAACTGAAAATGACCACTCAGGTTGAGAGAGAGAAAAAGGGAAAGAAAGCCCCCTTTCAGAGCCAGTCCACAGTCCCCTAGTTTTGCCCTTCAGTCAGATAGAGCACCCAGTCCTCTGGGTTCCCTCTCCCAGGGCACTGGTATCCTCCAGCTCTCCAAGGTCAGTCTCTCAAAGCCTCTGTATTTGTCCTTTTTTTTTTTTTAATTAATTTTTTTTCCATCAGCCCCACCTCCTTTCTGCTGGGAGCGATCTCAGGGTACTTTGCTGCTTGTTAGAGTTTTGTGTTTGTAGCTTGTATTCAGCAGTCCACTTTTGTTAATTAAAACCCCAGTTGGAGCTGGGCTGAGCTATATTCACTTGCTCCAAGAATGCTGCTTTCTCCCACAGTGAGGTCCTGCAGCTCAAGCTGCTGTGGGGGGAGGGTCTCCCAGCACGGGTCCACAGATTTTACGTACAGATATTATGCTGTGATCTCAGTCATTCCACCCAAACCAGGTTGGTGTACAATGTGTGGACAGTCATGTTTTTCCCCCAGCAGTTGTTCCAGATTGTTTACTAGTTGTTCCTTGTTGTTTATGAGTTGCTCCAGGGGACTAACTAAATTCCATACCTCTCTATGCCACCATCATGCCCCTCTCCCCTGGGTTTTTTGTTGTTGTTGTTGCTGTTATTTGTTAGCTCCTGGCACTCAAGGAAAGCTCTGTCATTACACTGGCTGGATACAAGCTTAAGGAACAGACACCTCAGAGTCTAAACTCCATTGATGACACCTTAAAATAACAAAATGTCTAGGTTTCAACGAGGGATTACAAAGCACACAAAGAAACAGGAAGCAATGGCTGAGGCAAAGGAGAAGATTAAGGCATTACAAACAATCATTGAGGTGGAACACACCTGAGATATACCAAAGATTTTTTTTAATGGTCCTAAATATTCTCAAAAAGCTAAAGGAAAACATGGCAAAGAACTAAAGGAAATTTTTTAAATGATTGTTACTGTAGATACATATGCTGATGTGTTTCTGGCTCTGCCAGTGAGAAAATGAGGACATTTCTATACTGCTAATAGTACCTACCTCATCAGGTTGATGTGGGGATTTGGTGAGAGTTACATGAAACACTTATCAGAGAAACTCAGTAAATGTTAGTGGTTAGTGATTTACTTGCAAGGCACTCAATAAACATTTGTAAATAAAATTCCTGATGCAAGCATGGTGTATCTGGCTGAAAAAGGAATGCTAAAATAAAAAATGATTGTTAAACACAAAGAGAATATCAATAGAGAGATAGAAATTATGAAAAGGAATCAAACAGAGAAGAAGATCACAGTAACAGAAATGTAAAATTCTCTAGAGGAGTTCCAACAGCAGATTGGAGCTGGTAGAAAAAAAAAATCAGTGAACTTGAAGATAAGACCATTGAAATCACTCTGAGGAGCAGAAAGAAGAAAGAATGAAGAAATGTGAACAGAGCCTGAGGAACCCATGGGACACCATCAAGCGTATCAATCTACACATCATGGGAGTCCCAGAAGGGGAAGAGAGACAGGAGCAGAGAGAATATTCAAATAAATAATGACTGAAAACTTCCCAAATTTAACAAAATACATGAATATACACATCCAAGACCCTCAATGAATTCCAAACAGGATAACTCAAAATAGACCCATGCCACACCAAAGATAAAAGGAGAATTCTGAAAGCCAAAAGAGAAAAGCACCATATCACATACAAGAGAGACTCAATAAGATTAAGCGTCAATTTCTCATTGGAAATGATGGAAGCAAGAATGTTGTGGGGTGATATATTAAAGAGCTGAAAGCAAAAAATTGCCAACCAAAAATTCTATATCCAGCAAAATTGTCTTTCAAAAATGAGGCACAGAGGAAGCTAAAATGGCTGCATTGAGAGGAGTGGAAGTTAGTTAGTCCCCCTGTAACAACTAATAAACAACAGGAACAACTAGTAAATAACTTGGAATAACTATGGGGAGACAAATGTGACCATCCACTCATCATACACCAACCTGAATTGGGAGGAATGCCCAAGATCACAGCATAAAATCTGTAAGTAAAAACTGCAGACCTGAGCCGAGAGCCCCTCCCTCACAGAAACCTCATGGTTCTAGAGAGCAGCACTCTCTAAACAAGCGAATATACCTCAGCCCAGCTCCAACTGCGGTTTCAATGTTAACCACTCAATACACAGACTGCGAATCCCCAACAAGCAGACAGGGACTTTTGGAGTTGACTGACCTTGGAGAGTCAGGGGACGTATCTGTCTCGGGACACAGAGCCCAAAGGAACAGGTGCTATCTCTGGCCAACGGGTGAATCTGAGGACCAAAGATTGACCCTGAAAAGGGGCTTTCTGTCTCTTTCTCTCTCTGTCAACCTGGACGGCTCAGTGGAGAAAGCCTCAACTGTTTTCAGCTTGCAGTGCTCTGCAGTAGAGAAAGCCTCAGCCATTTTAAACTCACAGCACACTGACCCAGACAAGGGTGGAGATAGCAGAGTCAGAGAAACAAAGAATCTATTTATATGCAAATGACTTCTCTCTAGGGGGCATACCTTCCCAAGAGAAAAGAGGTGGGGCCCAGCTCTACTACCCTCCTTCCATTCAGAACCAGACCCCAGAGCCCGGGGGAAAAGAGCCATGGGCCACACCTCTTTACACCAGTCTGGAGTGACAGGCTGACAGGTGCCACCTGCTGGGCAGAAAAGCACAGGGTGTGTCCATCCTCTAAGACACACCATCAGGGAAACCAGATACTGAATAATTCCTCCTTCTGGGACCTGAGCCTGCTCTCATCTGGGAAAACCTGATTGGGGAGGCCAAGGAGGTCAGAAGCCTAGACAACAGAAAACTACAACCTACACTAAGGAAACCGAAGTTATGGCCCCAAGGAACAAGCTTCCTGATATACAGGAATTTAAACAACTAATGCTAAATCAATTCAAAAAGTTTAGAGAAGACATAGCAAAAGGGATAAAGGCTATAAAGAAAACACTGGTAGTTATTAATAAATGAAGTATAGCACCTGAAAAAAAAAAAAAAAGAAAACACTGGGTATACATAGGACAGAAATCAAAAGTTCAGAAAAACAACTGGCAGAATCTGTGGAAATGAGAGGCACATCACAAGAGACGAAAGACACAATGGAAACATACAATAGCAGATCTCAAGAGGCAGAAAAAAACACTCAGGAACTGGAGAACAAGGCACCTGAAAGCCTACACACAAAAGAACAGATAGAGAAAATAATGGAAAAGTATGAGCAATGTCTCTGGGAACTTAAGGACAAAACAAAATATAAGAATGTATGTATCATTGGTGTCCCAGAAGGAGAAGAGAAGGGAAAAGGGGCAGAAGCAATAATAGAGGAAATAATCAATGAAAATTTCCCATCTCTTATGAAAGACATGAAATTACAGATCCAAGAAGTGCAGCGTACTCCAAATAGAATAGATCTGAATAGGCCTATGCCAAGACACTTAATAATCAGATTATCAAACGTCAAAGACAAAGAGAGAATCCTAAAAGCAGCAAAAGAAAAGTGATTCATCACATACAAAGGAGCTTGATAAGACTATGTGTGGATTTCTCAGCAGAAAACATGGAGGCAAGAAGGAAGTGGGGTGATATATTAAAGATACTGAAAGAGAAAAACCACCAACCAAGAGTCCTATATCCGGCAAAACTGTCCTTCAAGTACTGGGACTGTATAACTCAGTGAAACCTAGAGTGTTCAACAATTGTGATAAAAATAAGTTTTTTCACAAGAGAGAACAAACAAATGTCAACCTTTCAAGGTGTTAAAAATAGGTATTGGGGGAAAAATACAATCAACATAAACTAGAGACTATAATTAACAGAATCATTGTATTATGCTTCCCTTAATGTAACAAAGGCAATATACCAAGGTAAATGCAGATAAGAGGGGAGCACAGTGGAGGAGTGTGAGTCTCTTGGCATTGGTGGTATTGTCTGACTCTTTATTTTACTTTGATTTAAGGTTATCTTTCCTTTTGCTGCTTCCTAGCTGTCATGTTTTTTTTGTTTGTTTCTTTCTTTGTTTCTTTCTTTTTCTTTTGCCTCTCTACCTTCTTTGACTCTTCCTCCTGCTTTATGGAAGAAATGTAGATGTCCTTATGCAGATAGTGGTGAAGGTGGTGAACACATAAATATGTGACTATACAGGGAGCCACTGATTGTTTACTTAGAATGGAATGTATGGGGTGTGAACAAAACTATCTTAAAAAAATGGGTTGATGATGAAACCTTGAGGACAATATACTGAGTGAAATAAGCCATGCACATAAGGACAAATATTGCAGTGTCTCACTGATAGGAACTAATTATAATATGTAAACTCATAGACATGAAATATAAGGTACCAAGATACAGAATGAAGCTAAAGAATGGGGAGTGGTTGCTTAGTAGGAGCAGAACGTTCAACAAGGATGAACTTAAATATTTGGAAATGAACATAGGTGAAGATAGCACATTGTGAGAATAACTAACAGTCCTGAATGGTGCGTGAATGTGGTGGAAAGGGGAAGCTCAGAGTTATTTTTGTCACCAGAAGGAAAGTTCGAAGTTAAAAGACGGTAATGTATAAAACAGTAAAACCTTGTGGTGGGCAATGTCTGAGATTAACTGTACAAATATTAGAAATCTCTTTCATGAACCAGAACAAATGTATGATACTACAACTAGAAGTTATTAATAGAGGGGTATATAGAAAAAATATATATACCTATTGCACTCTATATATTACATGTCCCACCTGCAGGGCGCCCTTGATCAGGCTCCCTGCCTATGTGCTCAGGGCCCACATTGCAGCCCCAGTAACAGGATTCCCTGGAGTATGTGGAAATTCAGTGCACTGATTGGTTACCCACCCGGTTTGGACTCCATCCACCACACAGAAGTTCCGGGATGACCTGCTTGAGAGCACCACCTGCCGGTAGGTTAGAGAGACTGCACTCCAGCAAGCTGAACCTTAAGAGTGCCACCTGCTGGTAGCATAGGGAAACTGCACTCCAGCAAACCAAATTATATATAAAAGCTCAATTGATTCTGCACTTTCCAAAATAACCCTATTAAGATAAGCAAATGCCTGGAAGCCAGCAGAAAATTACAAAGCACTTGAAGGATATACAAGATATGGACAAGTCAAATGAACAAATTAAAAAGCCAGAAGAAACACAAAATTTGGAGCAATTAATCAAAGAAGTACACACGAATATCAATATTATTGCTCAGTTATAAAGGTCATGAAGAAGACCCTAGAAGAACATAAAGAAGAATTTGCAAGAGTAAATAAAAAAAACTAGTGGATCTTTTGGAAATAAAAGATACTGTTGATCAAATTAGAAATATTCTTGAAAAACATAACACCAGATTTGAAGAAGCACCCTCTAAGATAGGGTGATGGAAAGTGAAAGCACAGAAGAATGAATGGTGAAAAAAATCAAAAAGTTTGAAATGGATCTCAGGGAAATGACAGACAACATGAAGTGTACAAATATAAGAATCACTGGGGTTCCAGAAGGGGAAGAGAAGAGTAAAGGGCTAGAAAGAGTATTCAAAGAAATTGTTGGGGAAAATTTTCCAACCCTTCTAAATGACATAAATATGCAAATTAAAGATGCCCAATGAACTCCAAAAAGAATAAATCCAAATAAACCTACTCCGAGACACATACTGAATAGATTGTCAAATACTGAAGAGAAGAAGAGAACTCTGAAAGCAGCAAGAGAGAAGCAATTCACCACATACAAGGGAAACAACATAAGATCAAGTACTGACTTCTCGGCAGACACCATGGAGGCAAGAAGGCAGTTATATGACATATTTCAGATTCTGAAAGAGAAAAATTGCCAGCCAAGAATTCTTTATCCAGCAAAGCACACCTTCAAAATTGAGGGAGAGTTTAAAATTTTCACAGACACAAATGCTGAGAGAATTTGTTAACAAGAAACCTTCCCTGAAGAAATACTAAAAGGAGCTCTACCATCTGAGAAAAAAAGAATGGAGAGAGAAGTCTGGAGAAGAGTATAGAACTGAAAAGTGTTTAGTAAGCATAATTTAAAGGAAAAAAAGAGAGAGGGGAAAAATAATAAAGGGGGTTTATTTGGTTACAAATTTACAGTCTTAAGGCCATAAAGTGTCTGAGGTAAGGCATCAACAATAGGCTACCTTCACTGAAGGATGGCCAGTGGCTTCTGGAAAACCTCTGTTAGCTGGGAAGGCACGTGGCTGGTGGCTGCTCTGGAGTTCTGGTTTCAGTATGGCTTTCTCCCAGGACATTTCTCTCTAGGGGTCTGGGGGTGTTCTCTTAGTTTCTTCCAGGCAAACTCTGGACTAGCAAAAATCTTTCAGTGGCTGTCTTCAAAATGCCTCTTTTGCTGCAGCTCTTCCTTCTGTCTGTGAATTCCTTTATACAACTCCAGTGATCCAATTAACACCCACCCTGAATGGGCAGGGTAACACCTCCATGGAAATTATCTAATCACACATTTCACTCACAATTGATTGAGTCTTATCTCCATGGAAACAATCAAAGGATTCCAATCTAATCAACACTAATACATCTGCCTCCACAGGATTGCATCAAAGAACATGGTGTTTTGGGAGACAGTATACATCCAAACTGGGCGCACTGATCTACAGATTCAAAGCTATCCCAATCCAAATTCCAATAGCAACTTTACAGACTTGAAAAAGCAAGTTATCAAATTTATTTGGAAGTGAAAGGGGCCTCAAATTGCCAAAAACATCCTAAAAAAGAATGAAGTGGGAGAACTTGCACTTCCAGACTTTGAAGCCTACTATAAAGCTACTGTGGTCAAAACAGGATGGTACTGGCATAAAGACAGACATATTGATCAATGGAATTGAATTGAGAGTTCAGAAATAGACCCCCAGATATACGGTTGACTGATTTTTGATAAGGCACCCAAATCCACTGAACTGGGACAGAACAGTCTTCAACAAATGGGGCTGGGAGAACTGGATAGCCAAAACAAAAGGAATGAAAGAGGACCCCTACCTCACACCCTATACAAAAATTAACTCAAAGTGGATCAAAGATCTCAATTTAAGAAACAGTTCCATAAAACTCCTAGAAGGTAATGTAGGGAAACATCTTCAAGACCTAGTATTAGGAGGTAGCTTCTTAGACCTTACACCTAAAGCACAAACAACAAAGGAAAAAATAGATAAATGGGAACTCCTCAAAATCAAAAGTTTCTGTACCTCCAAGGAATTTGTCAAAAAGTTGAGGAGGCAGCCAATGCAATGAGAGAAAATATTTGGAAGCCACATATCTGATAAGAGACTAATATCTTGCATATATAAGGAAATCCTACAACTCAACAGCAATAGTACAAACAGCCAAATTATAAAATGGGCCAAAGATATGAAAAGACATTTCTCTGAAAAGGAAATACAAATGACTAAAAAACATGAAAAAATGTTCATCTTCACTATCTATTAAGGAGATGCAAATCAAGACCACAGTGAGATATCATCTCACACCAATAAGAATGGCTGCCATCAAACAAACAGGAAACTACAAATGCTGAAGAAGATGTGGAGATATTGGAACTCTTATTCATTGTTGGTGGGACTGTATAATGAATGGTACAGCCACTTTGGAAAGCAGTTTAGTGGTTTCTCAGAAAACTAGATATTGAATTATCCTATGATCTGGCAATTCCACTTCTCAGTATATACCCAGAAGATTTGAAAGCAGTGACACAAATGGACATTTGTGCACCAATGTTCATAGAGCATTGTTCACAATTGCCAAGAGATGGAAACAATCCAAGGATCCTTCAACAGATGAATGTGTAAATAAAATGTGCATATATACATTTGTTGGAAAACTATGCAGTAGTAAGAAGCAACAAGGTCTTGTTACATATGGCAACGTGGATGAACCTTGAAGATATAATTCTGAGGGAAATAATTCAGACACAAATGGATAGATATTGTATGTTACCACTTCTATGAACTAGCTGAGCAATGTAAAATCAATGTCTTATGAAAATACTGGGGACCTAGTGAAAGACAGTAGCTAGTGAGGGGGAACGATAATCTAATATGCTCAGATACCTTAATGACGGTGAATTCAAAGGTGTGGTAATGGATGGGGTGACGATTGTTTGTTAATGGGATTATAAGTATCAGAGCTGTATTGAAGGTGAATAGAAATGAAAGGCGTTGTTTAAAGGCATGTTTCCCACAGATCAGCACCACAAATATAGATAGGTGCTTGCATGACATACCTCTAAGGTATGACACTATCACAGAGTTGACAACAGAAGGGTACATGGGAAAAACTTACACATTGCATTCTAGGGACTATAATTAATAGGAACACCATATTAGTATTACACAAATACTAGGGACAAATAATTAAGGGCTGGCAAGAGCTACGAGATGTTTTGGGTCATGAGAATTGTTTAAAATGGAGAGTGATGAGGACTTTACAACTAAGTGATATGATAATGTGAGATATGGATGGATTATCGTGGATATGCAATGTAAACTTAGGAACCCCCTACTTTATAAGTCAAGCCCTCAATAGTGAGGCTTGCTTGGGTGAAACTTACGGCTGTAAAGAAGAGACTTATCCCACCTGTAGTTATGCCTAGGAGTCACCTCCAGAGAACCTCTTTTGTTGCTCAAATGTGGACTTTCTCTCTCTAAGCCTAACTCTGCAAATAAATTCATCACCTTCACTCTGACGTGAGACAGGACCCCCCAAGATGAATGAGCCTTCCTGGCAATGTGGGACATGGATTCCAGGAATGAGCCTGACCTTGGCATTGAGGGATTGAGAAGGCCTTTTTGACCAAAAGGGGGAAAAGAAAGGCAACAAAATAAGGTTTTAGTGACTAAGAGAATTGAAATAGAGTTGGCAGGTTGTCCTGGGGGTTACTCCTACGCAAGCTTCACCTGTTTATGCCAAATGACCACAATATGATAAGCCCAAGTCAACAGTAGTTCTGAAAACCTTAAAGAATACCCAGATACCTATCTGAGACTCTATAAAATTTTCACTCATTAAGTTTATTTGTCAGAAACTTAAATCCTTCAAAGAACTCCTATGCCAGCTAAATCCCAAAACCCAGAGGCAATAGCCTCTTCAAGAACATCAACTAGATGTGTCCCCTTTGCTCAAAAAGTTGACACCCCTTTTCAACTTGAACAGGTTAAGGTGGTCATTGCCTAGACATACCTGAAGATCGGGAAAGTGATTAAACTAGAGGAAGGGGTAGCAACAGACAAGATGGAATTTAACAAAGTATTATAAATACTGAATCTTTATATAGTTTTCTTTTTCTTAGTTGCCAGGGTATTAGAGTAGTTAGAAGGAAAGAATTGAAATGGTGGAACTGTAACCCATAGCATCCTTTGAAATTCGTTCTATAGCTACTTGTTAAATTGTAATTTGAAAGCTATAACTTTTTGTATATTTTTTTCACAATAAGGAAATAACTGAAACTATGGTAGTATAATTCATAATAACTTTGGGAATTCCCCATATATTTACTTGTTAAATCATAGTTTGAAAGATACTACCTTTTTATATATATGTTATATTTCATAATAAGGAAATAACTGACACTGTGGAATTGTAACCTATTTCTTTGAAATTTGCTCTCTAACTACTTCTTAAATTGTATTTGGAAAGATATCACTTTTATGTATATATATTATAAAAATATGATTAAAATTTTTTCAAAAAAATATGAGGCAGAGATTAAGACATTCCTAGATAAACAAAAGCCGTGGGAGTTCGTCACTTCTAGGCTGGCCCTACAAGAGATGCTGAAGAGAGTTCTGCAGGTTGAAAGGAAAAGACACTAGACAATAGATTGAAGCCACATGAAGAAATAAAGATCTCCAATAAGGGTAACAACATGGATGAATATGACTATCAGCTATTTTGTTTTTGGTTATAACTCCACTTTTTACTCCCTACAGCATCTAAAAGGCTAATAAAATGTAATGATAAATCAGTGGTTTGGGTCTCAATGTATAAATATGTAATTTGTGACAAAAACTACATAAAGATGAGGGGATGGAGGTATAGTAGAATATAGTTTGTGTATATTGTTGAAGCTAAGTTGGTGGCAAAACAAACAAGATTGTTATAGATTTAGGATGTTGAATTTAAGCCCCAGGGTAATTACAAAGAAAATACTGAAGAATATGCAAGCTCACAGATAGTAGAGGACAGGTTTCCAGGAGTGGAGGGCAGGGAGAATGGGAAGTATAGGGTTTCTGTTTGGACAGATGGGAAAGTTTTAGTAATGAAAGGAGGCAGGGATGCCACAACATTGTGAATGTAATTAACTCCACTGAATGGTATGCTTGTGAGTGGTTGAGACAGAAAAGTTTATGTAGTATAAATGTTCCCACAAAAAAAAGAAAAAAAGAGCAGCTATAAAGACACTGACAAATAAAGGTAATTCATGATCCTGGGTGGGGTCTAACAAGGGAGGAGAAAAGCCTCCAAAGGGCTTTATTGGGACTCATGAAAAATTGAAATACAAACTGTTTTGGTTTGCTAAAGCTGCCAGAATGCAATATGCCAGAAATGGATTGGCTTTTATAAAGGGGATTTATTATGTTACAAATTTACAGTTCTAAGGCCATAAAAGTGTCCAAACTAAGGCATCAACAAGAGGATACCTTCACTGAAGAAAGGTTGATGGCATCAGGAACAGCTCTGTCAACTGGGAAGGCATGTGGCCGGCTTCTGCTGGTCCTTTGCTCCAGGGTTGCATTGCTTGCAGCTTCTGATCCCAGTGGCTTTTTCTTTATGTGTCTGTTGGTTCTCACTTAGCTTCTCTGGGGCAAACTCTGGGCTTCATCTCTTAGCTTAGTCTTTCTGTCTGCATCTCCAAGCGTCTGAGTAGGTGCCAGCTCTGAGCTCTCGCTCTGTCCCCGAGCTCTCTTGAGGACTCCAGTAAACTAATTAAGACCCACCTTGAATGGGTGGGGTCACATCTCCATGGAAACAACCTAATCAAAAGATCCCACCCACAATAGGTCTGCCCCCACAAGAGTGGATTAAAAGAACATAGTCTTTTATATGATACGTAACAGATTCAAACCAGCACAGACTGTAAGCTTTATTTCAATGTTAAATTTCTTGAACTTGATAATTGCACTTAAGGGGGTTACATAAGTAAATACCCTTTTCTTAGGAAACGTACATGGCAGGATTAAATGCCTAAGAGACATGTTGTATGCAACCCACATTCAAGTGTTCTGAAAATGGACTGATAAATAGAAAGCTAGATAGGTAGACAGATGGATGGATGGCTAGATAGAATAATATGGCAAAGGTGGAAAAGTGATAAAATTGGTGGATCTCAGTAGGTGGGGGTATAGGGGTATGTCACTTCTGTCTGTGAGGATTGTATTATTTTGTAACTGTCCTATGAGTTTGAAAATATTTCAAAATTAAAAGTTAAAAAAAAAGTCATTGTGCACACCAGGAGAGGAACTAGAAGGACATCCAAGGTTGTGTCATTACAAAGCAAATCACAATCCAGATGAGGGGGTGTGACATTGCTATTACTTGTCAGGGTTGAATTTGCCAGGCCCATCTTCCTCCACCATGGGAGAGGTAAGTTGCAAACAGGAACATCAAATGAAATTAGAGATGAGGCCATTAGAGCCTTAGGTGCTAGGAAAGACTTTAGGAAAAGGCACAAATCTGAGCTACAAAGAAGGAATTCAGATTTGTTTCCCTATCCTATACCATGAGGACTCCCCTCCCAAATCATCTCCTCCTTCCCCACTGAGCCCTATGCAGCCCGCCAGGCACACCTACATCGTTTGTGTATCTCTGTTGAGCTAAGGGCATTCAGAAAATCCCCAGGCTACACTTTGTAGCAAATGGAGCTCTCAGAGGATGAATGGAAGATGGAGGTCAGAGCCCAGGGTGGTACACTCCCAGTGGGGCACTCGGGTTGGTTTAGAGGTCCAGAACATTCTTGTCCATATGTATTGAGTAGCTGTTTCATACTTGAAACTGCACTTTCACACACATTATTTCATTGAATCCTCACAGAGGCCCTATAAGATTCCCGCTTCAACCTGAGGCGCTCAGTGCTTAGCCAAAGCTTTACAGCCACACCCAAAATCAACTTCATCTGTCTCTAAGTCTGTAGGTAGTTCTCACCACAGCTACCTCCCCGAAACCTGTGACTTCTTTCCCTCAGCCCTTCCTTACCTTGCGCTTTGCCATGACCCTGACTCACTGCTCTCCTCCTCCATGCCTGGGTCCTCTGGGGGTGGAGAGAAAAAGAGGAATTAACAAAGGAGACAGAGAAGGGACAGGCAGAAGTGTAGCAGGAAATGCAAAGCAGCCCAGAGAGCAAGTAATAATTTCAGAAAGGAGAAAGAAGCAGCTAACAAGAGCCAACGTGGGGTCAAAGATTCTTCAGGTAGGGTCAGAGGCTGCTATACAATGGATCCAAGGAGGAGTGAGAATTCTAGGAGAGGGGCTTCTAGCTGATTTAGTATCACCTGACTTGTCTCCTGTGGTCTGATGGGGTTAGGTATCAGCTGCCAGTGAGCCCACCCTCAGAGAGAGGGGCACTTGGAACAGGCCAGGGAGGAAAGTGGATTCTAGGGCCTCAGTCGTTCCATGTCCTTGCCCAGCCAGAGTGGAACTCCCTGGGACTAACTCTCCGCCTACGCACTCTTTAGGCCCATTGCAGTCTGGGTCCAATTCTTGACTCTACCAGCTGGGTGACCTCCAACAAGCCACATAATCTTTCTGCTCCAAACCTGTGAATTGAGGATTCCAGCTTATTGTAGGTGTCCTTTACATGTTTGTAAATAAGTCATGGGACAAATACGTGCCCTGAGAATCAGAAGGAGTAATGTAGGTGAAAGGTTTCTATAAATGTTTAAGTCCCTTCCAACCCAAGAAATTATCAATCCAACCCCATTGCAAACTCCGTGTTAAAGAATTTGGGAGAGTGAACTGGGGTTGAAGGAGACGGTGTTGATATGAGGGAGGCAGTGTCTCCCAGCACAAAAGCTGCCTCTCATTTTCGCATTTCCAGTCTGGGATGTCCTGGAATTGACCTTCCCAACAGAACTCAGGGGAGTCTGGGACAGTCTGGACTCAGCCTAGCTGGGGCAAGAGCTCTTGGCTCTCGTATACCCAGCCTAACCCCCACGAGTCTCTGGGAAACACTCGACAGGGCAGTAGGCCAAGATCTCCTAAATGTGCTGGGTCCCAGGGAAGAGGGAAAGCACCTAGAGCCATCTCCTCCACCCAGTCACCAAGAGGCCTCAAGGACTCATGGAAAGAAGACGGCTTTGAAGCCATCCAGGTCTGGATTCAAACCTGGTTTAACTCCTTTTTGTTTAGATGATTTGGGGTTAATTATTTAACTTCTTTGAGCATCACTTTTCTCATCACTAAAATGTAGATGATGTATATCTCATACGTTTGTGGCAACCTTAGATTCCCTCATGTGGTTCAGGGAATGTTCCAGCAATGACAAGCCATGCCAGCTTTCAGCAGCATCCCTGGACCATCGGGGCAGTGTCTGACTTAAGCTGTTGTATTTTGTGGTCTCTTGTTATGGAAGCTAAATCTATGTCCTGAAACCTGTCCCCTCCCTAGGAGACCTTCCCTCACTGGGTTATGTGTCCCTCTATTTATCCCTGTGGGCTCTGAACTTACCCCAGTCATAACCCTGATCAGCAGATCCAGGCATTGCCTGAGTTCTTGTCTACCGTCCCCACCACTTGGGACTTCTTGAGAGCAGGGACACATCTTCTTTGTCATTATCTTCCCGGAGCACAGCACAAGGTCTGGCCCAACAATAAACATGTATGGAATTTATTTGTATACATTTTTACAACACACCCTAAAGTAGAGAGAATATTCTAATGAACCTCCATGTGTCTGTCACTCAGCTTCCACAATTGTCAACATTTTGTCTATCAGATTTTATCAATCCCTCCCCATCCCCCTTCCCTCCCACACCTACCACCACTTCTCACTCTTTGGAATATTTTAAAGCAAACTCCCAACATCAGTACATTTCACCTGTAAATGCTTCAGGATACATTTCTAATAGACAAAGTGTTTTTTATTTTTAATATTCATTTTATTGAGATATATTCACATACCATGCAGTCATACAAAACAAATCATACAGTCGATTGTTTACAGTAACATTACATAGTTGTACATTCATCACCAAAATCAATCCCTGACACCTTCATTACCACACACAAAAGAATAACAAGAATAATAATTAAAGTGAAAAAGAGCAGTTAAAGTAAAAAAGAACATTGGGTGCCTTTGTTTGTTTGTTTGTTTGTTTGTTTATTTCCTTCCCCCATTTTTCTACTCATCCTTCCATAAACTAGACAAAGGAGAGTGTGGTCCTTATGGCTTTCCCAATTTCATTGTCACCCCTCATAAGCTACATTTTTATAGAATCGTCTTCAAGATTCATGGGTTCTGGGTTGTAGTTTGATAGTTTCAGGTATCTACCACCAGCTACCCCAATTCATTAGAACCTATAAAGGGTTGTCTATATTGTTTGTCAGAGTGCCCACCAGAGTGACCTCTTGGCTCCTTTTGGAATCCCTCTGCCACTGAATAGACAAAGTGCTTTTAACACACAGCACAACATTAACAGTGATTCCTTAACAGTATCTAATACCCAGTCTGTGTTCAAATGTCCTGGTTTGTCTTAAAAAATGA
The DNA here is from genome assembly GCF_015220235.1 of Choloepus didactylus. Lineage (NCBI taxonomy): Eukaryota > Metazoa > Chordata > Mammalia > Pilosa > Megalonychidae > Choloepus > Choloepus didactylus. The sequence continues at coordinate 110,235,568 of NC_051308.1, forward strand.
ATTTTGCAGTTGGTTTGTTCAAATCAGAATCCAAATAAGGCCAAGATGTTGCATTTGGTTGGTAGGTGTCTTAAATCGTTTTTAAGTAAATGGTTCCTTTTTTAATTACTTGCATGATTAATAAAAATATGCAATTTAATTGTTAATGAAGCTGGGTTGCTTGATTATAGAATCAACCACATTCTGGCTTTGACAGATTGCATCCTCAAGTTTTTGTTTAACTTGTTCCTCTATCCCCTTGGTATTTCCTGTAAACTAGAAGTCAGATCTTAGCCTTCATCAGAATCAGAATTCTTCAGAGGTGTATACTTCCCATTGCATTAGACCAAGAGGCATCCAAAGCCTGGTTGCCCCACTTTTAGTGGTGCCAGATCCCAGTGATTTAAGCAGCTATTAAGGTGCGTTGAATTCAAATGAACAAAAGAAGGAAGCAAGAAAGCCTATCTAATGATGTGAGAGAGGAGATGAAATCTAGAAGGCTGTTAGGAATTTTAGAAACAGAGGCAATGGGGAAGAGCACTCGGTGTAGGAACAGCATGTGCAAAGGTATGGCACGAAGAGAAAGTCACGGTTAGGAAATGAAAGGATTTGGGAGTGGGCTGAGGAATGGAGAATGGGGGGAGATGAGACTAGAGAGATAAGCTGGGTCCAGACAGTGAAGGTCTTTACATGCCCTGAGGAGTCACCAAGACCTTTAATCAGGGCAGGCTGTTCAGACCTGATTTTTAGACAGTCAACTTTGGCTGAAGTGGGAATCTCCCCTGTTCTCCCTCCCTATTTCTCTCACTCCCCAGCTCTTCCCTTCACCCTCCTCCTCCCTGTGCCAGCCTCCTTCTCTGAGCCCTGAGGCTGGCACCCTAACCACCAGCCATTCCAGGACTCACAGTCATTCACTGCATCATTCACCACCACGGACAAGCACTTGCTCTAAGACGGGAGGGGCCTCTTCTTAGTTTCAATTCTAATAACAGCCGCAGGACGTGGCCTGGTTTGGCCCGGCTAGTGTCAAGGGCCCAGCATTCAAACAGGAAGCAGGGAGACCACTAGGAGAAAAGACAGCAGCAGGTCTCCAAAGAGGAGGGAGGGTGCCTTCGCAGAAGAAAGGATGGGAGCTGGGCAAATATCAGAGATCTTCACAGAAGGCTCCAGGAAACAAGAGACTTGGGCCTAGTCTGGCCTCAGCCTGCCATGTTCTTGGTGACTCCTCAGGGCATGTAAAGACCTTCACCGTCTGGACCCAGCTTATCTCTCTAGTGGACATAGACAGTTCCTCTCTTTCTCTCCCTCCAGTTTCCTCACATGCAAGTGAGGGATTCCAAGAACAGATTTCAGGGAGTCCATTACAAAAGTTATGGGCAAAATTGAGGACTTTCTTTATATAGAAAGAGACCAAGATCTATTACTAAGTTAAAAAAAAAAATGACAGAATGGTATTGTACAATATGATGCTACTATTTGCATAAAAGGGGGGAAATTATTTATTTTTTGTATCTGCATTTCTGGAAGAATACATAGAAAATTCAGAAATCTGGTAACCTGGTTGGGGAACTGGGTAGCTGGAGGAGCAGGCGGATGGATTTGGGAGCAGAGGGGTTCTTTGCAATATCCCCTGTACCTCTGAATTTTGTATGTTGTGCAAATATGTATTTAAATAAAAATAAATACATTTTGAACAAATATTATGGAAATCCAAAAATACAAACGCAGCAACCCACTCATTCTGATTTCTTGGGTGGTAGAGGAGTCAGCATATGTAAACGTTTGCATATGTACAACATCAGTAATTTCATACTCTCCATTTGTGCTTTGCGTGAAAACCTTCAATGGACGTTTTCACACTGCGCCTCTGAAAGGTATTATCTCCATTTGCAGAAGACGAGACTGACGTTCAGAGTGTCCCTTGGCCCCACGCTGTCTCGTTTGCTGGAGATGGGAGTGGAGGTAAAGAGAGGCCCCAATTCCCTTTCTCCGCCCAGCCACTGGGTCTACCCTCTCTCGCCTGCTGGGCCAGGGGCTCTCAGGTGCCTCTGCAAGACCAGCCTGCCACACTTTTCCCTGGGTGTCCTCCTCCCAGTTTCTTCACCCACAGGCCTCCAGCTCAGGGCTGTCTGACCTGGTAACAAAGTATAGACGATCGCTAATGTTTTCACTTGCAGACCCAGGGTCAGCCAGATCACTTTTCTTCTTTGACCTGATATCAAGTCAAAGCTTCTGTCACCTGGCTGGACAGGGTAGGGGCTGCTTTGGGACACCACCTCACCTCTGTTAACCACTTGGGGCTGGGATCCCTGTGATTCTTATTCTCCCAACTGGTCCTTGAATCAGTTTAAAATTGCCAGACCAAGCTTCAACTTCCCCAGTCACTCCCGGACTCCCCAACACAATGCCTGAGTTCCCAGACCTTGAGGTCTACTACATTCCCTCTGGTCACAATTATTATTCATCTTTATTTGTTCTGTCTTCCATATTTAGAAAGCCTAGGACCCCCATGCTCATTTTCCCTTGGGAAGTCCCTCCCACTGTCTAACCTCTTTGTTTTCCAACTCCAAAGTCTGAGGCTTTTTGCCTTCCCCTCCCCTGAGACAGTCCTGAGAAGGGAGGAGTGGATCTTATTGGTTACAGCGCAGGCTCTGGAACCACATACTCTGGGCCTGAATCCCAGCTCTACCACTGGCAAGATACTTAGCCTCAGACAAGTATGTCAGGCAGGGTTCCATCAGGAAACAGAAGGCTCTCAAATTGGACCATTTGAGAGTGTTTCACAATAAAATTATTTACAAAGGAGTGGGCAGGGGGTTGGCAAACCACCAGGGATAGTGCCTTCTGCCAGATCTAGTAACAATGGGCTTAGTTACTCCTCTGAGGCCCAAGGATGGGAAAAGATAGGTTCCTAGATTCTGGAGACAGGGCTCTGTGGCAGGGGCTGTGACCTTCAGGGAACCTGACCTCACAGAGGGCGAGCTGGAGGCAGGGGGTAGAGTAAATAACCCAACCTCACTCTCCTCTGTCTCATTTCCTCTTGATGCCCCTCCCCACTGGCTGAACCTATGGAAGCCATGGGGCAAGGGGAGCCCGTTGATGCAGTCCACGCGGATCAGCCTCCTGGCCCGAGTAAGGTAGAGGAGCCACGTGGAGAAGAAATCCAGGATCGAAACAGAAGCTGCCCAGGATCCCCTGCTGAGCCTCAGCTTTCTCATCTATTAAACAGGTTATTAATCCTACCTGCCTTCTGGGTTGTCATGACGATAAAGGAGCCAATGTACACAGTGAGAGCTCAATGAACAGAGCCAACTGTCTACTCATTGATCTTAATAGTTAACATGTCCACAACCAAAACCTCAATTTTTCCCCCGAAACCTGTTCTACCTTGGTCTCAGTAAATGGTGCTACCAAACTGCTCAAGCCAGAATCCTCAGTACCATCCTTCAGGTGATGGAAGCCTCCCACTCCCTCTTCCCACATCTCTTCTGTCATTCCACCCTGTCTGCTGTCCTCCAAAATCCATCTCTTGTGCATCCCCTCCTCTCCATCTCCCTTGCTGCCACTAGTCCATCTAGGAGATTACTCCCAGAACCCCCCACTGGTCTCCCTGTACCCACTCCTGCCCCACCACAGTCTGTTCCCCACCCAGCAGCCACAGGGATCTAAGAATCCATTGGATCATGTCAATCCTCTGGTTTAACCCACTGCACTTCAAACAAAGCCCAAGCTCCTACTCTGGCCTCCAAGGTCCTGCTTACATCCCAACCTCACCACGGACCACTCCCCTGCACTCCAGCCACCCACCTCGTCACAGCTCTTCCTCAATTTGGCACCAAGCTTTTTCCTCCTGCAGATCCTTGGCATGTATTATTGCCACCCCTCCAGGAAGTTCTTTGCCCCAATTTGTCCCATTTGGTTCCTTCTCATCCTTTAAATCTCAGCTTAAATGTGGTCACTTCAAAGAGACTTTCCTTATGATCTCATCTAAAATAGATTCCTGCCTTCTTCTCCCCGCTGGCTTCTCTATTTCAGCAGCCTGATCGATACCTTAATAGCACTTAGAAAGTTTGTAGTTATATATAATTTTTTGTTTGATACTTGTGTATAGTCGGTCTCCTCCACTATACTGTAAATTCTATAAAAGAGCAAAGGGCCCTGTCTGTTTTGCTCACCCTCTGACCTCAGGACCTGACCCACAGTAGGTGCTCAGTAAATACTGGAGAGTGGTGTATAAGTGATAGTGATGATGATGATGCTATCAAAGCCCTTCCAGAGAATCCCACCACAGTATCAAAGTGCTCCCCTTCTCCAAAATATCCTGCCTCCTAAGTACCTCTAGGGGTCTCATCCCTGCCCTAAATCCCCCACTTCTTAATTCATCTAGGACTAACTTCAGTAAAGTAGGAAAAAAAAAAGGGAGAGGGGGCATGTCACTTATAAAAATCTCTATTCAGATGGATGACCACATAAAGTAAATGGATTGAAAATTTATCAGGAAAGATGGATGGTAGGGGGGAGGTTGCCAGAAGACAGGGCCGGGAGCCAGCAGGTCTCGGGGAGGGGCTTGTGTGGGGCCAGGGGCGGCCCACTGGGTGTGCCCCTTTTCTTTTCTCTGGCTCCCTTAGATAAGACCAGCAGTTATGTCATCTTCTCCCTTCCTCTAGCAGCCTGGGCAGCCCCACGCCTGTGCCCCACTTTGGAAGCATGTCAATGCCAGAGAACACACTCCCCAAGCAGTTTTGGCCATGGATCTTTAAGTCCCAGAGGGATTTAGCAAAGTACATCTTAACTGGGGCTCCAGGAGGTAAGAAGGGGGAACAGAGGCCATTGAGCAGAAGGGAAAACTGAGGGTGGAAATCAGGAGTGGGGACGGAGGGTACAAATGACCTCTCACTTGCTGCTGGCTAGGAGGGATTTGGGGAGGTTCTGTGTTCATATGTTAAGTTACAGATTCTGGTCTGGCTTCTTCTCCCAGGCTGTACAGGCAGGGAAGAGGGGAGCCTGCAACAGGGGCACCATGGGGCACTTCCGTGGTTGCTGGACTCTGGACCCTGGAGGACAAGGGTTTCCAGCGGCAGGGGAGACGCTGGTTACACTTTAACCAGTCCACAGAACCGATCCCCAGCCTTGCTGGCCTCATCCCTCCGACAGCCTGACAGCATGGAGCAGACCCACAGAGACAGGCAGGAGTGCAGTAACATGGAGGGCACAGCTGGAAGTAGGGCTCTGGGCTGGGCCCGGCAGTGGAGGGGGGTTGGTGGCCCAGGACCTGGGCAACATAGATGGGGCTGGGGCAATTCAAAGGATGGGATGGGGAAGCCAACCAATCACCAAGAGTTGTAGGAAGAAAGGGGGGACTTTAGGAGAGGGAACTGGGTGATTCTGGACCTGGAAAATGAGGTGCCACACTGGGCTAGACATCCAGATGGGCTGAGGCTGAGGGAAGTCAGCAGCTGAAGGACGAGAAGTCCAGGGTTGTGCAGGGTCAGTAGAGCCAGGTAGTCAATTTGAGCTTAGAGTCGGTCAGATCCCAGTTTGAATCTCATTTCCATTATTTAGAAGCTGTATATTCTTGGACAATTTATTTTAATCTTTCTCGGCCTCTGTTTCCTCATCTGAAAAAATGGGTATAATTATGGAGCATTTAACAGTGTTCTGCTTCTTGGGATATTTATGATTAAAAATGGGATAATGCACACAAAGGGCCCAGCTCATAGAAGGACTCAACAAACACCGGAGAGCTGAGGGAAGAAGAAGAGGGTGTACGGAGATGATGGGGTGCAGTGGCAGGGGCTGGTGCAGCCCTCTGATTCTCCTTCTGCTGCAGGTCCAGCAGGGTATCTGAGGCTGGCCAGCGTGGCCCAACTGACCCAGGAGCTGGGCGCTGCCTTCTTCCAGCGGCAGCAGCTGTCGGCCGCCATGGCAGACACCTTTCTGGAGCACCTCTGCCTGCTGGACATCGACTCGGAACCCCTGGCTGCCCGCAGTACTAGCATCATTGCCACCATCGGTGAGCACCCCTGCAGCCTCACAGGGCCTCTTGGAGGCTTCGCAAGCTGCATCCTCATCTCTGTGTCCCTTGAGAATTCACCGTGTTTTCTAGAGTCACCCATTCAACAAATATTCATTGAGCACATAGTGGACGAAATTTTGGGCCCTGGCAATAGATCAGTGAACCCAACAGACAAAAATCCCCATCCTTGGTGAGGTGACAGTCTAGCTGGGTGGGACAATAAATAATAAACAATAACCTATAAAAAGATTTTTTTAATTATAATAAATAAATGAATTACTTAGTATGTTACAAAGTGGTAAGTACTATGAGGGGGGAGAAAGAGCACATGAGTAGGCTTCAGGAGTGTGGCGACAGGGAGCAGGAAGCAGGCCTAAATAGGGAGGTTGGGGTAGAAATTACCAGAAAAAGAGACCTGAGCAAAGATTTGAAGGAGATGAGATAATTAGCCAGGCAGATTTGGAAGAATAGTGTTCCAGGCAGAGGGAACTGTCAGTGCAAAGGCCTTAAATCAAGGAGACCAGTATGGCTGGAAACCATCAAAGGGCAGGAGTAGCAGAAACGAAGAGATTGGGGTGGAGGGGATAGATAATCATATAAGGCCTTATAGGCCTTTATTAGAATTTGAGTTGAGTTTTTCTCCATAGGAAATGGGAAACTATTGCAGGGTTTTAAGCAGGGGAATGACATGATCTTACTTAGGGTTTTTTGTTTGTTTGTTTTATAGGGAAGTTGTATGTTTACAGAAAAATCATGCATAAAATACAGAGTTCCCATATACCACCCTTTTATTAACACCTTGCATTAGTGTGGTACATTTGTTACAATTTTACTTGTGTTATAACAGAACCACCCTGGCTGCTGCATTGAAAATAGATTGAGGGTAAGGGTGGGGTAGAGCTACTCCTGCAGTATTGCTGCCTAGATGGTTGATAGTGGAGGTAGTGAGAAGTGGTCACATTCTGAATATTTTCTGGAGGTAGAGCCAATAGGATTTCTTGGTGGAAATCAAATAAAGGAGCCAAGGATGATTCCTGGAAGGATGGTGTTCCGGTTTGCTAATGCTGCCATTAGGCAAAATGCCAGAAGTGGATTGGTTTTTATAAAGGGGGTTTATTTGGTTACAAAGTTATAGTCTTAAGGCCATAAAGTGTCCAAGGTAAGGTATCAATAATCGGGTACCTTCACTGAAGGACGGCGATTGGCATCTGGAAAACCTCTGTTAGCTCAGAAGGCACGTGACTGGGGTCTGCTTGTTCCCAGGTTGTGTTTCAAAATGGCATTCTCCAAAATGTGCTCTTGGGGAGTTTTGTCCTCTCTTAGCTGCAGCTCCTCTTCAAAATGTAACATTCAGTTTCTCTGAGGCCCTTCTGTTTGTGAACTCCTTTATAAGACTGCAATGATCCAATTAACACCCACCCTGAATGGGTACGGTAACACCTCCATGGAAATTATCCAATCAAATGTTCACTCACAGTTGATTGAGTCACATCTCCATGGAAACAATCAAAGGATTCCAATCTAATCAACATTAATAAGTCTGCCCCCACAAGATTGCATCAAAGAACATGGCGTTTTGGGGAACATAATACATCCAAACTGGCACAGATGGCATCATCGATTGAGCATGAAAGATTAGGTGGAACAGGTTTATGGGGAGATGAGTTCTGTTTAGAACATGTTCAGTTTGAAATGCATATTAGACAGCCAAGTGTGATGTAGGGTAGTCAACCAGGTGTATACCTCTGGGCTGGGAGGAATGTCTGGGGTGGAGATACAAGTCTGGGAGTTGTCAGCATATGGATGGTATTTAAGGCCGTGAGACTGGTTGAGATCACCAAGGGGGTGAAAGTAAAATGACAGAGAAGAGAACGGGGCATCTAATGTTAAGGGGTGAGACAAGCAAGGGAGACTGAGAAGTTGCAGTTCATGAGATAGGAGGAGAACCAAGAGAGTTGTGGCGCCCTGGGGGCCAAGAGAAGGCGGTGTGACAAGGAGTAGTGACGTATATCAAATGCTGCTGATGGTAAGATGAGGACTGAGCAGTGACCACGAGATTTAGCAACCACACAGAGGTTCTTAGTGACCTTGATGGGGGGAGATGCAGTGGAAAGACTGGGCCAAATGCCAACTGGAGTGGGTTCAAGGGAAAATGGGGGGAGGGGAATTGGAGGCAGCAAGTACAGATAACTCTTGCTGAGAGTTTTGCTGCAAAGGAGAGCAAAAAAGAGGCTGTAGCTGGAGGGCAAACTGGGATTAAGGGAATATTTCTTTTTAAGATAAAACAAATAACATACATTGCTAGGAATGACGCAGTAAAAAGGAAAACGTGGATGATGTAGAGAAGGAGAGAATGTCTTTGAGCAGGTAAAAGGGAGGAGAACTACAGCACAATTGAAAGAAGGGGGCCGCAGATAGTGGCTGGAGGCCCTGAAAGGTTAGGTGACTGGCTCTCAGTCACACAGTTGCCCTAGTAGCTGAGCAGGACTGGGATGGAACTCAGCTCTCACTCATAATGAACCCTCTCAACTCCAAAGTCTCATACCCCAGATGTTCTCACCTGGCACCAACAACCCTACCCCACTCCTCTTACATTACTGTTACCACCTGCTCCTCCAGCCTGGTTCCCGACAACCTCCCAAAACGAACAAACAAACAAAAAACACCACGATGCTGCCTCCCCGGGGAGGCAAATGTTGGCTGGAGCGTGTCTGGCTGTGAGCAGGGGATGTGTCAGGGAATAAAGGTCAGGAAACAGGATTTGCGCGGCGGGGCGCGGAGCGTCTCTGAGGGTTGGGATAGGTTTGGCTGTCTTCTCAGGTTTGGGGGGAAAGGTGTCTGAGCAGGATCTCTGGTTTCAGGGCCGGCCTCCCGCTCCGTGGAATGCCTCAAGGAGATGATCAAGGCCGGGATGAACATAGCGCGACTCAACTTCTCCCACGGCACTCAGGAGGTGCGGGGCGGGGCGGCGGGGGAGGCCGGAGGATGCCCCGCGGTCCTAGACACCCTCCGCTAAAATGCTCGCTCTGCTCCCTCCCTCAGTACCACGCTGAGTCCATCGCCAACATCCGGGAGGCGGTGGAGAGCTTTGCATCCTCTCCACTCAGCTACCGGCCGGTGGCCATCGCTCTGGACACCAAGGGCCCGGAGATACGCACTGGGATCCTCCAGGGAGTGAGAGGCGGGGCGGGGCCGGCGGGAGGAGCCGGACGTGGGGCGGGAGGGTCCCTGAGACCCGGACCTAGGGAGCTAGAACTGAGGGACTGGGCTGGAGGTGGGGTCCAGACGAGGGACCCGGGAAAGACCCGCCCTGAAAAGGCCCTCGGTCGAGAGTAGGACCTGGATCAACGCGAGGGAAGAAAGAGGACAAAAAGCGGGGAGTGGAGCCGAAAGAGAAGGATCTGGCCTGGGGTGGAAACCCGAAGACCCAGGGGTTGCGGCGGATCCTGGGGTGCGGAGAGTAGAAAAGAAAGAGGAGAAGTGGGTGGGGAGAAGCTAGGAAAGGGGCGGGTGGTTGCGGAGGCTGTTGGGCACGTCTCTTTGGGCGGAGCATGGGAAGGAACCCGTCCAGGACCGCTTGGGGGCAGAGCTCACGTCCCCTCTGGCTCCGCCCCTAGGGTCCGGAATCGGAAGTGGAGCTAGTGAAGGGCTCCCGGGTGCTGGTGACTGTGGATCCAGCATTCCGGACGCGGGGGAACGCAGACACCGTGTGGGTGGACTACCCCAATATCGTCCGGGTCGTGCAAGTGGGAGGCCACATCTACATTGACGACGGGCTCATCTCCCTAGCTGTCAAGAAAATCGGTGCGCGCGCGCCTCCCGCCCTGGCCTCGCCCGATCGCTGGGTGCACTCTTTGCCGTTTGGCTCCCCCATTCGCCCTTTAAACCCGCCACATCTTCCCTTGGCCATGCCTCCTTCCCCGCCCGTCCCTGCAGCCCCCACTAGCCAGACCCCTGCGCTCACCCTGGGTTGGAGCTGGACCCAAGAATTAGTCGTTTCTTCTACAAATGTATGCCCGGTGCCTGTTGAGGGCATGGCCCAGGCTGGGGACGGAGAGACGAATGGTTCCTGCTCTCTTGGGGGTTCAAGTCCCCTCTGTTCCCTCGAGTTCCCTCTGCTGTGACTGTGCCCCCAGCCTCACCGCTGTCCTTCGCTGGCGCTCTCTATACCTACAGGTCCAGAGGGGTTGGTGACTGAAGTGGAGAATGGCGGAGTCCTGGGCAGCCGGAAGGGCGTGAACTTGCCCGGTGCCCAGGTGGACCTACCAGGGCTGTCTGAGCAAGATGTCCGGGACCTGCACTTCGGGGTGGAGCATGGTGTGGACATCATCTTTGCCTCCTTTGTGCGGAAGGCCAGCGATGTGACTGCTGTGCGGGCTACTCTGGGGCAGGAAGGACAGGGCATCAAGATCATCAGCAAAATCGAGAACCATGAAGGCGTGGAGAAGTGAGGCTTGATCTTTGTCCCTACCAGGCCCTACAGGCCTCATAACATCCCCGTGCCCTCTCCCCTTCCTTTGCTACCTCTCCCTGCCCTCTCTTGGCTCTACCCCAGTCTAACTCCTCCAAACACCAGGTTTGATGAAATCCTGGAAGTGAGTGATGGCATCATGGTGGCACGGGGCGACCTGGGCATCGAGATCCCAGCCGAGAAGGTTTTCCTGGCTCAGAAGATGATGATCGGGCGCTGTAACTTGGCGGGCAAGCCCGTGGTCTGTGCCACACAGGTCTGGAGTGAGCCCTGGGGAACTGGGGCACTCTGGGCTTCAGGGATCCCTTAGGTCTGTAGCACATATTACCATCTAGGGTTTGATCCACAAACACGACAAAGTTAGGAAGAAATCCTGTGACTCCCATTTTCAGATGATGGAACTGAACTGCCAAGATCACATAGCTTGTGTCTGTAGTCCTGGCTTTCAGGGGCACTCTGAGAGTGTGGGTGCCAGGGATAGCTCGGGCAGGGCCCCAGATGAGAGTATAACTCCAAAGCTTTGACGTCCCCAGATGCTGGAAAGCATGATCACTAAGCCCCGACCAACACGGGCAGAAACGAGCGATGTGGCCAACGCGGTGCTGGATGGAGCAGACTGCATCATGCTCTCAGGGGAGACTGCCAAGGGCAAATTTCCTGTGGAGGCCGTAAAGATGCAGCACGCGGTAGGAGCTCACAATACGGGGCAAACGGGCCAAGGACCCAGACCCCTTCCGGACCCCAGTGCCCCTCCCCAGCCTGATTGCCTGGTGCCTACAGATTGCCCGGGAGGCAGAGGCCGCAGTATACCACCAGCAGCTGTTTGAAGAGCTGCGCCGGGCAGCACCATTGAGCCGTGATCCCACCGAGGTCACTGCCATCGGTGCTGTGGAGGCCGCTTTCAAGTGCTGTGCTGCTGCCATCATTGTGCTGACCAAAACTGGCCGGTGAGGGAGACCCTGGGAATGCCCGGATCAGGCTGTGGGTCAGGGGCAGGCTGGGATGGACTATGAGCCTGGGTTTCATCTGGTTATCAGGGATGAAGAATATCATTCCAGGACAAGAGGAGAGGTAGCCATGAGAGCTGGTGGCCAGGGGAGGCAGGCCTGGGAGGAATCATACCAGTGAGCTCCAGCAGGCTGGGAGAGGAAGGGGACATCACTGGGCACATTGGCTTGGGGGCCACTGGGCTCCTAAGGCTCAGAGCAAGTCCTCGGTATTTAGTCCACAAGGCCTTAAAATGCTGAGGTGTTGTGGAAGGGCCCAGAAGGTCTGAGTTCAGGTCTTTGCTCGGAAACGTAATAGCTGTGAGACCTTGGGTGAGTCACCCAGGCTCTATAAGCCTCTGCTTCCTCAAGTCTAGGGTGGAGTTAATCATTTATTCTTCTTGGGGTTGTGAGGATTAACAAGAGACAATGTGTGTATTACTTCGTAAATTAAGTACTATCTAGATGTACATTCTTAAAAGGGTCTTATGTTTCTTGAAGAGGTTTCTCCTTATTTCATTTTATTACCACATCTTCCTTGTGTGGTAACAAGGGTAGGCATTCTTATGTCCATATGCAGGTGAGAAAACCAAGGTCCAGAGAAGTACAGTGACTTACCCAGGATCACACAGCCTGTTGGTGACCCCTGGAACCAGAGCCCAAACTCTTGTCTTCTGGTTCAACAACACCCTTGTACTGTTCTGGGATGACCTTCTCTGCCTCCTGCAGGTCAGCCCAGCTTCTGTCTCGGTACCGACCTCGGGCAGCAGTCATCGCTGTCACTCGCTCTGCCCAGGCTGCCCGCCAGGCCCACTTATGCCGAGGAGTCTTCCCCGTGCTCTACCGCGAACCTCCAGAAGCTATCTGGGCAGATGATGTGGATCGCCGGGTCCAATTTGGCATTGAAAGTGGTGAGCCACCTGGACTTTCCTTCCCACCCACTCCTAGCATTTGTATCATGAGGCCCCCTACCCAGTTTCCCACACCACCCAAAGGGCCTTGCCTCTCTCCTCTGGTCCCATATTTCCTGTGAGGGTCACTGAGACTTGGAGGTATCTTTGGCTTCCAAATGGAGGACAGGCTGAGGGGAGAGGACAGAGGGGACACGGTAGGACTATCCTTCAGAAGTCACCCCAGCTACTGTCTGCACCAGGTGGCTAAAGCTGGGTGTGACACAGGAGCAAGAGGTGACAGGAGAACGGGGAGCTCAATCCCCAGCAGCTGGAACTAAAACAAATCTAATTTACCACTGACATATCCTCATGCCCCACCCCTTTCTATTAGCAACACTGGAGGACAGGAGACTTGGAGCTTACCAATCACACACCATTCCACTCCACAGACCCATCTGCAGCTCTACTATATACAGCAGTGGTCACATTCCCTGCAGTGCCACTTCTGTGACACACTACCCAATTTGCCCCAGCCCCCTTGTTCCCTAACGGGTGGCCCTGTGGGGGAGTGGGGGTGAGGGCTAGTTCTTATCATCATGCTGGCTGACCATAATCTTCTTTCCCTCCCACAGGAAAGCTCCGTGGCTTCATGCATGCTGGGGACCTAGTGATTGTGGTGACAGGCTGGAGGCCGGGTTCCGGCTATACCAACATAATGCGGGTGCTGAACATATCCTGATGCCCCCACTCTGACCTAGCCCACCTATGGACCCCATCCCTTCCTCCTCACTCCCCCACCCTCCACCCCTCCATTAACTCTACCTCTAAGTAAGGTCTTCTTTAACCCCAACCCTCCCCAAACTCCCATCCCAGGCCAATCTGCCATTCAGCCCCCTTCCAGGGAGTCCCTTCCCCCTTTCCATTTCCTACAGGCCACGAGAGCCTGTGTCCAATTAAGCACTGGTCACCAACAGCATCGGTTGTACATTCCCTACAACCAGTCCTCAGTTGAGCCCTAAAATGCTGTGAGCCTTTAATCCCAGTTTGGCTGGTCAATTCTTTTCTCCTAATCCTCCCACCCCTGGGGCTAAGAGAGAAGATAGGGCAATCCTGTCCTCAGTCTTTTCAAAATCACCATTTTACAAATACTTCATAGCTATGCAGTGTGATGTTTTCTTATGTGGTCCCCCTGATAATCTCCTGGGGAGAGCTCCACTTCCTCCCATTCCCAGGGCAGGACACAGTGGCTTCACCGTGACTGTGACATCAAAGCACCACCCTTCTCGGGAAGCTGGGGTAGCCTGGGAAGGGGAAGTTGGATGTGGGGAGAACTGGGAGCCTGGCCAGCTGATCTTGTCCCTGTCTTCGCAGCCTCTGTGCTGGGCCTGCAGGCTGCTCCCTGCTCACCTCCTGCCTTGCTGGGTCAAGTGCCCTGCTGCCCCCACCTGCACCCTGAGGTTCCTGCCTGCCCACTTCGTTCCCACACACAAATCAGGAGACAAAATGAGTGTCTCTATTTTCTTTTTAAACTTGGCTGTTTGGAAGCAATTATAAAACTCCCGTACTCCAAGAACCCCAGAATACCCCCACCCTGTGGGAAAGGAGTGTTAGATGCCAGGAACTTGGCTCCATATTTTTTGATGTGCAGAGTAGGAGGGGAGACAGAAGGGGTTGAGGGAGAGGATTTCTCTTGTCCCTGAGAAGGTAGAGGTGCCGGCTGGCCTGCCCCTCCCCAGGCTGAGATACCTCGGGCCCTCCCCTTACTCCTGCACCAACAGCAAACTCAGTATAGATGAAGGAATAGGTAAATAATATGAATTAATAATAAAATTAGCAAATGGAATAAATAAAATTAAATAGTTGAATAAATAAGCAAATAAATAAGGAAGAAAGGAAAGAAAAAATGTCATCTAAGAATTCAGCCATGTTCCCCCACCTGGGGGGCATCTAGGCTGGCACACTGAATTAAGGAGATGCCAACTATCCCCCTAGCTTCAAGGGGGGACACCACTGGGCCGGGGTCACAGGGAGGAGGTGGCTTTCAGTTCACAGAAAAGACAGTTCTACCACATAGAGACTGCAGGGAACTTGACAGGAGGCGTGTGTTTCTGCCCAGAGGTTATAGACAGGGAGGGACACTGATGGCAGTGAGAGTGCAAAGGTGGACACCCAGCTGGGGATCCAAGACATTTGTTCTCTACAGCGATGGCGGGGAAGAGGGGTGCTAGGGAATTGGCAGTGCCAGGCTATGCTAGGGGGACAAGAAGATAACCACGCCAGGCAGAACCTGCATGGTTCTTGGCAGGTTGGGGCCCACGCTGGCAACACAGAGACATCTAATTACTTGGCAGTGATGGTGGTGGCGGGTACTTGTGCTTCGTAAAGGTGGGGTCACGGGCCTGGACCTGCACCTGGCAGGACCATGGCCAGGGGACTACCCTCATAAGAGGGCTGGAATCACTTCTACTTGGCAGTGGAGACATACAGCGCCTGGTACAGTGCCTTGCTCAAGGTAGGCACTCAGTACTTTGGATGAGTGGATGAATGGATTAGGTGGGCATCAGACAGGCTACAGGGTGCCCGAGCTGAGGACACAGAGACCATCTTCTTGAAAGTCAGGGGAAATACCCTCATAGGAGAGTGCTTTAAGTCCCCTCAGCCTTCCCTAAGAGGCGTTGGCCCCAAGTACACATTCCTGCACCCCGAGAGCTAAGGCTGGGTGTTCCTAAGGGTTTCACATGTTGGCAGAGAGCTGGGGACCCCGGGGGGCAGCTAGCTCAGGTACTGGCGGCCTGGGGGACTGGGCTGTCCCTGGAGGCTTGGCCAGGAGCCCTGAGGGCGGCAGGCGCTCACTTCCTGAGCCCTTACGCCCAGGAGAGCTGTCCCCTGCTGCCCGCTGAGGCAGAGAAGGTTGGGAGGCTGAGAGTGGGCGGCCCCGAGGGCCCAGCCGCCGCACACCTCCTCCTGGGGGCGGCCCCAGCAGGGAGACTTGGGAGCGCCCGGCCCGGGATAGGCTGGCGTGGAGGGTTCGGGCAGGTGGGACAGGCAGACGGGACGTAGATGCCCATGGCCCCCGGGCCAGCAGAGGGATGGCTCGGACAGGCACCAGCGGGGAGGCTGGGGAGCCTGCTGAGCGGCAGGCAGAGCGAGCAAGGAGGGTGGCTGGAGAGTCGGGGGAGAGGGGCAGAGGGCCCCGCTGGTGAGTCAGGGCAATGGCCACGTTGGAGGTCACGGCGGCTGCCTGCAGGGGCGCGTGCACCAGTGGCTCCCACAGCACCGGCTTTCCACTGAGCCGAGCCCCTGTGCCTGGGGCCAGGCCCCGAACACCCCGAGCCATGTCTCTGTCGTGTTGCACCAAGTGCTGCTCCATGATGCCCCCACTGCTGCCCGGGCTTGGCTCGGAGCGCTTCCGCTGCAGAAGGGAATTCTTCTTGCCTGGAAGTTGTTCAGGGAGGGAGAAGTTAAAGATAGGGAAGGAATTCAGAAATGGAGGTCACAAATCAAAAAGTGTGAGGATAAAGGGATGGAGTCAAGGGATAGAGGTGAGGTCGAGGGTCAGGGGATGAGAGTAAAGAATATGGAGATTATCTGATATGTGTAGGGGATGGGTTTGGAGCACTGGGGTTGAGGGGTGAGGATGGAAGTCAGTGGGATGAGGGTCAGGAAGTAGGGGCTACGGGGATGGAGACAGAGGCTGGAAGAAGATCGGGGGATGACGGTATCAGAGAGAGAGGGTCAGGGACTGGTACTCGGGAAGGAGGGTTCAGGGGATAGAGTCTTTGGGTGAGATCTTTAGGGACAGGAGACACTACATAAGGACAGACCATCACAGTGTTGAAAGGCCTGTTAGGAGCGTCTGCTGGGACTGGGTTGGGCTGGGGGGTAATGCTGAAGCTCTAGATGGCAGCGTCCTGTGATGACAGGGGCCCCTTGCTATGGAGACAGGGTTAGGACACAGCCTAGGCCCAGAGCAGAAGAACGGGCAGGCCTCACCGATGCGGCGCAGCCGGTCCATGGCCACGGTCTCGAAGGCCCGGCGCATCATGGGGAACTCCTCGAGCACAGCATTGAAATGGTCTACGCTGAGTGAGTAGAGGCGGCAGTAGGTGTCGGCCCTCACGCTGGCAGTGCGCCGGCCCCGAGTCAGCAGGCAGATCTCTGCAGGAGTTGCGGGAAAGATTTCAGAGCCACTGTCCCCAAAGCTCCCTTTCACCAGGCCTGCAGCTGCTGACCCAGCTTCCTTAGGCTCCTCCCCAGACTTGGGGGAAACTAATGATTACCCATCCACCCCCAGGGTCCCTAAATGCTCTAAGCTGCTTGCTGCTGTTACCATTGTGGGGGCTCTCTTCAGAGCCCTGCAAGTCAGGTTTGCAGGCTGCTTGCTGCAGACCCTACCCCTCCCTCTGGATTACTGCTCCCTGTCCAAATTAAAGTTGGTAAGCAGGCAGGTGTCCCTCGCCCCCAGACCCCAGTACTCTACTCCATTTGACCCTCTCCACCTCCAGTGCTTTATCTCAAGGGCAGGCCTGGGGTGAATTACTCTGTGTATTCTCCCCTCCCCCTCTGAAGCAGATTTAAATGAACACCAAGGGCAACTCTGAAGGAGAAAACACGTCCCAAAGGGCAAAGAGCAACGGGATGGAGATGCTGGAGGATGATGTATGGTTTGGGGACTGAGAGAATAAATAAGCCTCAAGTCACTTTGGGCCACAGCTCACAGAGCTGCCTCCACTACCATGAGCTGGGTCCCTGAAACACCACCAGGGTAGCCGTGAAGGGAGCCAAGAAGCTCAAGCCCCTGGGACAGCTCTACTTGGTTCCTATCTTTCTTCATCTCATAGGATCCTCAAATTTCACTGTTTAAGGGTTTTAAAAGGCCCTCTGGTCCAATAGTTTTCAAGCTGGCTGTGCACTGGAATCTCCTGAGATGCTTTTTAACAATAAAGAGCTCCAGGCCCCAGGCCCAGAGATTCTGATTGAGCAGGCCTGGGAGGGGCTGAGATTGTGTGCTTTTGCAGCACAGCCAGGTAGGGACCCTGATTTGGGGGAACAGTTGCCCTCTGTCCTCTGTTCTTGACCCCCCACCCTCCCTGAGGCCTGCTGACCCCCAAAGTAGGATCCATCAGTGAGGCGGGTGTCCCGGGCGCCACGAGCCAACACACTGAGCAGCCCGTGCTGGATGAAGTACATCTTCCTGCCCACGGAGCCCTCACGCACCACGAGGTCCCCTGGCTGGAAGACTTCAAAGCGCAGCTTGGTGAGCACCGCCGTGACAAAGCTGGGGTCGGCATGGGTGAACAGCGGCATGTGGGCCACCAGGCCACGGCAGGTAAAGTTAATGATCTCCTGGGCAGGAGAGGTGCCTGTCAGGCAGGCTGTGTCCCACTCCCTGAGGTGCCCCCACCAAGCCCTGCTGTCTCCAGAAACCCCACCCCTAGGGTCAGGACCTGCCCAAGCGGCTCTGGTGCCATCTCTAAGATCCTGCCTTTGGAGCGCTCCCATAAATCCTCAGCGGGACCAACCCACCCCCACCCCCCAATGTATGTACTTCACCCCCATAAGACCTTCATGAAAGACTCTAACCCTTGAAAGCCCTCCAAAGATCTGGCCTCCCATGGAGGCTCTCTGCAGGACCCACTCCCTGTAGGTGCTCCTGCTGACCAATAGCTCCCACTCCCAGATGGTATCCCTGGAAGCCCAGCTCCTCGAAGAGCCTCCCCCTAAGGGCCTGGTGCAGCCCCACCTCCCGAAGCGGCTCGCTCAGCTCGCCTAGGATGCTTTCCTCGTCGAACATCTTGCCCTGGTAGCGGTGCTCATAGTACTCATGGATGCGCTGCCGTGTGTCAGCCGGCAGCTTGTGGAAGGACATGTACTGCTCCACCTGCTTGTACTGGAGGGCCAGCCCATCACCGGCACACAAGAGGACACAGAGGCAGACATGGGGTGGAACAGAGGGGGCAGGGTGGAGGAGGAAGATCACAAATACGGGCGAATCCCAGAGGGGTGAAACATGGAGCCAGAGAGGGGTGCACAGGGCCACAGGACATAAGGTTAATGGTGGAAAGAAGGAAGACACACCGCATAGTCACAGGAAAACCGAGACATGGGCCAAGGAGTCCAAGAATGGGGGCACACCAAACACAGATCCAAGCAAGGAAAAGGTACACACAGGGGCATGGGACAGATGGACACAGGGCAAGGAAGGACACAGAGACCCAAAAGGGGCATACATTAGTATGGGAATCGAGTCAAGCTATCCAGACCCCAGCACCCCTCCATGCCCACCCCTTCCTTCTCCTGCCCCTGCTGACCTTCTCCTGGTACTGGCGCCTGGAGGAGTCCAGGGACTGGATAAGGGCAGTAGCGTGGCCGATGAACATGGCGTAGCACGTGGCACCCACGATCATGCTGAGCATGGTGAGCCAGACGTCGGGCATGCCTATGGGTGCCTGCTGCCCATAGCCAATGCAGAGCATGTGGCTCATGGCCTTGAACAGGGCGTGGGAATACTGGCGGCCCCACGAGTGGTTCTGGGGGCAGAGTGTATTGCAGAGCTGCGCACAGTGCCCCTCAGAGCCTCATTCTGCCTACCCCCTTCTACTTCAGACCCATCTCCCAGGAGTTGCTTAGCTTGGTTCTAGGGGGCCCTGAGGGAGAAGGGACCTCTTTTGCAGCTTGGGGAGGGAGGCAGCACTCAGTTTCTACATTGGTTTCCTTCCTGGCCTGCTCCCCTCAACGTGACAAACCCTTCTTCTGGATCTCTTCCCCCTCTGTTCTCTCCTCCCAACCCCCTCACTCCTATCTGCTTTCTCAGTCACCTCTCCATCATCTCCCACTTCCTGTGCCTGTGGTCATCCCTGCCACTCAGGCAGGCCAGCCTTTAAAAGGCCTGGGAATGGCAGAGCATGGGGATTTCTCACCACCATGTGGTTGATGGAGACCCAGCAGTCAGGAGGGAAGTCCTGCAGCATGGGGACCAGGAACTGCAGGCAGCCATCCCAGTGACATAGCAGCAGCATCATCCCGATGAGGTTGAAGATGCGAACCACAGCACTGGCCAGGTCATAGGTCATGTGAAAGATCTGAGGAGTCCGAGGAAGGTCCACTGTGGACAGGAACCCTTGCCTGCTGGTCCTCCTCCACTCCCAGCCTTGCAAATTCTCTCTTTGAACCTCTCCCTAGTCCCAGTCCCCAAGAATTAAAAAAAAAAAAAAAAATGGCTATTTTTCATTTGTATAGAGCTTTGTAGCCTATGTGTATAGCTAATACAAAGTGTACTCTCATTTTATAGGCAAGAGAACAGGTCAATTATGTGCCCAAGATCACACAGTAAGTGTCATGGCAGAGACTCAAACTCAAGTCTACTTGCTGCCTAGGCCTAACTTGGAAAAAAGGAGAGAGGGCATTTCACAATGTAATGTCCTGATGGTAAGTGTATAAGGATTAATACCAGTTGCCCTCTTCCCCTCCAATAATAATAACAGCTAATTTATTAAGAACTTATTATGTGCCAAGCACTGTTCTAAGTGCTTCATGTGTATTCATTACTTTAATTCTCACAACCTTATAATAGGTGACTATACTTAACATTCCCATTCCATAGGAGAGGAAACTTGAGTCTCATATGGCAAATTACAAAACTGGGATCTGAGCGCAGGCAATGGGATTACAGAGCCCACACTCTGAACCACTAAACTCGACTGCGCTGAAGCTCCAGCTTCATGCACACCCTGCAATCCTAGCTCTCTCCCACCCTGCGCCACTCCATACGCTTTCCTTTCCAGTGTCCAACTAACCCGCGAGAGCTTGTTCAGCAGCTGTGCACCACCCTCCCTGCCTCCAAGCTCCAACTCCTTTACCCTCATTCTGTCTCTGTTTCTCGGGACCGCCAGCTTTGGAGTGACCCCACCCACCGAAGCCCCAATCATCTGACCCCCCCCCAAGAAGTCACCAGGAGCCCCGCCCAAAGCGCCGTCTGGGAGTCTGTGGGGCCCCCCTGCCCACCTCCCCGCCCCACCTCCTCCCACTGGTGGATGTAGCGGATGAGACGGGAGAGGCGGAGCAGCCGCAGCAAGCTGAGGATCTTAGTGAAGCGCACGATGCGCAGGGCGCGCGCGGTTTTGTAGACCTCGGCGTCCAGCCGTGGCTCCAGCTCCACTACCAGGAAGATATAATCCACGGGGATAGAGGAGATGAGGTCAACCAGGAACCAGGTGCGTAGGTAGCGCGTACGGATGGCCCGCGGTGCCAGCAGGATCTCGGCGCCCTCCTCCACCACGATGCCCGTGCGGAAGTTGAGCACCAGATCGAGCAGGAAGAAAGTGTCGGAAAGGACGTTGAAGACGATCCAGGGCGGGGAGTTTTCCTCCTTGAAGAAGGTGATGCCCACGGGAAGCACGATGAGGTTCCCAACCATCAGCAGCAGCATGATCAGGTCCCAATAAAAACTACAGTGGAAGTGGGATGGGGAGTAAGATCACGTGATATTCCACCAGCACCTGACTGACAACAGATAAAGAGTCTGAGAGGGCAAAGGTGGGCAAGGATGCAGAATCCGGAATGACAATTTACAGTTGGTGGGAGTGTAAAATGGGACCACCATTTGGGAAAACAGTTTGGCATTATTTAGTAAAGTTAAACATTTGCACACAACCCAGCAATTTCATTTCTAGGTATGCACTCACTCAAGGGAACCATGATGGACTCCCAGAGACATATACAGGAATGTTTATAGTGACACTAAATCTGGAAACAACCCAAAAGTCCATCAGTAGAAAAATGGATAAATATGCCTTGGACTGCGGCACAGCAGTGAAATCACCCAACTGCAGCTACATTTAGCAGTATGAATGACTCTTACAATTTTTAAAATAAATTTTACTGTGGTAACATGTGAATCTTACAAATTTAATGTTGAGCAAAAGAAGCAAGACATAAAAGGATACAAATCAGATGATCCCACTTCTATAAAGTTCAAAAACAGACAAAACTATTCTACATTGTTTAGGGCTTAATACAAAAGTGGTAAAACTATTTTTAAAAAGGGAAGAAATGAGTGCCACAAAAGTCAGAATAGTGGGTTCGGGAAGGGAATGTGAGAGGACAGGGGTGCTTCTGGGATGCTGGCAATGCAGTGTCTCTCAACCTAGATAATTGTTTCATGGGAGTTTGCTTTCTAATTATTCTCTCAACTCTATGTATGCATATATATGCATGTATATACTATGCCCTTCCTATACATATGATCTATACCACCATGATTAAATATATTTAAGTAAAAAAAAAAAGTACCCTGTGCTAATGGTACGGGGTTGTTGAAAAAATATCTGCTGGGACAATGGATGTGACAGTGCTGCACAAGTACCAGTTGGTGTTATGACTCACCCCCCTTTTATCCCCAAATTTCTGAAGAGGCTGCTGCTTCTCCCATCTCTAGTTCTTTGTCTGTTCCTGGTCTAGGACCTTACAGTCTCCTCTGCCTTCCTCACCCTAGCCTTCCTCCCCAACACAGTTGGACCCCTGGCTCCTGTTTCTCTACCAGGATTTGCTCATCTGTGTTCCATAGTGGGGGTGGTCTGTTCTGCCACCCATCTGAATTGAGCTTTTCAAGGATGCCCTTCCCCTCTCCTCAGGACCTCAGACAGGGCTGCACACACAGAGAAGCTCCATAGGAGATCCCGAAGCAGCAAGGCTTGAAGCTCTGCACTCCTTTCCTTCTCTCACATCTCTATGCCCACTGGGATTCTGGCTGAGCACAGGCAAGTGCTTGGGAAGGGAAAACCCACGCTGCTGTGGCAGAAGCTGTGGAAAGACGTCAGGAGGGAGCTGGGTGAATCCCTCATTGAGAGAAAATTACTGGGCCGTCTGCAGGTCTCGATTAATATAGAGGTTTAATTCCAGGACACACCTAATCCTAGCATTAATCCATGACCCAGCCCCTTCTGACTCTGACTGCAATATTAATCCTTTCAGACCCTAAAAGGAATGTGGTGGTCCCCAAATCCTGGTTTCCCCTCCAGGCCTCCAGGAAGTCTCTCAGACTGTGTACTTTCAACAAGCAACATGCCTTCGACCCCTCTCTTCCTCTCCCTCCTGGGCTGCTAAGGAGAAATCTTGTACTGTGAGCTGAGAAAGGAGAGGGAAAGAGGGGTTGCCTAACCACAGAGCATCTTCACAGCCTGACTCACAGGCGGTCACAAGCCCAGCGGGTGATGCAGTAGAGAAGCTGGAAAGGAAGCACGATCATAAAGGAGATACATGCTTCTGGGGTTATATCTGAGAGTGAAATGAGGCAGGGGAGGGAGACCCACAAAGACTAGGAAAGATACATTTGTGGAGTGGGAGTGAGGCAGTAAAGAAAAGAAAAGAGTGCAAGGAACAATGGGGGAAGGAGAAACATTAGGGAGGGTGTATGTCTGTGGATTCAAGATGATGTCTCGGTCTCCAATTGTGTTTTCGGGTTCCTGATTTGCACCCCATCCTTTCTGCTTCTTTTTTTCCCCAGGTTGGGTGCTTTGCACACATCCCTGGCCCATCCAAAAGCTGTCCTTCATTTCCCCCAAGGACAGGGCTGCTCTCCTCCTCTAGCGACCTTGATGTACAGGCACAGCCTGAAGGGGACAGTGAAATGGCCCCACCCCCACCCCTCGTCCTTTCTCTTTGGAAGTCACCTGGGCGGTGGCCGTGTCCTTCTGCAGTTGCCTCAATCGCTAGAAGCACGAGCCCCGCTCCGGCCCACCGCCTTCAGCACCAGGGACAGAGACCAAAGCTGCCGTTGGGCACTCCCCCTCCCCCCTGCATCCCTAAATTAGGCAAGGGCTGGCGGGTGGAAGACAGCGGAGCTCGGCTTCTCCCTGAGACTGACCCCGAGCCTTGGGATATGACAGAATGTCCCAAATCCCCAGCAAGCAGAACTGGAGGAGGCAGGGATCCATAACCTTGGAATTCCCGGTGGTCCAGATGGGGTCCCAGTTTCCTGAAACGGGAAACCCAGAAACCCGAGGATTCCCTGTTATCTGCTTGCCCTTTTAGGCTCCCCGGGCCCAAGAAATGATTGAGGATCTCCGGCCAGATACCCCCCCACCGAGGAATTCCCAGGCTAGGTGGGGAGAGTTGACTCCCCCGCCCCACCCGGGGACCCCTGGGCCGGAAATGAAGTGACCGAGGAGGGTGGGGCGGACCCTGTGCTGCAACCCACGGGGGTGGGGTCTGTGTCCCCTACCCTCCCTGCCCGGCCCCTAGTACCGGAAGTCGCTGTAGGGGTGGATGATCCAGGCCCCCGCTGACTTGACCCGCTCCTGCTCGATTTCCACTGCTTTGTGGCTGCCGAACACGCGAAGCGAGAACTTGTTGACCGTGGGCTGGAGCAGTGTCCTGAGCTGCCTCCTTTTGGGCTCGGAACTGGACCGGGACCCGGGAATCTGACCCGAGGCCGCTGTCGCGGACACCGGGGCAACAGGAGGCGCCGCCTCCAGCCCAGGGGTCGCCGCGTCGCCGGCCCCCGCCGCTGGCCGCTGGTCTGCTTCCATGATTCCCGCACGTTTACACGTTTGGCTTCCTGGAGCCCGCCGCGGCCATTGGGGACACCCCCCTGACCCCTACCGGAGCCGGGGCCGGCATAGCCCCGGGTGCTCGGAGCGGAGGCGGTGTCGGCTGGGAACTGCCGGAGCGCTGGGCGGAGAGGGGTGTGTGCGACAGACTTCTGGGCGGACGGGTTGTGCTGCGCCCCCTGGCGAGGGCCGCGCGAAGGCCCGGTCGGGCGGGCGGGGTTGGGGCCAGTGGAGCGGGTACCTCGGAGGGACCTCGGGGTGGGCGTGGCTTAGCAAAACAGAGCCAGATCTCCAAGTGTTCTTCCATTGGAGAAGGCTGGGACGCGCAGCCGGCGTCAAAGAGGGGGCGTGGCCTAGAGTCCGGGGTCATTGACACAGACAGCCAGTGGGTGGAGCCTCCTGCAAGAGGCGGGAAAACGGGGTGCCAGTTGTGTCTCCTGAGACTGGGGAAGGCGATGGGACTGGGCGCCAGTGGTAGGAATGGGGAGTGACTTTTGAGATTCTTTCCCACCGTCTCCCATAGACATGGAGGGGCCATGTGATGTTAACTGCTATGAATTCCTAAATATCTCGACTTCTTACGCTCCAATTCATAGTGCCACAGCCTTACTTTAAGCCTTGGGCATTTTCTACCTAGATTATTTCAGAAGCTTCTAAAAGGGTCTCCAGACTCTCCCAGACCAATTCTTTTTTGATACTTTGCTAGAGTTACCTTCCTAAAATCCAAATGTAGATATATCTTTGTCTTGCTTAAAGTTCTTCAAAATTCCCCTCCATCCGAGGAAAATAAACTCTCTAACATGGCATACAAGGCCTTGCAAAATTTGGACCTAGTTTCAACAACCTCTCTTCTGATAGTCCACTTGAAGCCCAAGGCTCCAACCATGCTGAAATGCTAACAGCTCCCTGAAATGCTTTGTTCTGTCTGATCTCCAGGCCTGTGCAAATATTTTTTCTGCTTGGTTATATGTTCCTCCAACTCGCTTTCCAACAGTATATTCTGTTCTCCTCCAGGAAGCCTAGAAATAGATTCCCAGCTCTCCTTTCCCCAAGCAGGCTCTAATCTAGAGATTTTTTACAGAGGCCATGGCACCATAGTTGATAGCGTCTGTCACATGGCTGCCATTACTTGTTTACAGATCTTTTTCTCCCATTACCTTGTGAGGCTCTGGTGAACAGGAACCTTGAGCCTGGTACAATGCTGAACACAGAATAGGCACTCAGTAAATGCTTGTCGCATGAAGAATGATCTAGGAAAATGTTAATGGCAGAAGGAAGTGAACTCTCCAGTCTCTCCTCCCAACCTCTTTGTTTCCCTTTTTCTTCTATTTCAGGGAATTTCTAAACCGTTTCTGCTTAATTGGTCTAATCTCTATCTGGTTATTCCCCTATCTCTGCTGCCCTCTGATATTCCTAGTTTAATACAGTTATTCTCAGGTTATTTTTACATTTCCCTTCCAAGTTTTCTTTCCGGTCATTTATCAATTCCTTCTATAGGGTTTCTGACCCCACCCGATTAGCTTCAAGGTTTTTTTCTCCTTTTTTCTGATTCGGTAAACTTATACTTCTCACATATTATGTACAAGGCACGTAAGATACAGTTCACGAGTGATTTCCCTTTTTCTGCACCTGATTGTTCACCCTCAATTTCTCAAACTTTTCTTCCACGGCCATGCCCCCACCCCCACACATGCATAACTTCTGTTCAGAACAAAAGGTGGAAATCCGTCTTTGGTGCGATTAGGTAGGCACTGTTCTAAAAACTGGATATTTTCCGGCTACAGACCTCACACCAAGCCTCGCAAGACAAGGTTCGCGGAACGACGACAAACTTTTCTTTCAACTAAGAAAACCACAGAGATCTTGATGAAAAGCGTAAAGGACAGAGGACTGGAGACGGAGAGGAGGCGGGGCAAAGCAGCCTGGTAGGTGTCCTGCGCGCCCCTGCGGCTCCTTCGTCGCCCCCAGGAACTTACACCCTCAGCTTCTCTCCCGCCCGGGCTAGCGGACGTCTGCGAGCTACGTGCGCACGCGGTGGCGTGCGCGATCCTGGGGGCGAAGACCAGGGGTAGCTGGGAAGCGACGTTATGCGTGCCTGCGTGCGTGCGTACGTGCTCGCTCACGGTGGCGGCGGCGGAGCGGAGAGGCCAGAGCCGGAGACCGAGCTGGGATCGGGCCCCGGGCGGGGGCGGTGCGAGCGGCGCCAAGTGGATCTTGGGGGCAGGGACGGAGCCGGGGCGGGCGGGACTGGAGCGGAGCCCGGGAACGGGGCGGGAGGTCCCAGGGTCCCGGGTTGGAGGGGTGGAGCTGCACTTCGTCGCCGCGGGGGTGCCGGGACTCCGGCCGCAGTGCCGCCGCCATCACGGACTTCCTGTGGGACAAGCGCACGGGCCTCGCCGCCAGAACGGTGAGCGCGCAGGCTGCGGGTTCGCGCAGAAAGATGGCGACTGCGGGGGCGCGCCCTGCAGGGCGGGCGGGGATAGGATCGTATTGGGGGCAAGGGACGGGGACAAGATTAGGAGAGGAGGAGAGTTGAGATCTGCGAAGTTGCATAGGTGGTGAGTGGGAAGATGAAGTGGAAAGAGGTCGACCTGCCTTTACATGTATCTGGGACGGTCTATAGGAAATTTGGGAGGGGCCAAAGTAGGAGAAGGGATAGAAGAGGTCCCAGAGACAAGAAAGAGCAGAATATCAAAGTTGAACCAAGGAGAGGGAGAAGACGACACGGTTGTCACGTGGGGTACGAAAAGAGTTTGAGTGTGTGTATTGGATTTTTTGAATATGAAGGTAAAAATAAGACTTCAAAGTTGAGAAAGGTTCTAGGCTAGAGATACTTTGCGGGGAGGAGGCCTGTGAGGAACTTTGGTGGTGTATGTATGTGCTAAGATGTTATTTATGTGGCTATCTAAATAAGCAAGGTTGAATTACCTGTGCTTAGCATCTTGTTGGTTTCTTGTCATCCCCGTTAGGCCAGGAGTGAGTCAAATATCATCCGCCTCAATTTGAGGAGGTTGGGAAGCAGTGGCCCAAAATGTGAGCCGCATGTTAGAGTCATTAATCCTTTTCTACACCTTATCCTCCCACCACCACTCCTAAACCCCTGGGTCTGTCTCATTTTATTCTGCTCTATGCCTTTTCCTAGATTATGAAGTGATTTCTCTCTTGATTTTTTCTCTGAAGGAAAAAAAGGATCTGTGCACCTTGCAATTCCATATCCGATAACTGGAGGGTGGCCAGCTCTCAACCAAGTAGTCCTGATATTAATTAAAAACCAGTTATTCTCTGCTTCCTAAGCACAAGAGGCAAGGAGCCTGCTACATTAAAACTTCTCACAAAGATGTGAGAGACAGTTCAAAGGACCAGACCCAGATCTCTTAAACTTGTTTAAGCTGTATTCCTGTCCTCAGAATACTGATCATCTAGTTGGGAGATAAGATACATTCTTAGTGATTGAAAAACTAAAACAGTGTATGCTACAGCTATATTCACTTGAGTTGTGAGGAAGTCACTGTGGCATAGATCTATCTTGGGTCCTAGCCAAGGATGAACTGTGACAGTCTCTGTTAGTCACACAGTCTCACCCATAATAGAACTGTGGCCCAGAACTGAGAGTCTTCATGCAGCCATGTTTCAGGAAAACCAGGGTAAAGGAATGAGCAGAGTGGATGGAAGGAGAGCCTCCCAGAGTTTTCTGTCAAGAGTTAGGAGGTGAATATGTATTCTAATTAGGAGGAATTATAAGCACAGAGGAAGACTGAAGAAGTTGTGGATGGTAAAAAGAGGTAGGGATAAAGAAGCAGAACGCAGCTTAGCATCTTTGGAGTAGTGGGTCCTTGTGGGGTGCCTCTGAAAACTCAGAGCATTCCCCACTATTTCCACTTTTCCTTCCCTTCCAGATGCCTCATCCCCGAAGGTACCACTCCTCAGAGCGAGGCAGCCGGGGGAGTTACCATGAACACTATCGGAGCCGAAAGCATAAACGACGAAGAAGCCGCTCCTGGTCTAGTAGCAGTGATCGGACACGGCGACCCAGGCGGGAAGACAGCTACCATGTCCATTCTCGGAGGTGAGACCTCTGGAAGAGAAACTCAGTCTCACAGTCACTCCTGTTCAACAAATACTTGTTGTTTTACCTGCTAAGGGCATTGCTGTAAGCATCTGGGTGAAGGTGAAGCTCAAGGTGGGTAACAGAATAAGCCATTTGCACTACAGTGTTAGGAGTATTATTATAGGGGAAGTACACAGTGAAGGCATGAGGAAGCACCCAGGAAGTTTGGTTGGAGTGGGACAGAATGTGTAGTTTAGGGAAAACTCCCCAGAGAAAGTGACATCTAAGCTTGTCTTGAGTATAAGTAGGAATCAAGTGGGAGAAGTGTCCCAGGCAGAGGGAAGGCATGTGCAAAGGACTGAGGACTAGAGGTCGCTAGTTATTTCTTAGACCAAAGTTAGGTTTGCATAATTTTTACAGTTGAGCAGTATATTCAATGGGAGGGACCGATCAGAGGTGGTTTAGAGTAAGGCTGGATTTCCCTTAGGGAAGTTTTGAGAAAGAAATGGCTGTGTATTCCATTGTATCACTGGAGGGGAGGAGGAGGTCTGTAGAGGGAGTGGTTGCTCTACAGATGTCTTTTCAGTGGTCTTTGTGACATGCAGGTATGGAGATCCTCTGTGTTTAGTCATTGCACTTCTCTTGTCCTTGGTCGTTTTGGAGTGAGTTGCTGAGGGTCCAGGAGCAATTTTTCTAGTGTTACTTACTATGTTTTTTTTTTTTTTTTTTTTAACATTTTTCATTTTGAATTATAACGTATATACAGAAAAGTCAAAGTACAGTTTAATGAGTAGTTATAGAGCAAATTTCAAAGTATGATATGGGTTACAGTTCTCCAGTTTCAGGTATTTCTTTTTGACTGTTCTAATATGCTAGAAACTAAGAAGAAATATCTATATGATTCAGTAGTCGTAATAATTTGCTGAATCCTAACTTCTCGGTTACAACTCCTCCCTCTCGTTTGATCGTTCTTTAAATGTTCAGGGATATTTCGACAATTACTATTTTAACTTCTTCATGTTGAAAGGGGGTGTCGACATTATGGGGTAGGGGAATGCAATTTCTAGCATTACTTTTTGTCCTCGCTCAGGGACGACCTTTTCACCTGGCATGGCTGGGAATGTGACCTGAACAGATGCACCTGATGGGGGTTTTTTTTGTTGTCCAATAGCAGCTATGATGATCGTTCATCTGACCGGAGGGCATATGACCGGCGATACTGTGGCAGCTACAGGCGCAATGACTACAGCCGGGATCGGGGAGAGGCCTACTATGACACAGACTATCGACATTCCTACGAATACCATCGGGAGAATAGCAGTTACCGCAGCCAGCGCAGCAGCCGTCGGAAGCATAGGCGGCGGAGGCGGCGTAGCCGGACATTCAGCCGCTCATCTTCGGTGAGTGCCCTGCCTAGCCCTTCCTCTCCCCACTTCTCTTCAGGCCCTCGAGAACCCTGGTAAGGGAGAAGTATTCTGGTTCTCAGCTGAGCGTTGGGGCATGAAAATTGAGGTGGGCACTGAGCCTGTCTACTCTCTTGGAAGCACTCTGGCTCTTGGAGTGCCTTGGAATCTACTTTGGAGATGGATGGGCACAGTATTTGTGACCCTCGTTGTCTCCCTGGCATGCTGGGCTTATTGTGTTTGGGAGCAGCTCCTCTGCCCCAGAAGCCTTCACTCTCTTTCAAGGACCTTGCTCATGGAGTGCTTTTCTCCCCCAAGCTCTGGGCTCCTTGGCCCCCCTGGCAGGTGGGCTTGGGTGGGGGCAAGGGGAGATCTTTGCCCAGTCTGAAAGGGCATTGTGTAGAGCATGGGGTTGTGGGTGACATTGGCAACGACACCACTTCTCTGCTTTGCCCATGCCTCTCCCTGTTCCCGTTTTGGGTTTGGGGACTTGGGATTGTGCGCCGCTCTCTCTTCTCACCCCGATCCGTCTTACTGCATCTGACGTGTTCCCTTCCACTGTCCCCCATCATCGTCTGTCCCCCCTGGCTGGGCGCCTGTGACCGGTGACCCCTCTACCACCCACCCCGCCTCCCTCCGGCCCCCGCTCCGACACCTGGCTTGCTCCGATCCCCCCCGCCCCCCGACAGCAGCACAGCAGCCGGAGAGCCAAGAGTGTAGAGGACGACGCTGAGGGCCACCTCATCTACCACGTCGGGGACTGGCTACAAGAGCGATGTACAAGCCAAATCGTAACAATCCTATAGCCTGTAATGGTCCCATAGCCATCCTAACGTCCCAAGCCAACCTAAGTCACAGCCTCTTTTGCCTTTTCTCAGTGGTGTTGTTTATCTGGGTGGTTTGAGTTGCTATTGAGAATTGACCTCTGCTGTCCACTCCCAGCTCTCATGGCCCCTGGGTTAAAGGTGGTGGGAATCACTCAGGGGTTTTTTCCCCTGTGACCATCTGTATCTGTTCCCCCTTCCTTCATCTCCTCACCCCAGATTGCTATATGCTTTTTTCTTCCAACTGAACTCATTCCCCACCTTCTCTCCCTCCCTCTCCCCGACCCTGCTCTCTTTCATTTCAGATGAAATTGTAAGCACCTTGGGAGAGGGGACCTTTGGCCGAGTTGTACAATGTGTCGACCATCGCAGGTAAGTGCCAGCCCTCTCCTGACTCCAAATCTGTTAGGCATAAAGAGGTGGCTTTTTTGCTGATTAGCCAAAGGCAGAATTTCTTAGTCCCCAAACAGCCCCATTCAATTGGAGATGGTCTTGAGAACCCAGCAAAAGTCTTTCTTACCAACCTACAGGGGTGGAGCTCGAGTTGCCCTAAAGATCATTAAGAATGTGGAGAAGTACAAGGAAGCAGCTCGACTTGAAATCAACGTTCTGGAGAAAATCAACGAGAAGGATCCTGACAACAAGAAGTAAGCAAGCAGAGGGAGTTCCACTCCTAGCCTTGGGTTGGGCAGACAGGGAAATCCTGGACCTTCTAATCCATTCATTCATCTTTTGTTCATCATCCCAGAGTAGTAGAACATCAAAGTAAGAGGGTCTCTAATCCATTCCTCTTCTGGGGCAGTTAGATTGCTCTGTTCTCTGCAGTATGTCCTCAGTCCAGGATGGCCTCTGTAGAGATGTGTCTTGGACATGGCCCTGGGACTGAGCATGAACATTTTCATCAAAAAATGAATGATAGTCATTTTTTGAACCATGCCAGTGAGGCCATAGACATTTATGTAGTAACATTTCTGTTCACACACATTTATAGGCCAAAATAAAGCATTGAGCAAAGACATTAGAGGGCAGTAGATATAAACATGGGCCCAATTGTGGCTGATAGTGAATTTCAGAAGTGGGGGCTGGGGTTGAGGTTTAGAAGTGACAGCTTGACAATTCAGGATCCATGCTGTTTGGAGCCCTGGCACTAAGCAGTTCATCAGCATACAGAATTTTTGAAACAATTTAAAAGGTTCCAGGAAAATGGTTTGAAGCTTGGCAGGTGTTACCTCTCTTTTTGTGCCTGCTAGAAAGACCATTTTCTAGCTGTATTGAATTTTGTTGATAATTCTAGCTGGCGTGTTTTTACGTACTTGTAATCAACAGTTTTGTGGACCCTCCTTGTTGGCGGGTTGGTGGGCAGATGGGAGCTGATCAAACATCCGTCTTTCCCCCATCTCTTCCTAGCCTCTGTGTCCAGATGTTTGACTGGTTTGACTACCATGGTCACATGTGTATCTCCTTTGAGCTCCTGGGCCTTAGCACCTTCGATTTCCTCAAAGACAACAACTACCTGCCCTACCCTATCCACCAAGTGCGCCACATGGCCTTCCAGCTGTGCCAGGCCGTCAAGTGTGAGTTAGGCGGGCCAAGGTGGACTCTGGGGTAGCCCTTCCCTCCATTGGACCTCTTCTGTCTCAGTTGTGTGCTGGCAAAGCCCCTAAACATTCAACTCTTGATTATCTTCAGTTCCTTTATTCACTGTCATGTTGACATCACCTCTCCTGACTTAACTTTTTGACTGATGTCTTCACCATCATTGATTACTCTTAATGCACATTAAACCTAGCAGGAACTAGGAGAAAAAGCCTTCGAACCCAAAGCATTTAACTTCTCTCCTTTTTCTCCTCTTTCCCCTTCCTTGGGGAAGTGTCAGTCAGACAGCAAAACCAAGGCAGAAACTCTCTACTCAGACCTGGAGGTTTACATTTGTCTGGGGTGAGATGCATTCTCCATTCCCAGCAAAGCAGGTGGAAATAGGGAATAGTTGAGCTAAGGTTCCAGGCAGGGAATCCAGACCAGTATATTGTTCCTCTTTAGTCTTCACAATAACATAGCTTCACAGAGTTGAATCCATGGAGTGTCAGGTACATACATATACCAAAGAGTACAGACAGAAGTAGAACCTGTAGCAAATTATATGGGTTTTTTTTTTTACCTCAGTTGAGAATTGCATATATTTCTCACATTAGTAAGAGTAGGGCTTCTTGGACCAGGCATTTCATTTGGATATAGAACAGAAAGCAGCCCAATGGTTCTAGACCTGCCTCCTCACTAGGTTTGATCTGCATGACCAAGCCTAGGGCCACCTAGTGTCACTTATCCCTGGCCGCCTAGATTGAACCTGCCCTGGCCTTTTCTCCTGCAGTCCTCCATGATAACAAGCTGACACATACGGACCTCAAACCTGAAAATATCCTGTTTGTGAATTCAGACTATGAGCTCACCTACAACCTAGAGAAGGTAAGATGGACAGGGTCTACCTCTCAGCCAGCTGTGCCTCTCTGCCTTTCACTTGGCCCTTTCTGTCCTAGTTTGACTTCTTTCTCCCACATTTCCTCCCTGTCTGGCCCTTACTATATAAAAGCAGTCTACCAGAATAGCTTGAAAAGGAGAAATTTTAAGAGGCCTTAAATGGGAAGAAAACTTGGGAAAAGAACATCAGATATCTTTCCAATAGAGTGAAAATACTTCTAAGTTCTTGGTTTGGATTTCCTTCTTTTTTGTTTTTAATACAATTTTAATGAGACACAGTCACCCACTATTTAATCCATCCAGAGTATACAATCAGTGGCTCACAGTGTTATCATGTAGTTGTGTAATCATTGCTACAGGCAATTTTAGAACATTTTCATTACTCTAAAGAAAAAAAGAATAAAAAAAGAATAAAAGAACACCCAAAACATCCTATACCCTTAACCCTCCCCCATTACTTATATATTTTTTGTTTTTATTTTACTACTTACCTGCCCATACACTGGATAAAGGGAGTGTCAGTCACAGGGTTTTCCCATGATAAAAGCTATATAGTTATACAGTTATTATCAAGGCCTCTTTTTTAGATGTATATTTCTGTAAGGTGGGAAAGCTCAACTCCCTTGACTAGCTGAAGATAATGGAGATTACTGCTAAAGGAGCTCTCTCTCTCCCTTGACTCCTTTGCTACGTATCTTATATATACAGACACACACACACATACACTGGTCACTTGGGTACAGTCTTTAGATACACACAGACTTGCACACTGTTCTGTAATCATTTTTTAATCCTCTTCCTCCCACTCCTAATGTACTCTGTTGGATATGGGGGGAGGCTGTAAAGCAAGAGAGTCTCCAGGATGTGTGGGAGTAGGCAGGAAGCCAAATTCGCTGTGTTATAGCTCAGAAGCACTTTACAGAATAGTGGTGGAATAAAAGACTGAGATGCAGATTCTTCTCTTCTCTAGAAGCGAGATGAGCGCAGCGTGAAGAGCACAGCTGTGCGGGTGGTAGATTTTGGCAGTGCCACCTTTGACCATGAGCACCATAGCACCATTGTCTCCACTCGCCATTACCGAGCACCAGAGGTCATCCTTGGTAAGGGAGGTCAAGGCTGTCCAAGTGCATGAGGAAATTGGTGGGAGGGTGGGGCGCCTGAAGCCTCCTAACACCTTTTTCTCTGCCCCTGTTCCCACTCAGAGTTGGGCTGGTCACAGCCTTGTGATGTGTGGAGCATAGGCTGCATCATCTTTGAGTACTATGTTGGCTTCACCCTGTTCCAGGTAAGTAGTGGGGTGTTATCATGACCACCAGACATTCTTCTACCTGATTTCCTTGTTGTCTGCTGCATTCCTTCATATTATCCACCTACTTGGCAGCTAGTCCTCAGCAACCCCTTTCCACTTCAGCAGTCCCACGTTAACTTCTGTCTCTGTTTCCTAGACCCATGACAACAGAGAACATCTAGCCATGATGGAAAGGATCTTGGGTCCTATCCCTTCCCGGATGATCCGAAAGACAAGGTGAACCTTGATTGGGAGGGACTTATCTCTTTCCCTTTTCTCTCTATGGAATTGGTCTGTTTCACATCATCTTCATTTTTCTTGGATGCCTCCTTCCCCCAGCTACTCTAAGATGGGGAGAAAATAATTATTTCATAACAAGTGGAACCTCTTGATTCTTCAACCTCCCTTTCACCTTTAGGAAGCAGAAGTATTTTTACCGGGGTCGCCTGGATTGGGATGAGAACACATCAGCTGGGCGCTATGTTCGAGAGAACTGCAAACCGCTGCGGGTGAGCAGGGCTGGGAATAAATAATGCCCACCACCCAGGGGCCACTTCCTTAAGTTGGTTTGCCATTAGCAGAAAGTTAGGAAAGGAGGGGAGGAAAACTGAAAAACATCTTAGATCAATAGAGGAGCTATAAGAGGGAGTGGTTTTTTGGAGGGAAGGAGGTTAGATAGCCATGTCTTTCTTGAGCCAACCAGAGATCAAAGCAATATCCTGGATTCTTCAGGTCAGACAGAAAAGAATAAACTACCTTTGAAGAGCTTACATTTTAATGAGGAGCTAAAGAAGATTCGTGAAGTTGACAAGGATATACAAGTAGAACTTTCAAAGAGTGTGAAGGAGTAATTGTGCTAGTGGGAAGGTAGGTTGAGCTGTATCAGAAACAGTGGTCACGGTGTGGTTGTCATAAGGTAACATGCAAGATGGTTATGAGCAGAGCTTTGATTTTCCAAGATGGAAAGCTAGGGTCTTGAAGAACACAGAGTCTGTAAGGCATCCTGCCTCACCTTTTTCCTGCCCTCCACCACCAGCGGTATCTGACCTCAGAGGCAGAGGAACACCACCAGCTCTTCGATCTGATTGAAAGCATGCTAGAGTACGAACCTGCTAAACGGCTGACCTTGGGTGAAGCCCTTCAGCATTCTTTCTTTGCCCGCCTTCGGGCTGAGCCACCCAACACCAAGTTGTGGGACTCCAGTCGGGATATCAGTCGGTGACAATCAGGCCCTGGGCTCCCCTGCATCTCTTAGAGCAGTGGGTGTCCAGTCCAGGACACTGGTGCTTTTTTATACAAGAAAACAAAGCTGGAGTGCACTCTTTCCTCCTGGCTTCCTATATACCTGTGAATATGTGAAATAATGTAAATATGAGAAAATCTGTACTTATGGCTTCAACCCCCGCCTTGTATATAATGCCATTCCTTTTCACATTCTTCCCACCCTCACCTGCTCCCTTACATGGAGTTGGATGGGGGCAGAAGGAAGTAACCAGGTGGTATCTACCCCATGTTTTATAAGGAATTTTGTACAGTCTTTGTGAAATAAAATGAAGTGCTTCATCTGACCCCCATCCCTGGACTTTGAGGTTTGGGAATGTTGGGTTGGAGGGATGAGAAGATCGGCAACATTTCTCAGTTTGGGTATGAAGGGAGAATTCATCTTGCTCTCTTAAATTAACCAGAGCCGGGCCACCAGTTTGTTTTCATCATTCTAAGTTGTCTGGTGGTGCTGGGGCAGGGGTGGGCAGTGATAAGTAGAGTAACATTCCTTCAGGGTTGAATAGAAACAGGTTATAAGAGGTGGCACTTCCTCTGGTCTGGAATAATGAGGATTGGGAGAGAGGTCCTGTTGCTAGAGCCGTTAAGCTGGGTACCAGGATAGAGCTAGAAACTGAAGAAGAAAGCCTGTTCAACCGGGCTCTGGACAGCTTGTCACGGCAGGTAGAAGGTTCCCGTCGTACATCGCGAGACAGTGGGAAGGCCGGGAAGTTTGACGCGAGGCCTACTGGGAGATGTGGTTCGTTAGTGGGGAGGGGTCACGTGGGAAAGAGGTGGTGCTTGGCTGCAGGACCCGGTTAGCGGTGTCACGTGGGGCGCCTCAGTGTTTCTTTTAGCCAAGGCGCAAGCGCAGGCCGCTGCTGCTGCGGGGATCCTTGAGAGCCTTCCGGTCAAGACAACCAATCCGTGTGCAGAGAAGCGGGTCGGACCGAGTGGAGCGGAGGGAGCTGCGAGAGCAGCCGCGGCAGGGGCGTGTAGAGTTGGGGGCGGCTAAGGCCGCAGTTGCAGATATGGCTCAGAGCAGAGACGGCGGCAACCCGTTCGCTGAGCCCAACGAGCTTGATAACCCCTTTCAGGTGACTTGCGCCAGCCTCCTTTGGGCAGTTGGGTTGACTCCTCTAGGTTGTGGAGGGTCGGGCTAAGTTGTATTCCCATTCATGTCATTTGATCCTGGAAAGGTCCGCCACGTGGGATTGACGGTGACTCCAGACCAGTGAGCACCTTGAGGGGCGGGTCCTTTCCCTGAAAGGAGCTGGTACTGGCAGTGTGGAGTGACTGATTTGGGGGAAAACAGCGTGGCCCCTAAGGTGCGCTTCTTGGAGCAACGGGTATTTTAGGAGACGTCCCTGGGAATTCCCCCAGAAGATCTCCGGTACCAGCTGAGCCCCAGGTCTCTGTCCACAGGACCCAGCCGTGATCCAGCACAGACCCAGTCCACAGTATGCTACACTTGACGTCTACAACCCTTTTGAGACCCGGGAGGTGAGCTTTTGGAGCGCACAGGGAGGCAAGGGAGGGGAGGGGGTACCAATAGGCCCAGTCTGTCTGGGACCAGGGGCCTTTTTTGTATGCCGTGGAAGGAAGAAGCATTGTGGTCTTAACTCCCTGAGAGAGGCCATTCTGCCATGGGATGCCTAATCGTTCTAGAAAACACCAGGCCAATGATCCATCTGGTTCGAGCTCTACAAATAAGCTCTAAGAGGACTTGGAGTCTGACAAAGTCTGAATCAAGGCTCTGTCTTAGAAGGCTTCTTTGAAGAAAAGAAAAGATGGAGCTGAGTGGAGTTAGTGTGCAGTTAGAAAGCGGAATGAGGAGGAATAGATCTGTTTGTCCTAGTGAGTAAAGAATGGTAAGAGGTTTGAGAGGTTAGGGAGTTAGATGAAGACTTGGAGTCCTTGCTGAAGATTTGCATGTGAA
The DNA here is from genome assembly GCF_015220235.1 of Choloepus didactylus. NCBI lineage: Eukaryota > Metazoa > Chordata > Mammalia > Pilosa > Megalonychidae > Choloepus > Choloepus didactylus. The sequence goes on from NC_051308.1 coordinate 110,272,699, forward strand.
GGACGATAAGGGCCACTGCAGGTTATCAGAGTTCTCTGACAAATTGAACATGAGAACTAACTTTCTACCAACTGGGGGCGGGGCTGCTGCCTTAGGTAATGAGTTCTGAGTCTAAAGGCCCATTCAAGCAGATTCCAGATTCCTGTGTTATGGAGGACTAGTTGATCCCTAAGATCTTTTCCAAACCCAACAGCCACCACCAGCCTATGAGCCTCCTGCCCCTGCCCTGTTGCCACCATCCTCGGCTCCTTCTTTGCAGCCCTCACGAAAGCTCAGTCCCCCAGAACCCAAGAATTACGGCTCCTACAGTACCCAGGTAAAGAAGGTGTGCAGGTGGGGGCTGGAGAGAAGAACCAGTCTTGGGGTCCAGGATTTTCAACGCCCTCTGCTCATTCTGGGCAGGCCTCAGCTGCAGCAGCCACAGCTGAGCTGCTGAAGAAGCAGGAGGAGCTCAACCGGAAGGCGGAGGAGCTGGACCGGAGGGAGCGAGAGCTGCAGCATGCTGCCCTAGGGGGCACAGCTAGTAAGTGGATCCTTGGTAGGGTGGGGTGAAGTGAGGGGGTGGGGACCTGGCAGTTTGGAAGGAGCAATAAAATGACCTAAGAGCCTGGGCTCTGGAGCCAGACTGCTGAATTTGAGTTTGTGTTCTATTTCTTAGTAAACTTAGATCTTAGGCAAGTTATTTAATCCCTGGTTGCTTCAGTTTCCTTATTTGTAAAATGAGAATAATGTTTATACCTGTTTGACAGGATTGTTATATGAGAGTTAAGGTCATTTAAGCAAGGTAATTAACACAGTGCTTAGAAGTTGTACATATCAGTAAATGTTGATTGTTACTATTATTTTTGTTACTCTCCCTTGGACCTGAATTGGAGACAGAAGAGAGAGCCTGAGGAAGGAGGGATGGGGGAGTGATCGCCTTGTTTGTCTCTGCCTTACTTCTGGACTCCCCCTGCTTTTTGTGCCTTACAGCGCGACAGAACAATTGGCCCCCGCTACCTTCTTTTTTCCCAGTCCAGCCCTGCTTTTTCCAGGACATCTCCATGGAGATCCCCCAAGAATTTCAGAAAACAGTATCTACCATGTACTACCTCTGGATGTGTGAGTAATGAAAAGACTTTTTGGAGGAAGAGTATGGATAGTAACATGCACATTTCCTGCCTGGAACTAGACAGTTCACCTCTCCTTGACATTTGAGTTTAAGGCCAACTTCTCCAGGAATCTTCCTGGAGTAGTCTTTTTATTGTATCTAGAGTTTATTCTCCAGCCTGCTAGCACATGTATGTTTTGGCTCCCCTTCCCCCTTTCTGTTGTCCTCATCCATAAACAAGTTCTGAATCCTTTAAACGTGTTTGCAAGGGGGATCACATGTGATGGAGATTTGTTTATTCTGTTTGCCCTGTTAAATTGAAGATCCCATGAAGGCAGGGGCTACCTTTCTTTCCTTATTTTGCCACATGTGGTAAGGATTGGGGTGGGTGGGGTACATGGGAAGAAGCCTTTTTGCTTTCCAGAAAGACCAGTCATCCTGTCCTTCTGCCCCTTAGGCAGCATTGTTGCTCTTCTCCTGAACTTCCTCGCCTGCCTGGCCAGCTTCTGTGTGGAGACCAGCAATGGCTCAGGCTTTGGGCTTTCCATCCTCTGGGTCCTCCTTTTTACTCCCTGCTCCTTTGTCTGCTGGTACCGTCCCATGTACAAGGCTTTCCGGTAAGCAGGGCGTGAGGTGGGGGGAAGGGGGTCCTGGGATGGGCCCCACATCTGCTCCTCCAGCCCTGATTCTTTTCCCACCTCCCTATTTTTGTGTCCTTGCAGGAGTGACAGTTCATTCAATTTCTTCGTTTTCTTCTTCGTTTTCTTCGTCCAGGATGTGCTTTTTGTGCTCCAGGCCATTGGCATTCCAGGTTGGGGGTTCAGGTCTGTGAGACTGCCATCCACCTTCATCCCTCCCTGCCCTGCTCTAGACCATGCCTGCATTGGGTACTGGGGTAGTTGTTCAGAAAAAGGAAATGTGGTTTTTATCCTTGGGAGATGCTAGTTTAAGAGGAGAGACAAGGCATACTTCTGGGATAGAGAGCCAAGACAGAACTCCGGACAGGCATATATGGAGCAAAGAAGGCTGCATGTGTCAATCTGAGAAGGCTTCCTGGAGGAGGAATATGTAACCATGGTTGAAGAAGGCAAGGAGAGTCCTCAGCAGACAAAGGTCCATTTGGAGCGAAAATGCCTAGAAGAGCTTAGCAAGTTAGAAAGTAATGGTCTGGAAGCTGTGATTAAACTATGAGGAGAGGGGATATAGTTGGGATTGTAGTGTATGGAATGCTGCCAGACTGACAGAAGAGCTAGGCCTGGTGGCCACTACTGATGGGATGGGTGGGAATGGGGCATATTGGCAACTGTAACCAGAGGAGAAACTGGGAGTACAAGACGCAGCTCTTCATTGCCACATACCTTTCTCTCGTTACAGTGGCTGGATCTCGGCTCTGATGGTGCTACCTGTCAACACGGCTGTAGCTGTGCTCATGCTGCTGGTTGCCCTGCTCTTCACTGGCATCGCTGTGCTGGGAATTGTGATGCTAAAGCGGGTGAGGGACTGTGTGGATGGTGGGGCCAGGAGGGTGAGATCATGGGTCCCTAGAGGCCTGGGTGGAACATTCAGGGGAACCGGGGAGGGCCAGGCTGATGGGCGGGTTCTCAGCTAATGGACCTCTGGGGTACATGCGTGCTGCGTGTGTTCGTGTATTGGGAGGGAGGGTCAGAGCCAAGAAGGAAAAGCTAGAACAGGGTGGTGAATGGTGGTGATGTTGATAGGCTGGGGTGGGGAAACAGTGGCTGGAACATGCTGTAATGTCTCTGCTCTCTACTTGTAGATCCACTCCCTATACCGCCGCACAGGTGCCAGCTTTCAAAAAGCCCAACAAGAATTTGCTGCTGGTGTCTTCTCCAACCCTGCAGTGCGAACTGCAGCTGCCAATGCAGCCGCTGGGGCTGCTGAAAATGCCTTCCGGGCCCCATGAATCCTGGCTGGAATGCCCTGGCCCCGCCACTTGAGGGAGCCAACTTAGCCCCCATTCCTGGGGTCTCTGGGACTTGGAGAGGCATCACTACTTGATGTGCCCTCTCTAGTGCCCTCAATCCCAAGTCCTTGACTTCTGAGCCTGACTCAGGGGTGCAAGGAGCTCACTGTGACCCCAGTCACTGCTCACCACCCCATCCCAGTGAGGCCACACTGCTACCACCTCTCACAACACCCCAAACCACCTTCCCTCTGCTGTGCCAAGGCTTTTGCTTCGGTTATTTAAATAAAAAAGTGGAACTGGAACTCAAGGCCCCATTTTCATGATTTTTGTTAGGAATTGGGTCTCAAAGAAGAGATAGTGGAGGGAACAGGAGTGAGGCAGAATGTTAACTCCTGAGGTTAGTGTAAAGTGAGCTGTGGGGGCTGGGGCGGTAGAGCCAGGTGGCTGGCACAGAAACAGGGAGGGAAATCCATCGAAGGGCGTGGAAACGCGGAGCCGCCAGGGAGCCCTGCTCCCCACCCCGCTCCACTAATAACGCTGGGAAGAGTGGCTGCCTCTTCCGGGAACGCCGTGGGCCCAGGGGCCTGTGAGGCTGAGTGCGGCTCAAGTGGGTGCCAGAGACGGTCCTTAGCAGCTTTGGCCTGGGTCGAGGGAAAGAACGGGTTTGGGGGAGCACTCAGCAACTGGCAGAGAAGGCCGCTTCACCCCGCCCCTTCCCTCCCCAACCTACGGTCTCCCACAGGACTACAACTCCCGGGGTGCAGCGCGCCGGCCCCCGCTGCCACGCCCCTCCTCCCGCTCCATCCTATCCCTGCCTCCAGTCCTGGACCTGCTGCAGCCCCAGCTTGGGGAGCGCAGCAGAGCGGGGCGGAGCGGGGCGGGGCGGGGTGGGGAGGGGATCCGGGCAGGCGACCCAGGAGACAGCGGCGCCTCGGCCTCTCCCCACCAGGCGGCCCCGGACCTCACTAGACACCCCGAGGGCACACCGACCACGCCTCTACAGTCACCCCGCGCTGACCCCTCCCCTCTTCTCTGGCCTCTTTCCCCATCCTTCTCGCCTTTACCCTCCCCATCCTTCCCCGAGCTCCGGGCCGCCGCCCTCCCCTCACTCCCGGACCGGCCTTTCTCGACGCTTCCACTCCTCCTAGGGAGATGCGATGAGCTGGTGCCCTCGCGTCCTCCTCGCCGCCCCGGGCGCGGTGTCCGCCCAGCGCCCGTGGTGGGGAGGAATTACCCCGCGAGCCCTCCGTGACGCCCCTCCCTTGGGCCCCCCCCCATCTGGCGTCCTCGGGCCATGCCCCAGGGCATATAGCCAGGGGGTGGGCTCTAGAGCGAGGGGAGTGGAGAGGAGGAAGGACGGGGCCTTGGGCGCCTCTGAGATGCTCTCAAGAGCCAGGGGGTGCCAAGCGAGGTGCAGACTACCGAACAGCAAGCATGATGCCCTCGCCTAGTGACTCCAGCCGCTCGCTGACCAGCCGGCCAAGCACCCGGGGCCTTACCCACCTCCGCCTCCACCGGCCCTGGCTGCAGGCCCTGCTCATACTGGGCCTGGCCCAGGTGCTTCTGGGCATCCTGGTGGTCACCTTCAGCATGGTGGCCTCTTCTGTCACCACCACTGAGAGCATCAAAAGGTCCTGCCCATCTTGGGCTGGGTTCTCGGTGAGTTGGGTGCACCATCGTTGGGTGGGGGAGGCTCCTGGGGCCCCACTTCTCCATACCAGCTGCAAGTCCAAATCTTCGCCTCTCCTCCCTCTCCTGGCCCTCTCCCTCCTTACAGGGCTGGGTGCACCCTGTGGTGAGGGGTTCACTCAGGGGCCTCCCCTGCCAGGCTGAGCCTGTGCCCACTCTGTCCCCAGCTGGCGTTCTCCGGGGTGGTTGGCATCGTGTCCTGGAAGCGGCCATTCACTCTAGTGGTAGGTGCCAGGCTCTGGGACCCACTGGGAGGCAAGTGCCCAACATCTGAGGACCTGCCCATTAAAGCCCTCGAGGAGGGAACTGGCTCTCCAGTTTGTGCCAGCTAGGCACAAAGTTATCTGTCAAAGAGGGTGGCTTCATCCATAGTAGGGGAGCTCCTGGGAAAGAAAACTGGGTACCCATGAGGGTCCCAGGCCTGAGAGTGCCCTGTTTCCCCCAGATCTCCTTCTTCTCCCTGCTGTCGGTGCTCTGTGTCATGCTCAGCATGGCTGGCTCTGTCCTCTCCTGTAAGAATGCTCAGCTGGCCCGAGACTTCCGAGATTGCTCCATGGTGAGATTTGAGAAGGGAGAGCTGGAATGACCTGGCTGGGGGAGGAGGTATGCTGGACGCTTGGGTTTGTCCTGACTCGGTCTGCCTCACCTTTCCTACTCCCACTCAGGAAGGAAAGGTCTGTGTGTGCTGCCCCTCCGTTCCCCTGCTCCGGCCCTGTCCAGAATCAGGGCAGGAACTGAAAGTTGCCCCTAACTCCACCTGTGATGAAGCCCGAGGAGCCCTCAAGGTGAGCTTGCAGCCCCCAGTTTCACCATTCCTCCCCACCACTCCGTCCTCCTCCTGCTTCCCATCCTTGTCTTCCCAGACCTCATTCTTAACTCACAGATCTAGAACATGTAGGATTTACTTGTCCTTGGGCCCTTCTCAATCCCCTTCGCCTTTATCTTCCCTTCCCCAGAACCTGCTTTTCAGCGTCTGTGGGCTCACCATCTGTGCCGCCATAATCTGTACCCTCTCTGCTATTGTTTGCTGCATTCAGATCTTCTCCCTGGACTTGGTGCACACTGTGAGTAGGGCGCAGGGGCCAGGACTAAGCCCAGGCCTGAGGGGGTGGGTGGCTTCAGCACTGGCTTCTGAGCACCAGAGCAGTGGATCACCCATTAGGGAGGGTGAGGAAGGTGAAAGGGAGTGAATTTAAGTATGTGATGTCATCTGGGACCAAGAGAGGGGACTTGAGAGAGTAGAGCTAGAAGGAGGGACTTCTGAGTGGGGTGAGTTTAAAAAGGACAGCAGCAGGATAAAAGTTGGGTGTTCTGGTGAAGACAAGAGGAGTCTGAGAATGTAGCAATTCTGGTGGGGGTGGGGCCACAGGAGGAGGGATATGTGGGTGGGTGGGGCCAGAGCTGGAAGTCCAGGGCAGGGGCGGGGTTAGAGCGGAGCTGGTTCTAAGTGAAGGAGGGCCCAGAGTTGGAGGACCTTCTTGGAGGAGGTCAGGCTAGAAAGAGGAACTGTGTTCCCAGAAAACAGGCTTTCTGACCTGCTTGCTCCCCAGCAGCTGGCCCCTGAGCGGTCAGTCTCTGGCCCCCTGGGGCCTCTGGGCTGTGCATCGTCGCCCCCAGCCCCTCTTCTACACACCATGCTGGACTTGGAGGAATTTGTACCGCCTGTGCCCCCACCACCCTACTATCCCCCAGAGTACACCTGCAGCTCAGAAACAGATGCACAGAGGTAAGAGGCCTGGCAGGATCCTGCTGGGCAGCTAAGGGGAGAGGAGTTTGGGGCTGGGGTCTGGATTGGTGAGGAGGGATCTTTGTGGAGTGGGAGTTCTCTTCCAGGCTTTGACTCTCTCCCTCATCCCGCCAGCATCACCTACAATGGCTCCATGGACAGCCCAGTGCCCTTGTACCCTACTGATTGCCCTCCTTCTTATGAGGCCGTCATGGGGCTCCGAGGAGACAGCCAGGTGAGAACAGGGTTTGGTACAAGTTGGGAAGCTGGGGACAGAGCCTGGAAAGCTGAGAGAGCTGCAGAAGCTGGATAAAGATAATGACAGTTCTGATGATCTTTACAGTGCTAGCACATCCACTGTTATCTTTGATCTTCCCTGGGGCCTGGTGAAGAGGGTAGGGTAGGAACTATAATTTCTATTTTACAGATGTGGAAACTGAAGCCCACATAAGTGACCAGCACAAAGTGACAAAACTGGACTGGAATCTAGGTCTCCAGAGCTCTGGCCAGCACATGGGGGTGGCCAGGTCACTGTGTAGGGCTGGTCCCTTGACCCTTGTGTCTTCTGCAGGCCACTCTGTTTGATCCTCAGCTTCATGATGGCTCCTGCATCTGTGAGCGAGTGGCCTCCATTGTAGATGGTGAGCAGAGAGTGGGGAAGAGTGAACTAGGGCAGGGCTGCCAGGGGACGGGGGACGAGACTGAGTTGGTGATTTAGGGACAAGCGAGGCCTAGGCTGTGGCTTCCTGGAACCCTGGACTTCTCTGTCTCCTCGGAGATAAAGCTGGAAACAGAGTGGCCCTGGAAAGGCTGGGCCTGGGAGAGAAGTGCCTGGGCTGAGCCAGGCTGGCGCTACTCACCACCCCGTGCTGCCCACAGTGTCCATGGACAGCGGGTCTCTGGTGCTTTCGGCCATCGGCGACCTCCCCGGGGGCTCTAGCCCGTCGGAGGACTCGTGCCTGCTGGAGCTGCAGGGCTCCGTCCGCTCCGTTGACTACGTGCTCTTCCGCTCCATCCAGCGCAGTCGCGCTGGCTACTGCCTCAGCCTGGACTGCGGCCTGCGGGGCCCCTTTGAGGACAGCCCCCTGCCCCGGAGGCCCCCAAGGGCTGCCCGTTCCTATTCCTGCTCTGCCCCTGAGGCTCCACCTCCACTGGGTGCCCCCACGGCCGCCCGCAGCTGCCACCGGCTGGAGGGCTGGCCGCCCTGGGTGGGACCCTGCTTCCCTGAACTGAGGCGGCGGGTCCCCCGGGGAGGCAGACAGCCAGCAGCCGCAGCCCCTCCCGCCCGAGCCCCAACTCGACGCTTCAGCGATAGCTCAGGTTCCCTCACCCCCCCGGGGCACCGGCCTCCTCACCCGGCTCCCCCGCCACCGCTGCTGCTGCCTCGGTCCCACAGCGACCCGGGCATCACCACCTCCAGCGACACTGGTGAGGCCCTCCCCCTGCCTCCTCGGGGTTCAAGAGGTGGTGGGCACTGGGAATTAGAGGGCTGGTGATGCCCACCAGGGCTGGGGACACTGTTGAGGTACCTGCAGAGCAAGAAAGGGTGAGTTTGCTCATGCAGCAGGAGCATGTATGTTCTGGAACCCAGTTCCACGGCTTCCAGCTTGGCCAAGCCTCAGCTTCTCATCTGTTTAAAACTGGCATAGTAATAGTACCTGCATAAGTATTATTGAGTAACTGGGAAATAAGATAATGCAAGTAAAATGCTTAGCACTGGCACAGAAAGCGCTTATCGTTGCCATGTGTGCCAGGTCCTGGGGAGGATGCAGCAGCAAATGATGCAGACTTAGTCCCTGCCTTTGTGGACTGCACCGTTTTAGCTGCTGGTGGACATGGACAGAGATGGTGCCCCCCCACTTTGTTGGGGATGGGGTGTGGTTGCTGTGCCAGCTCCTCTGGGCTTGAATTCTCACAGGAGGGTTGTGGGATGGGCGAACATGTCCACAGAGCCCCCACCCCCCTCAGTCTCTCCTCTCTCTCCTCCCCAGCTGACTTCAGGGACCTTTATACCAAAGTGCTTGAGGAAGAAGCTGCTTCCGTTTCCTCTGCAGATACAGGTCAGGCGTGTGGCTGGTCCCCCAGGGGTGGGGGCCATTGACACCTGGCCCTCTCTGCCCCTATTCCACCCACCTACTTGCTCTTGCCCTTGTTCTCTCTGCAGGGCTATGCTCCGAAGCCTGCCTCTTCCGCCTCACCCGCTGCCCTTCCCCCAAGTTGCTACGAGCCCGCTCAGCCGAGAAACGGCACCCTGTGCCCACCTTCCAGAAGGTCCCCCTGCCCTCGGGCCCTGCACCTGCCCACTCCCTGGGGGACCTGAAGGGCAGCTGGCCAGGCCGGGGCCTGGTCACTCGTTTCCTCCAGATGTCCAGGAAGGCTCCAGACCCCGGTGGGAATGGAACCCATGGGCACAAGCAGGTAGGAGTTGGGGGAGCCATGATACCAGGGAGAGCCTGGTGCTGCAGGTTGAGCCATCCTGAAGCCCTGCTCTGTGTCCCCTTCAGGTGCCCCGAAGCCCTTGGGGCCGGCCAGGCCGAGAGAGCCTCCACCTTCGCAGCTGTGGTGATCTGAGCTCCGGCTCCTCCCTGCGGCGCCTCCTCTCTAGCCGCAGGCTGGAGCGTGGTACCCGCCCCCACAGCCTCAGCCTCAATGGGGGCAGCCGGGAGACCGGGCTCTGACCTGGGCTTCTTGGCACACCAAACAGATCCAGGTGAATGCTGGGGCCACAGGCACCAGCTGGTTGGGAACAGAAACCCCCAGCGCCCCCTTGCACTGGCTAGCACAAAAAGAAACCCGCTGAATAGCCTCCAAAATGTCCCTTTCCCTCCTACCTCTAGGGGGCGCCTGCTGCTTGCCTCTGCCCACTCCAGCCTGAAAGAGCTTCTGTCCTGTGCTATGTGGGTATTTAGGCTGTGGTGGGGGAAGATGCCCATGCTTACAGCATTGGAGGAGAAAAACCCATACACTCCTGTGCTCTCACCATGAGAGGGGCTCTTTTTGATTCACCAGGGCCAGGGCAAAGGCATTCCTGGGTGTTGAGGCACAGGGGACTGTGTGCCTGTGCCATGGACTGGTGAGGCATGATGAGTCAGAAAAATCTGGGTGGCCTCCCAGCTACCTCCAGCTGCATGACCTTGGGCAAATTATTTAACCTCAATTGCCTGATCCGTAAAACATTATGAGGATGAATGTTTGTAAAGCTCTTAACACACTGAGTAAGCCTTCAATAAATTTCAACTTTCCTCCCTTTCTCCTGGATTGTTCTTTATCACCAAGGAAATTTGTTCTAACATCTCTCATATTTAGGAAAACTATCTCCACACCTTTATTTCTGGCTACCACCTGTATCTGTGCTCCTTTTCATAGTAAAAGTCTTCTTTTGTTTTTCCTTCCACTTCTTGAACATCCATTCTCTCCTTGCCTGCTCCCGTCAGGCTCCTTCCCTCACTGTCCCCAGCCACTGCTCTTGGCAAGGTAGTCAGTGAGCAAAATGGTATGAGACCCAGTGGCCATTTCTCTGTTTGCATCTCACTTTAACCCAACTGAGCAGCATCTTTTTTCTTGAAATTTTCCCATCTCATGTCTTTAAAGACATCATGCTCTCCTACTTTTCCTCCTTTGAAGATCTCCCTTTGCTGGACCCCTTAACATTGGTGGGCTGCAGGGCTCTCTCCGCAGCCCTCTTTTCTACCTCCCCTCTTTCTGGAGGTGGCCCCAGCAATGTCCGTGGCTTTACACACCATCCATCTATGTGTTAACTTACCACTCCAGTCTTGACCTCCCCACACCCTCCAGCTCCCAACTCAACACCTCCACTCGGATGTCTGGTGGGCATTTCAGAGTCAACAAGGCAACAATAGATGAGTGTGCCTTTCTCAATAAATGGCACTATCATTCACCCAGTTGCACAATCCAAAAGTTTAGGGATCACCCTGAATTCTTTTCCCTCACACTACACATCCCATCCATTAGCAGTATATCCAGAATTCTTCCCTGGCTCATAACCTCTCCAGCTACTTAGTTCAAGCTCCCATCCTCTCTCCCCAGCCTCTAAACTGATCCATTTCCACTCTTCCCAACAATCCATTCTCCACTCAGCATAGTGACTGTAAATCATGTCACATCACTGCTCTACATAAATCTAATGGCTTCCCACTACAATTAGAATAATTTCCAAACTGGCCTACTCTCTCTGCTCCAGCAAACTGCCTGTGCACAAAGACCTTCTCATCTGCTCTTTTCCAAGCACCAACCGCTCTACCTGACTCCTGTGACTGGTGCCTTCGTGTAATTCAGGTCTTAATTCCACTTCCAGCTCCTCAGGGAACACTCCCCCGCCATTCTATCACACCACCATATTTGTTTTGCACATTTGTCACTAACTAAAGTCACTTTCCTTGTTTATGTGTTGTCCCAGTTAGTAGGGACTTGTTCATTCTGCTGGACCTAGCTCATAGTTGATCCTCAATAAACACTCAAGTTACTAAGGTGGCAGAGTGTGGCCTCATAAAAGCTTCGGGACTCCATGATTATGGGACAGCATGTTGCCCTCCAGGGAGGAGGGAGGGCATTGCCCAGAGATGGCGTCAGGCTGCAAGGTTTCTTGAATAATTCATCATCATAACAACCCAGCCTCCGGCTCAGGGAGGGTTGGGGCGCGGCCAGGAAGACAAAATGAGGCAGTAGAGGGTGGAGACTGGGTTCCCACGGGGGCAGTTTCTGGGCATTGAATGTTCCCTATCCTGAGGCTTCCTATGGAGGAAAGCTCAAAAATCCTACTCAGCTCCCGTCAGCTTGGACTCAATGAGGGAATGCAACTTCCCCGCACCCACGAAAGTTTGGCAGCGGGTGAACACTGAGGCGCATGCGTGGATCTTGCCTCTCCAACCACCCCCCCCCAACCCCGCCACTTCCCCTCGGCGTTGGCCCGCGAATACGCTTGCGTTCCGTCTGGGATGCGGCTGGTCAGCGAGGGCGGTCAGTCCCCAAGAGGACCAATGAAGCTCACGAAAGGACGAAGTGGGGGAACAAGAGACCGTCTTTCGGGACGAGGCCCCGCCCTCCTCCCGCCCCTCCGACCGCCGGCCGCGCATCTCCCGGCTGTGCTTGTGGGGCTGCTCTAGGGTTCCCTAGCAGCTCCGCCTCCTCTCTAGGCCCCGCCCACCCACGTTTGCAGCTGCCGTGGGGTTGCCCTGAGGCTCCCGGCGGGGCTGCTGTTTGGCTTTGCAGAGGGTGGGCTTAAAGGATGTTGCACCGTTTGGATCTTAACTCTCCCCTTCTCGCGTTTGCACTTCACCTTTTCATCATCACATTTTACTAATGAAGAAGAGAGTATAAAATCTTCAAGTCCTATCTTCTCGGTTTTTTTTTTGGGGGGGGGGTGGCAGGGACGAGTGGAGTGGGAAGGTCTGCGTAATTCATGCCTTCTTCGGTCCTGACATTGTGCTATGCGCTGGGGTTACGGTGGGAAGCCAGAAAAGACTGGTTCCCACTTTATCTGGCTTACGAACGGACAAAGGGGTCGGCAGTCTTTTAGGAGCTGGGTGCTATAACTGACGTTAAGCCATTTGTACAGTTAGTTACAACTGTGAGAAGAACTACAAAAGAGATATGAGGGCTGTGAGCATGTGTTACAGGGTGTGTGTGCGTGTCTGTGTATGTGAGTAGCGGGAGAGTCTCTTGGAGAAAGTGCCATCTGTGCTGAGCTCTGAAAGATGAATAGACATTGATTAAGCTAAGTGGAGGGGAAGAGTGATGCAGGCTAAAGGACCAGCCTTTTCAAGAACTCTAAGGCTGAAGAAATGGGAGCCTGAAGAACAAGAGGGCAAGTCCTTGGAAGCTGATCTCTCTGCTCGGCACTTGCCCCCTTTAGTCTGATCTCTATGCAGCAGCCAAAGTGATATGTTAAAAATACAAATCTTATCTTGTCATTTCGCCTCACCAAACACTCCAGCAAATTTCCACCTCAGTCAGAACAAAATTCAGGCTCCTTATGGAGGGCTCCAGAGCCCTACCACCTTCTCCAAATACAAGTCTTACCCCAAACTGCTGCAGCACTCTTCAGTTTCTTGTTCTTCATAGCTCTCATCATCACCAGAAATTATCTGTATGTTTGTGTTTGTTTGTTTGTTTGTTTTGTCTGCCACCCTCTTCATAACATAAGCTCTGGAAGGCCAGGAACATTTTCAGCGTATTCATTGCTGATCTACGACAGCAACTGACGGCTAGTAGATGTCCAATTAATAGTTGGTGAATGCATGGATTAGGGTACCTGATCCAGGCAGGGGTGTCAGGAAAACCATTCTGGTGTCAGTGAGGTTAATGATGAAGAGGGGTTATTCACTTTTCAAGAGGGGAAAAGAAGAAAGAGTTAGAGTTCAGAGCAGAGGGAACAGTCGAAGCAAGGTGGAATGTGGCCCAGTGGAGGAAGCATGGTTGGAACAGAGGATGCAAGTGGAAAGGTGAGAACAGAGGCCAGATCACTGCATTACAGGCAGTGCAGAGCCATTTTTAGGAGGGAGAGTGGAAGCTTCAGAATTTGTACTTTAGTCAGATCATTCAGTTCTTCTTGGAGAATGGATTGGAGGAGAAATGTGGAGGTTAGGAGAATGAGAGAGGTTTTGGTAGTCTAGGAGAGAAATAATGGGAAGGCAGGATGTGGGAAGAGGGAGGAGTCAAGGATGAGTCTGGGTAATGGGAGGAAGAGGTTCCATTCATGGGGTTGGAGGAGCAGGCTTGGCAGGGGTAGAGGAGATGGTCATCTCACAAGGGTCATGATGCGGTGTCTGTGAGATGGCCCAGAGGAGAGGTCTGGAGGGCATCAATGCACACAGAGAAAGACTGAGATCAGAGATGGAGATTTTGGAACCAAAAGCAACTAGTAGGTGATCAGATCTACCGGGAAGTCTCTTTGGAGAGAGCATGAAATATGAGAAAACAAGGCCTTGGACAAAAAGAGGAGGTGAAACCTGCTAAGGAGAAAGAGCAGCCCTAGAAGTGGGAGGAAATCCAAACCAAAACAAAGACAAAAATAGAGTGCTTCAAGAAGGGAGGGATCGAGGGGCAACTGAGTTAAAAGCTCACATCAAATATGGGTTGAATGAATCCATTGGATTTAGCAACAAAGAGATAACTGGTAAACTTGGTAAGGGCAATTTTGGAGTCAAGGGAGGCCAGAATCTGCCTGTGGAGTGTAGGTGGTATGAGAGAGGACACAACATGTGTAGTCACTTGTTGAAGAAGTTTAGCTATAGATAATAATATTATAACTTGCACTGTTTCATTAAATCTTCATAACAACCGTTGAGGCAAGTATTTTGTAGATGAGGAAACTGAAGTTCAGAGAAGTTAAGTAACTTCTCAACATCTCAGATTTAGTGAGTAATGGGGCAGGGATTTAAATCCTGCAGAGTCACTCTGATGTCTAAGCTAAAACACCCCTTCATATTTAGCTTCTCCTTGAGGGGTCAGGAGAGAAATGGTGTGGTCAGAGGAAGTACAGGTGGAGGAAAAGGTCTGGGACAGGAGTAGATGCCTTCAACTGTACCTGGAGCAAAGGAAGAAAAGTTGAAGAACAATAAAAGTAATAATAAATTTCTGCCACCTATGTGGAACCTTATGATTCACAGAGCACCTTCACAAACATTATCTTCTACGAGACTCATCACAGTCCCATGTAGGAAGTTCAGAGAAGTTAGGAATGAGAGAGCAGACCCACAGTTGAGCAGTATTTCAATCCATACTTCCTGTATCTCAGCCAAATTCTCTTCATTGGGTCTCACTTCGACTCTAACGATTGTGCTGAGTTAGTCTCACTCATCCTGAAGTTCATCACGCCTTCGTTTCAAACCACTCCAAACACTGACCTCATTCATTTATTCAGCATACACTTATTGTGCACTTCTTATGAGCTTGCCTCTGAGTGAAGAACTTTAAGGTTTCAAAGAAATAGAGTCCATGAAATTTGCTCTATGACTGTTTATAACCTTTAAGGAGGACTAAAAAATATATACTGCTGAAACACATGGGGGGCTGTATGACATGGTGGTTAAGAGTTTGGGCTTTAGAATAGGACAGATCTGAATTTATGCCTTGCCACTTATTTCACTTTGCTAAGTTACGGTTTTCTCATCTGTAATGTGAAATTATCAGAATAGTGTATGTAATAAGAAATAAAAATTGGCTATTGTTATCTTGAGAAAAATAAGACAATATGTGATGTATAAGTAGCTTCCCTCTGTACTGGGCTTTACGATAAATGCTATGGTTATTGTTTAAGAGCCAGTTAATCAGATGAATCTAAGGGTAAACCCACACTCTGGTGGGTAAGGGGCAAAAGGGGATCTTGCCTGAAGGTGAAGTCATTTTTGGTGTTAGTCATCAGGGGAGTGGTATATCCTCAGATTAGAAACAAGAGCTGAAAGGAAGGGTTCTAGGTTGACTGGTAATGTTTACTCATTCACTTATCTAGTAATCATTGTTTGAGCACCTACTCTCTGCTGTGCCTGGAATGAGACAGTGTCTCTCTTTGTCTCTATGTAGGTGACAGTGGGTCTTGGAGGGGGGACCCTCCATGGGGAGTTGGTATGGGGCCTAAAGAGCAAGGAGCCTGTGACATGGTACCTACTGGTCCCCAGGGCTGGAGTTTGCCCCCTGAGCCAGGCCTACAGCCTGGGAGAGGGCTGGCTGTGCAAGATCAGAACTCCTGTGCTGGGTCAGTCAAACTAATTTTTTACTTTGTTTTTCACTTATATTTATTTCCCAGTTGTCCTTCCTTGGTGTTTAGCTCAGTCTTTTAAAAGTGCTGTGCGGGTTTCCATCCTGGGGCAGAATTGTCACCCCATCGTCCTGAGCGTGGCCTCTCTTTACCATGGACATCTACCTTAATGGTCCTTCACTTTTCGTTACAGGGTCAAGCTTTGCAGTTTCAGTGGGTACAAGATCTATCCTGGACATGGGAGGCGCTACACCAGGACCGATGGGAAGGTTTTCCAATTTCTTAATGCAAAATGCAAGTCGGCATTCCTTTCCAAGAGGAACCCTTGGCAGATAAACTGTACTGTCCTCTACAGAAGAAAGCATAAAAAGGAGCAGTCAGAAGAAATTCAAAAGAAAAGAACTCGCCGTGCAGTTAAATTCCAGAGGGCTATCACTGGTGCATCTCTGCTGATATTATGGCCAAGAGGAATCAGAAACCTGAAGTTAGAAAGGCTCAACGAGAACAAGCTATCAGGGCTGCCAACAAAGCAAAAAAGGCTAAGCAAGCATCTAAAAAGACAGCAATGGCTGCAAAGTCTCCCACAAAGGCAGCACCTAAACAAAAGATTGTGAAGCCTGTGAAAGTTTCTGCTCCCCAAGTTGGTGGAAAACGCTAAGATGCCAGATTTTTTAATAAATATCTGACTGACTCAGGAAAAAAAAAAAAGTGCTGTGCAAACAGGACAGAGGGACACATCTCTGGCCCTCTAGTACATCCCTAGTGGCTACTGCCAAGAGGCCTAGGTGTTTGAGACCGTTCGCCTAGGGCAGTGGTTCTCGGTCGCCCCCTAGTGGCCATTCTGGACATTTGTGGGCACCTCTTTGGTTGAGACAATGATCAGTAGACATTCCATTTAGTAGATGGAGGTCAGGAAAGGTAGACATTCAATAATGTGCAGAACAGTGCTGCACAGAATTGTTCCTCATCTCACTTGACTCTGGAATTTTCTGCTCAACAACACATACAAATACCAAATCAAATATAAGTCAGCAGGACTTTATTACATTATAATGCAGAAAAGTTTTACAGGAACTTTTTTTTTCTTTTTCTTTTTTTTTTTTTTGGAAAAAGCCCAAAGCCATATCTATCATCTTTGGAGAAATCTCTATTTAAATCCTTGGCCCATTTAGGAGAAGGCCATTATGGAGAAGGAAACTTATATGAGATAAAGACTGTTTGAAATTATTACATTCTATTTACTCAACACACCAGAGTTTTTCCAGCTATGTAATATATTTAGTTGAAAAGGATTTCAAAGCAGTAGTGTAATTCCTACAAAAGCAATGAACCGATTGCAAACAGGTAGCCAGACTTTTTAATAACTTAACTGAGGTATAATTTACATATCATAAAAGTCTCTCAGTTTAAGTGTACAATTCGGTTTACTGAGTTGTGCAAACATCACCATAATCCAGTTTTAGAATCATTCCATCACCTCAATAAAATTCCTTATGCCAGTTTATAGTTAATCATCCTTCCCATCCTTGCCCCTGGCAACCACTAATCTATTTTCTGTCTTTATTAGATCTGACTCTTCCACAATTTCATAGAAATGGGATCATATAATACATGGTCTTTTGTGTCTGGCTTCTTTCACTTAGCATAATGTTTTTCAGGTTCATTCATGACATAGTATGTTGGTATTTTGCTCCTTTTTATTGCACAATTATACAATTACCATAATTTATTCATTCACCAGTTGCTGGACATTTGTGTTGTTTCCACTTTTTGGACTATTATGAATAATGCTGCTGAAAATATTCTCATGCAAGTTTTTGCATGGACATGTGTTTCCATTTCTCTTGAGTAGAAACCTAAAAGTAGAATTACTGGATTGTATGGTAAATTTATGTGTAACTTTTTAAGAAACTGCCAATCTATTTTCCAAACTGGCTGTACCATTTTATATACCCACAAGCAATGTATTAGGGTTTCATTTTCTCCACATCCTCAACAACATTTGTTATTGTTTGACTTTTTGATTATAGCCATTTTAGTGTGTATGAAATGGTATCCTCTGTGGTTTTAATTTATATTTCTCTAATGACTAATGCTCTTGAGTACCATTTCATGTGCCTGTCAGCCATTTGTATATTTTCCTTTGTGAAATGCCTAGTCAAATCTCTTGCCCAGTTTTAAATTGGGTTGTCTTCTTATTATTGACTTATAATGGGTCTTTATATATTCTGAACACAAATCCTTTATCAGATAAGTGATTTTCAAATATTTTCTCCCTGTCTGTGGCTTGTCTTTCCATTTTTTTAATGGTGTGTTTTGAAGAAAAAAAGTTTGGATTTTGATGACATGCCATTTATCAATTTTTTCTTTTAAGGACTGTGCTTTTGGTGTCCTACCTAGGAAATCTTTGCCTAACTCAAGGTCACAAAGATTTTCTCCTATGTTTTCTTCTTAAGGTTTTATAGTTTTCACTCTCACATTTAGGTCGCTGATATGTTTTTTTAAAAGGTTTATTGAGATATAATTCACATTATTATAAAATTCACCCACTTAAAGAATACAGTTGAGTGGCTTTTAGTATAGTTATTCAACCATCATCACAATTTTAGAACGTTTTCATCACCCTAAAGAGAAACCCCTGTAACCATTAGCAGTCACTCCCAGCTCCCTTCCCCTCCCCCCAGACCCGGATAACCACTAAGCTATATTCTGTCTCTGTGGATTTGCCTGTTCTGGAAATTTCATATAAATGGATTTCTATAATATGTGGTATTTGCAACTGGCTTCTTTTACTTTGTATAATGTGTTAGATGTGCAGCCATGTTGTAGCATTCTCAGTATTTCATTACTTTTTCTTGTGAAAGATTATTTTATTATGTAATACCACAATTTGTTTATCCATTCATCAGTTAATGGACATTTGGGTTGCTTCCACTTTTTGGTTATGAATAAAGCTGCTATGAACATTTGTGCACAATTTTTTCTGTGGACATACGTTTTCATTTGGGTATAAATCTGGAAGTGGAATTGCTAGATCATAAGGTATCTCTAATGGTTAACATTTTGAGAAACTGCCAAACTGTTTTCCAAAGTGGCTGCATTATTTTACATTCCTACAGCAATGTATGAGGGTTCTGATTCCCCCACATCCCTGCCAACACTTGTTGTTGTCTACCTTTTTTATCACACCCAGTGGGTATGAAGTGGTATCTCCTTGTGGTTTTGATTTGCATTTCCATAATGACTAATGATGTTAAGCATCTTTTCAAACGCTTATTGATCATTTGAATATCCATCAACTTTGGAGAAATCTCTATTTAAATCCTTGGCCCATTTATAATTGAGTTTTTATTTTTAGGCTGTGGAAGTTCTTTATATATTCTGGAGGCTAGACTCTTATCAGAGAGATGATTTGCAAATATTTTCTCCCATTCTGTGGGCTGTCTTTTTAACTTTCTTGATGCCATCCTTTGAAGCACAAAAGTTGTTTTGTTTCATTTTTTGATAAAGTCCAATTTATCTTTTTTTTTTCTTCTTTCGACACTTGTTTTCTGGAATCATAAACCGTTACTTAATCTGAGATCACAAATATTTACTCCTATATTTTCTTCCAGGAGTTTTATAGTTTTAGCTCTTACATTTAGGTCTATGATCACTTTGATTTCATTTTTTGTATAGTGTGAGGTAAAGGTTTAGGTTTACCTTTTTGTATATATATATATCCAGTTGTCCTAGCACCATTTTTGAAGAGCTCACCTTTTTCTCCCATTGAATTGCCAAGGGTTACAATCAAAGATTAAATTTGTAGGGACATGTGGAAAGCACTGAATTTTTTTATTCATGAAGATTGTTTTTAATATGTCCATTTGGCATATTTTTTATTTTTGCAGCACAATGATAATTACATATTGTGAAGACGGCATATGGTGAGGAGTATATATTGCAATTATTTATTAGTTTGTGGGTATGGGTTGGTTTTTACTTCTCTTAAATCCTCATTTATCCCGTTTAAGTGAGTACAAGATTTGGCTATAGTATGTCTTCTAGTTAGTTGTGCCTAGGCATTTACTTTTGAAAATCGTAATTTATTATGAATAACATTCCCATTATTTTCCCCTTATATTCCATAAAGCAATTATATTGATTATTTTCAATTATGTATGTTGGTTAGTTATATTACCTATACATTTCATTTCAGGATAGTAAAGAGTATGTCAGAAAATACTGGTTATGAAGTGGGGGAGGGCACTAGGCCTGTCGGACTGAGGTTGCCCTGGAGGGGAGGAGTGAAGTTCAGGGGCAAAAGCAGAGCTACCTGGTCCAGCTACCCCTTCCCAAATGAAAATCATCCTTGCCCAACCTGGGTGTTCTGGAATTTGTTTCATTACTGAAGAGGTATCCCCTGACGGATGTCTTGGCGGAAAAGAGATCCAAAAATGTTACTATGTAGCCAGCACTTCTGAAGATAACTTCTGCTGGACCAGTAGAACGCTACGGAAAAAAACAAGGGATGATTTTGAAACAAAATAAATCAAACACTGCATAGTAACCTAACAGTTTTTGAAAATACCCAATGCGCAGCATTTGGCACGCTGGGGGCACTCAGTAAATATCTAATGTGTGCCATGGACTGTGGATGTGAATCCAGGCTCCACCACTGAGTAGCCGAGGGACTTGGAGAAATGTAATGACCCCTCAGTCTTAGGCGCCTCATCTCTGAAATGGGGAGAATAACGGTATCTGCCTTGTGAGAATGAAAACGAGACGATGCACAAAGTAGCACCAAGTAAGCATTCAATAAATATTAGCTTTTATTACAACTAATTTTATTTAGAAAATAAAATATAAAAGCCTCAAGGGCAAATCAATTGTGAGAGGAATTGAAAGATGAGATGGTGTCTATTCTGAAAAAAATTTACAAACCAAAGCATAAAAAGAAGAAACAAGACTCTTTCACAAACTGTGCCTGCAGAGGGAAACAGGGGTCAGGTGGGGTGGCGTCAAGCCCAACAGGGCACAGCACAGGTGGGATGAAGGTAGAGTTTGCTCAATAAACATTTGTGGAATGAATGAACTAGATGGAAGTAAAGTACTAGGTATCACCTGACCTCCTCCCAAAAATAATCCTTGAGCAGGATTTCCTGGAAAAACAGGAAATCTGGATAGGGCAGATACCAACCTGGTGAAGCTGGTTCAGTTGAACTCACCAATTTAGCATCTACCCACTCTGTGCCAGGCCCTCTACAAGGATATGAGTACTGAGAATGAGTAAGATGTCCCCTCAGGAAACTCCGAGTTTCCTCTGTAAACACAGAGCTGATTTGTGGCAATATCTGGTGCCAGGAAGTGTACTAGACACACACACATTATTGTGCTTAAACTCAAACTTCACAACAAAATTATGAGGTAGGAGTTATCACTTCCCTTTTATAAAAAAGGAACAGAGGCTTAGTTTGATTATTTATTGAAGGGCAAATAGCCAGCAAATGGTGGAGCCAGGGTTCAAACTCTGCTCCTCTTACTGAGACTGTGCTGTAGGAACCTCGAGAAAGAAATGATTGTTTTGCTTTGCTTGGGGTGCATCTGAAAAGACTTCATTGAGATGATTTAAAAAAAGAAAAAGATAGTAAACAGTAAACAATTGCTTCCTGACTGCCTAGGAAGCACAGGGTTTATCTCACTGATTCCAGTAACCTGAGTTTGTGTTATTACCTCCATTTTACAGGTGAGGAAATAGGGTCAGAGAGCTGGTGCTGGTCAGGTCATAATTGTGTGCGTCATTTCCCACTACATCACATTTGATGTGGTCCATGAGACAACATCATGGACAACTCCCTTCTTACATCCACTGAAGATACAACTTGGTGCAGTTTCTGAACTACTTTACACAGCCGCCTCTCCTGTGAGAAAGGAAGGATGGTTATTACAATCTGCATGTGATGATGAACAGGCGAGGTGACAAGAGGGGCTGTGTTGATGACTCTCTCCCTCCCTCCAGTCACACCATCCCACTGCCCAGGTCCCCTCCTCCCTGTACTCCACTGGTTAATAGTCTCCTACTCAACTTTCACTTGAGGGACATTCTCCTCCAGGAAGCCTCCCTGGATAACTCCCCAGCCACGAAGGGTTGTTCCTTGTCTCAGTAAGCTCTCCATGCCCACCTGTTACCATTTTTCTCTTTATTGGTCATTATCTGTACAAGCATCTGACTCCCCTGACTTACGGGTCTCTATATAAGGTCACAGACTGCATCTTAATCATCTCTGGGGCCTCAATATTTTGCTTGG
Source organism: Choloepus didactylus (assembly GCF_015220235.1). Taxonomy (NCBI): domain Eukaryota; kingdom Metazoa; phylum Chordata; class Mammalia; order Pilosa; family Megalonychidae; genus Choloepus; species Choloepus didactylus. The sequence continues at coordinate 110,294,134 of NC_051308.1, forward strand.
TGAACTTCTTTAATTAGTAACACCCTTTAAAATGTTTTCTCAGGGAGGCAATGTGCCTGATGTGGTCCCTATCCTCTGTGCCTCTACCAATCCTACACCCAGCTGTTTGTTTTAGGTTCTTCCTTAACTTGTGTTACCACCCTCTATGGGCTGTTACCTCTAAAACTGGTCTCCTGTCCTGTGTCACTTGCATCAATATAATGAAACCAGTTTCAGTAAAGCAAAGCAGCACTTCATTCAAAGAATGGAGAAGGTGGACTTGTGTCCAAAAGTTGCCTTCTCCTTGACGGAAGGTGAGTGGGATTCTTTTATAGGGGATCAGGCGCTGTGTGTGCAGGTGGTTGGGGTAAGCGGGCAAGAGAAATTCCAAAGAATTCAAGGGGCTTTTCGAGGAATTGGTTTTGAGAACGTGCAGTCATTGGTCATGCTAGAAGATGCTTCTACATACATTTCATGTTCAGAAAATAGCATCTAAATCATGCCCAAAGTGGAGAATTTACTATAATGAGCAAAGTTAAAATAAGGCCAGAGTTGGAGGCTTAGTATGCATGCTCTAAGGAGACTAAAGGGGACTTTTGCGGCTGCATTGAAATGGATTCTTGTTTTTCCATTGGCTGGGAACTTTGTGGTTCACTGCAGGGCCAGGGGCAATGGCTTGCAGGAGCTGGACTTATAAGCAGCTTAGCTTCTTTGCAGCTGTTTGCAGTTAAATTTTTTCTGAAAACTGAAGCAAAGACAGAACTTAGATGGAAGTTTTTACGAGCAACCTTCTGGGTCAGACTTCATCCAGGTGACAGTTGTGATCTTCCCAAATTCATAGGGTGTGTAATCATCACCAGTCCAGAGGAAGTCAGTCGCCCTTTACAAATATGGCTGCAATTGCCTCACTTCTGGTATCATGTGATGATCCTATCATCACATGACCCACCCACGCCAGGAAACCGGAATTAGCCCAAGGGGCTAGCCCAGTGCCTATAGCTATCGCAGGCAGTGCATCCGTTTTGTTTTTGGTGGATCTTCTATCCCTCCGATGCTCTGGAATATCAGCAGTCTTCTCCCCATCCGGTGACCCTGAGGCGATGGAGCTTTCAAGTCCTTCCAGAGAGGTGTGTGGGCCAGGGGTCCCCATTAGCCTCACCAGGCTGCTTCTGGAATCTTGGCCTGCCAGGCTCTGGAACTAAAAGAAGGATAGAGACCCTCTTCGAACCCCGGCCTTTCTGACTCGTTTGAGTCAGGGACAGATGGAAGGAGGGAGGAGTGGAGGGAGAAGTGGTTGGGAGAGGGGTGGAGGAAGGTCCTGGTTGTGTTACTGACCCTCCATGGGTCAGAACCTCTAAAACGGGTCTCCTGTCCGGTGTCGCTCGTACCAATAGAACGAAACCAGTTTCAGTAAAGCAAAACAGCACTTTTTTTATTCTTTGGCCAAAGAGTGGAGAAGGGTGGACCCGTGTACAAAGGAACCTTCTCCCCATAGGGAGGTGAGTGGGATTCTTTTATAGGAGATCAAGGGATGCGTGCACAGGTGGTTGGGGCAAGTGGGCAGGGGGTTTAGTAAAGAATTCAAGTGGTTTTTCAAAGAATTGTTTTTTGAGTATGCGCAGTCCCTGGTCATGCTAGAACATGCTTCTACATACATTGCATGTTCAGAAAATGGCATCTAAATCCTGCCCAGAGGTGGAGAATTTACTATTATAATGAACAAAGGTAAAGAATGGCTGGAGTTAGGGGTTTAGTGTGCATGCTCTAAAGGGACTAAAGGGAACTTTCTGGGCTGCACTGAGATGGGCTGTTGCTTTTTCATTGCCTGGAGACTTTGTGGTTCACTGCAGGGCCAGGGGCGATGGCTTGTAGGAGCTGAAGTTTTTAGCAGGTGTTTGCAGTTATATATATTTTTTTCTGAAAAAAAGCGCAACTCAAGCAATGACAGAAGTCAGATGGAAGTTTTTATGAGCAACCTTCTGGGTCAGACGTCATTCTGGTGAAAGGGTGGGCAGAGAGCTGTCACTGGCAGTCGGGGAGGCAAGAGTTGGAGGGAGGGCTACACCAAGGTGTCTGTTGGGAGACTTTGTCACAACCCTAATAAAGGTGGAAGACCAGGCTGTGGGCATCTGCAGGCAGCCAAGCCCTGCCCGAGAAAGTAGTTGGAGGGTGGTAAGGGGCTTGCCTTCTAGCCACACATCATTCTGTTCTCAGGAAGGTCCCATCTACCTGGGCAGGGTAGGAGTCATGGCTGCCAGCCTCACAGGATTGCTTCTACTTCAGGCAGTGTCATGGGCATCAGGTGAGTGAGTAAAGGGGGATGGAGGTTGCCCCAAGGATCCTTTCTGCCTTATGGTCCTTTGGTTGCTTTCTGGTATACCAGTGGGACTTAATAGGTGTTCAATAAACCCTTCTGAGTAACAGAGACCAATCTTGGGGTGGGGATATGGTGACAAGATTTTTGAAACCTGCATCCAGTCTCTCTTTTCAATCAATGTGTCAGTTCTCTCTGTCCTTGTCCTTTAGCCCTTGCCTCTGCTTGTGCTCCCTCTCCCAGGTGCCCGCCCCTGCATCCCTAAAAGCTTCGGCTACAGCTCGGTGGTCTGTGTCTGCAATGCCACATACTGTGACTCTCTCGACCCCCTGACCCTCCCTGCCCGTGGCACCTTCAGCCGCTATGAGAGCACGCGCAGTGGGCGGCGGATGGAACTGAGTGTGGGGAAGATCCAGGCCAACCGCACAGGCACAGGTAAACACCATGGCCCTCACCGCAAGCCAGGCTGGAATTCTCCTGGAGCTTAATTATGCCAGTGATCGCCATGGAGTTTCTCCTCTGTGCACTTACACCCTTTATTCCCTGTGGATTTCCTCAGGGCTGCTACTGACCCTGGACCCAGAACAGAAGTTCCAGAAAGTGAAGGGATTTGGAGGGGCCATGACAGATGCTGCTTCTCTCAACATCCTTGCCCTTTCACCCCCTGTCCAGAATTTACTACTCAAATCGTACTTCTCTGAAGAAGGTGAGGAGGAGGTGAACAAGATGCCATTGGGCAGTTGATACTGTTCTTTGACCTTTCCTTGACCCTGACCTCCACCCATCCCTCCCATTTGGGTCCTCTCTTACTGCCCAACTCTGTCTACCCTTAAGTGCCTTAAGTGCTTGGGGGCTGTCAGGCACAGAAGGGCCTGGGTTCTGAGCTCCACAGGCTCCAGCTCAGGAGCCTGAGTCCCCTTTGGCCCTGATTAAGACATTATTTAGGACTGGCAAATGATAGGCCAGGTACCCATATTCTCCCGTTGACTCAGACTTCCATATCTTGGTCATCCTTTTCTGCAGGAATTGAATACAACATCATCCGGGTACCCATGGCCAGCTGTGACTTCTCCATCCGTGTCTACACCTATGCCGACACCCCTGATGACTTCCAGTTGCTCAACTTCAGCCTCCCAGAGGAAGATACCAAGCTCAAGGTGGGTACTCTGGCTGCCCTGGGCACTTGAGGAGTCTCAAGACAGGGCAGTTTGCAGAGAGACCCAGAACCTGCCCCTTGCTATTTTGTCCTGGGTTGGAGGGTGAGGACTGATGGCTGGGCCTGATGTACTGGTTGGTCCAGTCTGTGTATGTTCCAACTCTAGGTGTCTCTTTCCTCACTGCCTTTATCCCTAGATACCCTTGATTCAGCGAGCCCTGGACTTGTCCCAACGTCACATCTCACTCTTTGCCAGCCCCTGGACATCGCCTGCTTGGCTCAAGACCAACGGGAAAGTGAATGGGAAGGGGACACTCAAGGGTCAGCCGGGGGATATCTACCATCGGACCTGGGCCAACTACTTTATTAAGTAAGGAAACAGCAAGGCTGTGGGGTCTGGACCAACCCCACTCTTGGACACCCTGGTCTATGTCCCAATTCTCAACCTGAGTGTACCTCCAGACCTGAGTCTCCTTCTGGTAACTTTCTACCTTTCACACTTCGACCCCTCAGTTTTGCCCCCCAACAGGCATCCCATTCCCCAGAGTCTTGGTCCCCTTTCTTATGCATGCTCAGTCACATCCTTTCCTCTGGCCAGGTTCCTGGATGCCTACGCTGAGCACAAGTTACAGTTCTGGGCAGTAACGGCAGAGAACGAGCCTTCTGCAGGGCTGTTTAGTGGGTACCCCTTCCAGTGCTTGGGCTTCACCCCTGAACACCAGCGAGACTTCATTGCCCGTGACCTGGGTCCCACCCTCACCAACAGTTCTTACCACAACATCCGTCTGCTCATCCTAGATGACAATCGCCTGCTGCTACCCCGCTGGGCCCAGGTGGTAAGGCCCCAGGACTTCCAGAGGTGCCTAGTGACCCCCAAATCCAAGGTCCAAATGACTGCCTTTCCCGCTTCCAACTCTTGATTCCTAGATACCTGGGCGGTGTTCTGGTATCCAGGCTACAACCGCCTCTAGCTGTCTAGGACCACCCCTGTGGTTGTCTCTTTAACCCCTTTAGTTGCATTCACACTACCATCCATTTCTCAGGTCCCCTGTTTCCTCTTCTAGGACCCCCCATGCAGGGTCCTGGTTCAATGGCTCTCTTTCCCCAGCAGTCTTTCCCCTTCCCTGCAGGTGCTTACAAACCCAGAGGCAGCTAAGTATATCCATGGTATCGCTGTACATTGGTACCTGGACTTTCTGGCTCCAGCAAAAGCTACCTTGCAGGAGACACATCGCCTGTTCCCCGACACCATGCTCTTTGCCTCAGAGGCTTGTGTGGGCTCCAAATTCTGGGAACAGAGTGTGCGGCTGGGCTCCTGGGACCGAGGGATGCAGTACAGCTACAGCATCATCACGGTGAGCAGCTGTCTCCCTTTCTGTATCACAGGCCACCTCAGATGCCTTCCTCGTCTCATGAAAGGCTGACAGAAGGCCTTTTCCATCTTTGCTGCCACTGACATGTTCTTTGGGGCAATTTTGGGATGCCATGATTCTCTAGCTTGTCTTCCCTTCAGACTCACACACCCATCACCCTTTTTCCAAATGCTTGAGTCTCAGGCAGTTGCCTCGGCCTCAGATTTTTCAGCCTCCTTGAGATGCTCCTATCCCCACAGTCCCCACCTCCCTCTCCTTAGATATGGGGGCGGCTCCTGCACAGGGCTGAGCCACCTTTAGCCCCCATCTCACTCACATGACCTTAAATATATTCTCTGGGGCCCGCCAGGGTTGAGCCTTTGTCTCTGCCCTCATCCCCACCCTAGAACCTCCTCTACCATGTGGTCGGCTGGACTGACTGGAACCTTGCTCTGAACCCCGAAGGGGGACCCAACTGGGTGCGCAACTTTGTCGACAGCCCTATCATCGTGGACATTGCCAAGGACACGTTTTACAAACAGCCCATGTTCTACCACCTTGGCCACTTCAGGTGAGTGGAGGGCGGATATCCCCTTTCCACACCACACCTCTCACCCCGCCTCAGGCTGATGTTACCCCATGCCATGAGGAAGCAGGAAGGTGTTTAGGGTGGGAACCTTGGGAAAGGCACACCTATCCCCTCTTGCACCATCTAGGCAGGAAGTGACTAGATGCCACCAGAGACACGGCCAAACTCTGATGTGCCTGATGCTGGGGCCAGGTTCTGGGAGAGCAGGGCCAATGCCCAGCAGCATGGCTCAAGGCCTAGAGAGGGAGGACCGAGTTCTGGCAGGGGCGGCTGTGGGGTGGGGGGTGGAGGAGCAGGATGACTTTTTAGGTGGGGGTTTCATGGAAGCTGTTCTGAGGGCCGGAGGGGCTGGGCCTGGGTCCCTGACAATGCCTATTTTGTGTCCAGCAAGTTCATTCCTGAGGGCTCCCAGAGAGTGGGGCTGGTTGCTAGTGAGAAGAATGACTTGAACACAGTGGCACTGCTGCATCCTGATGGCTCTGCAGTTGTGGTCGTGCTAAATCGGTAAGGGCTGCAGCAAGACCTGGGAACTGCGGATGAGGCTCCCTGAGTAGCCCCAGGGCTGAAGACAGGGTGGTGGGCCTTGGCTAGGATCATACTCTCAACTTTTTCCCCTCCTTCCCCAGCTCCTCTAAGGATGTGCCTCTCACCATCAAGGATCCTGCCGTGGGCTTCCTGGAGACTATTGCACCTGGCTACTCCATTCACACCTACCTGTGGCGTCGCCAGTGATGGAGCAGATACCCAAGCAGGCACCTGGGCTTAGCATGGGTATTAAAAGGACAGAGTCAGCTCATGCGCTGTCTGTGGCTTGGAGGGCATGGCAGGGCCAGGATGAACTCATAGTGATGTAAGCCCAGGAGCAGTGGTTTGGGTGACTCACTCTCTCCTCTAGTTGGTGCCAGATGCTGAAGGCCCCTAGAGACAGGATTGGGAAACCCCGGTGGCCCCCTGGACCCCATGCCTGTGTGAGCGTGTGCTATGTGCTGGTTGCCTGTGGAAACTGGGCCCAGGCCCAGGGTGAGCTCACTGTCTGTACAAACACAGGAAGGGGCCGAGAGGAGGTTAAGGAAAGGAAGAGACTAAGAAAGCTGGACCCAGAACTGGGACTGCTTGTCTTTCCTGGAGATGCAAAACAGGGCCATGTGAAGCCTGGCCAGCATCAGGGCAGGGACAGCTAAAGCCAAGCTCCGGTGGGTAAGCTCAGGCCCCCAAGCAGCCCCCAGAGTATCCACCAGGAAATATGGTGACCCCTTAAAGGAGAGAATGTCTGGTCCCAGCCAATGTGAGCAAGTTTATTCTGGGGAGTGGCACCCCATTTCCAGCTGTGCCGACGACAGGGAGGCCAAGGGGCCTCTGGAATGCATGACAGTAGAAAAAATCAGTCCTGGGAGCATGGGGAAAACTCATTCATCTTCATCCTCCTCAGCCATGCCTAGGGCTGAGGTGTTTGGGGCCCGGGCAGGTGTGGCTCGCTGGATGGAGACAATGCCACTGAGCAAGGCGTAGCCCACCATGGCTGTCAGCCCTGCCAGCACGGAGAGGACCTGGTTCCTGCGCCGGTATGGCTCCTCTTCAGTCTCTGGGCTTGCTGGTGTCTGGCGTGGGGGTGGCACCTCAGCTGAGGGGCAAGGAAAGGTGGGCAGGGGGGTGGCTAGTTCCTGGATTCCTGCCCACTCTCCCCAGGGCTGGCTCCCATCCACCCATCTGCCCCTTACCTCCATCCCAGGGGAAGTAGAGGCTGAGAATGTGGCTGCAATAGGCACAGAGGTTGTGTAGTCCCCGCAGGTGGGCCTGCAGCTTCCCGCTGGGCAGCTTGGCCTGTAGTAGCAAGGCCAGGTAGCTAAAGACGAAGGCGTCCAGGGAGGCGGGGCTGGAGCAGAGAGAGAAAGATGTGATGGAGGAGGACGACTGGGGTAGAAGGGGTAAAGATGGAGGTGGAGGCAGAGTCTCGGCCCTGGGAGGTGGGCTCTAGGCAGCAGGGGGCCAGGAGGGTAGGAGAGGACACACAGTTCTGAACCTGGTATGAGGAGGGCTCCCCAGGTGGCGCCAGCCTGCCCCTGAATGGGGCTCTATCCTGGGGCTGCATAAAGGGCACATTGAGTGCCCCACAGCCCTGCAGGCCCCTCCTGTGCCTGGCTGCCCTCCCGCCCTCCTGTACCACTGAGGAGGCTCCAGCCCCACACACAGTCCCCATCACCAGACCCAGTGTCTGTCCTGAGGGCTTCTTGCCCTGTAGCTGCTCCAGCCCCTGTGGCTGCATCTGAACCTGGATCTCTTTCCAAGCCACCCACGATAGCCCTGGAGTTCAGACTCACGCATCTCCAAAGAAGAATTTCTGAGAGCCCAGGCGCTGAGAGAGAAGGGTCAGGCACTCCCGAGCCTCGAGATACAGCTAAAAGGACAAGGGTGGGCTTGAGGCTGTGGGCACAGTGTCCTCTCCCCACCTAGGCACTCCCATCCCTGGCCATCATCCTTGGAGCTTATCTCATACAACAGGTTCCCTGTCCCAGGAGTACCTCCTTCTCCAGCTCTTCCTCGTTCTCATGCCTGTGCTCCCCACACAGCAGCTGCAGCCGCTCCATGTACTGTCGCTGCATGCGGCCAGGCAGGAAGAAGTTGAGAGGAAAGGGCATAGCCTCTGCATACCACTTCCGGGTCACTTCCACATAGTTCTTGGCATCTACCCAAAAAGTATGTATCTGTATTGGGTAGGTAAGACAAAAGAGGCAGGTCTTGAGACAGTGCACCTGTCCACTTCAGGGTGGGCTTCTGACCCCTGCAATACTCTGACCCTGTATGTGGGTGTATGGGTGCCTGACTCCCTCCCCCTGCTGGCCATGACTGCTGGGAGATCTGGGCACACTCACCAACACTGGGAGCAGCTTCTCCTCCACAAGAGACATGAAGGCTAGGATGTCTGCCGCTTGCCGGGCTGACAGATCATAATCGGCATTGTACTTCTGTGGAAGAAACAGGTGAGGTGGTCACTGGGGGACCCCAAGGGTACTTCTCCAGGGTGAGAGGCATCCTGTCTGGTAGCCCCCTCACTGGCCTCTGAGTGTAGGGGAGACAGAGCAAGGAGCTTTCCCCCCTGAGGCCCCCATGCTTGGGCCCAGCCAGTAGCCTGTTGCTGTTGGCAGAAAGCCTGGGCCTTGGAGCCCGCTGGCCGTCAAGGTCCCCCGCCTGCTGGGGGTGAGGGGTGGGGTGGGGGAAGGCCTGGCCGCAAACTAGGAGCAGCTCCCAGGTTTTCCACGGAAAGCTGGCAGCATGCCTGCTGACAGCAACTTTGTAACAGTAACTTCCCCGATCCAGACACCACAAAGCTAGCAGAGCAGAGCGCCGATGCAGGTTGGGCCTCAGTCCATGCCTCAGGAACTAGGGGACACCATCCTCACTCTCCCTGGACCCAGTGACCCATGCACAGGACCCCCCAGTTAGTTCCCTCAGTGCCCAGCTCTTGGCTATTTCTTCCATTTCATTCCAAGGTCCAGGCGCCACCATTACACCCACATTCCACCCCCACCCCCAGGTCTCATCCTGCCCTACCTTCCTGGGATCTACACTCTACTCCTCACCACCCAGCTCCACATCATGAGTAAGCTATGCTCCTAAATAACCTCTTGAGCATATTCCTTAAACATCTCTGAGTCTCAGTTTCTCCCAGCAGAATGGGAGTAAATAATCTCTCTCAATGTGACAGTGCTAGGAAATAATTTAGGAGAAAACTCTTTGGAAACTGGAAAACCAGCCTCTGCCAGGGGCTTTGGTTTTTACTTGGATCCTCCCTCTCCATGCCTCTCAAGCCTCCATTAATTTCCCAGCTCCTTCACCTTTGGGAAAGTAGAAATGAAAAATAGGGCCCCACTTCTGACAATGGGTTCCCTCTTGGAATCACAGACAATGAATGCTGGAAGAACTGATGGAAAGCATCCTGGCTAAACCCCTCAGTGTTACAAATAAGGAGCTTATGGCTCTGAGAGATTATGACTTGTCCAAGATCATACAGTCAATAGCAGAGTAGACACCATAGCCTAGACCTCCCCACTCCTTCTGGAATGCTTTTTCAACTTCCCTGCCTTGTCCCTCTTGAACCCCAGATCCAATCCAACGCAGGCCCTGAAAAAAAAGAATTGGCCCTTAGAAGTCCCTCTTCAGCCTCAACTTTGAAGGCCTCACCTGAGCCAACAGCTCTTGTCCATTCTTTTTTCCGTTCCATGTGTCAACAGACTGCATCTCCCTCCCTCCCCATCCAACAGGCAGAAGACACTGTGCCTCTGTATGCCTCCCACGGCACCCTGAACTTAATCTCTGGCCTACTGCCTACTGTGTTACAGTGATGTTGTGTGTGTCTCTCCCATCAGACTGGGTACTCCTTGAAGCTCTGTGTCGCCTGTGTCTAGCTTGGCATACACCTGGTGCTCAATAAACATGTGTTGCACTGAATTGACTGAACTTCCCTCACTGGCAGCCCCCGTACCCAAGCCACCTACCTCTTTTCGAAGGTGGGCGATGATCTTGTGTGACCCCGAGATGACCTCTCCATGGCTGGTCTGAAGGGCAGGCAGAGTCCCTAACATTGAGAGAGAAGTATGCCCACCAGACCTTTAGCTGCTGATACATACACTTTTGCATGACATCCCCGCATGTCTCCTTTTCCGCCCCTCCTATACTCCCTTCCTCACCCCCCAGATGAGGGTACCTGAAGGGCTCCGCCAGGGGTTGGTGATCTTGTGCACCTTGAATGGGGCACCAGTAAATCTGGCATAGGTCTGTAGGGAAAGAAGCAGAAAGTGGAGAGGCCAGGGACATGGCCCCCACAGGGGAATCAAAAAGAGAAAAATACTTATTGAATACCTATGTGCCCATGCCCTATGCTTAGCACTTGCTTCATGAAAAAGAGGTAGGGCATTACAGTTCTCAATTTACAAACAGGTACCACAGGGCTAAGAGATTTCGGAACATGTACATGATTACAAGTACTGCTCTATCAGCCAGGAAAATTCTTCTGTTTCTTCTCCTCCCATCTGCCTGGTAAACACCTTTCTGAACCAGTATCTCTTCTAGAAAGAACTGACCTGCCCTTCTTTGGCAGTCTGTGGCCTGTTACTACTTATATCTCAACACTTGAACATTTTATTGTGTGTGTTTTATTACATCTACTTTTCCCTACGACATTGTCAACAACTCGAGGGTAGGGACCAAATCTTATTCATCTTTGCATGCCAAGTTGGTAATTGGAAGGGGTCTAACGCTTATTGAATGAATGAGTGAGTGAATAACTGAAGCGAACCGGTCTGACTCCAAAGCTCTTTCCACTGAGACTGGCTGTGGACTTTTTGGTCCAACAAGCAATAGGATCAATAAATGCTGTTGAGGAAGAGGAAAGGGGGGCTGAGAAGACAGAAGTGTCAAGACGGAGATCCCTGAGATCGTCCAGCCTAGTAAAACTTCCGGAGGAAAAAACGTCCAGAAAGAAGAGATTGCCCCAAGGTCACACTGCTAGGAATTGACTGAGCAAGGGCTATAATCCATCTCCTGAACTCCCGACTAGGCCTCTTTCCATTGCTGCAGGAAGCCTAGACTGCTACGGCACAGGGCACTAAGACCTTATTAGCCAAGCATGCTCTTTGCTGCCTCAGTTTCCTCCACTGCACCCTGTGCTGAGGCGCCCCGGCAAAATTCGGATGCTAGGCTAGTTCGAGCCCCTTCCCTGTTCTCTAGAGCGCAGCGGAGGGCGCCGGCGGCACGCCTCACCAACACGGCCAGGCTGTCCAGATCCACTGACGGCAGCCCCCAGCCCCCCGACCAGCAGAACAGCTCCATGGGCGCCGCCATCTTGTCTGCCCCCTGTCCCGGAAGCACCTCCTTCCCCACTTCTGCCCTCCGCCGCACAGGCCCGCCCTCCGCCTCCTCCCCTCCGGCCGCTCCGGGCTCAGTGCCCGGCTCGGCCCCTGCGGAGGCGCGGCTTTCCCCGGCGGGAGAGGCGGCCCGCGGGCGGGAGGCGGGGCCGCGGGCTTTGGGGAAGGGCGGCCGCCAGCAAAACCAGAGGCGGCCCCCGAAGGGGGGAAGGGCTGCCGGCCAGGCGCGCCTCAGAAAGTTATGGCGTCTCGACCGAAGGGATCCCCAAACCACCGTAGGCGCGACGAGTCCAGCAGAAGGGGGCCTCCGACGCCTGGGCCAGTTCTCAGAGCTCTCGCAAAACTGCACGTGGCCTGGATTGCTCCGCGGCCTCTCGGGGCCCGGCCGCGAGCGGGGGCTGCGGGGGGGGGGTCCCCCGAGCCGCATGTTTTCCACAGCGCGTTATGTTTGGAGCAGGCCCCGCGCCTCCTGTCACCATGGAAACAAAACAGGGGCGGTGGCGGCGGCCAGAGCGGAGGCAGGCCTGGGGCCCGGACGGGGGGAGAGGGGAGGTGGGGGCTCGTGGGCTGTTGCCTTGGTGACCGGAACCGAGGCGCCCCTCCGCTTCATCCGGGTCATGGCCCACCCCCCCGGTACCCACTGTGTTCCCGGGTCTCGGCGGTGGCCTGTGGCCTCTCCCCTGGTCTTCTCCAATTCCTGACGTCCTTTTCCTCTGTCCTGACTTCTTCACTTCGACCTCACTGACCACTGTTTTAGACTCTCTTTCCGGTTCCCATCGGACGCTTCCAGACTCAAGTTTTCTTAGGGATGAGAGAAAATGGAGTCACAGGCACGTGTCAGGATACCCCACCTCAATAAAGAGGACTTGCTCTGTCAGAGTAGCAAACTTTATGCCATGTGGGCATGCCCTGGGCACTACAACAAGCTAATCTTGGCCACTCCCTTGGCATCTTCTCATGCCAGCTGTGGAATAATGCCCACTGTCTGGTACTGCCCTTGCCAGGAGTTCCTGCCTTCCCCAGCTGTGGCTTTCAAGAAACAGTAGCATTCGGTAGTAGCATCTCAGTAGAGCCAAGGCCCCCCAACAAGAGGATGCCAGGAGAGGGGGAGGCACCTAGTGGAGAGGACCACTAGGTAGGGGCAGGAGGCAGGGAGGCCTCTAGGTCTCCTGCTCTGTGCCCCTGGTTCCGGGAGCTGGGGATGCCTCTAGGGTGATTGGCAGCTCTTTGTTTCAGCCCCCCCTCACCCGCCTACTGGCCCCCCCCTTTCAACTCTCCCCTCCATCCCTCCGCCCCCTGCTCCTGCTCTCTCCGCCTAGCCTTTTCCCCTCCCAGCCGTTTGCTGCCAGGGGTAGTGAGCCGGCTGAGCGGCATGGAGACGCAGGAAATTCGGGGGGCCCTGGCTCTTCTCCTCCTTTGCTCTTTTGCATCTGCCAGTCAGGACCTGCAGGGTAAGCCTGTCTTCATCCTCTTAGACCCCCTTCCTGCCTTCTCCCCATTTGCCTTCAGCGCAGGTAGCAGGGAATATGTGGCCGCAAGGGGAGAGGGGAAGTCCTGAAACTGAGCCAGAGGGAAGAGAGTTACACTGCCTAGAGTTGATGAAATTATGGGAATAAGTGAACACCAGAGATGGTGGATTGTTGGGAGCTGGTCAGGGTCAGGTCTGAGGCCAAGGCCGAGGGCACAGGAGCTGAATGCTGGGGTTGCCTGGCTCAGTTGGTGTCTGAGCATCTGCGGGCACACCAGGGTCTGGGAGCGCAGTCTGCATGGGTTCCTGGGCTCCTGGGCTCCTGGCTGCCCAAGGATGAGGTGGGGGTGGGGATAAAGAGGTATCGGCTCTCCCGGAGGTCTGGTGGTGGAATGGGCCCATGGGTGTGGGAGAGGTAGCTGGAGCAGATGACACAGACACAGATTCCTTACTGGCTGGAAGAGAAACCACAGACTGGCCAGGACACAGGAGGCAGGAGCAGAGCCGGGTCCTAACATTCCCGTGGAAAGGAGTCCAGCCCTTGGAAGGGCCAGAGCCCTCAGTGGGCAGCTGTTCTCACCCTAACTGAGTGTGCTGAGTCCCCAGGATGGGAGGAGGGGCACTGGGGTGTGGAATAAGCCAAATGTAGCTGTGGAAAGAAAAGCTGCCTTCCCATTTCTGCGCTGTGGGCACCAGGTGCCACTCCTGCTTGGAATCAGCACAGAGATTCCCTGGCGCCACCTGGTGGGAGCATCTCAAGTTTGCGAGAATGCTGTTTCTGTATTCCCAAGTGATCCCCAGGCCTGCCAGTCTCCAGAGGGTGGTAGCCTCAGCAGGTAGTAACCAGGGAAGGCAAGGCACAATGCCTCTGTCCTCTGATACCAAAAAGAGTTAAGAGAAGGTGACTAATGCTACCTGGTGGGGAGTTTGGGGTGGGGTGGGGCGATGATGAGGGACATCCCAACCCAACCCTGAAGGCTGGAGGGAGAGGGCAGGCCTTAGCATTGACCCCTTTCTCTGACCTTGAAAACGCCCACCTGGGCAGTGATTGACCTGCTGACTGTGGGCGAGTCCCGGCAGATGGTAGCTGTGGCAGAGAAGATCCGGACAGCCCTGCTCACTGCTGGGGACATCTACCTCTTGTCCACCTTCCGCCTGCCCCCCAAGCAGGGTGGTGTCCTCTTTGGCCTCTACTCTCGCCAAGACAACACGCGATGGCTGGAGGCCTCCGTTGTGGGCAAGATCAACAAAGGTGACTGATGGGCATCTCCCTTCCTGCAGCAGTGACCCCTTTTAGCACTCTCCCCCACCCTAACTCCCAGGCCCCTCCATGTACTCCTTGGGCTCCACTGGGGACTATGGCTCCATCAGGCTGTCCAGGAACTGAGGGGCACCTTGTATGGGGTGCTTGGGTGGTGCCTCAGGAGGCCAGGTGCCCAATAAGCAAAGTGAGGTCAGGTAATTGTAGGGATGTACTGTTGTACTTGGGAACACCTGCAGGGAGGGTAAGGCATGTCCCTGTGCTCCAGCAGTGGTGTTCAGTGGGTACACAACCAGCTGGCACCCGTGGAAGAGATACAGCAATCTGATGCCACTGAAGAATAAGAAAATCCTAGTCTCGAAATCAAGTTTAAAAACATTTATTGTGTACCTATTATGTACAAGGTGTTGAAAGATACCTAGCTGAGTAAGGGATGGTATCCAGAAAGGAGTTGATCCAAGACTCAGCTAGGAGATGGGGTAGGGGGGCAGTGCCCATACTGACCCCCGCTCCTGGGCAGTGCTGGTGCGGTACCAGCGGGAGGATGGCAAAACCCATGCAGTGAACCTACAGCAAGCAGGCCTGGCTGATGGGCGCACACACACGGCTCTCTTGCGACTGCGAGGCCCGTCCCAACCCAGCCCTGCCCTGCAGCTCTATGTGGACTGCAAACTGGGTGACCACCATGCTGGCCTCCCTGCACTGGCCCCCATCCCTCCAGCAGAGGTCAATGGGCTGGAGATTAGGACTGGACAGAAGGCTTATTTGAGGATGCAGGTGAGCAAAAGGGAGGACACAGAGTTTCTGGGGAAACAGAATTTGCACCAGTAGGAGGAGAAACTGGTAGGTTCTCCCACCCCACTCTGCTCCTGTCCTCCCAGGGCTTCGTGGAATCTATGAAAATGATTCTGGGTGGGTCCATGGCTCGGGTCGGAGCCCTGAGCGAGTGTCCGTTCCAGGGGGATGAGTCCATCCACAGTGCAGGTAACAAGGGGACTTCTGTTAGCTGACATCCTGGGCCTGGGTCCTATGGTCTTCAGTGACTTCTATCCCCTTGACTTCCCTCCCCCTTACCACCCATTCCTTTTACTCACCTTTTCTTGGGGTCTCTGACCCTGTTACCTCAACTCTCCTTCCCCTCTGACTCTATGAAATCTTCAAATACAGCCATCCCAGGAGGTGTGGGTCAAAAAATCTCCCTGCTCAGGTCATCCTGTCCACTAGGGTGGCCCCCGAAATAAAACAATTTAAGAGAGAACTGTATCTGTGGGGAACTCTGAACTGGGGTGAGGACATTGATTGCTTGGTCTTGATGGGCTAAAATACAGGTGTCAGGTCTTTTGTAGCTCCCATGGGCAACTGTCACCCTCTACCTGCAGTTTCTCTCTGTGAGTTAGGGGTGTTCTGAAGCTTTTACCTAAATATAACTCTCACTTCTCCCAGATTTTTTACAGAAGAGCTCTGGGGGTGGAGGCTTTGGAGTGAGAGAAGGAATGGAATATACTGGGGCCCTGGCCCTGCTTTGGGTCACCTCTCACTTAGAGCCCTTCCACCACTACCATGCCTGGGAGCCAGGAGGGTTTGGGTTTTAATTGTTTAAAAAGCAACTTCCTTAGAGGGCCCCTCACCCAGCTGCCTGTCATCTCTGCCTTCTCCCACCATCGCATGCCCCATCTTGATTTTGAGGTACCAACCCTTTATCCCTGCCTCTCTTCTTCTTCCTCCTTAAGAGCTGGCCCCCTTTCACCCCTCTACTCCCTGTGTTTTCTTCTGTTTTATAGTGACCAATGCACTCCACTCCATCCTAGGTAAGTAGGCCACGGTGAGATGGGAGTGGCTTGCGGGGGGTGAGGAGGCTCCAGGCTTTGGCAGCTGCATGAAACAAAGTCCTCTTCAGCCACGAAGGGGTGGGTTTAAAGGTAGGGTTTGGGCAGCCGTGGCAAGAGCTGGCTTATTGCCCAAGGAGGGGCCAAGGCTGGTTCCCCAGTTCTGAGCCTCTCCACACCCTGGGCTCTGACAGGGGAGCAAACCAAGGCGCTGGTCACCCAACTCACCCTCTTCAACCAGATCCTGGTGGAGCTGCGGGATGATATCCGAGATCAGGTTTGGGTGGGCCAGCGAAGGGTGGCACTGATTCTGGGTTGGGGTGGCAGATGCCAAGACCTGACTCCTCCCAACCCTTCTGTCTACCAGGTGAAGGAAATGTCCTTGATTCGAAACACCATCATGGAGTGTCAGGTGTGCGGTGAGTGGGACAGCAGAGGAGGGTTCCAGGCGGCATCCCTGTGCTCCCCCTCCGGTGATTGGAATGGTGACCTTGGGGTGGCTGTGACTGTGCCTACTCCCCCCCACCCCAGGCTTCCATGAGCAGCGTTCCCATTGCAGCCCCAACCCCTGCTTCCGAGGCGTGGATTGCATGGAAGTGTACGAGTACCCCGGCTACCGCTGTGGGCCCTGCCCCCCTGGCCTGCAGGGCAACGGCACCCACTGCACCGACATCAACGAGGTGGGGGAGGGCAGAAAGCTGGGGTGGTGAAAGATCAGGAGAGGCTCATGAAGGTGGGGTTGATGTTGGTGGGAAGTAGAGGAACCTGGAATGTAGGAGACTGGAGATCAGAAAAGACCTGCGAAGGGAAGGCCCAGGGCAAAGACTGGAGAGCCATAAGGGGAAGGAGCTGGGGGAGTGGTAGGGGAAGTTCGAGATGGATTGCTAGGGGTGTGGGGAGGGAGCAGGGGCACCCAGAGGGAAGCTTGGGGCAAGGATCAGCACAATGAGGTTGGATGGGGAGAGCTGCAAAAATGGGAGTCCAGGAGCAGTGGGTCTGGGGAAGGAGTGATTACAGGCAAGGGCCTGAATTTCCCAGGACACCTCATTTCTGCCTTCTCTGTCCACAGTGTGCTCACAGTGACCCCTGCTTCCCGGGCTCCAGCTGTATCAACACTATACCCGGCTTCCACTGTGAGGCCTGTCCACAAGGGTACAAGGGCACACAGGTGTCTGGTGTGGGCATCGACTACGCCCGGGCCAGCAAACAGGTCAGGTCGGATAGGGATCTTGGCCTCGCAGAGGCCAGGGGCTTCTGGATTGGACATGGGACTCTTGTGATCAGGGTGGGGTGGGGGTGAGGCGAGGCACTGGCTCATCTGCAGGCTTTGCATTGGCTCTGGGTCTGGGCTTAATGTCAGTGTTCACAGATAAGGGCCCATCAGTACCCTCTCCTCTAGCTGAGGAGACCCACCCTAGGTCTGGTTCCACCCGAAATCTGTCCCTTCAGGTCTGCAACGATATTGATGAATGCAACGATGGTAACAATGGTGGCTGTGACCCTAACTCCATCTGCACCAATACCGTGGTGAGCTGAATACCCTGAGTAGGTCTGGAGCTATGGGAATGTGCAACCACCACCCCCTTCAAATGTCCTTCTTCCCCTCCTCCTTCCCTAGGGCACTACACATAGCAGATGTTGTCTGGAATTCCAGTTCTGCTTCTTACTAGCTCTGTGACCTTTAGCAAGTTATTTAACCTCTCTGAAGCTATTTAAGATAGCTTCTCTATCTTAAAAAAAAAAAAAAATCTTTAAGGACTGTCATGAGAATCTAAAGGAGATAACTGATACACTTGGTGTATAGCTGTGTGTGCCCATTCTGTACACCCAGGTGGAGATGGTGGTGGTCCTGAGCACCTGGCAGGCTGACACTCCTTCCCCACTCCTAGGGCTCTTTCAAGTGTGGTCCTTGCCGCCTGGGTTTCCTGGGCAACCAGAGCCAGGGCTGCCTCCCAGCCCGGACCTGCTACAGCCCAGCCCACAGCCCCTGCCATGTCCATGCTCACTGTCTCTTTGAACGCAATGGTGCAGTGTCCTGCTCGGTGAGCTAGGCCTGGGGACTGGGAGGAAAAGGGAGTTTCTAGGAAAAGGAGGAGGACTAGTGGATATGTTTAGGATGGGGACCTTCATGGGAAAGGGAGGTGGGCCTGGGTCCAGGAACTGGTGAGAAGAAGAGAAATGATGGGCTGTGAGGAGCCAGCCCAGACTGCTAACTCACCCCTTCTTTGTTGCCCCAGTGCAACGTGGGCTGGGCAGGGAACGGGAACGTGTGTGGGCCTGACACAGACATCGACGGCTATCCAGACCAGGCACTGCCCTGCATGGACAACAACAAACACTGCAAACAGGTGCAGGGGGCAGGGGGCAGGCGGGTGGGTGAGCAGGGTGAGGAGCCTCAGGCTGAGTCAGGCCAGAACTCATCCATCCTCTCCCTCTCCCTGGCTTTCAGGACAACTGCCTTTTGACACCCAACTCTGGACAGGAAGATGCTGATAATGATGGCGTGGGGGACCAGTGTGACGATGATGCCGATGGGGATGGGATCAAGAATGTTGAGGTGGCTCCTGCCCCTTCCAGCTTTTGGTTTCCTTTGCTCTCCTTCTGTCCTTACTGTATTTCTTTTGCCTTGTCCCGTAATCCCTTCTCTCCTTGGCTCCCAAGGGGAGACACTAGTGTAAAATTAGGGAGGCGTGAACCTGGTGCCTAGGACAAGGTGGACTACATCGAGGCTTGGTGGATGGGGCTGTGCCAAGCAGCTGAAAGTCATGGTTAAGGGGCAAGGTGGGTGCAGGTGGTCAGCAGTTCACGGGAGGCCTGACCCTTCCCTTTCTTACTTCTTTGCCCAGGACAATTGCCGGCTGTTCCCCAACAAGGACCAGCAGAACTCAGATACAGATTCATTTGGTGATGCATGTGACAACTGCCCCAACGTACCCAACAATGACCAGAAGGACACAGATGGCAACGGGGAAGGGGACGCCTGTGACAATGACGTGGATGGGGATGGTGCTGGCCTGGGGCTGAGGGGGTGGCTTGGAGAACTGCAGACTGCATCCAGATTGGGATGAAGCAGGGAGGCTAGGAAGTCTATGAAAATTATGGGGGCCCTGCTTGAGGAGATCAGCCTGGGTGAGGGGAGGAGATCTGCAGCAGATGTCAATAGGAATGTGAGGTAGAATGGGGTTAGGCAGGATGTGCACAAGAGGGTGAGGTAAGGTCCAGGCAGATTTCCTGATCAGTTGCCCTTTGGGTGGGGAGACAAAGCTTGGGGCTTTGGCCAACCCAGAAGAGAGAATATGGTATGTTCTGATGATGACCTTGTGCTATCTCCATGTCTTCTAGGCATCCCCAATGGGTTGGACAATTGCCCTAAAGTCCCCAACCCACTACAGACAGACAGGGATGAGGATGGGGTGGGCGATGCCTGCGATAGCTGCCCTGAAATGAGCAATCCCACCCAGGTACAGGGGAATGGAAAGGGCAGGGCAGGGGGTACTGGTGGATGGAGCCCCTGGCTCTGGATGGGAAGTGATCAGGTGACCCTGTTCAGAGTTATGAAGAGGAGATGGTGAGAACAGGCCCCCGTCTCTCAGACAGATGCAGACAGCGACCTGGTGGGGGATGTCTGTGACACCAATGAAGACAGGTAGGGTCTTGGCCAAGGGGTTTCTTTACTTTCCTGTAGTATATTCTCAACTCTTTATATGGTTTAGCTTTTATTCTCCACCACCATTGAGCAGGAAATCATTCCCAGTCTGTCTCCATTCCTACTGCTAGACCTTCACTTCCTCTGGCTGACTGCAGGGCTGGATGGAGGGTAGACCCCAAAGATACCCTTAAACAGAAGAGAGGAGAAAGCCGTGGTACTGTGAGAGCCTTTATTGGGTGCCTTCTCTTCTGGGCAGTGATGGGGATGGGCATCAGGACACCAAGGACAACTGCCCACAGCTGCCCAATAGCTCCCAGCTGGACTCAGACAATGACGGTCTGGGAGATGAATGTGATGGGGATGATGACAATGATGGTGTCCCAGATTATGTGCCTCCTGGTCCTGATAACTGTCGCCTGGTGCCCAATCCCAATCAGAAGGACTCAGATGGTAAGGCTGGGGTCCCACAGTGGGTTGCATTGGTGTGGGCTTTGCTCAGGGGGAGGCGGCAGGCCTGCTGGGGAGTGAGGAAGGGGTGGGAGTCAGGAATGCAGGGCCCAAGAGGTGATGGTGCTGGCCGGTGGCAGTAGCCAGAACCTCCCTGAGCACCTAGCCTCCCTCCTCCTAGGCAACGGCGTGGGTGATGTGTGTGAGGATGACTTTGACAATGACACAGTAGATGACCCCTTGGATGTGTGCCCTGAAAGTGCAGAGGTAACCCTCACAGACTTTCGAGCCTATCAGACTGTCGTCTTGGATCCGGAGGGTGACGCTCAGATTGATCCAAACTGGGTCGTGCTCAACCAGGTACATGGGGCAGTGGGGCTGGGCAGGTGCTGTCAGACCAGACTGCCAGGTGGGGCCAAGGTGGGGTGGTGCACCTGGATCAGGGCTTTCTTCTTTACCACACAACACCAGGGCATGGAAATCGTTCAGACCATGAACAGTGACCCCGGCCTGGCAGTTGGTATGTAAGAGGGGACACTCAGTTCAATAGTTTCTAAACAGAGGACTCCTACAGCGGCAGAAGAAGGTGGGAATGGAGACAGACAAGGAGGATGGGTAAAGGGGAGAGAGAAGCTGGCAACATATAGAGCAGGCATCCCTTCCCACCTCCCACCCCACCCTGGGCCCTGTTCTCCTCTCTCTGCCACCAATAGCCTTGCTGCCCCCAACCTTTATTCCCCCCAACAGGGTACACAGCCTTCAATGGTGTGGACTTTGAAGGCACCTTCCACGTAAATACGGTGACTGACGATGACTATGCAGGCTTTCTCTTCAGCTACCAGGACAGCGGCCGCTTCTATGTGGTCATGTGGAAACAGACAGAGCAGACCTACTGGCAGGCCACACCTTTCCGGGCTGTTGCCCAGCCTGGACTGCAGCTCAAGGTCTCCCAGCCACCCAGAACCCTTCCCCAAAGCCTCTCCCCCAACCTCAGGACCTCCCCTGTTGCCTGGAGGTCAGTTCCTGGGGGCTCCCGAGCCTTCTCCCAATCATCTTGACTCCCTTTCTCACCTGCACTTACCAACTTGTTTCCCCTCCAGTCTCTGTGGTTGACCAACTGTCTCTGTCAATCGCCCCCTCCCCACAAAAGGCAGTGACATCAACGACTGGCCCAGGCGAGCATCTCCGGAATGCCCTGTGGCATACCGGCCACACCCCTGATCAGGTACAACTGCTGTGGACTGACCCACGAAACGTGGGCTGGCGTGACAAGACCTCCTACCGCTGGCAGCTGCTGCACCGGCCTCAAGTTGGCTACATTCGGTGAGGCAAGGGGCTGAGCCCTCCTGGGGGACCCCAGGCCTGGCCTTTCCTTCCCCTTTAGCTGGGACTCATTGGTGACTTCCCCTCTACTCAATTCTTGGTGCCATGGGCTGGAACTGGGGCCACTTCTCTCCATCTCCCCTCTCACCACAGACATGCTGCCTTGGCTCTGCTCTCCTCCTAACATCAGGCAGCCTGGGCTATGGTGCTGCAGAGGACCAGTATGCAAAGTTGGGCAAGTCATTTCTCCTTTGTGCCCCATTTTCCCCTCTGGAAAACGAGGGCGTTGGGCTAGATGCCCTTTACTGTTCTCTGCGAGTCTCTAAACCCCAGGCCAATCTGTGGAGGGGCGCATTCCATCCATCCCCTTCACAGGTCTAGCCCAGAACAAGCTTCATTAAAGTGCCTGACCTGGAAAGCCCATTCACAGAAGAGAGGCCCAGAAAGGGGCCTAAGACTTCAACAGCTCTTAGTGGCAGAGCTAAGGACTCTCAGTTCAGCATTTTGTCTACAACTTTGCATTTCTCTCAGACAAGTGCCCCTAGTCAGTGGGTAGCTGGAACTGCTGACTGGAAAATGCTGGATGACAGGGAAGGGAGGGGAAATGGGTATACCTAGAGGTTGGACTTTCTATGGCCAAGAGCCCAGAGTCAAGGGACTGGGGCTGGTTCCCCTTTAAGGTGCCTGGGGCTGTGGGGGGCCAGGGCAGGGGATAAGAGGGGGTGGACTAGAGCCTGGGAAGCTGGTGACTTCACCCCCCAGCCCATTGTACTCATCGTCATGGCAACCCAATCCTCGATTGGAATGTGGCTGGTGCTTTGAGATGCAAAGGGGGCTGGACAAAGAACCAGGGGCCCCAGGCCTGAGAAAAGCACTCCCCCCTTCCCTCCCCTTTCCTTCCTCCCTCTCCCTCCCTCTTCCCTCCTCCCTCCCTTCTCTTTCAGGCCTGGTGAGCTCTAAAGGGGCTGGGGATAACAGGGCCTGAGCGTGATGGCACAGTGCCCACTGGCACCCCAGCACCAATGGACACCCCTATCCTGGACAGGGTGAAGCTCTATGAGGGTCCCCAACTAGTGGCGGATTCTGGGGTGATCATTGACACATCCATGCGAGGGGGGCGTCTTGGTGTATTCTGCTTCTCCCAAGAAAACATCATTTGGTCCAATCTCCAGTATCGATGCAATGGTGAGGCTCTAGACCGAGATCAATCTGACCCCTCATGCCCTGTGGGAGAGCCTGGTCTGTTGACCTCACTCATTTCCCCTTCCTCAGACACAGTGCCCGAGGACTTTGAGCCATTCCGGAGGCAGCTGCTCCAGGGAAGGGTGTGAGGAGGTGGCCACCGGATTCAGAATCCTGATTTTAGACCCTTTGGCCTTTGGGGTCCATCCAGGAGACCCTGGGGTCTAATCTACAGACCCTCGGCCAAACACAGATCCTCCTCTGACACCAACTGAAAGTTCAGCCCCAGAGGGGTGGTGACCCCATTGTTCAGGGGATGGGAAGTTGCTTTCAAGGGGTATTTCTCAGGCACTGACCCCAGGAAAGATAACTGCACACTGCCATAAAGTTCCCGTTGTTTTCTAACCTAGTGCAATTTCTTATTTTAGGGATTTGCAGGGATAGTAGGGGGAACAGGAAGGAAACTGACGGGGGTAAGGGAGGAAGGCTAGTAGGATGGAAGTTAGAGATCTAGGGTATGTTTGGCTGACTTTGGGGCTCGGGAGGGGAAGGCACCTGATGGGGTTAGGTGAAAGATGGGGTGCTGGTCCGAGGACGGCTAAAGTCCTCCCAGCCTCACTTACTCACGGTGGCAGCGGTGACACTCCAGTCTGTCTTACATCAGCCGGGGTCGAGAGCCAGGAGGGCGGGGGTTGCCCCGCTCGGGGGGGAGGGGGAGGCCGGGGGGTCGGGGGGGCCGGAGGCCGGGACGAGTGCAATATTGGCGGGGGAAAGAACAACACTGCACCGCGTCCCGTCCCTCCCGCCCGCCCGGGGCCCGAGATCCCGGGATCCCATCTGAAACCGGACCGGCCTGGGAACCAGGGGCGCGCCGGGGAGCTAGATTCGCCGTGGAGGTCAGAGAGACTTGGCACTCGGAGTGGGATGAAAGGGAATGTGAAGGGAGAAGAGGAGACCGCGGTATCCCGGAAGGCCGCTTTCTGACGCCCGGGCGTTCCGCGCGCTTGTTCTTTAAATACTCAGACTGCGCGGCGCAGGGCCGTCGCCATGGTGACGCGTGTCCCAGCAACCGGACTGAATGGCTGCACCCTGGCAACGCCGGGGGTTGGGGTTTGGGGCCGCCCACCTAGATCCGCGTGCTTTCTCGGGCCTGTCGGGGGGGCGGGGGTTTCGGGGAAGGGGAGGTGTCCCCGCCTTCCTGGCCCGGGTGCGCTGACGTAAGGCGCCTCCTCCACCCGACTCGCGCCTGTCGGCGGCTCAGACCGCCCCAAAAAGCGGCGCGAACGAGGCTGGGCAGCGCGTGGGTGGGAGCGGTGGTCGCTTGCCACCTGATGGGGTATTCCTCCAATACCGCGCCTCACCGAAGTGTTTTTTAAAGTGTTATTTTTTCATCTGTAATGGTTGGGGCTAAGAATTATTTTCGTAATACAGACGTAACTTTCCGTCGGTCTGGACCGCAACCAGGGACCACCGGACGGGGCCTGATACCCCAAACTCCACGTGCCATTATGGACCCAAATACTACCTGCCCCCCAGTTATTTCTGCGCTTCAAACTACCTTTAGGTTCTCCTAAATTAAGCATCCTCGCATACGGTTTTACACCCCGCCCCCATAAGTGTCTACCTTCCCCAGATACCAAGCTGCTTCCCAAGGGATGGTTCTGTCCCCCCAAATACTCCCCATTTACCATTCTGTCGCCTCACCCACTCTCTGCCTCCGAAACACGTAGCTCCCCCAGTACAC
This sequence comes from Choloepus didactylus, assembly GCF_015220235.1. Classification (NCBI taxonomy): domain Eukaryota; kingdom Metazoa; phylum Chordata; class Mammalia; order Pilosa; family Megalonychidae; genus Choloepus; species Choloepus didactylus. The sequence continues at coordinate 110,318,285 of NC_051308.1, forward strand.
CTGTCCCGTTTCCCCTCCCACATACCTCAGCACCCTTTCCACATACCTCAGGACCAACCCCCGCCCTCCACACACACTATATTGCCATTTTCTCCAGATACCAACCCCCACGCTCCCCAGAGTGTCCCTCCTAAAGCTCCCATCCCCTCCACCTTACAGTGCATTCTTCCCCTTTACTGCCCAAAGCCTTTGACCCTTCTCACCAGGGCCCTGCCTTCCCCAGGTTCTCTCTGCCCCACTCAGGCAGGGCCGCCTAACCTCCTCTTCCCCTGGACGCGGCAGCCCCCCAGCTCGCCCAGGCCTGACCCGCCAGGGTCCAGGTGACCACTAGAGGGCAGGAGAGCTAGGCCGGACGCTGCTCCAAGGTAGAGAAGGAAGGACCCTAGGGTTCCGTGGAGCCCAGGTTTCCTCCTTCTTTAAGTGGAAATTTCTCCCACCTCTCCCCTACCCCCTCCCGCCCCCTTCTTGAAACTAAAGCCAAAAGGGAACCCAGGCTGCTTAAATTCTGGCGGGGCGGGAACTCTGGGTTTCGGGGTAGACCTGCGTAAAGACTGGGGGCAGGGAGCAGTTAGAAGGGTGGGGCTATTCCGGGAAACGGTAGGGGGAGGGAGTCCAAAACTAGGACCTAGTCCACTCATTATTAAGTCCTTTCATTTCTTCTCAGTCCCCAGTGAGAGTGGGTAAGTGAGATAGGGAACTTGGGGAGGGGGACTTTCAGATCTTGAATTCCAGGACTTGACCTAGCACACTTTTTCTGATCTCTGTCACCCTAGCTGTTGCCCTGGGGCCAAAACTAGAGCCAAGGGGACCAGTACCCCTCCCCCCCACACGCACACACTCCAGGAGCCAGCGAGTGGTTGGCTAAAGGGGGAGGCCAGTTGCAGAACAAACAGGTTGTCAGAGAGTTGAGTGATTGCAGCCCATGTAACTAAAGGGTCAAGAATGGTTGGGGAGGAGGAGGAAGAGGTAGGAGGTAGGGAAAGGAGGCGGGGGCAGGGTTTTGTCACCTGTCACCTGCTCCGGCTGGGCCTAGTGTGGGGCGGGGTGGGGGGGGACCGGTATAAAGCAGCAGGCGCCTGTGCCGCTCCACCTCACACGCAGCACCTGCCTGAGTCTATTCTGCCCCCTCCCCACCCAGTTCATTTCCACCATGACACCAGGCATCCAGTCCCTTTTCTTCCTCCTGCTGCTACTCCTAGAGCTTACAGGTGAGGGGCACAAGGTGGGGGGGGGGGGCTGCCCTTCTCATGCCATCTTCCCGGCCTTTGTGGGTTTTGCTTGCTGGCAGATGGCATGACCAGAGGAAGGAGTTGCAGAAGGGGTGGCCCAGTCTGTGCCAGAATGGAGGGGAGAGGCTGAGGATAGGCTGAGAAGAGATGGCTCCCCAGAAGAGTGGGTGTCAGGGGTAGGTGAATGTCCACCAGACAAACCTGGTGGGGGGAGTCAGGAAAGGTAAGTCATGGGAGTGGAATAATGGACAAACCAGGAGCAGAGGGGGATGGGAAGAGAGAGGGAGGCTGCTAAAAAGGAAGACAGATGGGGACACACCCAGGGGCTGTGTGATGTTGCTTGGCCCATGGCGCACTCCCCAAATCCTTGGCATTATTTCTCTGGTTTGCCAGAGGTTGTATTTTTTTCTTGTTCAGATTTGTCCTCCAATCCCAACCCTGACCGTGTGACCTCAACTTCTTACAGCGGCTACCACACAAACCTCTGAAATGGTTGATAAAACCACTGGCAACACAATCCACAGCCACAGAGGAGATACAACTACAATCATGACCCAAAGCAGCTTATTCCAGACCTCCAGCCCTGACTCTACCTTGGCTTCCACTCCAGCCCACCATGTCAGCTCCAACCCAGCTGACAGCTCAGGAGCAGGCTCAAACTCGACTACTCCAGCCCACCATGTCAGCTCTACTCCGGTCACCGGCCCAGGCCCAGGCTCAAACATCACCACTCCAACCTACCGTGTCAGTTCCAACCCAGCTGTCAGCTCAAGCCCAGGCTCAAACTCGACCACTCCAGCGTACCATGTCAGCTCCACCCTGGCTGCCAGCCCAGGCTCAAACGCGACCACTCCAGCCCACTATGTCAGCTCCACCCCTGCTGCCGGCCCAGGCTCAAACATGACCACTCCAGGGCACCATGTCAACTCCACCCCGGCTGCTAGCCCAGGCTCAAGCTCAAACGCGACCACTCCAGCCCACCATGTCAGCTCCACCCCGGCTGCCGGCTCAGGCTCAAACATGACCACTCTAGCCCACTACGTCAGCTCCAACCCAGCTGTCAGCCCAGGCCCAAGCTCAAACTTGACCACTCCAGCGTACCATGTCAACTCTACCCCGGCTGCCAGCCCAGGCTCAAACGTGACCACTCTAGCCCACTATGTCAGCTCCAACCTGGCTGTCAGCCCAGGCCCAAGCTCAAACTCGACCACTCCAGCGCAGCATGTCAGCTCCACCCCAGCTGCCAGCCCAGGCTCAAACGTGACTACTCCAGCCCATCATGTCAGCTCCACCCTGGATGCTGGCCCAGGCTCAAACTTGACCACTAGAGCCCACCATGTCAACTCCAGCCCAGCTGCCAGCCCTGGCTCAGGCTCGCCCACCACTCCAGGCTACAATGCTACCTCAACCGTGGCTACCAACCCTGGCTCAAGCTCAGCCCCCACCGCAGTTCACAATGGCTCTACAAAGGCTACCACAACCCCAGTCAGCGAGAGTACTTCATCCTCAGCTTCTAGTCACCACTCCGATGCTCCCACCACCCCTGCCAGCCACAGTACTGGAACTATTGCCACCAGCACTAACCATAGCAGAGTATCTCCCACCTCCTCTATTCACAGTACTACTCCCCAGTTTTCCAGAGGAGTCTCCATCTTCTTCCTCTCTTTTTACATTTTGAACCTCCATTTCAACTCCTCCCTGGAAGATTCCAGCACCAACTACTACCGAGAGCTGAATAGAAACATTTCTGAATTGGTGGGTATCTATGTGCCTTTCCTTCATTATGCTCCCCTTGAAGCAGCCAGTATTCTTGGCATAAAGCCTGAGTCCTTTTCCTCTCACCTCAGTTTCTGCAGATTTATAAACAAGAGGATTTTCTGGGTGTCAGTGGCATCACATTCAGGTACAGTTCTGAGCAGTGGATTCTGTGGGAGGAGGCGGGTGGATGTTGGCATAACCACGGAAGGGCCGGTGCACTCGTGGTTGGGAGGAAGTGCTGAGCCAGAAGCTGGGATCCTAGCTGAGTTACTCATTTCCTTGTTACCAGGCCAGGTTCTGTGGTGGTGGATTCGAACCTGGCTTTCCGAGATGGTACCACCAGTGCCGAAGACGTGAGGACACAGTTTGTTAATTCTGAAACAGAGGCAGCCAGATATAACCTGTTGCTCTCAAGAGTCAGTGGTGAGGCCACTTCCCCAGCTGCGGACCAATGCCATGCTAGGGGTCCCGCTCTCTCTAGCATCTGGGTTCCCACTTTTCCCTCTGTGCTGGTAGGAGGAAGGGTTACCTCCTTTGGGAGACAGCCTTGACCACTGCTTTTTCTTCTAGTGAATGCGGTGTCTTTTTCTTCCCCTGCCCAGTCTGGGTCTGGGGTACCAGGCTGGGGCATTGCCCTGCTGGTGCTGGTCTGTGTTCTGGTTGCAGCTGCCATCGTTTATCTCATTGCTCTGGTGAGTGCTCAGTCTCTGGCCCTGATCCGAATCCCCCTGCCGGAAGGAAACCCACGGCCCCCATAACCTTCTATTTCCCCAGGCTGTGTATCAGTGCCGCCAAAAGAACTGTGGGCAGCTGGACATCTTTCCAACCCGCGATGCCTACCATCCTATGAGCGAGTATCCCACCTACCACACCCACGGGCGCTATGTGCCTCCTGGCAGTACCAAACGTAGTCCCTATGAGGAGGTGAGGATGGGCCCCACAGGCTGGGGGAGACAGGGAGGGATGGCTGGGTGGGGATTCGGTAGGGGTCCTTGGAAAACCCAAAGAGCTTGGAAGAGGTGAAAGGTGGCCTGATGTAAGCAGTGAAGGGCCTGGCAAGGAGCAGTGGCGGTCAGAAGAGTTCTGGGGGAAATGCTGGAGGGGAGACCACGGGAGAAAAGGGTCCTCTAGAAGGAATGCCTTCACTGCCACCATTCCCAAAAGAGCACTGCCTGGCCACATTTACAGCCCCGCTGAGTTGGCGCCACGACTGGTGCTCCCTAGGATGCCCAGAGGCAAAATGGGTGGGGCACAGTGCCCAGGAGAGCCCTTCCCCACGTTGGTCACAAGGAGTGAGCACCCATGCCCCCCCCCCCGCCCCGCTCCTAAGAGTGGAGGGGAGACTGAGGGGGGCTGGGGTGGGGTGCCTACAGTTGTTTCGATGTGGCAGAGGGGGAAGTCTCACCAAGTCAGGGGAGCCTGGTGGCTGGTGAGGTTCTTGGGAGCCTCGGGGGGACGCAAGGACCCCTCCCTCTTTTCTCTCCTGGCCTTTCCCTACAGGACCTAGTAAATAATTACTGCGGCCTCCTGGGGCTGGAACACCACTCCGAGTGGGGGAGGGGAGATGGTTCCTTTTCTTGCTCCGATTTTTCCTCCCCCTGGGGCCCTTGCTCTCCCAGTTTTACGCACAGGCGCGCGCGCGCGCACACACACACACACACACACACACATACCCCTCAGGGAGCAAAGAATGAAGAGAGAAAGGGGCAGGAGGAGAGGGCAAAGGGGGCTGATGAGAGCCCAGGGGAGGGAGTCGGGGGGAGCAGAGGGAGGAGCGGCCCTGTTTACAGTCACCTGGCTGCTGGTGGGGGCTGGCAGGTGCGCTCTCCCAAGTAACCCTTTGGGGGCTGGCCAGGCCTTGGGCCCTGTTATCCCAGCCTGGAGTGCCGCCCAGGGGCACTGGAGAGGCGGCCTTGTCCCAGGAGACCCGCTCTGCACCCCATCCTGGTTCCCTTCTCCCCCGATCCAGGTCTCTGCGGGCAACGGTGACAGCAGCCTCTCCTACACGAACCCAGCAGCCACGTCTGCCAACTTGTAGGGGCACGTTTGCTGAGCGGCCAGCTGGTGCCAGTTCTCCCGCAGGTTCCAGGCTGGTGAGCGGGGAGTTCGGGCAGGCTGCTCACAGTTTTGCTCAGAGGCCCCGCCAAGTCCCCTCACCCACCGCAGCCCAGTGAAGCCCATCCCTGAGGCTGGGGGACAGGCCTGGGGCCGTGGTGGTGCCACAGGGGTGGCTTCCAGGAGGGCCTGCCCAGAAAACCCCAGAGATGGGTGTGGGAACCTGAACGTGGCGAATAAAACTTGGGCCTCCTGCTGGCCAGCTTCTGATCCTTCATCTGTGCCCTGTAGATAGGAGTGGTGGTCACCGTGCGCGCGCGGAGGTGTGTGTGTGTGTGTGTGTTCTGTGTGCACAAGTGTGTGTGTCCTGTGTGCAGACGTGTGTGTGTGTGTGTGTGTGTGTGTGTGTGTGTGTGTGTGTGTCCTGGAAAGGGCCTTGGGCCTTGGGGAAGGAGATGGGGAGGAAAGGAGGCAAAGAGAGAGCAACCTCATTTGAGGAGAAACAGGAGGACGGGTGGAGAGGAGGTGTCACTGGGGCTCAGGAGTGGCCGCTCAGGAGTCACCTCTCCCCCATCCCTGGAGGCAGAGGAGGAAGGAGGAAACGAAACCTAAGTCCCAGGCGGGCTCCTGCGGGCCAGCATGACCAAGCACCGCCCGCACGCCAGACGTCTCTCCTGGGTCTGGGTTTCGCTCGCTCCCCCGACGGCCTGCGCCCTCCTCTCCCGTTGGCACGGTGCCCCTGGAGGCTCTATTCTTAGCTGCCCGGGTGTGAAGTAAATCCTCAGGCAGCGATAACGGCGGCAGAGTCAACACAGCCGCGATAAGCGGCGGCCGTGTGAGATCCGGGCGCTGGCGCCAGGCCCGGCCCCTTCCCTCGCCCGCACCCGCCCACTGGCCCTGGGGTCCACTCCCCGGCACCCTGGGAATGGGGAAGTCGTTCTGGTTGCCTGACCCCATTAGGTCCAGGCGCGGTGCCCGGCCCTTCAGCCACATCCCCGCAGGGTCCGGGGGCTGACTCCAGCAGCCGCGGTGGTGCGCCCCCTGGCGGCCGTGGTCGGCTCGGGCCTGGGCGGACTACGTGTGTGGCAGGAGCGCCAGAGTGCCAGGTGGCCTCCTCTCAGGCGCCAGATCCAGCGGGCACCACTGCCCTGGAACAATTGCACAGTCCCCTGGATCCCTCCTGCCTGCCACACCCTGCATGGAAACGAAGAAGAATGGTCGGGCTCAGGGAAGGCAGAGATGTGCCTGGCATCACAGTTTATTGTTTAGAAACCATGAGAATAACAGTTGTTGCTTGGCACAGGCCTAGCAGTGCCCGCTGCAGGGGGTCAGCAGTGGGCAGCACAGGCCTTGCCTGGCCCGACCCAATGGGGACACTTAGTCTCAGCTGGGGCCCCAAGGGAGACTTGGCACAGTGGCATGGGTGTGGGACAGGTAAAGCATGCAAGAGGGAGTGAGAGGGACACAAGGGGCATGCGGCTGGGGGGCATGAGAACCCAAATAAATAAAGCAGGATGGCAGGGTCCCCTTCCCCTCACCAGGGAGTGCATGGGCAGTGTCCAGCCAAAAAGCCTGCCCGCCCCAGGCTGTAGTTTAGCATTCAAGGGGCAGGGTTCTTGACAGGACAGAGCTGGGGATCATGCCCAATGTTCCAGGAGCCCTCCCTCCCAATAAGCCTGGGGAGGAGCACAGGGCAGGGATTGGGAAGGGGCTCTCTCCATGACTTGGGTAAGATGCCAAGGGCAGGGTATGGGGCAGAGCCTTGGAGGGGGGTGGGGGCCTGGGCTAACAGGCATTGGAGAGAATGGGGACATCCAGAGAGGTGAGGAGAGCCCCTTGGTCACGAGAAGGCCTTAGGGAGACACAGACATGGGTTAAGGGCAGGACCACGTGGTAAGAAGAATTTGGGGGAGAAGCTGCCAGGGGAATAACCTGGTGTCAGGAGGCTTGGAGATTGAGGGGGTGTAGGGCCCAGGAAGGGACCAGCTGCAGAAGTGGGGGCAGGAAGGGTCAGTCCAGCTTGGCGAAGCCCCCAATAGTGACCTTTCTCTCAGGCTTAGTGCCCACAGGCTCCTGTAGTTGTACTGCGCCACCCCCAATGAAGCAAAAGGCAGGACACACGGGCCCCGAGCAGTCCAGGGGGCACTCCAGGAGCCCGCGGAAGGACACGGCATCCAAGAAGGAAACTCGGCCCCTCTCATAGTCCAGGCAGATGCCAAGGCGGGGTGGCAGGGGCACCGTGCAGCTGGCTGCTGGGCCGTCCCTCCCTGTCAGCCCTGTGTTTGAGCTCGCCCCAGACCCCAGCAGGATCTTGCCCATGCCGATTGTTAGGAAAGCAAAGGGTGGCAACGCCTCCACGGTGGCATCCTCAGCACCGCTGTCGTGCCCACTGTCTGGGTCGTACCTGCAGGAGTGGGCGTTGGGGAGGAGGATGTTGGGGGGTGGAGTAAGGGGATGGGGGATGGGGTAACAGAGGGCTGAGATGTTGGAAGGATGGAATGTTGGGGACCAAGAGATTGAAGAGATCGGTTTTGGGTATTGAGGAGAAAACGTGAAGAGATAGGGATTAGAGTATAGGGTGGGGGTTTGGTTGGGTGGGAAAGGGGTATTGAAAGGAAAGCACATTGGCAAGAGAGGTGTTGGAAAAAGGAAAGACAATGTATTGATAAAGTAAGTTGAAGAAATGGGGTGTTTATCAAGATGGGAAGGTGGGGAGAGAAATGGTACTGGGGATATGCTGGGGAGAGGGATTTAAGGGTTATAGGATGTTGGAAGAATGAGCAGTTAGTGAATAAGATACTGGGGGGAGGGGAAGGGCAAAGAAAGGATGCTGGGAAGGTGGGTGCTGTGAGAGAGCTGAGGGTGGCTTGGTGTCATCAATGAAGGACGTTAGAGGGATGCAGGGTTGAGGACAATAGGGTAAGGAGGGAACTGGTGTTGGGAAGAAAGCATTTTGAAGAAATGGGGTGTTGGAAATTCTGATAGAGTGCTGGGGAAAAAGGTTCAGAATGGGAGAGGAGCACAAGTAGGAAGGATATGGGGATAAATGGGTTATGAAGATGCGATGTTTGAAGCAAGAATTTTGGGATGCTGAGAAAAGATGTGCGTGAAGAAGGTATCGGAGAGTGGAAAAGGGATGGTGAACTGGGGGGTATTGGGAGAAAGAACATGCAGGCTTCGAGAGATGGTATGTTGTTCCTAAGTGACAGATGGAAGGAAGTAGAGAGGGCTCCCTTGTCGATCCTCCCTTTCCCCAACTACATACTCCGAAAATCCTCAGAGCCCTTTCACAGAGCCCACAGCTCCCCAGACCACAGGCTTCCACGCTCCTTCTGTTTCCTCCTAATTCCCACCCTGGTCCTGCCCCAGCAAGTCTGTGCTCCCCTTGCCACCCCCCGCCCCGCCCCCAGCTCCCACCCCGTCCCACACCTCATCCCTTCCGGAGAGGCCTGACCTGGGGCTGATCACATCCGGGGCACCCTGGAAGCTTTCCTGAAGCTTGCTCTCCAGGCCGACGCCCACCTTGACCAGATAGGAGGCCGGGTCCACGGCGCAGGCCCAGTAGCTGCGGCCCTGGGTCACGGCCACATCGCCCAGGACCACGTCCACGCTCAGGTGGCAGCCGGTCAGCAGTCGCTCGGCAGCCAGCAGCAGGGGCAGCCCTGGAACGCTCCGCACTGCTCGCTGGTCCTTGCTGATGGCCAGCCGCTCTCGGCTTGCACCCCAGCGGCCATCAAGGAAGAAGTGCAGGACTGGGGGTAGGAGGAGGATGTTAAGACAGGAGGAAGGACTTCAGGGACAAACACTGGCACTGTGAGGTGTCAGCACAAGAGACTGCAAGATTTCAGAACAAGGAAAAAGTTGCCAAGGGGTTCAGTCACCACCAGGGACGGCAGGGGTTCAGAGGAACAGGGCCTGGAAAACTAGCATGAGGGAAAAAGAATTGGCAGGGAGGGGAGATGGGGAGTTATTGTTTAGTGAGTGTGGAGTCTTTGTTTGGGGTGATGAAAAAGTTTTGGTAATGGATGGTGGTGACGGAGGCACAACATTGTGAACGTAATTAATGTCATTGAACTGTACACTTGAAAGCAGTTAAAATGGGAAATTTTGCTTTACATATGTTACCACAATAAAAAAAAAAATTAAAAAGTGGGGAGGGGGTCATCCTGACATGGAACCCCAGGAGAAGTTCAAGTGCTGACAAGTGGGCCCAGAAACCAGTCTCCCAGTCCCAGTTGACCTGCAGTGCTTCTTCCAACCCCTTCCCACAGCCATTCCCACTGTTCTGTTCCACCTGGTGACGTCCCCACTACAGCCACACTCTGGGATTCACACCTAACCCTTAAACCCAGCCCCCGCCTCTCACGGCCCTGCTTAGGTGGTGATGCTCCCCCAGCATGCCCACATGTCAGGGCCCACGCTATTTTCTAGATAGTCACTTTACTAACATCTATTAAGCCTTTACTATGAGCCAGAAACTGTACTGACTTTGCATGAAGCTTCATGTTTAATTCTTACAACAATCTTATGAAGTAAGTATTGTTATTATCCCTATTTTACAGAGGAGGAACCTGAAGTCCAGAGAGGTTAAATAACTGGCTCAAAGTCACACAGCTGGCAAGGAGGCAGAGCTGGGATTTGAACCTGGGCAGTCCAGTGCCGGGGTTAGTGCTCATGACCCACTATGTCATACAGCCTCTCCAGTGCCTACCCTGAACCAGCTGTCAGTGCCTGGGCCCTAGCATACTCTATGCCCTTCACACAGTCACCCGGGCCTGCCCCGCTGTGCCCACCGCCACTCTCTCACCAGGTGCCGGGGGTGTGTGCAGGTGCACATCTTCGCTGTACTCGCCATAGCCAGCCTTGTTGCAGCCACGGACACGAAGCACGTACACGGAGCCTGTATCAGGGTTCTCGAGCAGGGCACTGGTGCCCCTCACCTCTTCCCGCCGCTGCCAGCGGGTGGGGCCGGGCTGGGTGGGCACGTCTGTGCGCCGGAACTCAACGGTGTAGTGCCAGGCGGGTGGTGAGTGCGGGGGCAGCCGCCAGCACAGGAAGATCTGGTCGTAGGCAAAGGTGCGCTGGGTGTCAATGACGGGAGCCGCAGGCACTGTTGGAAGAGACAGTGGGGGTCAGTCAGGGCCTGGCCACTGGCCTGGCATGGGGGGCAGGGCAGGCAGGAAAAGGGAAAGCAGCGGGAGCCGGGGGGGTGAGTGTGTGAGAGGGAGCTGGGATAAAGTCCCATGTGGGCCCCGGAGGTCTGCTGTGGTGGCTGGGGGGTGCACCCACGGGATGGGCCGAGCCCAGGTATAAGGAGAAAGAGAGACACAGGAGAGCACTGGGCCGGGAGTCAGGAGGCCTGTGTTCTAGTCCTGATCTGCCACTATCTTACTCTGGCCTTAATTAAGTCACTGCCCCTTTCTGGGTCTCAGTTTCCTCCTTTGTAAAATAAGGGGATCAGACCAGGTAAGTTCTGGGGACCTTTCCAGCTTTGACATTTTATGAATACAGAGGAGCCCCAGGAGAGGCAGGCAAAGGCCACTGGAACCCAGGCAAGAGGGCACTGAGTGGGAGGCAGAAGGAGCAGAGTTGGGAGAGGCAAGAGGGAGCAGTATGGAAAATGGGGAGAGGACAGAGGGAAAGCTAAAGCTTGTGTGCAGGGGGTGGAGGTCAAGGGGTAAAAATGAAAGTTCAGAGGGCAAGGGACAGAGGGCAAAAGGTCAGAAGAGCAAGGATTAGATCAGAGCCTAAAGAAGGCAGAAGCGAGACAGAGGGCAGTGGTCAAGTGGAAAGTCCAAGAGGTCTGGTTCAGACAGGAAAGAGGAAGCAATGAGTGGGGCAGTGAGCTGCGTGGGAGTGGTGGGGTGGGTTGGGGGGCCTGGCGGGGGGCAGGACCCCCGGGGCAGGGCCGCTGACTTGCCTGGGGTGCTCCGGAGCAGAGTCCGCGGTGGCCACAGCCTACAAACAAAGAGAGGGAGAAGCAGCGCTGAGCGCGGTGGGATGGTGTGGCAGGGTGGGCTGGGTGGGAGGAGAGGCTGGCCAGGCCAGGCAGGAGGCCAGGGAGGTCCCCCGGTGGGCACTGCCCCCCGGGCCCGCTGCTGGGGAGAAAGGGAGGAAGGCACTGGTTGGGCATGGGGCCTGACCACCTCCTTACCTCGCTGGAAATTAAGCTCCGTCAGCAGCTTCATCTCACGCCCCACATCCAGCTGGCAATGGCGGAAGGAGGAGCTGGCAGCTGGCCGGAACGTCTGGAGGGCCTCAGTAGCTCGGGCAATCCTGGGAATGGGTCAGGCAAGGGTCAGGCACTGCCAGCTGGGCAGCCACCCTTCTCCTCAATTCTGCCTTGCCTGCCCTTGGAGCCTTGGCATCTGCTTTGGGTCTCTGCCTTGCCCCTTGGGGTAAGCTGGACATCAGCTTGGCCTCGTGACCATCCTTAGGGCTGCAGCTCCCCACTTGGTAGTACTCGGGATATTGTATTAGACGTTGGCTACACCCATGATGCCCCTGCCCCCCAGGATCCCCTGACCCTGTGCCATGCCCCTGGATACCTGTTGTGCAGTTGTTTGGCTGCTTGCACGAAGCAAGGCTGGTCTGTTTCCTTAAGTACCTCCTGAGCATAGCCCACCAGACCTGAGCCATCCAGCAGGCTCCGGTGCTCCTGGATCTGGGCGCTGAGCCGGGCCAGCCGCTCCTGCTGGCATTCCTCAATGGCCTGAAGCAGTGATGCCCGCTTCTCCTCCAGCACAGCCCCCATCCCCCGCACCAGCTGGGACACCTCCTCCTTGGCCTGCTGACCACTCACCTGCCCAGGGAGAAACACCCACAGGAGGCATGACTCACTATCTTCCTCTTGAAGCCAGTGCCTTTGCCAACCTCTTGGGGCACCACACCACGGCTAGGCTCAAAAAGGATCAGGGAAAATTCTACCCACCATTTCCAATAGGGCCAGCTCATAGCTGCCGAGGCTCCTGCACACCTAGATGGGCTCACCTCCTGACTGCTTGTGCTACCTTTCCTGGATGCTCACATCATAGTCCTGACCCCTGAAGGACCACACCCCACCTCCCTCTAAATAACAGAAGCCCATGATTGCACTAATGTCCACTGGTACCTATGCCGTCTTTATTGCCCCTTCCCATATCAGCTGACTCAAGCAATCTGGCAGAAGGTATCAGAGCTACCACCTCATTCGAGCTACCATCTCCAGCGATGTGTGCCACTTGCAAGCAGACAGTTGAGCCTGAGGGTATCTGAGCCCTGTCCTTGTGTCTTTCTGAGCCCTTCCAGTCCTGATCTATAGCCACCCACTCCCACTGCAGCTCCAGGAACAACCAGGTACAGCTTGGGGCACTGGTGTTCCCGCCAATCTGATTTAACCAGAATCTCAACATCCGTGGGTCCCCCATGGGGTTGAGCTTGCAACCAAGTGATTGGGCCAGGCCTACCCTCAAGTCCTTCCTGCCCCACTCTCAGGCAGGGTCCAAGGCCCACCGCCATGCCCTCCCTCACCTCGGTGTGCCTCACGGTCTCCTCCAGCTCACAGATCTGGGTCTGTACTGTGTCCTGGTTTCCCAGGATGTATGTCAGGCTCTTTGTCAGCTTGTCCTGAGGGGGAAGAAAGAGGTGGGCATCAAGCCCGGCCTGGCACAAGCCAGCAGTTCTGAGTGTGTGAGTGTGGGTCAGCCCTGGGGGTGAGTGAAGAGGGGTCCTCACCCTGAGAGCCTGGTAGGCGCTGAGCACGGGTGTGATCTTGTGCCCACTGTGGGTGCGTCGCACACGGCAGAGTTGGCACACCAGCCGCTGGCATGTCTTGCAGTAGTGGGTCACTTCTTCCTTGTGGTCTGGGCACATCAGGCCCTGGGGGTACAAAGAGCAATGAGAGAGCCAGCCAGTGGTGTAAGGGTGTGGACCTCCCCCAGGAGCAGGTTGGTTCCCTCCCTCCCCTGGCCTGTAAGGGTGGAGGGGAGTTCAGTGGGTGGAGAGCCGCAGTGCCACCTGGTGGCACACACTGGCATCATAGAGCCTTTCCTGCAATCTCCAGGCAATGCCCATTTCATCAGCTTTGCTCCTTTCTTCATCTACCTTGCAGGGATGTGTGGTAGTTACAGTGATTATGGTGATAATTAATCTTGGCCTTATGGTTAATAATTAACCCTGTCCGTCTTGTTCACTGCTGTATCCCCAGCACCTAGAATAGCACCAGGCACAAGGGTGCTTGATAAATATTTGTTCAATGAATGAATGCTTACAGCCCTTTTTAGCATATAGATAACTTTCACAAACATTATCTCTTGTGATCCTCTCAATAACCCTAAGGGATGGATATCACAGGGCAGATGTCATCATCCCAGTTCAGCAGGTGAGGAGATGGAGGCTCAGAGAGGTTGAATGATTTATCCAGTGACCGTTTCGGAAAAAGGAGCTTGGCAGTGGCAAAGCTCTGCCTACCTCCTTGCTGTCCTTTTGGAAGCCAGGCACCCCCACCCACCCGTCACCAGGTCCCTCCTTCTTCGGGCCCTGCAAGGGCTGGCTCACCTTGGGGCGGAAGGAGAGGGTGGGCAGGGTGGGCTCATGCTGGGCCTTCTGCGTGCCCCAAGGGTGGAAGAGCTTGAAGCACTCATTGCAGAAGGTGGCACGGCACTCGGTGCAGCCCTTGGTGGCCTCCAGTGGTGGGGGCTTGCATAGCTGGCACAGGATAGCGCCACCTACACTCACACTCTGGCGGTACCGCTCCACCACACGCTCCAGAGTCAGGTTCCGGAAAAGCCCTGCCAGGCCCCGCTCCCCCAGCTCCACATCACCCTGGCAGGCTGGGCATGGGAACATGATCACCTGGGGGTGCACAGCGCCTCGTTTCCGCCCGGGGTATGTCCCAAAGCCTGTGGATGGGCCAGGGAGGTAGAAGAGGCAGCAGTTACAGGTGGCCGGGGGTAAGGGGATGTCTATTCAATTAAAAAACCAGATTTTTATTGTGCCAGAGCACAGCTCTTATTAGAACCTGGATGAGCAGTATCTCCACCCCCCAAAAGACAGATGCCCCTGCCCAGTAATGGACCCCTTAGATCTTCCTAATAGACATCCCAGCACCCCTTACTCTCACCGCACAGACCCCAGCCCCACCTGACTTAAGTAGCCGGTCCAGGCGGTCTGGCTTGGGGACAGTTCTTCGGGAGAGGCGGGGGCTGCGGGTGGAAGGGGTGGAGGCAGGCGAAGTGGGCTCGGAACTGGGGTCCCCGCCATGGCCTATATAGCCCTGCTGCCCCAGCACCTCCCGGGCACAGGCCTGGCACACGTTGTGGGTACAGGGCAGCACCAGTGGCTGCTTGTACATTTCTTGACAAACTGGGCACAGCAGTTCCTTCTCCATGTTCTTCATGCTCGTCTATGGAGGGACCGGGAGGGGATGTCAGAGCTTGGACACCTGGGCATATCTCAGCAGGACCCTCAGTTGCCCTTAGGGACCCAGAGGCCTCAGCATGAGGAGTCCTCTGCCTCCTGCCTGTTTCCCTCCCGCAGAGCTCTCAGCTCACAGAGGTGGGATGATGGCTGGGACTTTTACTTCCCCAACCTCCAGCCCCACACCTCCTTCACTCCTGATGCAGCAGCCGGCTCGCACCCCCCCTTCACCTGCCTGTTGTCCCCATCCCCCAATCTCTGGGCCTCCTGTCCCAGGCGCTCCTCTCAAGGACACCGCCCATTCTGCAGCTCAGTGCGGACCCCCGCCCCCTTCTCTCGCACCCCCAGCGTGACTCCTCCCCACAGTCAGGCGCCGCTTGCTCTCTATCGTTCAGCTCTCTCCATCCGTCTTCCTGCCAGGGCTCCGGCCTGCGACCGTCCCAATCTCCATTCCCCACCCTTCCCTTCCCCATCCGCCTCCTCCGACATCCCGATTCCTGCCCATTCCCTTTCGCCCCCCACCACTTGGTCCTCCTGCCCTCCCCCTGCGCAACCCGGCTAGCTGCAACCCCCTCCCCAACCTAGGGAGAAACAAGCGCCCCGCCTTCTCGCCCCCTCCCCACCGGAAGTACCCCTCCCTTTTTTGGTGGCGGGGGTCCTCAGGCTATGCCCCACCCCCCACACCTCACCTTGGTCCCTCTTTTAGCAGCCATCCCGGTCAGGGGCGCAGCTGACACAAAGGAGGGAGGGACAGAGAGGGAGGGGGAAGGAAGTGGTGGGGGGAGCAGGGTTGGCACCGCCCCTGGGAGAGCCGGGCACGGGTTGCCATGACAACTGCAGGCTCGGAGGCAGCGCCGAGTAGGGGTGCAATGGGGTGGGGTCTTTGGGAGGGACCCAAATTGGGAACTGTACCCTGGAGCGGCTCCTTCGTCGCCTCTCACCTGTCCTCGGTTTTCTGTTTTCCAGACTCACACGCGTCCCCTCCTCATAGCATAGCCTCCTCCTGCAGCCTCAGCCCTGGTGCACTGCTGGCGGCTACCCCATCCCAACCGCCGTGTCTAGGCAGCTCTTTGCTCCTTATACCTCAGCAGACCGACGCTTTCACAGCGCTTGCCTCCCGGCTGTCCCCGGGATTACCCACTCTCTCCTGCCTCCCGATCCTCCCAGTCATTTTCACCCTCACCAGCCTCTTGTCCACATCCCAGCGTCTTCCCGATCCCCACCTGTTCAAGGTCCCAGTTTGCTTCGGACCCCTATACTCCCCCTCTCCTTCCGCTAGACCCCACTTTAACTCACACTGATGCGGACCAGTGCATCCATGATGGAAGTGAAGGTCTGCATATCATCACCCTCAGCCATGGCCCTACGATGCCCGTCGCCGTCCGCCCGCCCCCGGGTGCCCGATCCCGGCTGCGGCTGCGAACCCAGGGCTTAATGCAGGAGCCGGGTGGGGGTGTGGTGGGGGGGTGAGGTGTCACTGCGCATGCTCCAGGGACCAGCCTCGAACGGCACCCGTCGGGCTTGGGGGGGTTGAGGGGGGTGGGAAATAGTTCTCCCCACGTGGGTCTCGGAAGGTGCGGGTGGGTGGGTAACACGAAAAGGTATTTGAGGGGGAGCCATTTCTTATGTTCGCATTCTTCATTAACTCCTAATCTTACTCATGGAAAGCGGGAGAATAGTTTTACGGAAAAATGGGCTCCTAGGTGGGAGCACTAGATTTTGCTTTGGGCAAAAGTCCACGAAAGATGTTGAGGCCAAGATCATGAGGGAGGGAAACAGGTACTGGAGATGGCATAAATGGCAAAGAAGACAGAGGTGGACTAGAGGTTATGGGCATGGACCCAGTGGCTCAAAGAAATAAGTGCAGCCTGCACTGAGAAGCAGTGGATGCACCGGGCACGGGCGGAGGGGGAGGACCCGGACGGTGGCCGGGGATGCTCTTTGAAGCATGGTTTCCTCCTCCGCGGAAGAGGGCGCTGCGAGGGAACGAGACGAGGACGCAGGAGGAAGTAAGGCTGCGATGGCCACTGGCGCATGCGCACAGCCAACAGTGCCCGGTTCGGCTTCTGCTCTTTCTTGTCCAAAAACGCCTGTTGGACCCACCGGCAGGACATGATGGGTAACCGGGCCGGCGGGATCCCGGGACAGACTAGCGGGGGTCCGAGTTAGGGCGGACCCGCTTTCCTAGTCCTCTCCACTCAGAGCTGACGTGTCCTGAGTTTCAGGGAGAGGGCATTTTCTATGGGACGTGAGGGCTTGGGATTTTCGGGGCTGGGGAATATCTGGGGGACGCCGCGAGGAGTGGGGGAGTTGGGGAGTGTCTTCAGTCCCGGAGTGCTTGAAAGCGGTCGGTCCGTCGAGCCCTGGACATCCTAGAGGGAGGACCGGTTCTGATTTTCCGTCCCTCCTCTCATCTTCTTCAGTGGTGGGCACGGGCACCTCGCTGGCGCTTTCCTCCCTCCTGTCCCTGCTGCTCTTCGCTGGGATGCAGATGTACAGTCGTCAGCTGGCGTCCACCGAGTGGCTCACCATCCAGGGGGGTCTGCTTGGCTCCGGCCTCTTCGTCTTCTCCCTCACTGTATCCTCCTGGAAGGGGTGTAAGGGAAGGGGTGTTTGAGGGTTGCAAGGGCAGAGAGCCAAGCGGTCTTGTGCTCTACCCATTGCTCACACTGTTCTGCCCCCACTGCTTGCCCTACTCCTTAACTCTCTTAACCCAGGCCTTCAATAATCTGGAGAATCTTGTCTTTGGCAAAGGATTCCAAGCAAAGATCTTCCCTGAGAGTAAGCGAGAATTCAGGGTTTGGGCATTTTTAAACCCTCTCCTTTCCACCCCACTCCCCCAACACCATACTGAATCTTCAGGAGCTTAGATGGTAAAAGTTGTTCAGGGCAAGGGAATATATTTAATAAAACTGCTTCATACTCCTGGAATTGGAACTGGATGAGAAAGATTGTGAAAGCAAGAAACTAAGTTATCTTCTGGACCGCCCCAGGGAAGGTTTTGAGGGGTTGGCAAGTTTGGGCAGATGTTTTACATCCATCCAAGGGGAAGTGTTCTGTCTCCACTAAAAGAAGCAGCAGTGAGGGGTTCTGAAATCACTGTTTTTGAGCCGCTATTAGTGAATTCTATTTATTTGAGGTGATTGGAAACAACCCTAAATATTAAATACACCAAAGTCTGTGGCAGCAGGAATCCCAACAAAACAAGAATGACAGTTAGATTATCTTCTGTTTGAAATGATCCTTTTGCTACTGTTCATGTGTTGGAGAAGCCAAGACCTGCCTTTCATGGTTTCCCTCATTTCTTCATTCCCCACTAGACCTTGCTCTAGACCTTGCTCTAGCCTGTTGTTAGCTTCCAGAGTTCCTTCCATGAATTTTGTCCCTGTGTGTCTTGTCATTTGTTTCTGAAAGAAACCTTTGCTGTGGGGCAAGATCCCTGACCCTCATTGTCTTCCCTGCCCTCCCCAGCTGGGCAGGAGGGACTCTGCTTGCCCTTACTTTCTCCCCTCCCTTTTTCTCTCCAGTCTTACTTTAGATGTCTTGAGATCATTCCCTGTCCCCATGGGAGAATGTATCCAGACACTGCTTTCCACTCTGTATCCAGGGAGTGAGTCCCCAGGCCAGCCAGTTTAGTGAATTAATTCCCATTGGCTGGCTTCTGTTGGAAAGGCCTTAATCCTCTTCCCCAAAAAAGAGCAAATCTTGCCCTTCAGGTTGTTTCCTTTTCTTTTTCCTTTCTAGGTGAGGAAAGAGCCAGGTTAGGAAAGTTAAGTGAAGTGAGGTTGTGACAGTGCTGGTTCCTTCATGCCCTGGGCATCATTAAGGCCATCTGAGGTCTTCCTGTCATTGTCATGCCCTACTGTTACAAGCAGGTCCCGGATTTCTCCCAGACTCCCCATATGAATGCCGGGTATTTCCATTCTGACCACTGCCCTCCTTGTTCTTCTTGTCCCACTAGTTCTCCTCTGCCTCCTGTTGGCTCTCTTTGCATCCGGCCTCATCCACCGAGTCTGTGTCACCACCTGGTATGTACCTGACCGCTGGTTAAGGGATGTAGTGCCCTGACCTTTGGCACTAGATCCTACTTTGACGGTGCCAGATTTTCTTGTTCACACCTCCTTCCCCCGTTGCTCTTTTTCCTTTGTGATTACCCATTTTCTTAAACCTGGGCCTAGATTCTTTCCCTGATTCTGCTGTCTGCCCTAAGAGGCACTGGACTGCAGGCCCACTAATGCCATGACTCTCTTTGTCTTCACCCTGTAGCTTTATCTTCTCCATGGTTGGTCTGTACTACATCAACAAGATCTCCTCCACTCTGTACCAGGCAACAGCTCCAGTCCTCACACCAGCCAAGGTCACGGGCAAGGGCAAGAAGAGAAACTGACTCTGAACATTCAATAAAGTTGATTCTTTGTAACTCTGTGAGTTATATGTCGTGGACCTCTGCCAATGGCTGCCTGGGAATGCAGAACATTAGGGCTTGTGGCCACTTACTCTTTTCAGACCTTGGGGATAGTGGGGCTTTCCTTCCTCCAGGGTTCATTTACCAAACATTTTATTGAGTGCCATCAATGCCAGGCATGGCATATGCTTTTTTGAGAATCTCAGCATGAAACAAAAGTGCATAGCTGTTTTGTGGACTTGACCTTTGGGAAAAGGGGTAAAGGCTGCAAAGTAGGGAGACATGCCCACCAAAACTGGAATAGATCTTGGAAGAGCAGAGTAAGGGACGGCGAGGTACCGCACCATGGGGTTCCATTTGCCACCTGTAGAGGCTCTTACTCCACCTCTCCACACTGAGCTAATGACTCCCTTGCCCCTTCTCCAAGTCTGTAGGTGGGAATTCTCTATTGATGTTGTCCTCCTGGGCTATAAGACTGCCCAGTACGGTCACTGCCCCATTCTCCCTGTTTTGGTGCCTTAATTTTTCTCCTTTGTCTCATAGCCAAGAGATTGGGAACTTCCTGATTTTTAGCAAACTGTGGGGCAAAGCCACCATCCTCTGAACCAGCCTTAATGGAAATGAGGGAGATGGCTGCTCAAGTCATGTGAATATAGCACAATTGTAATTTTGTGAGATGGCTGCTCAAGTCATGTGCTGTCATACTCTGCCAGGAGAATCGCCTCTCTGTCCAGAGTACTTGTCCTTGGGGTGCCTAGGCACCTTCTCTCCTTCTGGGTGGTGTGAGCTTTAGAGTGAGCAGTGTCTTGTCCGCTTTGTATTCCCCACAGTGCCTGGTATGGGCAGTGAACTGATGGGTTGGTTGAACAAAAGAACCTTCCCTTCCAGAACAAAATCATATATGTGGTTGGGGTCTGTTCTGGAAGAAGGCTCAGTGAAGATGAAGTGAGTGAAAGGTCCTGGCCAAGGGTTAGAGGGCCTGTCTTCCATTTGTGGACAAAACCCAGACCCTTACCCTTCAATCCCGGGGCTGAGGGAGTGCTATGCAATTTGCCCAGGATGCCTGTAGAGGGCGCCTTGAGCCCATGTCTCCCTCCTGGAGACTAATAACATCCTTCTTAGCAAGAGGGCCCTGAGGGCTGGGGAGGGAAGCTGCTGGTCCAGAATCAGTTTGGATGCCAGCATTCTTGGAGGACCCAAAAGGCTGGCCTACTTGGAACGGCTGAAGCCTGAAACAAGCTGCCTCTTCTCCCGCCTAGGCTGTGAGTGGAAGCAGAGAGAGTTCAATGGAGATCAAAGCCTGCATGAGGGATTGCAGCTCTGGGCTCCAACTCACCTAGTGATGAAGGTGGGGTGGGGTGGGGTGTGTGTGGTATGTGGCACCCACTGGGGGAGGAAAGGGAAATTGTCTAGAATAGACCCTGGACTTACAGGGAGGCTGAGTTCAGTTTGGTCCAACCTTGATTTTCTCCTAACCTGGGGTGGAAGCAGTGGGCAGATGGCTAGGTTCTAGCCCAGGCAACACAGATGTAGCCTGGGGAGCCAGCTACCTGGGAGCACCATGCCTTCCAAGAAGACAGCCAGCTTGGGTGGGGCCAGACAGTGAGTGTCACCTCTATGGCTAGGGCAGGGTATGGGAGGGAGCTGGTAAGGAGGTTGCCAGGGCAGTGCCAAGGGATCTGGGCACCTGCTGCCACCTGCTAAATGGGCACCAGGAGCAGTGTGTGGCCCAGGAATAATGACCCCTTCCTCAGGGATTGCGTGCATTTACAAGACAGGCTGGCGCCAACCTGGGCTCTCCATTCAGCCTATCTCTGGGGTGCTTAGTTGCAGGCTGCCTATACCTGACCTGCCAATTAACCCTGGCAGGGGTATCACAGCCACCTAATAACCATCATTAAGTAAGGGGGCATGAGGACATCAGTGGCTTCCAGAGACCTGAGGGTGAGAAGGGCGAAGGTGCTAACCTCCCAGCTCCCGAGGCTCTGCTCCACCCAGGAGGCTGGTGACCTGGGGCCTCCAGGGGCAGTCCCCACTCCTGGCCCTCCCTGGAGGACAGAAGGAAGCCAGATGTTTCCTCCTGCTCCCTCACACGGCTCCCTCACACGAGGCCCCGACACCCTCAGGCACCCGCTGCCAGCTCCGGAAACAGGAGTAAATAATACAGGGGAGTAAAGAATACTGTGGAGTAGGGTGACTGGTGAGGAATGGCAGGCTGGGGGACCTCTGGCCCTGAGAGTGAACCTTGGGGAAGGAGGTGACGTCCTGCCAAGGAGAGGACAGTAAAAAGGTGAGGTCAAGTCCAAGAAGACTCCCCAACCCTAGGCAGAGGCTGGACTCCCTGCAGACCAGCTAGCCTGAGGGGACGCCTGGCACTTAGGGTATGCCAGAAGGTCAGGGCGGGGGGCAGCCCGTGAGGGTGCCCAGGGCAGGCAGGGAGGGGGAGTCTGCGCCAGGCCTTGGCTCCAGCCCTTTCCGGCTCTTATTGTCCTTGGTGAGAACAGGACGCTGTCCTGTTCCCACTGCCTGGCCCCCCCCCAGCCCTGCTCCCCAGGGGCTCGGGAAGGATGTTGGGAAACAAGAGAGAGCCAGAGACTTGTAGCGCCAGAGATGCTGAGAGACACAGAAACATATACAAAGGGGGAAAAGTTCGGTAAAAAGCAAGCATTGAAACTCATTGTGAGCTCAGCCAGCCCTGGGCACTGTGGGAACCACAAAAGAATGGGAAGCGGGAGGCCCTGCCCTCGGGGAGCTCCGGGCGGGCCTGCCCTGTGCACACTCCTGCTTGACTTAGGGTCATTCACAGAGCCACCTCCAAAGCAAACAATGGCCCGAACCCTTATGCAGGCACAGTTGGTGGCACTCAATTGCTCTGCTTCAGGTACTTTTCTTTGCCTCCCTTGCAGCAGATGGGAAGTTCCTCAGGGGGCAGGGACCAAATCACACCCCCCAGTACCCAGAGCAAGCTGGCCACACAGAGGTTACACTGTAAATGCTATTTGGTTGAGTTCCAGCAGAGGCCAAGCGAGTCCCCCTAGTTGGACCAAGTTAGGCACCAAATCACCTGGGGTGAAGGGCAAAGTGCGAAATACTGCAGGCCTGACTGCTGGCGGGAAGAGAGGTTAGAGCTTTCCCCAGAACCTGTAGAGGCAGCGCTTAGCACCCACGCCTCTGCAACCTCCAGCATCCTTGTTTCCAACTCTTACCTGGGCTCCACAGCTCTCAGCAAGTACTCCCTTGGTGCTAGGGCTTCTGAAAGACGGAGAGAGATTCAGGGCCCTTCTATCTGTTGAGACTCCAGATATACTTAAAAATGAAGAAAAACAGAGATGTTTGAAATATTTACATTTAATGAAGTAACACCTTTTAACAAAATTACAATTGTGCTATATTCACAAAATGATTATAGGATTTATAGAAAATTTTCATTCATAAGGAACTGCAGGCCCTATTTTATAAAGTCCTATCACAAAAGGCAAATCAGATTCATTATCCTATCCTTTCAACTCTGTATATTTTTGAAAATTCTATAATAAAAGCTAAATCGCTTGTATAGAAAGTCCCTTCTTTAAATTTTGTCAGAGAGTAACTGTGTGAATGTCTGTGTGGCCACATTTGGAAATAACATCAGAAATGTAAATTTGAGGCCCCTGTGACAATAAAGCCTGAGCCAAAATGCCCCCATGGCCTATGATGAGCTCTTTTCTGAGAACTCCCCTCAACCCTCAAATAAACTGGAAGAAATGAGCAGGGAAACGTTCCCCTGTCCATTTTAGACTGAGGTTACACTATCAGGGTCCCACAGAAAAGATCCTTCATACCACTATCCCCCTCCTTTCTGGAGCAAGAGTTGCTGAGAGGGCTTACCTCACAGGCTGTTTCAAGGGACTTTCTGGGACTGAGGTATGTGTATGTTTGTGTGAGTTCAAGGAATAACCCCCCACCCCAAAGAGCCCCATTCCAACTCTTAGCCTCCAGCCCCCTCTTCTAGCCTGCATGACCCTGGCTCTGACTCTGCTGGGACCTCAGAGAGGTTTTGAAATCAGACAGACCTGAGTTCCAATTTTGCCTCTGACGCCTACTGGGTGAGGGTCCTTGGGCAAGTTGAGTGACCTCTCTGAACCTTAAATTGCTCAAGGGCCAATGGGGATAATAATACCTACCTCAAAGCCTCAAAGCCTGGTCATGTGGATTTGAATTAAATAACAGTGTGGAAGAGCCTTGCATAGTACAAATAGTACAGATAGCACTGACAGTACTCGGCATTTGCCAAATGTTACTTCTTTGCTATGTACTGACAACCACTTTATTTGAGCTTTACACTTGCTTTACAAATATTCTCCCTTTTAATCCTTATACCTGCCTTCTGAGATCAATATTATTACCCCATTTTACATATGAGAAAATGAAAGAGAGGTTAAAGTAACCTGCTCAAGATTATACACAACTGATAGGCAAAGGCAGGCTGGAGTTCAAAATCAGATCCCCCTGTGGCTGCTGTGTTGTTTCCTCCACATGGTCACTAGGCACAGTCCTAACCCACGGCCTGGCCTCCAGCGCCTCTCTGACCTCATAGGGAAAAACATCCTTCCTCTCTCCCCCATGCTCACTCCATCACCACCCTAGCCCCTGGGTATCCCCTGGGCCAAGCATGCTTCCACCTCACAGCCTTTGCACTTGTCCTTCTCACTGCCTGGGAGGCTCTTTCTGCAGATCTCTGCCCTTCTCCCTCCTTCACCTCACTCAGGGCTCTGTGCAAAGCTCTCCTTATCAGAGAGGTCCTTCTGATCAGTTACCCTTGTCGCCCCTACCCCCTTACCTGGCTACGTTTTTCTTCATACTACTCACTACTTGATATGTTAAATATTTATTTCTTTGTTTCTTCATTGTCTCCCACCACTAGAATATAAGCTTCTTTGAAGACAGAGAATTTGTCTGTCTGTTCACTCAGGACCCCAGCATTAGAACACTGCTTGGCATATAGTTCAGTAAGTTTTTGTTAAAAGAATCAAGAACCCCCATTAGCAACATACAACTGTGACACTTTGAGCGCTCTGCTAAAACTCAACTTCCACCCTGTATCAGCTCCAAATTGCTGAATCCCCAGAATGAGCCAGATGTTTCTCACCACTGCCCAGGCCTGTTCTGGGTCCCTCCTCCCTTGGGCTATCATCTCTTCCCAACCTGGTCTCCTGTCGATTACCTTCTTTAGGAAATCCTGACTCACTGAACTCCTTCTTCAATCAGTAGCACAATCTCTGATCCACTCTTTGCCCTTAAAGTCTGTCTGTAATTTCATAAATGTGTGTTTTTGTTGATTACATGTATGTATGTCCAGTCACCCCTCAGAACTGCAAGTGCCCTGAAGGCAGGGATGGAGTCGACCCAACTTGGCTACCTGGAACCCTCCCCAAGGACCTAGTAATAGAGCGAACCTGACCCATTTTTCATATACCACCTCCCCACACACTGACCACTTTCTGAAGCAGCTCCCTCCCTGACTAGTTTGCAAAAGTTTCCATTTCTCAAGAGTTCAGACTTCAATTAGAGATATGAATGAAGCAAATCTGGTTAGGCTAAGGAAAATCAGGCCAAAGGATGATAATAACTGTGTTTTAAAACTTCTGTGTGAGACCAAGGGAAGAGATGTTTATTTGGTGCAGGATCTATATTTTCTGTATCACACTAAATAATTTAACTTGTCTGGTCAGTTTATTCAAACGCCATAATAACATGGAACTTTGAATAGGAAGTGAGATCTAGTAGGTTTGTACAGGTTAGTGTGAAATCCCAATATATCCCAAAGTAATTTGAGAATAAAAATGTATTTGCAGGGCTCCCCTGAGGAACTGGGGAAAAATGCAGAAATGTTGGACTTCCCCACCTGGGTTATTACTGATATTCTCACAAACATTGGGGACTACCAATTTAGTAGGTCGAGCCCTCCCTCTTGGGGCTTGCCCTTATGAAGCTTGTTCCTGCAAAGGAGAGGCTGAGTCTACCTATAACTGTGCCTAAGAGTCATCTCCAGAGAACCTCTTTGTTGCTCAGATGTGACCTCTCTCTCCCTAAGCCCACTTGGCAGGTGAACTCACTGCCCTCCCCACTATATGGGACACAACTCACAGGGATGTAAATCTCTCTGGCAATGCGGGAATGATTCCCAGAGATGAGCCTGGACCCTGCATGCAAGGATTGAGAAAATCTTCTAGACCAAAAGAGGGAAGTGAAATGAAACAAAAATAAAGTTTCAACAGCGGAGAGATTTCACATGGAGTTGAGAAGTCACTCTGGAGGGCATTCTTATACTCTATATAGATACCCCTTTTTAGTTTTTAGTGTACTGGAAGAGCTAGAAGGAAATACTTGAAATTGTTGAACTGCAACCCAGTGGCCTCGATTCTTGAAGATGATTGTATAACTACGTAGCTTACACGGTGTGACTGTGTAATTGCAAAAACCTTGTGGCTCACCTTCCTTTACCCAGTGTATGGACAGATGAGTAGAAAAATGGGGACAAAAATTAAATGAAAAATAGGGTGGGATGGGGGGAATGGAATGCTTTGGGTGTTCTTTTTTACTTTTATTTTTATTCTTATTTGTATTTATTTATTTATTTAAGTAAGGAAAATGTTCAAAAATTGATTGTGGTGATGAATGCACTATATGATGGTACTGTGAACAGTTGATTGTACACTGTGAATGATTATATGGTATATGACTATATCTCAATAAAACTGAATTTAAAAAATAGTTTCCATTTCTCTTTTCTCTGATCTCTGAAATCCCCACCTATACACTTTGAAGATACATTCTTGTTTTTAACAGCTTCCTAGACCAGCCTTAATTGGCTTAACTGCCAAGATAAGTACAATTAAAAAGACGGTTAACCCAGAAGAAAACTTTGCTTAATTATAACAGCAAAAATCACACTCACTGAACTGTAACCCAGATGCCTTGTTTTGCTGAGACTATGTTTTGAAACTGTACCCTGTAAACTAAACAACAACAAGAAAACTTGTGACTGGCCCTGTTTATATTCCCTTATCTTGTTTTGCAACCCCGAAGTTGGGTGCCCTCGCACATAGCCCCCAGAAGTCGGGTGACTTGCATGTAGCCCCTTACTGATTTTTTTTTTACAACTAACATTCACCTTCTTCAATTTTGTTCTCTCAACTCAGAGAAGGCAACAACCACATAAAAAGGGGAGTATTTTGGAATAGGTACACAGTGACCTCATCCAGGTGTCTAAAGTGTTTGCTTTAACAGAAAATTAATGTCGCAGATAACAAAGTGTTCTACTTAGCTTCCACAACGGTCACTCCTTGGCCTTACTGTTACTGCATTCCCATGTAAGGTACTATGTTACTTTCATGACTACAACATGAGGCACTCATACAAAATAAACAGGAATTAAAACACATATATATGTATACACACAGACTGTTTTATCTTTATCTTGTATCAGTGCCAAAGACATTGATGGGGATTATTTGAAAGAAGCCCTTACTCAATCTAGTTGTCTAAAACAAGAATGACACAGTCCAGTAATATGATGAACTGAAAATATCTGATAGAAGGAGGAAATTAAACAGGGAAATACAAGACAGCTTAACCGAGGAAGTTTGAGGATCTCCATAGACGAGGCCTTTAATAATACTTCACTCTTGTCTTAAGGGTTTTCACTTTTGTCTTTTCTTGATGGCGACAGAATAGTTAACATTCTAAACTAAAGTATTTTAAACATCACTTAATTTTACAATGGAAAACACCACACTGAGTAGAAAGCTTAAAATACTCAATACTGAAAATGAGAATAAGGAACCAACTTGCAAAATCTTTAAAAGTGCCAGCATTCTTATAAAGGCACTCCATTCTCCTGTGTGTATGTGTGGGTATGTGTGAGTGTTGAATATATGTGTTTGCAAATGCAACACAATGCAAAACTGCCCAGTGTTTTTTTTCTGTTTTCTTTTAAAAGTCATTAATTCAACCTAAATTCAAGAATTACACTTTAGGAGGAGGCGGGCCAAGATGGCGGAGTGGTGAGGAGCAGAATTTCGTCTCTCCCCTAGAGCAGCTGGCAATTACCCAAGAACTATATGAAACAGTGTTTTAGGGGTCTCCAGTAACCAGTCACACATTGGACACAAGTTTGGAATTGGAGGAAAAGCTGAGATCGCAGCGAACATTGCTTCAGTCAGCCACGCCCCCGACAGGATCAGAGTCACCAGGAGAACTAAAGGCTCCACACCTCCTTACACTAGTGGGGGAGCTGCGGGCTGGCCAGCGCCACCTGCTGGACAGGAGAGGAAAAGCACCAATTCTAAAGGCCTCATAGGAGGGTCTCATTCTCAGGAAAACTCCATACCCTCCCACTGAGACCTGGGCCTCACTAGACTGGGAAAATCTGACTAGGGTCGACCATATCTGAGGAGACCCACTCACAAAAAGGTTACATAGAGGCAGAGAAAGAAACAGAAGAAACAAGAGGGGAAAAATTCTGATCAACTAAATAGAACCTAAGTTAGAGGTCTAGAATAAGCTGAACTGAATAACAGAGGCCAGAAAACAAAGCCAACCAACAAGAAAACCACTAGGTAAAAGACAGAAAACAAGCTCCAAAATAAAATAATCAAGAGAATCAGATGCCTAGACAACTTAAGATAACAAGCCATACCAGGAAACACGAAAACATGGACCAGCCAAACGAACAAACTAATAGCTCAGCTGAGACACAGGAGTGGAGGCAACTAATGCTAAATAAATTTGATGAAATTAAGGAAGATATAGCAAAAGAGCTGAAGGATATAAAGAAGACACTGGCTGACCATAAAGAAGAATTCATAAACTTAAAAAAACAAATGGCAGAACTCATGGGAATGAAGGCCACAATGGAGGAGATGAAAAACACAATGAAGGGACACAACAGTAGATTTGAACAGGCAGAAGAAAGGATCAGCGAACTGGAAGACAGGTCATTCGAATTCATACACACAAAAGAACAGATGGTGAAAAAAAATGGAAAAATATGAGCAGGGTCTTAGGGAGCTGAGTGACAACATGAAACGCACAAATATACGTGTTATGGGTATCCCAGAAGGAGAAGAGAGGGGAAAAGGGGCAGAAAGAGTAATAGAAGACATATTCACTGAAAATTTCCCAACTCTTATAAAAGATAGAAAATTAGAGATTCAAGAAGTACAACGTACCCCAAATAGAATAGATCCCAATAGACCTACTCCAAGACACTTACTGGTCAGATTGTCCAATGTCAAAGACAAAGAGAGGATTCTGAAAGCAGCAAGAGAAAAGCAATCCATCACATACAAGGGAAAGTCAATAAGACTATGTACAGATTTCTCTGCAGAAACCATGGAGGCAAGAAGACAGTGGCATGATATATTTAAGATACTGAAAGAGAAAAACTGCCAACCAAGAATTCTATACCCAGCAAAACTTTCCTTCAAAAATGAGGGAGAGATTAAAACATTTTCAGACAAACAGACACTGAGAGAGTTTGTGAATAAGAGACCAGCACTACAAGAAATACTAAAGGGAGCACTACAGGCTGATAGGAAAAGATAGGAGAGAGAGAGTTGGAGAAGAGTGCAGAAATGAAGATTATCAGGAAAGGTAAAAGGAGAGGAAAAAATAAGATATGACATATAAATTCCAAAAAACAAAATGGTAGTAGAAAGTACTGCCCTTACAGTAATAACACTAAATGTAAATGGATTAAACTCCCCAATAAAAAGACACAGACTGGCAGAATGGATTAAAAAACAGGACCCATCTATATGCTATCTACAAGAAACTCACTTTAGACACAAGGACAAACATAGACTGAAAGTGAAAGGTTGGAAAAAGATATTTCATGCAAACAACAACCAGAAAAAAGCGGGAGTAGCTATATTAATATCAGACAAGTTAGACTTCAAAAGCGAAACAATTAAAAGAGACAAAGAAGGACACTATATATTAATAAAAGGGTCAATTCATCAAGAAAACATAACAGTCATAAATATTTATGTACCAAACCAGAATGCCCCAAAATTCATGAGGCAAACACTGCGATCACTGAAAGGAGAAATAGATACCTCTACAATAATAGTTGGAGACTTCAATACACCACTCTCATCAATGGATAGAACATCTAGACAGAGGATCACTAAAGAAACAGAGATGTTGAATTGTATGATAAATGAACTAGACTTGACAGACATTTATAGAACACTACATCCAACAACAGCAGGATACACTTTTTTCTCAAGTGCCCATGGAACATTCTCTAGGATAGACCACATGTTGGGTCACAAAGCAAGTCTCAACAAATTTAAAAATATTGATATTATACAAAACACTTTCTCAGACCACAATGGAATGAAGTTGGAAATAAATAAAAGGCAGAAGGTCATAAAATTCACAAACATATGGAGGCTAAACACCACCCTCTTAGAAAACCAGTGGGTAAAGGAAGAAATTACAAGAGAAATTAGTAAATACCTCGAGGCAAATGACAATGAAAACACAACTTATCAAAACTTATGGGATGCAGCAAAGGCGGTGCTGAGAGGGAAATTTATTGCCCTAAATGCCTATATTAAAAGAGAAGAGAGGGCAAAAATTGAAGAGTTAACTGCTCACCTGGAGGAATTAGAGAAAGAACAGCAAACTAACCCCAAAGCAAGCAGAAGGGAAGAAATAACAAAGATTAGAGCAGAAATAAATGCAATTGAGAAAAGGAAAACAATAGAGAGAATCAACAAAACCAGAAGTTGGTTCTTTGAGAAAATCAATAAAATCGATGGACCACTGGCTAGGCTAACAAAAAAAAAAAGAGAGAGCAGATGCAAATAAATGCAATCAGAAATGGGAAAGGAAATATAACTACCGACCCTGCAGAAATTAAGGAGATAATGAGAAGACACTATGAGCAACTATATGCTAATAAACTAGACAACTTAGATGAAATGGACAACTTCCTAGAAAAGCATAAACAACCAACATTAACTCAAGAAGAAATAGATGACCTCAACAAACCAATCATAAGTAAAGAGATTGAGTCAGTCATCAAAAAGCTCCCAAAAAGGAAAAGCCCAGGACCAGATGGTTTCACATGTGAATTCTACCAAGCATTCAAGAACGAATTAGTACCAATCCTGCTCAATCTCTTCAAAAAAATTGAAGAAGAGGGAAAGCTACCTAACTCTTTCTATGAAGCCATCATCACCCTAATACCAAAACCAGGCAAAGATACTACAAAAAAAGAAAATTATAGACCAATTTCTTTAATGAATATAGACGCAAAAATCCTCAACAAAATACTCGCAAATCGAATCCAGCAGCACATTAAAAGAATTATACACCACGACCAGGTGGGATTTATTCCAGGTATGCAAGGCTGGTTCAACACAAGAAAATCAATTAATGTAATACACCACATCAATAAATCAAAGCAGAAGAACCACATGATCATCTCAATTGATGCAGAAAAGGCATTTGACAAAATTCAACATCCTTTCCTGATGAAAACACTTCAAAGGATAGGAATAGAAGGGAACTTTTTCAATATGATAAAGGCAATATATGAAAAACCCACAGCTAACATCACACTCAATGGGGAGAGACTGAAAGCTTTTCCTCTAAGATCAGGAACAAGACAGGGATGCCCACTATCACCATTGTTATTCAACATTGTGCTGGAAGTTCTAGCTAGAGCAATTAGGCAAGAAAAAGAAATAAAAGGCATCCAAATTGGAGAAGAAGAAGTAAAACTTTCACTATTTGCAGATGACATGATTCTATATGTAGGAAATCCAGAAAAATCTACAGCAAAGCTACTAGAACTAGTCAATGAATACAGCAAAGTAGCAAGCTACAAGATCAACACGCAAAAATCTGTAGTGTTCCTATACACAAGTAATGTGCAACAAGAGGAGGAAATCAAGAAAAAAATCCCATTTACAATAGCAACCAAAAGAATCAAGTATTTAGGAATAAACTTAACCAAGGACACAAAACACCTTTACATAGAAAACTATAAGAAACTGCAAAAAGAAATTGAACAAGACCTGAAAAAATGGAAGAACATACCATGTTCATGGATTGGAAGACTACATATAGTTAAGATGGCAATTTTACCTAAACTGATTTACAGATTCAATGCAATACCAATTCAAATCCCAACAACTTACTTTACAGAAATAGAAAAACCAATAACTAAATTTATTTGGAAGGGTAAGGTGCCCCGAATAGCCAAAAATGTCTTGAGAAAGAGGAGTGAAGTGGGAGGTCTCACACTACCTAACTTTGAAGCATATTACAAAGCTACAGTGCTCAAAACAGCATGGTACTGGCATAAGGACAGATATACTGATCAATGGAATCAAATTGAGTGTTCAGAAGTAGACCCTCACATCTATGGACAACTGATCTTTGATAAGGCAGTGAAGCCGAAGCAACTGGGAAAGAGCAGCCTGTTCAATAAATGGTGTTTGGAGAACTGGATATCCATTTCCAAAAGAATGAAAGAGGATGTCCATCTCACACCTTATACCAAAATTAACTCAAAGTGGATCAAAGACCTAAACATTAGCACCAAGACCATAAAATTCTTAGAAGAAAATGTAGGGCAATATCTTAAAGATCTTGTGAAAGGAGGTGGTTTCTTAGACCTCACACCCAAGGCACGAGCAACCAAAGAACAAATAGACAAATGGGATCTCCTCAAAATTAAACACTTTTGTACATCAAAGGACTTTGTCAGAAAAGTCAAAAGGCAACCTACACAATGGGAGATGATATTTGGAAACCACATATCAGATAAGGGTTTAATATCCTGAATATATAAAGGAATCCTGCATCTCAATAACAGAAAGACAAACAATCCAATTAAAAAATGGGCAAAAGACATGAACAGACATTTTTCTGAAGAGGAAATACAAATGGCTCAAAAGCATATGAAAAAATGCTCAACTTCACTGGCTATTAAGGAAATGCAAATCAAAACCACAATGAGATATCATCTCACACCTACCAGAATGGCCATTATCCAAAAAACAGAAAATGACAAGTGCTGGAGAGGATGTGGAGAAAGAGGCACACTTATTCATTGTTGGTGGGAATGCAGAATGGTGCAACCACTCTGGAAGACAGTATGGAGGTTCCTCAGGAAGCTAAATATAGATTTGCCATATGACCCAGCTATTCCATTGCTGGGTATATACTCAGAGGAACTGAAACTTAAGACACAAACAGACATTTGTAAACCAATGTTTATTGCAGCATTATTCACAATTGCCAAGAGATGGAAACAGTCCAAATGTCCATCAAAGGACGAGTGGATAACAAACTGTGGTATATACACATGATGGAATATTATGCAGCTGTAAGACAGAACAAAGACATGGATCATGTAATAATGTGGATGAACCTTGAGGACATTATGTTGAGTGAAGTTAGCCAGAAACAAAAGGACAGATTCTGTATGGTCTCACTAATATGAACAGACATTAATGAACAAACTTTGGGAGTTAAAAGCTGACAACACAGGCGACCAGGAGATAGAAAGAGGGCAGAGATCAGCCGTTTGATGCTGAAGGACTACAGAATGTTTAGGATTGATTGCATAGATCCAGAAATAGACAGGATAATACTGTGTGATGGTAGCACGGTATTGTAAGTACACTGAACAAAGATGTCTGTGAGTAAAGCTGAAAGAGGTGGGATAGGAGAATGTATGACACCAGAGGTAAAGATAGATGATAAAGACTGGGACTGTATAACGTGGCAAAAACTGGAGTGGCCAATGACTGTTACTAAATATACAAATATAAAAATGTTTTTGCATGTGGGAAAGCAAATGAATGTCAACCATGTAGAAATTTGAAAAAGGGATGGTATTCAGGAAAAAACATAATCAAAGCAAACTGGAGTCTATGGTCAACAGTAACATTGTAATATACCTCCATTAAATGTAACAAAGGCAATACGCCAATGCTAAATGTATATGAGAAGGGGATATAGGGGAGTAATATGGGATTCTTGGTAGTGGTGTTATTTGCTGTCCTTAGTAGTATATTGTATTGTATGACATGTTATTTTTCTTTTTATCATTTTTTCTTATTGCTAAAACAAAAAAAACAAAAAACAAAAAAAAACAATTTTTCTTGTAGTAATGAGTATGTTCAAATGCTGATTGTGGTGATAAATGTACAACTTTTTGATGATACCATGAACAACTGATTGTACACTGTGGATAAATGTATGGTATGTGAATATAACTCTATAAAATTGTAGGAAAATATATATATAGGAGTAAAAGTGTTGGAGAAAACATGGTGAGAGGGATGATGCCTCACCAATATGGACTAACTACAATGTGTAAACTCAGAATTGAATCTTAGAACATAGCCTAACGTGGACACAATAATTGTAATAGTCCCTAGATTGTAAGCTCTTACAGCAGTTAACTCTATCCCTGAAGTGTAAGGCCTATCTCTAAACTTTGAGATGCTGATCCCCTAGCATATGTTGTCACAAACATTGGGACTGGCGGTTTGATGTGCTGAGCCCTCGAGCATGGGACTTGCCCTTATGAAGCTCATTACCACAAAGGAGAGTCTAAAGTTGTATGTAATGGTGCCTAAGAGTCTCCCCCTGAGTACCTCTTTGTTGCTCAGATGTGGCCCTCTCTCTCTCTAACTGAGCCATCTCGACAGGTGAACTCGCTGCCCTCCCGCCTACGTGGGACCCGACTCCCAGGGGTGTAAATCTCCCTGGCAATGCAGAATATGACTCCCAGGGATGAATGTGGACCCGGCATCGTGGGACTGAGAGTATCTTCTTGACCAAAAGGGGGATGCAAAATGAGACGAAATAGTTTCAGTTGCTGAGAGATTCCAAATGGAGTCGTGAGGTCACTCTGGTGGACATTCTTATGCACTATATAGATAATACCTCTTAGGCTTTAATGTATTGGAATAGCTAGAAGTAAATACCTGAAACTACCAAACTCCAACCCAGCAGTCTGGACTCCTGAAGACAATTATATAATAATGTAGATTACAAGGGGTAACAGTGTGATTGTGAAGACCTTGTGGATCACACCCCCTTTATCTAGTGTATGGATGAGTGGAGGAATGGGGATAAAAACTAAAGGACAAATGGGGTGGGCTGGGGGGATGATTTGGGTGTTTTTTTTCACTTTTATTTTTTATTCTTGTTCTGGTTCTTTCTGATGTAAGGAAAATGTTCAGAGACAGATTGTGGTGATGAACACATAACTATGTTATCATACTGTGGACAGTGGATTATATATCATGGATGATTGTATGGTGTGTGAATGTATTTCAATAAAACTGAATTTAATAAAAAAAAAAGAAATTAACAACAAAAAAAAAAAGAATTACACTTTAATAGGAGCATTTTGCCAGTACAGAAATAACTTATCTAAAATGAGATCATTTGAAGGAAATTTACTCTCTGTTAGTTGAATAAGGAGAGGAAAAACATGAGCCAAGAATCCACAGTAGATTGGACAGTTATATTAAATGTTGAAATAAAAATTACTTTTTGTTTACATTTGGAATTGAGATGTCCAATCTCCACTGTTCCTCTAGAGACCTAACAGGAAAAAAAAAACCTAAAAACATGAAGCTACTTTTAGGCTAGCTATACACAAATGTCACATTGGCATTTTTCTTCAGTTTTCATCTCAACTATTAGTACTTCATAGTTTAAAAATCAAACACAATTTGCTAATAATGAGCAACTGCACACTTCATATATGACCACTTGATGACTGGCCATGTAAAACTGACACCAAATGTTGATTTGTCTTCAATTAATAAATTGCAGTAAAAATAAAGCAAAAAGGTCTTCTTTCCCAACAAACTTCCTTGAAGACTGTTTTAGCCCAATGTAAAATGAAGCGAGATTACCTTACAATTAAAAAAATAAATTCTACAAGGAGAAGAGCAGCAATATTAGCACTTTTTGAACTATGGGCTTTAATATTTACAAGACTATTGATTAATAAAAATCTGGATGCTACCCCAAGTAATAAATATTATACCAGCAAATGTTTTCCTAATGAAATCACCTCTTGAAAACAACAGGACAAAGCACAATTGAAAAAATAGGGAGAAATTCTTAAGTAAGACAATAGAAAATTACCTGCCGGTTTTTGAAATAGAGGACAATTTTTTGGCCATTCATATTTTTCTTTTCTTTTCTTTTCTTTTCTTTTCTTTTCTTTTCTTTTCTTTCTCTTTTCTTTTCTTTCTTCTTTATTACAAAGTATATCTTGATAAGATCCATTTAAAATTTTGTAAAATAACAATCTTTAGTTTTTATGATGTCCGCCTAGACCTGTTACTGTTAAAACAGATTAAGTGTTCCAATGAGTTTATATCAAGATTTACAAATGCTTTGAAAAATTTAAAAAGAAACCTAAATTAATAATCAAGTTATGAGTTCCATAATATTTTTCTCCCAAAGAAAACACTCTGTATAGAGAAATATCATGACAACTGTTAATACATTTTTAAATGCTGCAAATTTTTTACAGTAGGACTAAACATCTAGCAAATTCCTTATTTCAAATACAAAACATTGCGCTTCTACAAAGTGCCAAATAGTATATAACACTGAATACTATGTTGAGATTTTTTCTTCTTTTTTTGATACTGATGTTTTAAAATATATTTTAGAGTAAAATAGTTTGCTTACCACTTAGGGAAAAAAATGTTGGGATATGAAAACAACCAGAACACGTTGCCCTTGATTTTGGGTGGCTTATGTTTGGCTGACTTTCATATAAAAATAATCCTCAGATTTTAGTCTATGGATTTTAATACTATATGGAAATTCTTTTATAGTTTCTCAAGACTTATGCTATTCATTTTCTATGAAAACCTCAAGGTTACCATTCAAAAACAAGCATGCTACCCTTAAAGTATTCCATAACCATTAAATACTTGGATCATGGGTGCAGCTGTGCTCACTGGTTCTCTAAACTTCTAACTTAAAGTTTTGGTTATGAGATAAAACCAAGTTTGTAAGTGTTCAGTTCTCTGAGCTTTCACAGCATGTTTCCAATGAATACATTTCTGCTCCTATGTTAAAGGCCAGCATAGCCAGTTTTTCTGGACAAATAAAATCAAGTTGGTTTTATTTGTAGTTTTATTCTGTAAACAAAAAGCTTTGGAAATGTTGGGATTTCCTGATGGAAAACCAGGAGAGATGTACTCCCTGGGCCTCAGCCAATGATGCACTAACCAGCTTGACTAGGAGTGTGAACCAGTCTCCTCTAAAACTGTCACTCTAAGGCCACAAACCACATCTCCACTTAGCAAACATGTCACAATGTACTGATAATCCCAGTAAGATGCAGTACTGTTGGTGATGTTATCTCTAAGATTTATGATCTCTCTTGTATGACTGTTGGCCACTGTTGCAAAAAAAAAAAAAAAAAAAAAAAAAAAGATCACAGGGAATGGAAGGGTGGGCAATGAAAATCTTCATTTTGACTTTTTTTCTAAGTATAGACATGCCTCTAATAAGCACAAAAACCCAACTCCCAATGCTGATCATCAGGAATAATTACATTACCAAAATGAAAAATAATTTCCTCAAGATACTATACAATATTACAAATACAGACTCATGGAAAAAAAAACCAGGCAGTAGAAAATGAACAACAGCTTTGGTGTTATACAAAATAACTTCCAAAAACGATTAACAGTGAAGCACAAAGTTCATATTTTCTTACCACAGACATTCCACTGCTGATTTATACTTGTTTCCTTTTACATTCTTGGTAAAGTCTGAACAGCAAAAG
This sequence comes from Choloepus didactylus, assembly GCF_015220235.1. NCBI lineage: Eukaryota > Metazoa > Chordata > Mammalia > Pilosa > Megalonychidae > Choloepus > Choloepus didactylus. The sequence continues at coordinate 110,354,973 of NC_051308.1, forward strand.
AGACAGAATGTACAGTTTACTTAATAATAACTGCTACTAACATCATTAAATCGAGCTCCAAAAAAAGTCATTAAAAAGTCTTGCCTCTCCACTATTACTCTGTGGCATGTTTCCTGTCAAGATCACAGCAGGCCCAAAATAAAGTCACAACTAGATTTAATAAATCAATATACATGTTGTTTAAAGATGTACAATGCAAATTCTGTTTAATCAAAAGTATTAGGGAACCAGGGAGCTTCTATTTACACATATATGCATATCTCAGACAGCAGAGATGTCCAAGGATGCAGGGAGAGCAGCGGAGCCTTAACCTGCTGCTCTCTGAAGGCCGAGAACACAAGTGAATACATTTAACTTAAAAACAATGCTGAGAGGTCACCGGGGAAAATCTCCAAAGAGAGAAATCCACAAAAAAGGACACGTAAAGGCAAAGGGAAGGTCAAGGTACTTGAGACAACCACTTTACTCTTGGGATGACTGTGGAGGTGGTGGAGATGTGCCTGGTTTGGCAGACTTCCGTTCGTAGTTCACAAGGCACTGTCCCTCTAGGTATGTGTCATTTTAAATACGCTCATAAAGGAGCTTAAACTGGTGGATCTGGAAGGACAAGATGCCCATCAAGACGACGACCATCAGTAAGAATGGATAAGTCCATTGGAGGACCAGGTTTTGCATTTCTGCTGTGACATCTAGTAAAGGAACAACGCCCAATGCTATGATGTAAGGTACATACAGGGAAAGCAAGAGCACAGAGATCACTGGAGCTGCCAATTTACAAATGATATAGTGAAGGTCAATATTCCGGATACCGTTTGCATAAACCTGCTCAATTACTATTTTCAACCACTACTGAGGCCCCATCAGGGTTATAGCTGCAATGATTTTGGCGTGCAGGACTCCAAGTGCCCAGTTCTGCCATGGGTAAAAAAGAGGTGTCTGATCCCAAGGGAATTCTCAGTGGAGCAACAATAACCAACTCAAACAGAAGCCCCAGAAGGAGTGGCACGACTCCAGCCAGAAGCAAAGCAAACATCAACGTCTTCATTATCATGAGGAACCACTCTTTAACCTTCTGGAGTATCACTCTGCATTTCTGGGGGATCCATGCCACCAGCACTGTCACTGCCCTTACACTCAGCCAGCAGACACAGAGGCCACAAGCAGTTGTGTACAGCTCATGGATTTTGGCAGTCCCTGTCCAAAATGACATTAACCAACGGCCAGCAAATACTGGTAAAGTAAGGCAGATGAGGCTGGCAATCAGTAAGGTTATACACATGAAGACAGTCAACAGAAATAATCCTGAGTGGAAATTTTAAAGGCCAGTGGTAGGGCTGAAAACCAACAGGTCCTCCCTGCTGGAGTATGGATTGGTGGGCTGCATGAAGGCCTTGCCCCACTACTGGAATAGCATTATTATTTCCAGCATACAGGTTATTATTAATTTGTTGGTTTGCACTGTTCTCATTTTCTTCCTGGTCTTTCAATAAATAGGAATGAAGAGCCATTAAGTATCCAGCAGTAACAGTCCATGCTCGCACAAGCCCCTTCAGCCACTGTCTTGCATGTCCTTGTTCAAGTAATGTGGGCAAGACAACCTGAAGCAGAAGCAGCTCAAGGGACAGTTCACTCACTGGAGCATCACTGTAGACTGTAGAGCATGACATTATATGGAAGAAAATTAGGGAGCAGACTCTTAACTATATGTATAGGAAGCCAAAGCATAAGGAGAACAATGGAGCCAAAGACAATCACTGACAAAACAAATCTTCAAAGATGCCTATAAATGGGCAAGAGGATCATTTCCTGTACTGGATTAAAATCTGGATCATTCAAATTCCTTAGAAACCACAAGACGCCAGGTTGTAGTACGTCTCTCAGGAGCAGAATAAAGGAGGCAGAGTAGAACACATAGACCACTCCAACTAGCCAATGCAGAAACATGGTAGTACCTGGAGCTGACAGAAAGCTCAGTTCTTGATGCTTCAAGGTAGCAACAAACATTTCCAAGGAACAAATAATCAGCCACCAGCCACAAATGAGAGAGAACACTCCAATTTCTACCACCACTAACAAAGATATCTTAACAACAATATAGCAGACTCTCAGTAAGTCGTGAGACCAATGCAATTTAACAAGAATTACCAAGCCATGGCAAATTATCAGTATTATTGCTAAAAGTATACACCCAACTATGGTTGTGATTAGGCCTTCAAAATGAGATGCTTGGACATGTTTCTCAAATCCCAAACCAACAAGGGAGAAATGACCAATGTGGTAAGGGTAAAATGCAAAAACAAGAATGAACAGTGTATTTAAAGACACCACCCAGAAGACATGTTCTAGAAAAACTAATGATCCATTAAGTCCTAGCATTCTTTCCCATGTAAGCTCTTCTACAGCTTGGTCCCATTCTAAAGCATTCCAGTTCATGTCATGTTAGGCCCCATTATTAGCATCTGTCACATCTTCCTTCTCATTGTCTTCCTCCACTGCATTTTCAGCTGGTGGATTAGCAGGCTGATGGGGAGCAACATTTTAAGCACCATTTCCTCCTGCAGGAGCCTCATTTTGGTGGTGCCCAGTGGCACTGAAGGGTGGAGCAGCGATCTCCAACCAAACTGGTGCTCCCCTGTGGACTATCTGTTCTCGCAACCATACCAGACTAATGAATGCACAAAGTGTGCATGTCACCATAAAACAACCCTGAAACAATCTGCCAATAAATTTTCCAAGGACAGCATGTCCAGTGGCACTGTCAGTAGCGAGCTCACAGAGCCAATAAACAAGGACTTGTAGATGCTGCCTGCTGTTAGAGGAACAACTCCCAACCACGCAAAGGCCACAAGTATATGATGAAACCAGTATTGCAGTGCCAATACTTGTAACCAGTCCAGCAAAAATGTCTTGGATTGGAAGCCAGGAAGGCATGTCTGGGGAATAAATTGATGTGAAAGCAAATCTGTGTTTGCAAAATTCACAGTATTCTTTTTGACTGTGTTTCAGCCACTGAACTAAGCATTGTTGATGGATAAACTTAATACTGCCTGTACATACCCAAGGATGATAAAGAGGCTTCTCAGGTGTTCCTTCTGACCGACACACTCTACATATGTCTCCAGCACTGTGGACTAGCACTGGCCAGGCGTGAACCCTGGTGGCCATCCCTTATTGATTAATATGCGTCAGCCCAGAACTTAACACCCCAAATTCCTAAATTATCTTGCTGAACCAAATCAGTTCTAATCAGAGGTGGCCCACCTGACATGTGCAGTAGACTACTGTGCATTCTCAGTAAGTAATTATCTCTGACTTTGTCACCTCAAACTCCCTTGCTCACTATCCTAAGCCTGTCTGCCTTTGCTGGAATGCTATGAAACACTGAAAGTTTCTCCAGTTCGGGGAGACAGATTTGAGGACTGTGTCTCTGTCTTTGCAAGGCTAGCCTCTGCTAAATAATTTTTTTCTTTTCTCAAAATCCCAGTGTCTCCTGATTGATTCTGTGTGCATCGGGCAAGGACTCACTTTTGAGCCACATCAGTAATTGCCTTGGCACCTAAGGGCACTCAGAAAGTTCTACTGCCTGACATGACATCCACAGGCCCATGTAGGGGTCACCAACCCTCCTAAGAAGTGCGCCCATTGATCTGAAGGACTGACACCCCCCCCAAACACAAATATTTTAAGGGATCTTTAAAAATCTGGCCCTGGACAGCTTTTCCACCTCATCTCCTGCCACTTCCCCCACAAAGCATTCTTTGTGCCAGAGCCAGCTACAAAGGATTACTCACCATGAACTTTCATGCCTCCCTGCCTTTGTTCAGGCTATTCCCTCCCCCTTGCATACCCCTCCCCCTCTTCCCCACCTGAACAATTCTTACTCACCTTTCCAGTCACAGCTCAGGCGTCTGGGCCTCTATGAAGCCTCCCCACCTCTTCAACCCCCCAGTCCCCCACCCCCGCCCCGACAGGGTCAATCCCTTCCTCCTCTGTGTTCCATGTAATTTTACATATTTCTCCATCTTCAGGGCACTAGAATCTGGAGCTCCCAGATTTGGAAGATGTCTCCCTCTGAAACCAAAGCTAGCAAAATCAGCAAGCCCTAACAAACATGAGCTTAGCCATCTGCAGAAGTAATTTACCTCAGAAGATGGTTTGTGAATGTTGGTAGGGAGGCTGGGGAAACTGCGGAGGCTAAGGTGGGTCATTGGTCCTGAGATGTAACTAATGAAAGGTATTCATAATGATGATAGAAACTAACTTCCCTTGCATGCTTCCTAAATGTAGCGTGTTTTAAGCACCCTACCTGCACTATCTTATTTAATCCTGAGAGCAACCCTATGAGGGAAGATCAATTACTTGTTCCTTTTCACAGCTGAAAAAGCTGAAGCCCAGAATGGTTAAGTTAGTTGCCCAAGGTCACACAGCTTTGTAAAAAAGTGGAGTTAGGACCCAACCCCTGCACATCCACGTTCCCAAAGTTCAAACTTTCAACCCCCAAGCTCCACTGCCTCCCATACCTGGTATAATCAGGAAGCACTGCATCCTGATGTGGCAGCAGAAGGGTGATGGTCTTCAAAGAGGTTGAGAAGAGAGGAATTGTATCATAAGAATCTGCTGGCTTTTATTCTGTGCTGTCCAAGGCCAAAGACCCTGTGTCTGGCAGATGGGTGTTTCTGAAGTAGTTGTATTTCCTGGGAATGGGGAGGGCTGGGTCCGTTTCTTTGAGGCCATCAAATGTTAACTTGTCCTTCTTCCCTCCCTCCTTCCTCTTACATTTGTAAAGGTCTGCTCAGTTTCCCCACTGTGCTTGATCCTGGAGACATAATGGTCCTGGGCAGGACAAGCAGGGGAACAAAACACCCTACAGCTTGAATGGTAAACGCAATCTATAAAAGAGAGGTCTGTGGGAGCACAGGCAAAGGGGATGGTGATTAAACCTGCAAGGCAGGGCCAAGACCCAGGGAGGCTGCTTGGAGGACATGATGATTGAGCTGAAGATTAGAGAAATATGTAACCACCTTTTCTTGTAGTACGATTAGGGTTTCACTTTTTACATTAAAAATTTTAATGCACTGGTAATTTATTTTGATATAAGGTGTGAGGCTGAAATCTAACTCAATTTCCTTTTTCAAATTGTAAGCTAGTTGAAAATGCTTTTAAAACAATCCATCTTCCTTCACTGACTTGAGATGAATATTGCGATGTATTTAAATTGGAGTGGTGCTGGTGTATTAGGAAAATCAGGAATAGAACTAAATCCTCATCTTTCACAGCAGAGTCAACTGATTATATCTAAAACGGAAAAAAACCCCACAAATAATATGAGCACGCTATATAGAAATATAGAAGTAGCGGTAAATACCAGAAAAAGCAGCCAAGAAACTTGAGGAGTTTACATTTAGCGGTGGGAAAAGGGGGGCAGGGGACTATTATTTTTCATTACAAACCTTGTAGAACTAGTTTTCTTTTTAAACTATGGATATGTCTTGTTAAAGTAAAAATTAAGAGAAAATGAAAAACATTTTTAAAAATCTGCTATATGAGCTTCAAACTCCCACTCCCATCACCCTCCCAAATCCCACTGGTGGCTCAGTCAATGTCTCACTGGTCACAATGACTTTCAGATATTGGCACTGTACAGGGGCAGCACATCAACTTTGCAGATCCAGAAATTCTCTTTTATTCACCCAGAGTACACCTGGCCATGGAAGACTGCTCCTCCCCAGAAAAAATTTTGGGAGAAAGACAATGAAAAGGAGCTTGCTCCACCACGCATAAAGGCAGACAATAAACTATAAAATTATAACAATCAGCAGCAGGAGAAATATTCATCGAAGCGTTGTGTGCCATGCCCTATGTGACATTGTCATGTTGAATTTTCACAACATGCTACAGTAGGTACTTTTATATCCCCGTTTATGGATGAGGAAATTGAGACACAGAGGATGAAAGTAAATAATTTGCCCAAGGTCATGCAAGTAGTAAGTAGCAAAGCTGTTCCATCCACTCAAAGCCACGTTCTTAGCAATTTCAGTCCACTGTGTTACTGGTACAGGCATGGGCACATAATGATCATTGTAAGAGCTGACATTCATTGATTGCTACGTACCAGGTACTGGGGTGAGAGTTTTATCTCATTCAATCTTCAGAGAAACTCTTTGAAGTAGTTACTATTATTATCCCCATTTTACAGATGAGGAGACTGAGACAGAAATCAGACAATTTGACTCCAGAGCCTGCATACTTCACCACAAAACTGTAGCACCTCTTTCCCTAGGTCAGTGGAGCAGAATAGAAAGTAAAGCAGTAGGCCAAGCATATATACAAATTAAGCATATGATAGAATGTATCATATATGTATCATATCACATATGAATGTGAAAATATTCTTCAAAGTTGAGCCATGTAATGTTTGTAGTAAGACTCCGTGAACCTGTAAAAACTGCTTTTGCTAGTTAATATCAAGGACACAGGACTGAGAAACCTCATTCTCTAAAATCAAAGTCACAGACTTTGCTATTTGAAATCATATCAGGGAGAATGAAACATTGCACTCCAGCCTGGATATCTGAGCCATATGGGTTCCTTTGACACAGAGAAAGTTTCCAAGCCAGGTGCAAAGCTTCAGATAATGGGTTTTGGGATGCAACATTCCACATTTTTAAAAATGTATAGTTTCCAAGTGGATCCCAAGTCCACTCTTCAGCCCCAGCTTGTTGATCCGTTTACATACAGCCATGCTTACCTTTGAACTTATCAAACACGCTTCATTTAAATTTTACCTAAACTCAACCCTTTCCCATATCCTGAGTTGACTCACAGTTCCTCTGGTGCGTGCTTCACCTTGCATCAGCAAGTTAATAAACCTAATTCTGTCCAACTACAGATGTGTTCTTGGTGATCTTTATCAGAAAGACTTTATCAATTCTCTTTCACTTCTTTTATAACTGTTTTCCCTGAAGTTGATACTGCCTGAACTTTTCTTTGTTTTTTTTTTTTAAATATAACTATCATGAATTCATCCTCAAAACTTTGTTAATGAAATATACACCTTCTCTCAATACCTTTAAACATATCAGATAATACCTCATCTCCCCACTTTTTTTCCCCCTCTTATCTGCCCATTCCTGTGCCAGTTAACACAGTAGTGACGACTTTCCTGGTGCCCTCCATCCTCTGACTGCAAACTATTGGTAGCTCCCCTGCGTTTCTCTTTTAAAGTAGAACAACCTCTGTTTTAACACATCTCAAGGCATCATGGTTAGTTGTCAATGCATCTGCTTCCCTAATTCCTCCTTTCCCCCTCCACTCCAGGAGCAGCTGAGTCTCTTGACACATCTCTATATCCCCAAGGTCTGTCACGGCACTCAAGGAATGTTCGGGTGAATGAATGAATGACTAAGTAAGTGAATAAATAAGTGAATGAGTGGGATTCCTGTGCAGGAAAACTGGATCTATGGGGAAACTAACATTCCCACCTTGTTGTGAGGTAAGCCCGACGGCATTCCCCAAGAACGTAGTTCGGATTGGGGCCCGGAGAAGTTCTGAAACCCCTCTGGACGCAGCCCACGGTTTCCTGAGCAAAGGCCGCTGAAGGCCGTCTGGAGGAAAACCGCGACAGCTAGTCCTGGCGGCGCCACCACGAAGACTACAATTCCCAGAAGGCCGCGCGGAGGCGGAGCATGCGCCGTAGAAGATTTTCGAATGCAGACGTCGGAGCCGCTTATGGAAGAGAAGACCCGGGGCAAAGAGGTAAGTGTAGTTTGAGGGTTGTATTGAGAGCGAAAGGAGGGAGGGAGCGGTGGAGGGGCGGAGATGAGGAGGGGTGATCCGGAGGGGGTGAGGGAGAGGACAGGGATTAGCCTTCAAATGTAGAGGGTAGAAGGAACCCCGAGCTTTGCTTTCTCTTGCCGCAGGGACCATGACGAAACTAGCGCAGTGGCTATGGGGTTTGGCGCTCCTGGGCTCTACCTGGGCGGCCCTGACCGTGGGAGCCCTGGGCCTGGATTTGCCCTCGTCCTGCCGAGAGGTCCTATGGCCACTGCCCGCCTACTTGCTGGTGTCTGCCGGCTGCTATGCCCTGGGCACCGTGGGCTATCGCGTGGCCACTTTTCACGACTGCGAGGAAGCTGCCCGCGAGCTGCAGAGCCAGATCCAGGAGGCCCGGGCTGACTTGGCTCGCAAGGGGCTGCGCTTTTGATACCCGACCCCCACCCTCGCCCGGGCAGCCCTATTAAACAGCAAGTTCATTTTCTACGTTGTTTAGTTTGAGAACGGGAATTCGGTACACCAGCGGTGGAGAAGTGAGAGGTGGAAGAACCAGCTTCCTGAGGCCATCTCAGCCTCTTTGTAACCTGCTGATATTCTCCTTTTTTGGAGCAAACGAGGCAAGGATCCCTCTTCTCCAAGATGACTCAGTACGGCAATGTCATTTTACTTTCCTGGTCCTTAAGCCTGTCAGGAAGTATTTATTAAAGCCTAACCTCTTTTCCTCATAAAATCTGAGCTCTGTCCTTTTAAAGGCTTTCCTGGGTCTTTCCAACTTTTTGGTCCTTTCAGATACCTTTTCTGAGCCAACTCTGCTAGCCCTGAAATAACTGGGTAAGACAGTGCACTCCTACCCTGCCAATAGAGTAATCACCCAGTTACTACCCTTCACCAATTCAGGCAGGTTGAAATTCACCAAATGGAGATTTAATGGTGATGGGCAGGGGTGGGTAACAGTTTATTTTAAGGCACATTCTAAAGATATAGCCCCAACCTCCAAATTAAAAAATATGATCTCTACAAAATGAAAGTGATTCATCTCCCAGGTCCCAAATCATCTTCTAAGTAAAGCTCTTACTTTGGTCTCTCTATTCTCAAAATTGTCCCTTTTTCTTCCCCACCACCCACTGCACCTGTGGGCTTGATCAGCAGGAACAGCTGAAACTAGGTGCTATCTTTGGTATTGGGTTGGCATTAACGTGCCCAGTGGTGAGGTGAGCTGACTCAGGTTTGCAGAAGCCGATAGTTCCTGTCTTGTTCTTGGGGGTACTTCCAGAAAAGCCAAAGGCGGATGAAGCTGGTGAGGATTCCTGGAACGTTGGGCACCTGAAATCACAAGGCTGTTATGAGAGGAGCTGGTTTTCCACCTTGCACACCTGTCACCCTATCCCAGTCCTGCTTACCACGATGTAGGAATCTCTGAGTCGAAACCCATAGAGGGTCCAAGAGGTAGAGGTGAGGAGGGTGGCAATGGTGAGTGAGAAGGAGAGACGTTGGGTTGATTTAGTCTGAATGACTTTGGCCTGCAGGAAAGGATGAAGGACAAGCCCTTGTTAGAGGTTGTTGCAGTTTTCCCTTTTCCTACTGCCTCTATAAAGGGAGGTCCCACCCCTAGCCAGCACACATAATAAAACTTTTACCCCACTTTTAAATAAATAAATAAATTTATATATAAATAAAGCTTTTCCCTCAGGGAAATGGTCAACATCATCCCTGATCTTCTGTTACCCAACCCTTCCCTCCTGCCTTCCACTCACCCACCTCTACTGCCCTGTCTTCCAGGATTTGCATCTCCCTTCCTCTGGGTGATAAGCCACAGTCCTTGGCTGTGGAAGCCTGACCCGTCTTATCTCCCCCACCTCCCTGGACACCTTCACCCACCAAGTCAGTCAGTGGTGAGAAGTACATGCTGATGGTGAAGACATTGCAGAAGAGGCCCAGCTGTTCAAGACGGGCCTTGGGGTTGGGCACCAGGAGCCAAAAGTAGCCATAACCCAGGAGAAGGACCCCCAGCAGGGCTGTAGTTTGTAGGAGCACAGCACGCTGCAGTGGAGAAAGTAATCTTACTTCTAGATGTGCCAGGAGCCTTCTCTGATAACCCTACTCCCCCAGAATTAATTTGTCCTGCCCTCTCCCATGTTCCTGTGGGGGAGCCAGCCTTCATCCAAGCCTTCAGTGTTGCACTTGTTACAGCCTCCTTCCTGCCAGTTACTTGGGCACATGTCAGATCCACCCACAACACTGGAGGTCTCTAAGGGAGGGAAAGGAGTCTTTTTCTGTCAGTTTGGTACATACTGTAGGAGTGTACTAAATGCTTATGTAATTGAATGACGATGTAGAGCTAATCATTTCATTCTCAGCCACTGGCCCTAGCTATGAAGAAACATTATCAGAGAAAAAAGCCCTTTCCCCTCAGCTTGTTGGGCAGAAGCTAAAGGCAGCACAGACACCACTGGGCTAAGCAGAATAGGGCAACGTGTGAATCTCAGAAGGCTGGCTTCATGGAGGAAGGAGGACTGCAAGGCTGGAGGGGCCTTCTAGGAAAAGGAGCTGTGCCTGCCTGTTACATATATCTAGTCTTCTAGGAAGTAATGTTTACCCTGCCAGCAAGGCAGGGCATGCAGCATAGGTGGGTCGGGAGAAGGGGAGGAGGCCTCTACCTTCCGAGGGCAGTAGTGCAGATACACCAAGATATACAGGGTTTGAAGCACAGCACCCACGGCGTTGACCACGATGAGGGTCCCATCACCCTTTAAGGCCCCATAGCTCAGCCAGCTCAGGTTGCTGCAGGGTGGAGGGAGGAACATCGCCCCTAGGGCTTGGTGGGGGAGGTGGACCCAAGGGCCATCTTCCACGTTCCTCGTCCTCCCCTCCCCCAGACAGCCCTTCCCACCGCAGCCGTCGCCCCTCTCACTTGACATCCGTGGTGAGAAAGGGCAGGAACTGGACGCTGTCCACGCTCCGAGTCATCCTCATGTGCCTGAGGTCCGAGCTGTAACGGAGCCCCGAACGGAGGGTTGAGGGGTGGAAGGAGAGCACCAGGATGCTGAGGGATCAAGCCCCCCATTCCTGTCTTCCAGTCCCCAGAACCCCCGCCACCACCCTCAACTCCCCTGCCTTCTCCCTCAGGACGCAGCCTGGGGAGGCGGCCACGTCTCCGGCTCCCCTCTCTCCTTTCCTGACTTCCTGGTCCTGCCCCAATCTAGCCCGGCCGCGCTCTCACAGGCCAGTGGAGAACATGCCGAGCGTGAAGAGCACACAGGCTCCGGAAAGGAGCGAGTCGGCCACGCTGACCGTCTCCATTCCGCCCTTACTCGGATTCCGCGCCTGCCACGGGGCGCGGGCAGGCGCTACCCGAGGCCCGCGGCGCCGGGGCCACGCCCCCTCCACGCACTCGGCTCCGCCCCTGCGCGCCGTGGCCTTCTCTCCGGAAACTGAACCGGGATCCGCCCGCCCCTAGAACGCCAAACAGGAACTCAGGCCCCGCCCCTCAGAGTACAAGTGCTGGCCGGGCAAACCCACCGTCAGCTCCCACGATTCTTGGTTCTGACGTTGCTCTGCAGTTCTTGGTCGGTCCTAAGCCTTCCTAGGACATCCACGTACTTGTCCCCGAAACCCACCTCTCCTCACACTCTGCTTACTTCTTGAGTCACCCAGGCCGCCAGCCTCAACTCTCGTGCCCCCACAGGCCTACGTGACAGACCTCTTCAAACGACAGCGTGCAAGACTGCCAGACCTCAACACGCCTTCCACCCAGAATTCGTAAATCAGAATCTGTTCCCAGGGTTTAGGAAGTTTTTCCCGGAGTTTGCTGAAGCCTCTGCCCAGCCCCTAACCCTTAATTACATAGTGATTACCAGGAATCCCCAAGCCTTTGTCAGATGCCCTCCCCCTCAGCCACACTGCTAACTTTACGGGACTTGGCCAATCCACTTTAAAACCTATCACTGGCGCCGCCACGTCCTGGGTGGCGGCGGGAGTGTGAGCTGTTGGGCCCAGGGCGGCTCCGGGAGCCACGGCCTTTACCCTGTACTCGCTGCTGCAGGCGGCCCTGCTCTGCGTCAATGCCATCGCATAGTGCAAGAAGAGCGCTTCCCTCAAGAACCTTGGCTGGGGAACAGACCCGAGGATTGGCGGATTCGGAGAGGAACCAGGAATTAAATCTCAACTAATGAACCTATTCGATCTGTAAGAACCTTGATGAGAGTGCCATTCATAATAGTAAACTCAATTGCAATGGTATTACTTTTATTATTTGGGTGAACATCCATGGGGGAAATGGAGACTCGTAAGAAAAGATGCAAGCAAAAGTTATTAGTTCAGTCATTATTGGAATATAGATACCTTAGCTGGCCAACCTTCCACTTCACAAAAATGTAAAGCTTACAATAAAGTAAGAGTTCCTGTTTATCTGAATTTTTAAAATGTTGCATTTGTAGTTTCATTACAAAAAGATCAGATCAATAAAACAGAGGCAGTAACTTCAGAATTGAAATACATTTGATGGCTGGCTGTTAATAAAAGTCCCTGTGTTCGGAGAGATTTTTCTTTCTCTCCCTTCTCAGGGATGAGTTTTCTGTTGTTTTCCCAAACTTTTGACATTCCTTATGACTTAGCTATGATGTAAGAGTGATTATCCCCCCTACATAAAAGTTAAAGGATTTTAAAAACTAATTATTACATATAAAATGATAAATAGGTAATTTTAAACTTCTCAGTTAAATTTTTTGACTGTATATTGTCTCAGCTATGGAAAAGTCAAATTTATAGTAAGTATTGCCAGCAGTACTCCCTGATTACAGGGAGAATTCTAAGTCAGTCACATGATGATTGTTTTTAAGTTCTTTCTTGCGTTTGTTATTTTATTGACTTGCCTGAATGATGAGACCAGATCATATTTTCACTGGTAGAATATCTGTGTAGAAAAGTCTTTGCCCATGTTACAATGATGACTTATTTTTTTTTTTTAATCAGCGTAAATGTAAGCCTACAAGAGCAATCCTAAACAATCACAATTAAACCATGCTACTACATAAAAAGACTGTTTATTGTGAAGGATTTATTTCCAAAAAATTACCATGTTTTCATTTCCTGGTGGAAACATTCTTTTAAGGTTTGGGAGTTTAATTCTTCATTCTGTCTGACAATAGAACATTTATGCTGGATAAGTTGTTGTATGTTTGGTTTTGTTTTTATGTCTAAGACCATCTTGTGAGGTTATTTGCTCACCCCTTAATACTGTTTGTACAAAAAGATTATAACTATGTAATTTTTTTGTGTGTGGAAATGGTCAGTTATAGTATTTTGAACGGTTGGAATGACATCTTTGTTTATAGGAGAACACTTGTAAATAAAGTTTAATTTCCAAGTCTAAAAAAAAAAATAAAACCTATCACTGACCCTAGTCCATCCTCCTTGCTGCTGGGAACTTTCCCTCCCAGCCTCCCACAGGCCTGTGCTGGTGGGGCTGTGGGGCGGGCCGCATGCTTCATCTGGCATTCCTTGTGCAGCTGCCCTGACTCACCCTAACAACATGAGTGCCTGAACTGTATGCCAAAGCTGTGCGCTAAGGGGGTAGGAGTGGAGCAGAGGATGGACAGGAAGAACCCCAGACTGAGGTGCAGCCTAGAACCAGAGAAACTGCTATGGGGAACACCCCTGTCTTGGATACCCCTCAGGGAAGGAAACACTCCGCCCTTTTGGCCTTTAGAGAGAGAAGGAAAGGAATGCAAACCCAGCTGCTACTGGTGTAGCACAGAGTCTAGCACACAGTAGGAACTCAATTAATGCTTTTTTGACTGAATGATCATACACTAGTATGGAGGGGGCATAAAAAACACATCCCAAGCAAAACAAAATAAAACAAACACATGGCTTTATTTTGAGACAAAGAACATTGTATAAAAATTCCAGTTGTAGAAATCAGCACAGACACACAGCTACTTTATATACAGATATCGTACACGTGGGCCCTGCCCTTCACACTACACTGTAGGCAGACTCTGTACACATGGGCACTGCCCTTATAGCTACACTCTCTAAGAACAGGTTGGCACAGCCCCCTGCTGGCACAGCTCTGGGGAGTGCTGCCCCCAGGATGGGGCAGAGGATGCAGGACCTTGCCATAACCTCTCTGTGGCAGCTCCACAGATGGAACTTTTGGTGGGGTGATGCTAGGTCAGCCCAAGCATGCTGCCTCTCTTGCCCCTGCCCCCCAAGCTTTTCCTTCCATCAGTTCATCTGGGCATCCTGGCTCTCTCTGGGAGGGTCACCTTTTCTAAGCTCAGCATCCACCTGCATAACCCTAGGCCATGTGCCCCTTCTTCAGCAGTGATGTCTGCACAGTTGTTTCTTTGGCTTAATAGCAGGAATGGAGGGGAAAGGACTGTCCCCACTTCTTTCTCTGTCCCTCTGAGGTGGAGGTGGGGATGGCACTGCCAGGCTTCCCAACCTCCTTTGGGTTGAAACTCTTAATACTGACCCGTTTCAAAGCTGCTGGGTAGCAGCTTGTGCATGTGGTGGGAATGGTTCCCAGGACTGGGGCTTTGGGAGCTGCCCCAGGACAGGTGAGTGATGCCTGCCCCTACCCCTCAGCCCAGTCTCAATCCTTAAGCCAAGTATGGCATACACCTTCACGGAGTTTGCAGCAGCAGGAGTGGCAGAAGCAGCACAGCCCAGGCAAGTGGGAAGAGGCGAGGGGCAGCACTGTGACCGATGCTATGTAGAACCTGTACCTCTGGGTCATCTGCATGGTGAGAAGGCAAAAGCCCCCATGGTGAGCGGTCCCACTGCTGGCATTGGCCCTCAGCTCAATGGGGTTTCCCCAGCCCTTCCAGGTTAGGGACCCACTTCCTGTACCCAACCTCCTCAAACAGACTGCTTCCATGCCCTAGGCCCAATATGTGCCAGCTACCTACCTTCTGGAAGCCTCTTCTCCTGTGGATTGGCATGGGCCTGAGGACTGTGAGCTGAAAGACAAGCATGGCAGTAGATCAGGTATTGTGGAAGCAGAGGGGTGTGCAGGCTGGGCGGGTTGGGTGGTGGGACTTCCCTACCATCCTAGATCACTAGATCAGGCCCAGCATAGAGATGGAGGAGGGAGCCCCCCGGGCCCCAGCACTTACTGATTTTGCCATTGACGGTCACCTTCAGCCTCAAGCATTGATCTTCTTGCTGGTGGATGGGTTTGGCTGCAAAATAAACCCATAGGATGTTAACAAATGAACCTTTGTCAGGAGAAGAAAATATAAGCCCAAATACCTCCGGCCCCTGCTTTCTCAGCTACCTACCTGCTCATTTTAATCTCCTCTCTTCTCTCTAATCGCTGATTCTTATCCTTCTTAGTTTTTGTCCTCTTGCTACCCAGTGTTCAGCCCAATCTCCCATTCTTTGGGAAAACCCTCAGCTTTGACAATGTGGGAAAAGAAATATAGACAATATGCCCTCCCCACATTCCACCCTCCACCTCTTCAAGCCTAATTTGAGTGAGGCCTTCACAATATATGAGGCCTTCCTTGGTGCATCTTACTACGCCTGCCAGGCCCCACTGACAGAGTGAGTCCTGGATCCTTTCACCACAGAGCTGATCTTCTAACATCTAAAATCTACCAGTAGCTTTCCACTGCCCTCAGGATAAAGTCCAAACTCCTTAGCACATCTTAGGCCCCTCCATGATCTTTCTTGTCCACCTCTCCAAGCTCATCTCTCCCCACTTCTTGTGTTCATCCCACTCCAGCCACGCTGACCCATAAGAAGTTCTCTGAAGATGTCACACTCTCTTAAAACATTTTCTCCTCATGCTGGCCACCTCCTCTGCTTGTCCTAAACTCTGGGGTCATCTTCCCCCAGCAAGCCTCCCCTGAGTCCCCCAGCCTGCTGGGTGCCTGGGCATTTTCCCAGGGTCCCTGTGCTCATGTCTACCACATCACACTCTTACTAATGGTCTATTAATCTCTGTGTGTCCCTTCCCAGCTTGCTTGAGTACAGGGACTGTGAGTGTCTTATTTATCTCTGAGTCCTTAGTGCCAAGCAGGGTGCCCAGAACACAATAGAGGCTGAATCCATATTTATATAATGTGAATAAATGAAAGCTATATAATACATTGGAAGGGACCTTCTGCTGCTTGACTCTTCACCAAGCACGTACCAAACCCTATGTGTCAGGCCCCAGAATGCCTATCCACCTGCCCCCGCCTCCCAGGCACTCACAGATGTAGTAGTAACTGTGTCCCTCTTTGAACTCCTTGCCCAGGGTGAAGGCCGTGAAGCGCTGGAACTTCTCAGACAGCTTTTCCGGGCCACGCTTGGTGTTGGGCTTGTTGCAGTGCCAGCGGACCTGGTCCTTGGATCGGGGCTGGCACAGCTGGTACTCCTCATGCTCCACAAAGTACAGCGTGTACTGCTCCATGGCGGCCTCTGCCACAGAGTCATCCTCATAATGTGGACAGATGATGTCCAGGTAGTCATTCAACCGCACATGTACTGTGTAGTCCTCATTCCAGAACCTGGACACGTGCAGAAGGGGAACCAGACCAGAGCATTAAGACCCCAAATGTTGACATGACCCCTTGCATTTCACACCGGACCCCACCCCTCCAAAGATTTTTCCAAATTCTCAGCTGCCAATATTTATTGATCTTGAGCTCCTAAATATCTCCCCACCATACCCAAACATTCCCTTCACCATCACTGTCTCTCATTAATCCTCAAAACAGCATCCACTTACACAGTATGGTTCAGGTATCAAAACACTTCCCAGAGACAAGCTAACTCAGGAGCCCTGAAGACCAGAGCCAGGGTAAGGGGCCATTTGCCTAAAACAAACTCCTCATCTCCTTGGGAGACCCCCCTGGATACTTTCTAGGCAGGAGGGGTGGCTTGGGTCTTATAGGGTTGTATCATCTATCATTCTACAAGTCACGGCTGCACAATGCTGGCACATAGTTGGTATTCAATAAATATTTGTTGATTGAAAAAAACAAAAGCACTTTCCAAACCCCCGTGACATTTATCCAAGAATGGGCTTCTAAATATTTCCTTAGCTCATGCATCATTTCCTTCTACTCACAAATATTTTCCCCAAATATATTCTACCAACTGCTCCTTTAAATGCTATTAGACCTCCGTCTGAGACACTACTGGCCCATTCTGGAATCAGGATCCAATTAACCCTTTCTCTTTACCGGGCTACCACTGAGCCCCCAACACATTAAAATCTCCACTTCTCTCACTCCTCTCCTCTTGTTTTCTTCCCTGAACCACCAAGTATATCCCACACTTCTGAGCTTCCCTCTTTCCCCAAAACCGCTGTATATTCACAGGCCCACAGATTATGTCCCCAGTCCTTTACGTGAAATCACTTTCAAATTTCCCTTTCTAGCTCCTCAAATTTATGCCCAGGTCTCCCTGTTCACTTTTTTTGAAGCACCCCAAAACACCCCTGTCCCTTTATACTGAAAAGCCACCCTTCTACCTACTCCAAGTTTGAGCTTCAGAAATCTGGAGTTCTCAGATCTGCGGCTGCCTCTCCCCACCCCTCCTCCCAAGGGGCAGCTGGCTCCCCTCCCCCAGCCCTTTCCCCCCAGGTCCCCCAGGCTCCAGCCTGATGGCCCACCAGCCCCTCCCCCTCAGCTCCAGATACCTGGCTCCAGCCTGGGTGAGGTACAGGTAGAGGGAACAGTGTCCCCCATCCCCCCTCCAAGCTGGTCAGCTTCTCTGAATTCCCCCAAGAGCTGCCAGCTAGAGACTCAGCAGAGCAGGCTGCCAGCTTGCTTCAAACTAAGGCCGAGACATGGGTGACAGAGGGAGGGGCAGGGTTTAGGCCAAGAGGCCTTCTGGGGTGGGCACCCGCTGCCCAGTCAGCATGACCCCTAAGAGGCCTGGCTTTGCAGGAGCATGCCAGCGCTCAAGCGGGGCCTACCAGGGCCCTTCCCCCACTCCGGGGAAAAGAAAGAGAGGAGCAGAGAGGCTTTTTAAATTCCTCTCTGGAGAGATAAACATAGAAGCCATTTCGGAACAGGTATTTCAGCTCTGGGCCTGGCGTCTTTCCCCCATTCCCGTGACAGGTACTGACTCATATTCCTCAGCCACCTCTGCCACCCGCCCTGGCACTCATGAGAACTTGTGAAAATCTACCTCGTCAAATGTGCGCAGCCCCTAGGACCCCCAAAACCCCAGGATGGCACAGGGCTCTCGTACACTGTCCTCCAAGCAAAGGGAACTGGCAGGTCTAAATGGGCAGGATAGATGCCCCTCTGGCGACAAGGAGGCCAGTGCCCCGCTCACAGTGGCACCACCCTTCTCACTATGCTGCCCCCGCCTGGGGCCTGGAGATCCCAGGGCCAGTGCCCTCTGCCCTGAGTCACCCACGGCAGCCTCACACTCCACCCAGCTCATCGCCACTGCATTTTTGCCCCCAAGCCGGGCCAGGCCTGGCTGCCTGTGAACTCCACTGAGCCGGCTTCTCTTTAGCCCTGGGTATGGTAGGACGTGTGTGCATGTGCCAGATGGACAGGGCAGGAGCTGTGCTTGGTGGAGGCACCCGTCACCCCTCTCCTGGGGGTACAATCTGCTCCACTTAGCCCCTGTTTGACTCTTGTTCTCCATCTGGGAAAGGAGGGCAGCGGCGTCAGGGAAGGCGGGAAAAGGGGGGGCAAGGAAGAGGCTCCTTCCTGAAAGAGAGGAAACCTGGTAGTTTGGGAACGGAAAAGGCCAGGGTCCCCCCCTCCCTACTCATGGCTTCCTGTCTCCTCCTCCCCCTCAGCCAACACCTGGCACAGCATAAACAGGGACTTTGCTCTCTCCCACTAGGACAAGATTGGGTCAAGGAAGCAAAGAACAGACGAGGGTGGGGAGGGGTAGGGAGCAGGGAAGGGGTGACTGGGCTGCCCTGGCACCCTCTGGGCAAGAGGGTATGGCCCTCTGGGGTTGGCAGCTGGCTGTTTCCTCCTGCCCCCCTCTGTAATGTGCCACAGATGAAGTACTCCCCACTAGGCAATGCTACAGGGTAGAGGAAGCTGGCACAATGTATTTCTCACGGGATGTGGCTGGGGGGGGGCAGGCATGGAGCTGAATGAGGTGTTTTCAGGGGCGCCAAGATGCCCAGCACTCCTCTCCCTGCTCCTTCCTCCTCCCTCTCCGGCTTTCCCGGCTTTCCTGGAAAATGTTGTTCCCAAAACTTCAGAAAACTCAAGGGCAAGAACAAAGAGTTCAAGGAAGCTTCTTTCTCCCAGTACCATTTGCCTCCCAGCCCTAAACCTGCACAGGAGAAATTAACTCCTTCCTGCACAGAGCCCTTTGTAATCCTTTTAACTCCTTTCCTTCCTTCTGAAACCCCTTTCCCAGGACCTCCTTCCCCCCATCTCTTCAATTATACTGACCTGAATCTCCTAAACTGGTAACTCTCTCAGCCTACCCAAGTACCGCATGTGCCTCACTCATGCAACCTCAAAAGACCCCTTGTAGGGAGCTTTCCAGGGTCACTTTGAAGACAGAATTAAAGCTTAATGTCTGCAGCCCCGAGCTCACTGAGGGGTCCTTCCAGGGTACATGGAGCACTCTGCTCATTCTTGATGTCACATGGGGTACCTGTCAGAACAAGCAGATGCCCAAGTGACAGACAAGGAGGGGCACAGAGGCTTTCATGTGGAGGGCCTAGATCAAGAACCCTGGCCACCAAGGAGGGTGGTCCACGCTCCCGGCAGATGCCTGTCCAGCATGGGTCCCTCACCTCAGAGGAACAGGGGTGCTGGGGCAAGAAGGGGAAAGGCAGAGATAGTGCCCGTGTAAGCAGGCACCGCCAGGTTCCTGCCATGGGATGGGTTGTTCCCAGGTATGGGGGAGAAGTGCAGGGAGGAAAATCCCCAGAATCCCTCCCGCCTCTAGTCACCTCCCCTAGGCTCAGGATAGGGGCTAGCCGGGACAGCTGCCCTGGAAGGAAGGGCAGTCCCAACCGGGCACCCAGGCTGCCGGCGGGAGACATCGGGGCTTACTTGGGGTTGGAACTGTTCCAGTAGACGGTGTGGCGGTCAGCAGCGGCCAGACTGCAGCACAGACCCAAGAGAGGGGCCCAGAGGAACTTCATCGCGCGGGGCCTGGCCAGGCCGGGCGGGTCCGAGGGGCTCCTCGGGGTCTGGGATCCGGTTTGCTTTGTCCGCCGCGGCAATCAGCGCCGCGCTCACAACTCTGGCCCCTCCGCCCCGCGACTCCGCCTTTTGGGCCGGCGCCGCCCGACACCCCGCCCCGCCCCCTCCCCCGCCCCGCCCCGCCCCGCCGGGCGCGCGGCTGCCCCCGGGCCTGGGGAGCTGGAGGAGGGGGGTCACGGAAGGGGAGGTGTCCGGGGTGTGGGAGGGAGCGTTACGCGAGCTTCTGCCTTCACAAATCTCAGAGCTGTGTGTTCGCTCACTTGCGGGTCTGTGTGCAGCTTTACCGGCCTGTGCCGGGTGCAGTTGCGGGCGGGAGAACCAGCTCTCACGTGCGGGTCTGCCAACGCGTGGGTGCGGGGCAGGGCTTTGCTGGACTCCGTGCGGATCTTGGCGGGTGCGAGCTAGTTGATGTGTCCCGCGTCTTTCCCGAGCCTTGCGCGCACAAGCTCTGGCGTCTGCGTTCCCACACTCTAACCTCCCCCCCCGCCCGCCCCTTTCCTGGACTCTGCGCTCTACCACCCCTCCCCACACACACGCGGCTGTTTGTTTTTGTTGGGTTTGTCAATGTTGTCTTTGTTCAGGAGATTGTGTCATCGCCTAGATGCCGGGAATAAAGTACGACCCTGTGTGCGGCCGCAGCTAAGCCTCTGTCCTTTAGTGCACGTGGGATCCTGGGCAAGCGAGGGGCTTCGCTCGTCTTTCTACATACGCCAAAGGGGCACTGCGTGTGTGTGTGTGTGTGTGTGTGTGTGTGTATGTGTGTGTGTGTCTGTGAGAGACAACATGCATGTGTACCGTGAGAACGGGCTATTGAATATGGGCTGTGAGAATCTGGGTAGGAAGGGTGACAAACTAACCACACAAGTGCATCTGGCGTGTGTAAATACGTGAGATGGCGCGCAAGTGTGAGAGCATTTGTAAGTAATATCACAGCCCCGTGTGGGCAAGAGTGTGAAACTCTTTGACGTACGTATGCTAATGTTTGTGAAGTGTGTGAAACGTGTGCGGGCACGCAGTGTGTGTGGAGGGGAAGGGAGGGAAGTGTTTGTGCGGTGACCTCGGGCTGGGTAGCCGGGTCTGGCCTAGTCTGGGCTGGGTCTCCTAGTCTGTCGGGCCCTTTACCCAGCCCGGGCACCCTCCCCCACTCCATGTAAACAAACCCGCTGGAATTCGCCTCTTGGGGCTCCCCTCCCCTCCGGGATCTGCGCCGTCTGGATAGTGGAGTTGGCGGGCGGGTGTCTGCCTCCCAGTTCTGGGGGTGGGGAGGGCGGGCAGGTGTTTGATTAGGCTCGTGTGTGGGTCTGGAGGGGGGGTACAAATGATGTGAGTTCTGTGGTTTATGCGTGCGATTGTGTGGCAGTTTGTGTACGCGCCTCCGGGTGCTGAGTGCTTTTTTACACTCCTGGCGGGTCCCTCCTTGCGGCTGCGCATCGCGGAAGGGCGCCGACCCGACTCCCGGCCGGCTCCGGCCCAGCTTTCCGGGTTCCCAGGCCGTTTCAACCTCTTTTACAGCCAGGCCTGGCGACAGCCCCTGTAATTACGCGGGGCCGGGACGCCGCGGCGAGTCCGGCGCTGACCCCGCCAGGGAGGAGCCTGGGGCGCACACTACCCCCACCTCCCCGCCTCCTGCGGGGTGCAGGCCGCAGGAGGCCAGACGCGCGGAGCGTACGATAAATATTTACTGAGCGCCAACCCTGTGCTACGCCGGGTAACCCGGCGGCCGGATTTCGGCCGGGATTTGCGCACCGCCACCCCGCTCGCACCTGCCGCAAGCGACGGGCCCAGCCCCGCATTTACCCGAGGCGCGGCCCGCCCCTCCAGCTAGGACCAAAGTCTACCGGCCAACCAGCCCCAGGGCGCACACATCACGTGCGTTTTGCTCATCTGGGAGGATACCTGGGTGTAGGCCTCTCAAGCGCCGGGGGAGAAAGTATCCTCATCCCAGCTCGTGTACTCAGAGAATCGAAGCTCCACGAGGGCAAGGATTTTTGTCTGTTTTGTTCACTACTGTATCGCCAGAGCTTGGCACAACACCCGGCACACATAGTAGTTGGTCAGTATTTGTTGAGTCAGTGAAATCACTGTTCAGTGAAGGGACTTAACTTCTGCTGGACAGAACTGCTCTGAAAAGAAACAAAGCGAGGAGTTAGGGGGCTGGAGGGTGGGCAGCTCTTTACATAGAGTGGCCCAGGATTGTTTCCTGGAGGAGGAGGCTTTGGGCAGATTCCCATTTCTCTGACCGCCCGAGTTGGGCAGGAACGTGTGGGGTCCCTGGGCTGCACCGCTCAGCCCTGGCAGGTTCGGACTCGTTCCGTACAGCCTGGCGGGCCACGTCTGCTCCCAGTATGTTTGCATCTAGGGTAGGAGTGAGCGGGTGGAGAAGGGGTGGGAAGAAATCCAGGGCTCCGACGGGACGCAGACCACTTCCACCCCCCGCCACCCACCCCTGTTTGGCTCTCTCCTCCACATTCTCACTTCAGGTCCGAATCCCATCGCTCCTCCATTCATATGTTCGTGTGTTCGTGGGTCATTCATTACACCTAATAGGGCACCCCTGGGCGCCGGGTGCTGTGGTGGGCACCGAGGGTGGAAGTGTGAGCCTGAGATGAAATCTCTACCTTCGGGGAGCCCCCAGAAGTAGGGGAAATAGAAAAGCCACCATTTACACAACAAATTAACTTGCAAGTTTGCAGGCAGACAGCAGACCCACAACACAATGGCACCCCCCTCTCCCCCAGGAGCCCCTGCGACGCCTGGTGGACCGAGAGAAGAGTTGCAGGAGCTGTGCGATCCAAAGACAACAGAAGGAACTTCCGCGCGGAGACTTGAACCTACAGACCAACTCCGCTCTGGGTCTTCTCCTCCATTCCCGCCCCCAGCCTGCCCAGGCGGGTCTCTTCTGGGTTCTGCCTAGGGCGACCTCTCACCGCAAAGATGTGAGCCTGTGTTGACTGTCAGCACCGCCACCCCGAGGCAAACATCTGTGCTCAGTGGCGGGAGCTGTCTGAGGTGTCTGTCTGTCTGTCTGCCTGCCTGTCTGGGAAATTCTCCCCATAAGCCCATGAGTCCTTTCTGGGAATTCTTGGGGAGCAGGGTTAACCCTCAGAGTACCCAGGGAGAAGGCCCTGCACTGGAGGGAGATGCTGCCCGCAGGGGGTGGGAGGGAGGCTGCTCTGCTGGAGGTGGCGTTTCCAGTCTGGAATGGGCACAGCTACTTGGTTGCTTCTCTCTTGTTGGGTGCCCTGTGGTTTTGGGGTGGGGAAGGCCAAAGTGGCTTGGCCCTGGGGCAATGTCTAACCTGGCTCAGCCAGGAGGGCATCTCTGGGCAATGGGGTGAGGTAGCAGAAGAGGGTTGCACTGTGTGTCTGTGATTTTAAAAAATAAGGGTATATGTTTCTCAGTTTTTTAATAATGTGTGCACATTTTTTTAAAAAGTTGGAAAATAGCAAACAGTAGACTAAAGGAGCGGGGGACCACCAGCCCCTGTTAACATTTGAGTCTCTTCCCTGCCCTTTGGCATGCAAGGAGGTTTTGTTTGCTTGCTTTAGATAGTTGTGATAAATATGACTCATTTCAATTTGTCCTTCTTTTTTTCCCCTTTAACTTTACCATGTAAGAAATTTTCCTTGTTACAAACTCTTTGTAAACAATATTTTTAATGGCAGCATGATGTTTCATTGAGTGAGTGTTTCAAAGTTTGCCATGGCAAGGAGGCAAAATTGAAATAAACAAACGCATTCACATACACACTCAACCACTCCTTGGTTACTGAGCAGTTGGGGTGATTGGTTTTAAGAACTTACAAATAACCCTGTGATTGACTTTCGTTCAAGTATTTATGGAGCCACCACTCTGGACTAGACTGGGCTGGGGGCTGGAGACTCTGTGTAGGGCAATAGGCAAAGGGCTTACATTTTAGATGACATCTTGGCATAAGCTTTTCTGGATTTGGGAAAATCGCTCATATTTGAAAAAATGCTTTTGATATTACCAAATGGAAGCCAGATCTTTTTTTTTTAATTCAGTTTTTTTATCTTCATTTTATTGAGATATATTCACATACCACGCAGTCATACAAAACAAATCATACTTTCGATTGTTCACAGTACATACAGTTCATAGTTGTACATTCAGTTCATAGTTGTACATTCAGTACAGTTCATTCAGTTGTACATTCAGTACATAGTTGTACATTCAGTACATAGTTGTACATACAGTTCATAGTTGTACATTCATCACCTAAATCAATCCCTGACACCTTCATTAGCACACACACAAAAATAACAAGAATAATAATTAGAGTGAAAAAGAGCAATTGAAGTAAAAAAGAACACTGGGTACCTTTGTCTGTTTGTTTCTTTCCCCTATTTTTCTACTCATCCATCCATAAACTAGACAAAGTGGAGTGTGGTCCTTATGGCTTTCCCAATTCCATTGTCACCCCTCATAAGCTACATTTTTATACAACTGTCTTCGAGATTCATGGGTTCTGGGTTGTAGTTTGATAGTTTCAGGTATCCACCACCAGCTACCCCAATTCTTTAGAACCTAAAAAGGGTTGTCTAAAGTGTGTGTAAGAGTGCCCACCAGAGTGACCTCTCGGCTCCTTTTGGAATCTCTCTGCTACTGAAGCTTATTTCATTTCCTTTCACATCCCCCTTCTGGTCAAGAAGATGTTCTCCGTCCCACGATGCCAGGTCTACATTCCTCCCCGGGAGTCATATTCCACGTTGCCAGGGAGATTCACTCCCCTGGGTGTCTGATCCCACGTAGGCGGGAGGGCAGTGATTTCACCTTTCAAGTTGGCTTAGCCAGAGAGAGAGGGCCACATCTGAGCAACAAAGAGGCATTCGGGAGGAGGCTCTTAGGCACAACCCTAGGGAGGCCTAGCCTCTCCTTAGCTGCAACAGTCTTCCCAAGGGTAAAACCTATGGTAGAGGGCTCAACCCATCAAACCACCAGTCCCCTATGTCTGTGGTCATGTTAGCAACCATCGAGGTGGGGTAGGCCAATACCCCTGCATTCTCCACAGGCTCCTTAAGGGGGCACTACATCTTTTTTTCCTTGTTTTTCTTTCTTTTTTTTAACTTTCCCTTCTTTTTTAAATCAACTGTATGAAAAAAAAGTTAAAAAGAAAACAAACTTTGAAATGTTCTTTAAATTCAGTTTTATTGAGATATATTCTTGTACCCTACAATCATCCACAGTGTACAATCAGTTGTTCACAGTACCATCATATAGTTGTGCATTCATCACCAAAATCAATTTTTGGACATTTTCATTACTCCAAAAAATAAAAAATAAAAACAAGAATAAAAATACAAGTAAAGAACATCCAAAACATCCCACCCCTGTCCCCCCTATTATTCATTTATTTTTGTTCCCATTTTTCTACTCATCTGTCCAAACACTAGATAAAGGGAGTGTGAGCCACAAGGTTTTCACAATTGCAATCACACCATGTAAACCACAGAGTTATACAATTGTCTCCAAAATTCAAGGCTACTGGGTTGCAGTTCAACAGTTTCAGGTATTTCCTTCTAGCTATTTCAATACACAAAAACTAAAAAGGGATATCTATATAATGCATAAGAACTATCTCCAGAATGACCTCTTGAGTCTGTTTGAAATCTCTCAGTCACTGAAACTTTTGCTTCATTTCTCTTCCCCCTTTTGGTCAAGAAGTTTTTCTCAATCCCACGATGCCAGTCCAGGTTCATCCCTGGGAGTCATGTCTCACGTTCCCAGGGAGATTTATACCCCTGGAGTCATATCCCACGTAGGGGGGAGGGCAGTGAGTTTACCTGCTGAGTTGGAAGCCAGTTCTTTTGACTGGTACAATTCTCTTACTGAAGGCCAAGGTGGCTGGAACCTAATAGAGTCTGTCCTCGGCTCCATGGGAGATTCTCCTCCTAGAGTCTTCTGGTAACTCAGGGAAAAGGATGTTGGGGCAGGGTGGGGAGATGGAGGGAAATGGGAGGGGCAGATGCTAAGGAGGATGGGACTGTGGTTTGCCACTTCCATTCAAAATTTTCTGATCACTTGAGTCAAGCACTCTTTTGGGAGAGGCTGAGGACTCTGAAATTCATCCTTGCCCTACAGGCAAATGTATAATTAGAATATGAGATAAGAATTATAATAGAGGGGTAAATGGATTAACAAGCTATGGACTCACAGAGGAAGGAATGTTTATTTGGGGTGGGAGAGCTTCACAAAGGAGGGGATATTTAAAATGGGTTTTGGAGGATGCGTAGGCATACACACTTTCAGAGAAGAGGGAACAAAGAGCACAGGTAGAGGGCTGAGAGTTTGGGCAGCGAAGCACTCTGCTTTAGGTAGAATTACCCAACGTGTCTGGGGAAGTAGCAGGAGATGAAGATAGAAGGTGGTTTGGGTGCCATATTGCCAGGGACTTTGAGTGCCAGGCCCAGGGTTTTGAATAGTATTCTGCAGCCCATAGATGCTTAAGTAGGGAACATAACCAGATTTGTATTTTAGAAAAATAATTGGTTACCTGTGGGGAATAGAATGTGGGTGGGGGAAGGAACCCAGCAGTAAGGGGACAGTTTCAGCCGAAGTTGCAGGAGTTCCTGGGTGAGTGATGAGGGTCTGAAGCCGAGGAGTTTGATGAGAGCTGAGCTGTGGCATAAGGCAGGGAGAAATCCAGGAAGGCTTTCCGATAGGAAATAGAGGAGAGGAGCAGATCCGTGAAGGATAAATGCAGAGTTCAGTTTTGGACGAGTCAATTAGGAATGACTTTGGCTGCAGAATACCCAACTACTAATGGTTTTAACGAGAGGGTTCATCTCCACCCCCCAAAAAAAGCAGACTGGAGATGGGAAAGCAGCTCAATAGTATCATCAAAGACCCCGTGCTCTCCACCTCTTTGCTCTGCTATCCTTCTGAACCTAGTTACAAGATGGCTGCCTGAGTCACAGGAAGAAGGGGTGGGAGCAAAAGCTCTTCTCCTCTTGAGGCTCTCTTTATCTGAAAAGAAAATCTTTCTAGCAGCTTCCCAGCCAACATACCCTTATTGGACTGAATTGGCTCACTTGCCCACCCCTACAGTCATCTCTGTAAAGGAGAAGGGGGTGCTGGGCTGGGCCTAACTTCCCCCAAAAAAGGGATCTCCTCTGCTCTGAAGAAACTGGAGTTCTGTTAGCCAGTAAAAAGAGGGTGCATGGCTTTGCCGCAGAAATGTTGCATTTGAGGAGCCAGTGGAACTTCCAGGTGGAGGTGTCCAAAGGGGTAGCTGGACATAGCAGTCTGGAGCTCAGGAAGGTAGGAAGCTCAAAACAATTGCTGTTTGGGGATCTCCTGGTGAAACTTTAGGCTTATGAGAAGGACTTCTAGTTTGCAGTGCTTCAGACAGGGAAGTAAAGCAAGGTAGAGAATCTTTTCCCTGTGATTTTGGCTGGGGAGAAATCCCTCCTCTTCAGCAACGGGCCTTCAAGGATAGAAAACTGGATGAGGGTGGGCAGGAGGATTCTCACTCTCAGTGCAGTTGATAAACCTTTTCCACCCCCAACTATAGTCTTCCAGAGCAACACAGGATAAGAGCAGGAGCTTAGAGACTTTCATTTCAGAAGTGTTACTTTTATACATTCATAACTTTTTCCCCCAATTACAGTCGGAATACATGATTAGTGCAGAAAACTTGGAAAACTTGGAGAAACACAAATGAAGGGAGAAAAAATCACTGATAGAAGTTAATCTCAGGAGCAAGTACCTTTCTTGATTCTTCTCCCAGTGCTCTGTAATTTTTATGGTAAATATCTTTAAGGGTTACAGTTTAATGCCCAAGTTACAGCCAGCTTGGAATCCCTTACATGTGTGTAACATTTTATGATCCTCCAGTGTTTTCAGTTGTATATTTTATCACACACTATTTCACCTTTATAGACTCCTACCCATTGTGAGGTGGGCAAAGGCAGGGATTATGTCCCCACCGACCAGTTGAGGAAACCAAGGCTCAGAAAGGGGATGGCGTTCAGAACCCACACCGGTGCCCTCGAGTGGGGCTCGGATCCGCACTGCGTTACTCCTTCCTTACCTCCCCACCTGATGGCCCTGGGTATTATGGAAAGGCCTTGGCACAAAGAGCTGACTTTGCTGTAAGCTGTGGAGAGAAGTGAAAGGAATGGGCTAGAGACAGGGCAGGTCCTTCCAGAACCTGCGCAGATGAGTGGGAGCAGGGGGAGAAAGGGCAGGGGGACAGGAGAGTCCTGGAGGGGACCTGAGTGGATCTGTGGGATGCCTTGGGAGATGCAGTCCCCCAGGGCTAAAGCTGGCCCTGGCCTGCCCCTGCAGGTGGTAGATGTCCAGATAATGACTCACCTTCCACTTCCTCAAACATCTATGAAAATCAGCATTTGTTCCTTGTTGGGCACCCTGCTAAGCACCACAGGGAACGCTCCATAAGGCAACCTTGAACAGGGAGAGAGCCGAAGAGATCTGGGTTTGTGTCTCAACTGTGCACACATGGGAAATGTACTTAACTTCTCCAAGCCTCAGCATGTTTCAACTAAAAGATGGGGGTAAGACTGCCTTCCTCATAGAGTTATTATAAGGATCAAGTGAAAGAATAGATGGAGGGGTCCTTGTGCTGAGCCTGGGCAAGCAAGTTGTCAATACATAATAGTGCACGTTTCTCTTCACGGAGTCCTGGCCCTTATGAGCTGATTGGAGGTCACTGTGTGACATGGGAGATAAAGAGGGAGACTTCAGGATATGGGGAAGGTGGGAAGGAGGAGTCTCTGGAATACAAATATTTGCTGTGCTTGGTAGTAGGTGATAAATGCCCCAGGGACATGGCAACAAAGTACTCTGAGGTTCACTGGGGCAGAGAGAAGGATGGGGGGAAAATGGCTTTTGGGAGGGTTCCTGGGTAGGGATGGTGGGCAAGGGCATTCCGTGTCTAAAGGGGCTGTGCGGTCTCTCATCCCCTAGACCTGCAGGGGCAAGGGGAAGGAGATGGGGGAAGGGATCGGGATCTCTCCTCAAGAATCTAGCTAGTCTTTCTGGCTGGTCTGTTCCCCGCCCCCCCCCCCCCATTCCCCATGGCTCCACCACCTTCCCTCCCTCTCCCTCCCCAACTCTCCATCTTTCTCACAGCCTTGGTTTCATCAACGTTCACCAACCCTTTGCCAAGCACTGTTGGGTCCTGGGAATCCTGAGCTGGGTCTTAAACAAAAGTAGGAATGAACTAAGTAAAGGTGGGGAGAGGGTGGAAAGATATAGCTTGGGGGTGTGGGGAAGGTGAGTGGGAACCACGCAGAGAGGTCAGGTGGAAGTGTAGGAATAGCTGGAATGCCAGGCGGCTTGTGGTAAACTCTTTGTGGAGAGGCATGCATTTTGTGCTGTGGGTTTCAGAAGAAATAGCTCCTCTCCAGGCATGAATTCCCATGTGAAGGGGTGGGACTGGCTGCCTAGAGGCTGTCCCTTGGAGACTGGCTTTGAATGCACAGAGGACATTCCATATTAGGCTGGAGAAGTGCATTTGGGCCAACTCAGCATGGCCTCACAGACGGGCCAAGAGGTTTGTATTTAGTTGGGAAGCCATAGGCTGAAGGAAGAGAGAGAGGAAAGGTTTGGAGATTGGAGAGCAGATAATGGACAAGGTGCCCTGGGAATAATAAGAGCATCAGTTCACGTTTATAGAACACATTTTCCATTCCAGGCTCATTTGATGCACTTAATGTACATTAACACACTTGTAATCTTCACAATCACCATATGAGGTAGGTAGTTATATTGTCCTCATTTTACAGATAGGAAAACAGAGAGGTTAATAACTTCAGTGAGGCCACACAGCTAGTAAGTGGTAAAGCTAGAATCTGAAATGAAGCAATCTGGCTTGAGGGTCCGGCTTTTGACCAGATTATCCAGGTGTCCTGGCAGCTGCTCTTGGGGAGGGGCAATGAGTGCTGGTCAGGAGTGGAAGTCTTGGAGATGCAGAGGGATGCAAGACCATTCTTGAAACTGTCTCAGCAGGATGCTGTGGCTGTCTAGATGGGGGAGGAGGATGGGATTGTCTGTCCAGCATCAGGAGCCTTGGTGGGAAGCAGGCCTTTGAAAGCCTAAAGATAAAATACTTGCTGTCCCGGGTTTTGTCTGCTAGAGTGCAGCTAATCAGACGCTTCTACTCATGGCTGCGGAGGAAGGACTCAGAGATGTGGGGAGTTTAGAATTCATTCCTCACTAGGCTTCCGGTGATTCTGGCTGTAGTTCTGGCTGCCCCTGTACCTTGGTTCCTGCCCATCTTCCAAGGCAGGTTCTCCAGCCTCTCCCATCTGCTGTATGCACTGCCTAATTTCCTTCCAGCAGATTCCTTTTCTCCTCTAAGTGACATGCAGTCAGTTTCTGTCACAGGCGAGCCAGAACCTTGGCTGGTTCAGAGAGAGTCAGTGATGGTTCAATGTCTGAAGCCTGGGAAAATGGAAAGATGGAGATTCCAAAAATAGGCTGGGGAAGTCAGGAGCAGGAGTGTGTTTGGGGGGAAGGACGAGAAGTTCTATTTCAGGAAGTTTAAAGTGGTTTGGACTTCCAAGAGAATGGGTTGAACAAGAAGTCACAAATTAGGGGCTGGACCTAAAGTCAGCATTCTGAGTTAGAGGTGTAGCTATGGAGCAGAAAATTGGGATTTGAGGTGCTGGGGTTGACAGGAGAGAGGGTGGAGGGCTAGCTTGCAAAAGCAGTGCCTGCAGGGACCAGGCAGGCATCACAAAGAGTGAAGTGGGCCAGGTATGTTTGTCAGGGAAGCACAATATAGGCTTTAGGCTTGCATTCTATTGCCTTAGTCATCCCAGAAGAAAGAGAACAAACACCTCTGGCTGCTTCAACAAAAGCTCAAGGAGGGCTCTTACTATCCTGTCTTGGGCCACAGGACCATTCCCAATCCAAGCCCTGTGGCCTGAGATGGCCATGCTGGAATTGACCAGGCTCTGGAGACTTGCTCACCACTGCACCTGGGGGGTGAGGTGATCTCCACCCAAACCTCATGGACTGGGGATGAAGGAATGGGTCCCCAAGGAAAATTGGGCTTCTGTCCTCAAAGGGGGAATGGAAGCCAGGCAAGCAAACAAGCAGAGAGAGGCTGGTAGCTGGAGAAGTTTTCAAGACGGAAGGAAGGAATTTTTTTTTTCAGTGGGGAAACCTCAGCCCATTATAGATGGGAGAGAACCGACGGAGAAAGCCTGGAGACACATGGGGAACTGAAGAAATAGAACAGGAGGTGATGGGATTAAGGGCAGAGTGTAAGTCCATCTCAGCAAGGGGGGAGCAGCTGCAGGGAATGGGCCCAGGCTGGCAGGGAGACGGTGGTGGGAGGACAGATGAGAGTTATTGAGGGAGAGGGAAGAAGTTGTCAAAGCCTGTTCTCAGGTCACCTGCTTCCCCAGGCCTCATGCAGGCTAAGAGCAGAGGCTCTGGACACAAACTGCAGGGATTCAAATCCCAGCTCTACCATTTACTAGAGTGTGACCTTGGGAACATCATATTTGTGCCTCAAGTTCTTCATTTGTAAAACCGGACTCATAATAATACTGCTCACCCACAGGGTCACGGTGAGGATTAAATGAGATAATGTATGTAAAGTGCTAAAAAGGGCTGGCATGTCAGGCACAAGGCGAGACCTTGGGATTTGCTATTATCATGGTGATTATTATGACTTTTATTACAGAAGGTTGACAGTGACAGTAAGGTATGCCAATCCAACTAGCTCCTGCCCCCACTTGCTGGCATAGAACCTCTGGCTCCCTGGAGCCCCCCTCAAATATTGCTGATGTTTCCCATTGAGCATCTCACGTGGGCTCATAAACGTATCCCTGCTCACTGAATGCTGCAGCTCTTCTGTTGGATGCAGGTTTTCCTGCTGGTGAGGGGTGGGGTGGCAGGAATATCCCCATGTTGCCTCTGTTGGGGGTTCCCAAGGAAGGCCGCTTGCATTTCCACGTTATGGTTTCTCATCCCAGCTCCTCAATTTTCAATCACAGTTGCCTTGATCTATGGAGCCCCAACCGGCTTCTGAACTGGGGCTGGGCTGAGGGTGGATTTGCATGCTTGCCACCTTGCTGTACTGTAGTCGGGGCTTCTAAAACTCTCTGAGGATGAAGGCTTTGCTACTGAATCTTTTGGGAGCTTCCTCAGCCCTTCAAGAAATGACATTGCTCCTGAATTTGCCCCACTGGCTGCCAGGTGATTTTGGACCTCAATGTGCAAACAGACCATCAGGCTTCTGGTGACTGTCCCACACAACCCCTCCTGGAACAGCGGCCAAGCTACGTCCTTCTGCAGCAAGCTAGGGCAAACCAAGAGACCAGCCCTGCCCCAGGCGAGGGCAGTCAAGGATAAGGAGCAGGGGCTGAGGACACAGCTGTCAATCCTCCATTCCTAGTGGAGCTGGGATCCTTGTACAAATTGGAGGCAGGACCCTCTCACCAACTCTGGGCTGCACTTAGTCACCTAATGTCCAGGATTAGACCCTGAGTTCCTGAGACCCTCATCAAAGCCAGTCATCTGGCTCTTGCCCCCATCCTTCTATTTGGCCGAGGATATACCTAAGACCTGCCCCCATCCTGCTCCCTCTGTCTCATCCCTGTCCCTTTTCAGGCTCCTGTTCCAACAGAACTCTCTCTTCCCTAACTTACATTTAAAAAAAAAAAAATCCCGGTATGTCAATAGATGCCCCTGGATATTCTGTAGGCCTGGAGGGGGGCAGGGGTAGCAGGGAAGGGGACAGTGTCTGATCCCAGCCAGTCAGCCATGACGCCTGGCTAGGAAAGGTTAACTGGTTCCAGAACATTGACCGAGCAGGGAAAGCCATTCCGTGGTGGGCTGGGACTGGGGTGGGGGTAGCAGGAGTGTGGGGACTGACCAGTTGCAAGGCAGCTTCCTCGGGAGATGGAAACGTTCTTTATCCTGATTAGGGTGGTGTTTATAGAGTCTATACAGCTGTCAAAAGTCATGGATCTATACATACCTGAAATGTGTGAATTTTATTGTATGCAAATGACACATCATTAAAGGTGATTAAAAATACAACAAACAAAAAAAAAGAAGGAAAAAAAGGTTAACTGAGACTCCAGTTTGTGAACCAGTGAGAGAGAGTAAAGGGGGGAGGTGGCCCGGGACAGGGATGGGGCAGTAAGAGGCTGAACTATTGTCAACCGGAGAGGGGTCCCTCCCACCCAGTACCCCTGGGTGCCCTCTGTCTCGGCTGCTAGGAGAAGGGCCTCTCCTCTGTTCCAGGCCTCCCCGATTCTAGGAACTGTCCATTCACGGCCAGGAACCACCTTCCTTGAGCTGCTTCCTCTGTGGTCCACCCAGAGCCTGCTAAATGGCTTTGTCCTAGGCTGGCAGCATGGCTGGTGCTCTGAGGAAGGGTTTCCATGGAGTTCCAGATAAGCCAACAAGGAGCGCTCCACCTCTCTGCTGGCTACTGGGAGTGCCTACAAAATAAACATGATTAGAAAAGCCAGAAACTGCAGAAGACACAGATGAAATGAGGGAAAAAAAACAAAATCAAAATACCATCCCCCAACCCACCTCTGAGCCTCACGCAGAAAAACAAATCAAGATCGCCAAGCTGGGTGGGAATGGAGCAGGCCTGTTTTGGGGGTGATATTTATATAAGGGGCTTGGTTCCTCCCTCGGGCAAGTAAAGCAAGTTGTAAAATTTGAAGGCACATTTTAAAATTGTTTAAAATCCTCCCAATGTGTTTCCTGTCCGGCCATGCGTAGGGGGAGCTGGTAACACGTGTGCATGTGTGGTCCCGGGGACGTGTTAACGAGGAAGTTTAGAGGTAATGATGCCCAGGGAACGGCGAGAACCGGGGCAAGAAAAGGCGTCTGTTGTCGGTCAGAGTGCGTGTTCCTGGCATTGGAATGTGCGTAAAGGGCCTCGGGACTTGGGAGGGGGATTTAGTCTGGGAAATGAGCATCCCTTTAAAAACCGCCCTACTTATAAATCCGTAGTTAAAGGCCGTTGGGGACAACAATGCAGGGAGGTGATTTTTACTTCTGAAGCAAGTCGATGTGATAATATTTGACAACAAATAATAATTAGAATTTGGCAGTATACGTTTCGGTAAATTGGCGGCTGACGACTGGTCGCGCAGCTCATCCGGACCTTCCACCTTTGCTGAAGCTGTTCTCCCTGCCTGGGAGGCCTTCACCAGCTGTCGAAATCCTACCCGTCCCTCTCTGCCTGGCTCTGTACCACCTTCCCGCAGCGAGCATTAATCACTCCCTCTTCTGGGCCCCCCCCTGACATTTTGTCTGTTACTTGTTTACTTTGTTCCTTCTTGTCTGAAATTTAGCTGAATACGTGTCCGTTGCCGTCACGTGTCCTTTGAGGACCAGAACTGAGCCTTGGCCGTCCGCATCTTCCGTGCAGCCCTGAGCTCAGCGCGGGCGCTCGGGCGGTGTGGAATTGAACTGTGCACGCATGCGCGCGTGTGTTTTTAAGAGGATTGCTTCGCAGGAAATAAAGACCCTGTATTGGCATGGACCTAACTTGGTAAAAAGCCATCACACTTAAGCATATTTTTAAAAATTTTATGCCATTTGAATTCTGTATCATTTCGAGTATAGCTATAATTGTCATTTTGGTGGAATTCAAAATATAATTTGAAGGAAATGTGGTTTTAGTTTATTGTAATCGGATATGTAATGTCTACCTTTTTAGGAAATCTTTTGTTTGGGGATAGCACTCGTGGGGGTGAAAAAGATCTGTGGTAAATTTGTTTCCATTATGAAATTTCTTGTTGATGGAGGATGGTGACACTCCGGCAGCTCAGCGCTGTTCCTCGCGGTGGTGTCTGGGGATGGGTTTCGGGGAACACAACACTGAGCATGGAGGGAGCTCTGGATCTGGATGAGTAATTCAAATGCACCCAAGATGCAATTGGGTTAAATGGAAATGTTAAAGGGAGTGGCTAACTCTAAGTCTAGCTGTTGTGTTTGCTTCTCAAAAAGAAATTGCAATAAAAGAAAAAAGAAAGGAAAAAAATTACAGAATCTCAGCATTAAGTGGTGAGCTTGTATCAGAACAGAACTGGAAGGGCTGCCTGGGTGGGCTCTGACATGAAGCTGGGTATCTGTGCCCTTTTCCTTTGCTTCTCTGCCGCCTCACGGGAGGACTTACTGCACAGGAAGAAACAGGTGCTTAGGAGCCAGGCAGACAGGGTTTAAATACTCACTGGCAGCAATCTTGAGTCTCAGTTCCCTCACCTATAAAGTATAAGGAGTAATAAATACCTCAAAGGGATTTTTTGATATTCTTGTGAATTGCCCAGTGCAGCACCTAGTGGATGTAAGCACGAATGCAGATTAGTTCTCCCACTTAGCCTGGTAG
Source organism: Choloepus didactylus (assembly GCF_015220235.1). Lineage (NCBI taxonomy): Eukaryota > Metazoa > Chordata > Mammalia > Pilosa > Megalonychidae > Choloepus > Choloepus didactylus. Next base: position 110,390,241 of record NC_051308.1, read on the forward strand.
GTTCCCCTCCAGCCTCTCCTCCCGGCCCATCTATGCTGCCCCCTCTTCAAGTTTAGGGTTGCCAGATTTAGCAAATAAAAATATAGGATTCTCAGTTAAATTTGAATTTCAGATAAACAATGATCAAAATTTTTAGTATAAAAATGTTCTATGCAATATTTGGGACAAACATACCTATAAAAAAGGATTTGTTATTTATCAGAAATTCTAATTTAACTGGGAGTTCTGTATTTTGTCTGGTAACCCTAGGACAAGTTCCATCTTTTCTGCAAGGCCTCCCTGGTCAGCTTAGCCACAGCGCCACTCTGAACTCCCGTAGCCCTTCATAATGTTGGCGCTTGTTTGACATCTAGTAAGCAGCCACACTGTTCCTTATTATTAGTAATAACCACAACCACTTGTTTTGAGCATCTATGATGTACCAGGCCCATAGGGGCTTTTGTATAACCTGTCACATTAATATGATATTATCCCTAAAGGTTAGTGTCCTCACAAAGGCCCAAGGAGAGTAAGTACCCAGGTAATATGCAAGGGCATCAAGCTTCAGGTCCAAGTCAGCTGGACTGGACGGCAAACTCCACACTTTCTCACCTGCTCCCAGTGATCAGGGACTGGGTTTGATGCCTTAGGCCTCTCCCAGCACCCAACCACATCCGCACATGTTTGGCATTTTGGAATGTGATCTTCCAAAGGACCAGCACCATGATCAGAATTGAGTTTGGAACCATGGATTGTGATCTGTTTCCCTACTCCCAAACAACATTATGACAGACATAGGTTTTCAGACTAAAAAAGGAAAGTTTCCTAGCTTCTAGAATGCTGTTTGCTTTAGCATGTGGATAACTCTAGCATGGCTGCTTGAAGTAATTGTGAAACTTGTCCCTGGGCAAAGTCCTCTGTGATATGGCTCATGATATGGTGTGGCGTGAGGCGCGTGATGTGTACGTGGTGCATGAAGTTTACGTGGTGTGTGGCAGGTAGCTCGGGTTGGTTAGGAGGCCCAGTGAGGGTATCTACATTTCTCTGAATATTTTGTGTTAAAGACAGTGAATCAACCGAATGAAGCTGTGGTCCTTCTTGGAGAGGATGTTAGACATAAAGAAACAGCTGCTTCTGCTATCTCATCGATGTGGGTGTTCTTCACCAAGATGTGAGGGATCTGGGCGTGAATCACCCACTCCTGGGGTGAGGGTCGGGATAGGTTTATGGTCACCAAATGGAAATGCCACTCCTTCTGTTCTGTGGGCCATAATTAAAATATTAATGTTACTTCCTTGCTTGTGCTTCAAAGTTAAGACAAATGCATCATGGTCAAGCGCATTTAGTTCCCATGATAGAAAGAAGTGTTGTGATGAGTGGGGGTGGATATATCTCTGAATTTACCTGAACTAGGGTGTGGGCTTCATCCTTGTCTATTTTTGTTCCCAATCTAAATTATGTGTATTTTGGGGAGTTGGTTTTATAAGGGATGGGGCTATCATGACAATCTCATGATAACCAAGCATTAAGTACCAGCCCCATCCTGGAGTGGAGATTGACAGCAGTGAAAAGCCTTCCCAGCATATGATGCAGCAGTAAGAAGGAATGAGGTCCTGAAGAATGCGACACCATAGATGAACCTTGAGGGCATAATGCTGAGCAAAATAAGCCAGATATAAAAGGACAGATTTGTATGATTTCACTAATATGAACTACCTAGAAAATGTAAACTCAGAGTCTTAAAATGTAGAATATAGGGGACCTAGACATAGAAGGAAGCTAGAGAAGGGGGAGCGGTTACCTAATAGGTACAGAATTGTTAACAAGGTTGAACTTAAACGTTTGGGAATGGGTAAAGGTGATGGTAGTTTGTTATTGGGATTGTAAGTAATTGTGTCATATTGTAGGTGAATTTGATTGAAAGGGGTTGTTTAAAGTCATGTATGCCACCAATTAACACTACAAAGATAAATAAATTCTTGCATGAAGTACTTCAGATATATGACATTTGTACAGAGTTTAAAAAATAAAAAATAAAAAAATAAAAAATAAAAACCAAAAGGGGGATGTGAAATGAAATGAAATAAATTTCAGTGGCTGAGAGATTCCAAAAGGAGCCGAGAGGTCACTCTGGTGGGTACTCTTACACATAATATAGATAACCCTTTTTAGGTTCTAATGAATTGGAATAGCTAGCAGTGAATACCTGAAACTGTCAAACTACAACCCAGAACCCTTGAATCTTGAAGACAACTGTATAAAAATGTAGCTTTTGAGGGGTGACAATGTAATTGGGAAAGCCATATGGACCACACTCCTTTTTTACCTTAATTGTTCTTTTTCACTTTAATGTTTATCCTTATTACTTTTGTGTGTGTGGTAATGAAAATGTTCAAAAATTGGTTTTGGTGATGGATGCACAACTGTATGGTGGTACTGTGAACTACCGATTGTATGCTTTGTATGACTGTATGGTATGTGAATATATCTCAATAAAATTGAATTATTAAAAAATGTATGAGACACATGTATAGCAATATAACATTTAAACACATTCTATAATTAAAAAGGTTAATTGGTGTAGAATCTCTGGGGTGATAGAAAAGTTTTGATAATGAATGATGGTTATGGTAGAACAACATTGTTAATGTAATTGCATACACGATATATGCAACCTTCTCTCAAATGTATAGATGATAGATAGATGATAGATAGATGTAGATGTGAATGTAGATATAGATAAAGATATAGATATAATAAATGTCATAAAATGCTAAAAGTTGGTAAATCTAGGTATCTGGGTGAGAGGTATACTTTGGAGTTCTATGTGTTGTTTTTTAATTATTTTTGCAATTTTCCTGTAAGTTTGGGGTTATTTCAAAATAAAAAGCTTTAAAAAAAAACAAAAAGGCCTTTCCAGGATCTCACAGCTATAAATAGTGGAACTGGTATTTGAACTCAGAACTGTCTAACTTTGACTCTTTCTATGAAGACATTCAAATCCCACCTTTCGAAATACTTGGGGACACATAAGGGGTTACTCACACTTGTCTGTTTTTCAGAATGACAGTAAAATGACTGTGCATCATCATATAACAATAGTATACAAACCCACCCTCACCCGTGCCCAAGGTGGAAGAAGCGACCACATCACATGAGAGGTTTAACACATTTTGGAAGACACACAGCAGGTGGGGAGTGGGGACTGAGTTGCCAGAGGGAGAAGCTCTGATCTGGGTGCCTGCAGAGGGAAGTCCTGTGAGGATGGAGCCTGTTGGCTCCCCCAGAACCCAAGAGGGCTCAGGATTTTGGAGGAGCAAGGCATCTCTTTAGGCAGGATGTGACCCAGGGTTGGGAAGGGCTGGGTGGGAGAAGGTGTTGCTGGGGAGGTAAGTGATGACACTCCTTCCAGTCCCATCCACAGGAAACCTCCTCACCCACCCCCTGCCTACGAGATCTCATCCAGGTTCACGGCTTTAAACACCCATCTAGAGGTCTTTTCTGATGATTTTAGTGTAACTGAGATTAAGAATCAACAAATACTTGTGATTACTGAATCATTACGTAGATGCTTTTCTTACTTTCTCGTATATTGCAAAATGACCAAAGGGAAATGCTTGAGGCTGCTGAACTGTGGCCCAGCTACCTTGATCTTCAGTAATGATTGTATAACCATATAGCCTTTATCTTGTGATTGTAAAAGTCTTGTGACTGGCCCCCTTTGTACACCCTTATCCTGTTTTTCAACTTTAGATCAGAAACGGCAGCCCCTAAGGTTTATTGAAGGAGCCTGAGTCAGCCCAGATCTAACCCACCCCAGTAACTAAACTGTCATACTAGATGAAGATGCATCTAACCAAAATTGGTCCACCTGACATGCGCAATAGCTTAAACTTTAACATATGTCACCTATACCTCATTATAATACTATAATGATGATCATGTTCATCATCACCATTATCATAATAAGGCTGCAGTTTTTTTTACATATGTTCTGTGACTAAGCATGTAATCAATCTATGCATACTCAATAATTAAATCATCTCTAACTTTGTCACCTTGAGCCATTACTCTCATCATCCTAAAACCTGCCCAACTCTTGATAGTATAAAACTATCAGAATTACTACAGTTCAGGGAGACAGATTTTTAAGCCCATAGGCTGTCTGGTCTCCTGCTTTCACACTTAGCAATAAACTTTTTCTCTCTTTGAAACCCCAATGTCATAGACTGGCTATTAAGCGCACCAGACAGGGAACCCCTTGCTTTTTTTTTTTTAATGCAATTTTATTGAAATATATTCATGTACCATACAATCATCTAAAGTGTACAATTGTTCACAGTGTCATCATATAGTTGTGCATTCATCACCACAATTTTTGAACATTTTCATTACTCCAAAAAATAAAAATAAGAATAAAAATAAAAGTAAAAGAGAACAACCAAAACATCTCATACCCCTCCTGCCTCCCCCTATTATTCATTTACTTTTTGTCCACATTTTTCTACTCATCCGTCCATACACTGGATAAAGGGAGTGTGAGCCACAAGGTTTTCACAATCACACAGTCACACCATATAAGCTATATAGTTATACAATCATCTTCAAGGATCAAGGATACTGGACTGCAGTTCAACCATTTCAGGTATTTCTTTCTAGCTCTTCTAATAAACTAAAAAACACAAGGGATATCTATATGATGTGTAAGAGTAACCTCCAGAATGTCCTCTCGACTCCGTTTGAAATCTCTCAGCCACTGAAACTTTATTTTGATTCATTTCTCTTCACCCTTTTGATCCAGAAGGCTTTCTCAATCCTACAGTGCCAGGTCCAGGTTCATCCCCAACACCCCACTTTTGATTGTATCAATTTGGTGACTCTGGTGGGACAAGGTCCTAAGAAGTAAGGAGTCTGGCTGGCTGAAGCTCTGGAGCCTCAGCAGGACAGGTAGCATGGCAATCAAGCCTCTTGCAGGCACTATAATCTTTCAGTCTAGAGGCTCAGCAACTGGGTACTTTAAAGCTGCAAAGAGGGAAACAGTTTCCGGTTCCAGATCCAGACATCGGACTGGGTGAGGTAAAATTTAAAACCCAATTCAACAAAGGTAAAGGCGGATCAAGAAGTCAGTATGGAGCTTTGCGTCCCCTGGACCTGAGTTTTGAGGCCTGGGTTCTGCATCCAGAACGATCCCCCTTGCTCTGATCTCTACACCTTTTTAAAATCTGTTTTCTTTCAGTTGAATATACTCCTGGAAAATAAGTAATCCAGCAATTAATTGGTATTTAATGAAATTAAGTGTTTAATGTCTGGTTTAATTATTAATTGCTGTGTTGCTTAAATACATAGTAAGGGTTAAGTGTTTAAATTGTTAGTTGGTATGTTACTGTTATGTTGTTCAAATGGCTACTGATCCTGAAATTCTTTAGAATGGATGTGGTGGTTTGAAGCTCTTATATACCCCAGAAGAGGCCATGTTCTTTTAAACCATTTTTGTGGGTGCAGACCTACTCTAGGTGAAACCTTTTGATTAGGTTGTTTCATTTGAGACCTGCCCTGGGTTGGGGGGAGGGAATTACTCCTCTTACTGGAGTCTTTTAGGGAGATGAAATTAAGAGAGCTCACAGAGGAGAGCACCAGAGAAGCTGAGGGAGGGAGCCACTGAAGCCAGAAGCTGAGAACAGTGAAACCCGGGAGGGAAGGACCAACAGACATCACCATGTGCCTTGCATGTGACAGAGGAACCCCAGATGCCGGCAGCCTGTCTTCAGAGTCCAGGTATCGTCCTACTGATGGCCTAAGAACTTTAAACTGTAAGTTAATAAATCCCCATTGTAAAAGCCAACCCATTTCTGGTATATTACATTTTGGCAGCTTTAGCAAACTGAAGCAATGGAAAATTCTAATTCTAACAGCAGTCCTGAATGTAGCACTTTGGGCTGAATTTTGAAAAATTGGAGATATTTCAGTTATGAGCCTATAGAAAAAACAAAAAAAATGGTCTATTTTTGTAACACAGTCTAGCCTCAATAGGATTTAAAATCAGGAGAAAAATAGCCTGAAAATGGTTCTATAGAAAAGGACACTGTATTACAGTTGGAGTTATTTTGCAAAAGAGAGTGGAAGTGGGAAGAGAAAATGTATATTCAATCCTTTATTTGTCTCTCTCAAAAAAATATTTCTGTGTTTCTGGGTAGGTTTTTTTTTGGTATATATTAGAACTCCTGGAGTCGCAGAAGAAAGAAAAAAAAAACCCTCTAGGCACCAGTGTTCAAAGCCTTAGTACCTGTAATCACCATAAACAAACCTGGACGTTGAAAAGAAAACAGAGCCACATGAAATTTCCCTAAGGCAGCAGAGGGCTGCCTCAGAAAGGGCAAAAACTTTTGCTGTTGTCTGAGTCACATCTTTAGGTGAAATGGATCTAATAATTGGAAATCATTAAAAGAAGGTCACATTATGGGTCTTAAATCCCACAGCCCTCATTTAAAACTTTTAAAACCAAATTCAACAGACCAGGCCTCATTCTTTCTGTCTCATCTATCCCTGCCCCCAGAGCCTCTTACACCTTGGCTGAATAGGAGTGAACCAGTGGGGAAGCTATAGGAGAAGGACTGGATGCAGAAAAGATAGGGGAGGTGTAGGTTTGACTTAAAAATGCTTTCTACTGGGCCTAGAGAGTGAAAATGATAGGGACAGAAAGAATGTTATGAAACAGGTCATGTTTTACGTAGTTTTTCCTTTAATTCCCCAATTTAAAATTATTATTTTTCCCCAATAATACCTTTGCAATGGCAACCACAGTAAACAAAACATTATTAAAACATAAATTGCTTTGGGATAGGTGTAATTGAATAAGATCTAATTTCCAAATTTCAGCAAGTAAAGGAAAATGTCCTTGAGAGCTATGGAAACGTTTTCCTGGATTTATGCTTGGAACAAATTAAACAATTGTAGTATATTTTCCAGAGCTTGATAGCCACTATGCTTTTGAGGCTGTTCATAATTTTAAGATATTATATAAACAAAGAGATTTTTTTAATCTCCAGTAGAAAAAAAAAGGCAAATATAGCTGCGAAAAAATGCGGTGACAAAGTCTAGTTCTATTCCTGTTTTTATGATGACTTTTTGGACCAAACAAATAAAATTTTATTCTATTTAGGTATGTTCTTCCTAAATTTATACAAGTTTACTGAAAAAATAAGCTAGCATTTTATCTATTAGATCTTTAAGATAGTAAAAATTGTAAGTTTGTGTTTAACAGAATTAAGCTATTATTTTGACAAACTTTATTTTAAAAATAATTATGTTTTTAATTAAATTCAGTTTTATTGAGATATAGTCACCTATCATACAATCATCCATGATGTATAATCAACTGTTCACAGTACCATCATATAGTTATGCATTCATCACCCCAATGTATTTTTCAACATTTTCCTTACAACAGAAGGAATAATAATTATGTTTTTTTCCTGTTTTTTTAAATTTATTCACTTTTTTTTAAATTTTATTTTGAAATAAACTCAAAATTATAGGAACAGTTGCAAAAACAATACAAACCCCATACACAGAACTCCAGCATACCCTGACCCCCCTCCCCCAATACCCTGATCCACCAACTTTAGCATGCTGTCACACCACCATTTCTCTTTCCCTCCCTGCCTCCCTCCCTCCCTATCATCCATCATCTATTGCTCTGTCTTCTGAACATATGAGAGCTAGCTGCACACATCCTTGAACAAAAGCACTGTAATTCACATATACAATTCCCATGAACAAGAACATTCTTTTATGCAATCCCATTAAGCGCAGCTAAGAAGTTCAAGAAATTCAACATTAATACAAAGCTTACATTCTATATTTCCTTTTTTTTTTTCCTTATGTCTCAACTGTGTCCCTTTGAGCCTCCTTTCTTCCATCCTCAGATCCCATCCAGGATCATCTTTGGCATTCAATTGTCCTCTATTTAGACTTTTTTTTTTTTTTCAATTGTGGAAACATATGTACAGCCTAAATCTTCCCATTCCACCCCCTCCCTAGCATTCCATTAGTGGGATTAATCACATTTAGAATGTTGTAATGCTATTACCTTCCCACCATCCATTACTAGAAATTTCCCTTCACCTCAAACAGCAACCCTACACTCATTTCTTAACTCCTCATTGCCCCTTCCCCCACTTCTCATAACCCATACTCTACTATTCATCTCTATGGTCATATTCTCTGATAATTTCTTTGTGTTTACTGTGGGGCTTAAAATTAACCTCTTAAATCCATAACAATCTTGTTTTTCTTTGATACCAACTTAACTTCAATAGGACACATAAACTATGTTCCTATACTCCTCCATTCCCCCATCTTTATATAGTTCTTGTCAAAAATTACATATTTTACAGAGTCCAAAACCACTGATTTGTCATTAGAGTTTGTGTATTTTATATCATGTAGGAAGTTAATAGTGGAGTTACAAATCAAAAATTATTGACTTCTATTTGTGTTCCATTGTGGTCAGAGAATGTGCTTTGAATATATTCATTTGTTGTTGTTGTTTTTTTAATTTATTCAGGCTTGTTTTATGTCCCAGCTTATGGTCCCTTCTGGAGAAAGATCCGTGAACCCTAGAGGAAAATGAGTGTCCTTGTGATTTGGGATGTAAGGGTCTATATATGTCTGTTAAAATTCTCTATATCTCTTTCTCCTTTCTCTGTTTCTCTGTGGGTAGGGCTCCCTTTAGTATCTGAAGCAGGGCAGGTCTTTTATTGGCAAACTCTCTCATCATTTGTTTGTCTGTGAAAAATTTAAGCTCTCCCTCAAATTTGAAGGAGAGTTTTGCTGGATAAAGTATTCTTGGTTGGAAATTTTTCTCTCTTAGAATTTTAAATATGTCATGCCACTGCCTTCTCGCCTCCATGGTGGCCGCTGAGTAGTCACTAGTTAGTCTTATATTGTTTCCTTTGTATGTGGTGAATTGCTTTTCTCTTGCTGCTTTCAGAACTTGCTCCTTCTCTTCAGTATTTGAGAGTCTGATCAGAATATGTCTTGGAGTGGGTTTATTTGGATTTATTCTATTTGGAGTTTGCTGGGCACTTATGCTTTGTGTATTTATATTGTGTAGAAGGTTTGGGAAGTTTTCCCCAACAATTTCTTTGAATACTCTTTCTAGACCTTTACCCTTCTCTTCCCCTTCTGGGACACCAATGAGTCTTAAATTTGGATGCTTTATTTTATCTATTGTATCCCTGAGATCCATTTCAATTTTTTTTGATTTTTTTTTCTCCATTCTTTCTTTTGTTCTTTCATTTTCCGTTCTGTGGACCTCTAGGACACTGAGTTGTTGTTCAACTTCCTCTAATCTTGTATTATGAGTATCCAGAGTCTTTTTAATTTGGACAATAGTTTCTTTTATTTCCATAAGATCTTCTATTTTTTTATTTACTCTTGCAATTTCTTCTTTATGCTCTTCTAGGGTTTTCTTTATGTCCTTTATATCCTGTGCCATATTCTTCTTCATGTCCTTTATATCCTGTGCCATGCTCTCATTCTTTGACTGTAGCCCTTTGATTAATTGTGCCAAGTACTGTGTCTCTTCTGATATTTTGATTTGGGTGTTTGGGATTGGATTCTCCATATCATCTGGTTTTATCAAATGTTTAAGATTTTCTGTTGTTTTTGGCCTCTTGGCATTTGCTTTCTTGATAGCTGTGATCTTCCAGGACCTCTGCTGAGGGAAGGCTGTGCTACATCACAAGTGCATGCCATCCCTCAAGGGAAGCCCTGGGCCGCCGGGCCATGCAGGGGTGCTCCCAGCCTGATGCAAAGATGGCTGAATGGGGTGTCTCCCCCCACCTTTTCGCACAGCTCCACCTTCCCAGCTCCAGGACAACTAGCTGTGTATGCACCCAAGGCCACTGTCCACAGCCGATATTGTGGTGCGTGTGCAGTGCCATGGGATACACTCCCTGTCACACTGGGTTTCCTGGCGTGGCTCTGGGCTGTGGGTACAGCCCCAGGCAGGAGTGTCTCAAGCCCGCCAGGGAGCCTGGCTGCAAGCAGTGCCGTTTCTTTCTCCTTTTGGCTCTCTCATCTGGCCCCCTGACCTGAGGGAATCAGCAGCGTTCTATCCTCCATGCCAGACACCAAGAGGCTGGCACAGCCCACTCCTGCCGTGCTTCACTGCGCGGTTCTCACTGTCATAACTGCAGTCGCTCCTGGTTTTTTGTTTTTTTTTTTAAAAGAACTAGTCCATCTCCAAATGCCAACCCCCAGTTTCCCCACACCACAGCACAGCCATGAGACTTCCCGCCGGCTTACTCACTCGTTTCAGAATGCAGACTCCCAGTTTCACCAAGTGCATTGTCCCTGTGGTTCTAGCAGACCTTGTCCAGCTGGTGCATCGCTGAAACTGGTGTTCTGGGTCACTTTCTGGTTTTCATCTAGTATTTTTCATGGAGGTGTTTTTTCGGCCTGTCTCACCTAGCCACCATCTTAGGTTCTCCCCAATAATTATGTTTTATAAGATGTTTAAAGATAGTATCGAAAGTTATCAAAGATCTTTTTGGTAACTTAAAGCATGCAGGCATGTAAAGTATATAAGATGTGCTTTGGTAAAGAAAGGTATGTAGTTTTGTCCTTGAGACTGTGTAGGACAAAGCCTGGATGAATATGGAAAGTTGTGGAAGTTTGTGGAAGTTAATTTTTTTTGTTGTAGTCATTGGTGACTAAAATTTGTTAAGCTTATAGTTTTGTCCTAAAGTAAAAGGGCTAGCTTTAATTTGTAAGACAAGACTGAGCGGACATGGAAAGCTGTAGAAGATTTGTGAAAGTAAATTCTGTCTCTTAGTCAATGCGACCAAAAATTTGTTTATGGTATTTTTTATTAAGAGCTTTTGTGTCAAACTTCATACAAAACTGAAGTTTTATTTTCTCTATGTTAAAATAATGTGGATTGTTGAAAGGTTATAAAAAGTTTTTCTTAACCATCTGAGTATTCTTATCTAGAAGACAAAGAGTCTGTCATATCAGAATAATATCCTTGTTGATGTTTATGTTGACCTTATAATCATTTATTTTAGAAGACAAATCTTCTCACTTTTAAGGGAACTAAGTCTTTTTCTTACAACCATATTAACTCCTATTTTACTTTTTCTTGTCACTTTTGGTTAAATAAAATATTGTTTCATAGTAACCCATTTTCCTGTTTAACATAATGTTCAAACCTAACAACTTTTGACATTTTGCTTTCCCAAAAATTGAACCCTACAGGATATCTTTTTATTTCAAATTACTATTTCTAAATTCTGAGAATTTATTCTTTGTATATAACCTTGTAGTTCCCTGGAAGTTTTGATGTCTGTGTGACACCTGGGACTTGAAGTTAAAGTTCTCCAGCTCTAGGGTAGTAAGTAGCAGCATTAATTCTAAAAAGACAACTCCACACAACAGCTGTGAAAAGACTTAAAAAAAATAATCAGATTTCAATGAAAGAAGTCAATGAGGTTGATCTAGTTGAGAACTGAAGTGAGTTAAAATGCAGGGTAAAGGGTGATATTAAGTATATTTTAAGAACTTTAATTTCTGTGCAAGACCAAAAGAGGAGAGATTTATGTTGTCCAAAATTTAAATTTGCTGTAGCACACTATCTGATCTAACTTGTCTGGTTATTTTATTTAAACAACATAATTCAGCTTTATTTGATGTGGAACCTCAAATAGGGAAAGAGATCTTGATGTATTTCAGAGTGTTTTGGACAGAAAATGAAAAACTATTTGCAAAATCCCTTGAGGAATTAAAGAAAGAAAGCATGGAAGTATTAAACTTCCCCAACTGGGAAATTTCTGCTATTCTCTCAAGCAATAGGGGCTCCCAAACTAATAAGCCAAGCCCTCAATCTTGAGGCTTGCCCTTATGAAACTTATTTCTGTTATGGCAAAGCTAAGCCTGATTATAATTAATGTGTATGAGTCATCACCTGAACACCCCTTTTGTTGCTCAGATGTGGTCTCTCTCTGAGCCAAACTCTGCAAATAAACTCACTACCCTCTCCCCTACATGGGACATGACTCCCGGGGGTGTAAGTCTTCCTAGCAACATGTGGGATTGGCAGTGCTTTCTTGATCAAAAGGAGGAAAAGAAATGAAACAAAATAAAATTTCAATGGTCAAGAGATTTCAAATAAAGTTGAGAGATCATTATGGAGATTACTCTTATGCAAGTTTCAGCCAGATATTGCACTCTGCTACAGTATGCTATGCCTCAAGTAACAGTGTTCCTAAAAACCCCAAAGAATACCCCAGGCTTTACCTAAGACACTATAAAAAGTGTTACTTATTAAGTTTATTTTCCAGAGACTTAAAGCCTCTGACTTGTTCCTATGACATTTAAGCCCCAAAACCCAGAGGTACCAGTCTCTCACCAGTTTCATTCCTCTACCCCATAATGTTGGTGCCTCTTTTCACCATGAAGTTGGAGTGGTCATTGCCCAGGTATCCCTCAAGATTGAGAAACTGGACAAACAAGAGGAAGGAGTTATAACCAAGAGTTAAGAATTAACACATAATTATGATTACTGAATCATTATAAAGAAGCTTTTCTTACTTTCTCGGGTATTGCAAAATGACCAAAGGGAAATGCTTGAGGTTGCTGAACTATAGCCCAGATGCCTTCATCTTTGATAATGAGTGTATAACCATATAACCTTTATCTTGAGATTGTAAAAACCTTGTGACTGGCCCTGTACACCCTTATTCTGTTTTTCAACTTTAGAGTCTTGTGATCCAAAAGACAGCCCCTAATGTTTATTAATGAAGGAACCTGAGTTGCCCAGAGCTAACCCACCCACACTTCCTAAATTATTTTACTAGATGAAGCTGGATCTAACCAAAATTGGCCTGTCTGACATGCACAATAGCTTAAACTCTAACCTAGGAGTTACCTATACCTCATTATAATACTAAAAATCATGCCCATCATCATATTAAGGCCACCATTTTTTAACATATGTTCTGTGACTAAGCATGTAATCAATCTATGCGTATTCAATAATTAGATGATCTCTAACTTTGTCACCTTGAGCTGTTGCACTCACTATCCTAAAACCTGCCCTTCTCTTGAAATTATAAAATTATCAGAATTACTGCAGTTCAGGGAGACAGATTTTAGGCCAATAGGTTATCTGATCTCCTGCTTTGTGCTTAGCAATAAATTTTTCTCTCTTTGAAACCCTGGTGTTTCAGGAGTTGGTCATTTGAGTGCATCAGGCAGAGAACTCCCCTTTTGATTGGTATCACTAGTCTGTCTGCAAACACACACATACCCTGTTACTCTTTGCTCTTTTATTTTGTTTTACTTTTCTTCATAGCAGTAATTGCTACCTGGCATTTTATTTTTTGTCTCTACCCAGTAGACTGTAGAGAACAGTGCCCTGCTGGAGAGCAAGGCCTGGCATATAGTAGGATTTGAAAAAAACAGAAGGAACATGACTCCAGCCCCAGGAACACCAGGAAAAATGAATATGAGGATAGGGATAAAAGGGGCATTAACTGACAACCTGCATGCTGAAATGGCAAGACTCCTGCCCCTTTCCCCTTCCCTGCTTCCAGTATGCCTGGAGCTAAGCTCCTAAGAAGATGAGAGAAATCTTTTTTGGAAAAGTCCTAGAGAATGGACCTAGAGAAAAGATCAATATCTGAAAAAAATGAAAAGGCCACTAGCTACCTTTTTATTTTTTCCTTCCTTCCTTCCTTCCTTCCTCCCTCTCTTCCTCCCTTCCTTCCTTCCTTCTTTCCTCCCTTCCTCCCACAAATATTTATTGAGCACATACTATGTGCCAGACACTATTATAGGTACTTAAACTCTACCTGTAAACAAATCCAACAAAGATCTTGAGGACCTTACATTCTAGCAATCACAAATCCAGCTGATACACATAATTAATTACCTATCATCTTTATTGTGTCTCATGCTAAAATATGAATGGATAACCAAGGATCAGCAGGCACTGAGGAAGCTTCCAATGGGAAAAGAACAGAGACCAAAGCATACAGAGAAAAGAGAATCAAAACGAAATATGGGTGACGTCATCAACATGGCAACATAAGACAGCTACTAAAAACCTCTCCCCAGAGAGTCCACACAAAAAAGGGACACATTTCACTTGTTCAGAACACTGGAGGAAGGTAAAAACTGAAGAAGGATCCCTCAAATGCTGAATTGAAGAAAGAGAAAAATAGATAGGAAACTTCCATCTGGGACCAGCCAGTCCTCTTCTCTTCTCCTCACTCGGTCCCACACAGCTCGGGAAGTGCACGGGAGCAGCAGCCACATCCCTCCCACCACCCACCAGGGACACAGACTATAAAATCTCCCACAACAGTGAGACGGATCCCCACCAATATCCAGACACAGAGGGCAAGCCCACAGGGACCCACCACAGGATGCAAGCTGCTGGGGAGGGTGGAATACAATAGGGCAGCAAGGAGAAATTTCCAAAATGGGGCATCAGGGAGGGAATGGCAAAATCTACTTCTGTCCCCAAAGCAGCAAGTAGCCAGCTAGAAACTGTCCAAATCAACTGGGGACCCCGGGGACAGGGGAGGACATTTCGAATCCAGGTAAGTGAGGGATGAAGAGGCTGGGAAAACGTGGACACAGACTGTGTTTCCAGCCCTGGGTCCTGGTACCCATCCCCTGCCCTAGCGGGAAACAACAGCAGGTAGCCCAATCCTTGCCTGGGGGATGGCTGCAGAATGGCGCAGCTGAGGGAGTCCTCTGCCCCAAGCACAGAAGGGGACACAGCCCAACACTGAGCCAGATTTTGGCTGGTGAAATGAGTGTACAGGAATCCTGCTGTTTCAGCCTGGCTGGGACTGACCCTGTGGGGCTCCAGGAGGTAAACAGCTTCTGGGCTTGATTAAGTAACAAAGAGTGCCATCTATTGGGCAGGCTGGAAAGTGCAGGGTAAAACTGCAGGCCTTTCAGAGCCTCTCCAGACCCTATCCCAGGCACGTGGGAGCTGGTCTACACCCCATGCGTGGGTCCTGGCCCTGCTTTGGCTGAAAATACTGATGACCAAGCTGTGAAAGCAGTGCCCTAATACAAGCCTAGGCAGCAATTAAATCCTAGATAAGAGAGAGAAACAAACCTTCAGAACAGACCCATCAAGATAATCAGATGACCAGATATCAGCAAAAAAATCACAGGGCACACTAAAACTCAAGAAGAAATGGACCAGTCAAAGGAAAAATCAAAAAGTCAGAGAAGATACAGAATTTGGAGCAACTAATCAAAGATGTGCAAACAAATCTCCGGAATCAAATCAAAGAAATGAAGGAGGGAAAATGTGCATAAAGAGATACAGGATATTAGGAAGACACTAGAAGAGCATAAAGAAGAATTTAAAAGAATACATAGAAAAATAAAAGACATTGTGAAAATAAAAGACACTGTAGATGAAATTTGAAATATACTGGAGGCACACAACAGCAGATTTGAAGAGGCAGAAGAAAGAATCAGCAGACTAGAAGACAGAGGAACTGAATTTTAACAGAACTAAAAATGGAGAAAAAAATGAAAAAATTTGAGCAGGGCCTCAGGGAAATGATTTACAACACAAAGCACACAGACATAAGCATAATGAGTGTCTCTGAAGGAGAAGAGAAGGGAAAAGGGCTGGAAAGAATACTCAAAGAAATAATGGCTGAAAATTTCACAAAATTTATAAGACATAAATATGCAAATCCAAGAAGCCCAATGTACTCCAAACAGAATAAATCTGAATAGCACCACTCCAAGACACAGTAATCAGACTGTCAAATGCCAAAGAGAAGGAGAAAATTCTGAAAGCAGAAAGAGAAAAGTGATTCATCACATAAAGGGAAGCCAAATAGGATTAAGTGCTGATTCCTCATCAGACACCATGGAGGTGAGAAGGCAGTGGTGTGATATATTTAAGGTACTGAAAGAGAAAAATTGCTAGCCAAGAATTCTCTATTCAGCAAAGCTGTCCTTCAAAAATGAGGGAGAGTTTAAAATATTCACAGATAAACAGAAGCTGAGAGAGTTGGTTAATAAGAGACCAGCCCCACGAGAACTACTAAAGGGAGTTGTGTTGGCTGAAAAGAAAAGACAGGAGAGAGTCTGGGGGAAGGTACAGAATTGAAGAGGATTATTAAGGGTAACTAAAAGGATAAAAAGAGGAAAAAATAGATTGGACAAATAAAAATGAAAGGATAAGATGGCTGAAGTAAAACTGCCTTTACAGTAACATCTTTGACTGTTAATGGATTAAACTCCCCAGTCAAAAGACACAGGTTGGAAGAATGGATTAAAAAATATGATCCATCTATATGCTGTTTACAAGAGACTCATTTTAGAACCCAAGGTACAAATAGTTCGAAAGTGAAAGGCTGGAAAAAAAATATTCCATGTAAGCAGTAACCAAACAAAAAAAATGCTGGAGTAGCTATATTAATGTCAGACAAAATGGACTTTAAATGTAAAATGTTATAAGAGATAAGAAGGACACTATATATTAACAAAAGGGGCAATTCACCAAGAAGAAATAACAATCATAAATATTTATGCTTCTAATCATAAGTCAAAGTACATGAGGCAAACACTGGCAAAACTGAAGGGAGTAATATACGACTATACCTTAATTGTGGGAGACTATAACATGCCACTCTCTCCAACAGATAGAAAATCTAAACAGAGGATCAATAAAGAAACAGAGAACCTAAATAATATGATAAATAACTAGACCTAACAGACATATGTAGAACATTGTACCCCAGAACTGCAGGATATACATTCTTCTAAACTGCTCATGGAACATTCTCCAGGATAGACCATATGCTAGGGACACAAAACAGGTCCTATTAAACTTAAAGTGATTAAAATTATACAAAGCACTTTCTCTGACCATAATGGAATGAAGATGGAAACCAATAATAGCCACAGAACCAGAAAATTCGCAAATTATGTATGTTAAACAACATGATCTTAAACAGTCACTGGATCAAAGAAGAAATTGCCAGAGAAATCAGTAAATATCTTGAGATGAATGAAAACAAGGACACAATATATCAAAACTTATGCAATGCAGCGAAGGCAGTGCTGAGAGGGAAATTTATAGCCCTAAATGCCTACATTTAAAAGGAGGAAAGAGCTAAAACCAGTGACATAACTAAACAACTGGAGAAATTGGAAAAAACTGGAGTAAGAGCAGCAAACTAATCCCTAAGCAAGCAGAAGGAAAGAAATAACAAAGATTAGAGCAGAAATTAATGAAATGGAGAATAAAAAACAATAGAGTCAACAAAACCAAAAGTTGGTTCTTTGATGGACTTGGTTAGGAATAAGGTAAATCAGAATACAGGGTAAAGGATGATATTGGCTGTATTTTAAAACTTCAGCGTAGCCTGCCAACACCCTGATTTTGAACTCCTAGCCTCCAAAACTGTGAACCAATAAATTCCTGTTGTTTAAGCCAAAAACAAAAAAATAAACAAAAAACAAAACAAAACAACACTTCAACTTCTGTTTGAGACCAAAGGAAGAGATGTTTATTTGGAACAAAATTTACGTTTTCTGTAGCATTCCATCTAATTTAACCTGTATGGTCAGTTTATTTAAACAACATAATTACATGGAACCTAGAATAGGAAATGGGATTCTGTTATTCTGTACAGGTTAATGTAGTACCCCAATACATCTCAGAGTATTTTGGGCAGAAAATAAAAAAAGTATTTGCAAAGTCCCCTGAGGGATGGGGGAAAAATGTGGAAATATTAAACTTCCCCACCTGGGGAATTTCTGATATTCTCTCAAGCATTACGGACTCCCAATTTAATAAGCCAAGCCCTTGATCTTGAGGCTTGCCCTTACAAAACTTATTCCTGTAAAGGAGAAGCTAAGCCTACTTATAATTATGCCTGTCACCCCCAGAGAACCTCTTCTTTTGCACGGATGTGGCCTTTCTTTCTCAGTCAACTCTGCAGATAAACTCACTACCTTCCCCCACTACATGGGACATGACTCCCAGGGTGTAAGTCTCCCTGGTAATGTGGGAAATGACTCCCAGGGATGAACCTGGCCCTGGCATCATGAGATTGAGAAAACCTTCTTGACCTAAAGGGAGAAAAGAAATAGAACAAAATAAAGTTGCAGTGGCTAAGAGATTTCAAATAGAGTTGAGAGGTCATTCTGGAGGGTATTCTTATGCACCATATAGATATTCCTTTATAGTTTTTAGTGTATTAGAATAGCTAGAAGGAAATACCTGAAACCGTTAAATTGAAACCCGGTAGCCTTGATTCTTGACAATGATTGTATAACTATGTATCTTACATGGTGTGACCATGTGATTGTGAAAACCTTGTGGCTCACACTCTCTTTATCCAGTGTATGGACAGATGAGTAGAAAAATGGGGACAAAAATTAATTTAAAAATATGGTGAGGTGAGGGGTGATGGGATGTTTTAGTTGTTCTTTTATACTTTTATTTTTATTCTTAGTGGGTTTTTCTTGGAGTAATGAAAATGTTCAAAAAATTGCTTGTGGTGATGAAGCACAACTAAACGGTGGTACTGTGACCTACTGATTGTTCCCTGTGGATGATTGTATGGTATGTGAATATATCTGGATAAAACTGAATTTAAAAAAGAAGGGGCATTACTATGGACCCTGAAAAAGAAAAATACCATAAGAAGTTACTATGAACAAATATATGCCAACAAACTAGACAACTTAGATGAAATGGACAGCTTCCTAGAGACTAACTCGAGAAGAAACAGAAAACCTTGACAAACCAATTACAAGTAAGGAGATTGAATCAGTCATCAAAAACCTACCAACAAAGAAAAGCCCAGGGCTGGATGGCTTCACAGGTGAATTTTACCAAGCATTCCAAGAAGAATTAACACCATTTCTGCTCAAACTCTTCCAAAAAATTGAAGAAGAGGAAACACTACCGTACCAGTTTGTATATATTATGTCCCCTCAGAAAAAGCCATGTTCTTTGATGCAATCTAGTAGGGGCAGACATATTAGTGTTGAGTAAGTTGGAACCTTTAGATTAGGTTGTTTCCATGGAGATGTGACCCGCCCAACTCTAGGTGATAACTCTGATTAGATAATTTTCATGGAGGTGTGGCCCCATCCATTCAAAGTAGACCTTGATTAGTTTATTAGAGCCCTATATAAGAGCTCAGACAGAAGGAGCTCACTGCTGCAATCTGGAGAGGAACATTCTGGGAGAAAGCCATTTTGAAACCAGAATTCCAGAGCAGATGCCAGCCATGCATCTTCCTAGCTAACAGAGTTTTCTGGACGGAATTGGCCATCCTCCAGTGAAGGTACCCAATTGTTGATGCATTACCTTGGACACTTTACGGTCTTAAGACTGTAACTGTGCAACCAAATAAAACCCCGTTATAAAAGCCAATCCATTTCTGTTGTTTTGCATTCTGGCAGTATTAGCAAACCAGAGCAACTACCTAATTCATTCTATGGAGCCAATATTACCCTAATACCAAAGTTGGATAAAGATAGTACAAGAAAACTTCAGACCCATCTCTAATTAGTTGAGATGCAAAAATCCTCAACAAAGTACTTGCAAATTGAATCCAACAGCCTATTAAAAGAATCATACACCATGACCAAGTGGGTTTTATTCCAGGTATGCAAGGGTGGTCCAACATAAGAAAATAAACTAATGTAATGCACCACATTAACAAATCAAAAGGGAAAAAAACACACAATCATCTTGATTGATGCAGAAAAGGCATTTGACAAAATTCAGCATCCTTTCATGATAAAAGCACTTCAAGAGGTAGTAATCAAAGGAAACTTCCTCAACATGATAAAGGGCATTTATTAAAAACCCACAGCTAACATCATATGCAATGGTGAGAGACTGAGAGCTTCCCTCTAAGATTAGAAACAAGACAAGGATGCCCACTATCACCACTGTTATTCTACATTGTGCTAGAAGTTCTACCTAGAGCAATTAGGCAAGCAAAAGAAATAAAAGGCATCCAAATTGGAAAGGAAGGAGTAAAACTGTCACTATTTGCAGACTATATGATCCTATATTTAGAAAATCCCGAGAAAACAGCAACAAAACTACTTGAGCTAATAAACAATTTCAGCAAAGTGACAAGAACAAGATCAACATGCAAAACTCGATGGTGTTTCTATGCACTAGTAATCAGCTATCCGAGGAGGTAATCAAGAAAAAAATTCCATTTACAATACCAAATAAAATATTCAAATATCTGGGAATAAACTTAACCAAGGATGTAAAGGACTAAGCATACACAGAAAGCTACAAAACATTGCTAAAAGAAATCAAAGAAGATCTAAATAAATGGAAAGACATTCCATGGTCATGGATTGGAAGGCTAAATGCCATTGTCAATTGATCTACAGATTCAATGCAATACCAATCAAAATTCCAACAGATTACTTTGCAGAAATGGAAAAGCTAATTATCAATTTTACTTGGAAGGGTAAGGGGCCTTAAATAGCCAAAAACATCTTGAAAAAGAAGAATGAAGTGGGAGGTATCACACTTCCTGACTTGAAAGCATATAAAGCTACAGTGCTCAAAACATCATGGTACTGGCATAAAGATAGACATATTGATCAATGGAATTGTATTGAGAATTCAGAAATAGACCCTCAGATCTATGGTCATTTGATTTTTGACAAGGCTCCCAAGTCCACTTAATTGGGACAGAACAGTCTCTTCAATAAGTTGTGGTGGACAAACTGGATATCCATAACCAAAAGAATGAAAGAGGACCCCTACCTTACACCTTATACAAAAAATTAACTCAAAATGGACCAAAGGCCTAAATATAAGAAGCAGTACCATAAAACTCCTAGAAGAAAATGTAGGGAAACATTCTCAAGATCTAGTGATAGGCAGTAGTTTCTTAGACTTTACATCCAAAGCACAAGCAACAAAAGAAAAAAATCAATGGGAACTCTTCAAAATCAAATACTTCAGGTGACCCTGCATGACCCCACCTGTGGCACCAGCTTGGTGCCAAGGCCCCCACTGATGGTGCAGGCAAAGGTCCCTAGGGTGCAGAAATGGCAGCAGGGAGTAGCCAAGCCCAAGACACCCCCACTTCTTTAATAGGTTTTGCACGGAGTAATGCTGGTTATTTGAGCTGCAGAACTCTAACTCTGAGTCTCAGGTGTCACACAGATACCCAAAGTTCCAGAATTGAATTCCTAGTACAGTCACTCTTGAAGGCAGTTTGCCGGTTCCTCAGAAAATGAAATATCAGGTTACCCTACCATCAAGCAATTTCACTTCTCGGTATATACTTAGAAAATCTGAAAGCAGTGACATGAACAGATATTTGCACACCAATGTTCATAGAAGCATTGTTCACAATTGCCAAGAGATGGAAACAATCAAAATGTCCTTCAACAGATGAGTTTATAAACAAAATGTGGTATATATGTACGTGGAATACTGTGCATCAGTAAGAAGGAACAAGGTTGTTAAACATATGACAGCTTGGTTTAACCTTGAAGACATAATGCTGAATGAAATAAACTAGACATAAAAGGAGAGACATTGTATGTTACCACTAATGTGAACTCCATGAAAAATGTAAAGTAAGTGTCTTATAATTTAGAATATAGGGGACCTAGAGATAGAAACTAGTGAAGGGGGATTGATAATCTAATATGTACAGATATGATAATAAGGGTTAACTTAATGGTATGGGAATGGTCAGGTATGACTATGGTTTGTTAATGGAATTATAAGTATCAGTGATTCATTGAAGATGAACATGTTCATAAATGGCTGTTTAAGGGCATATAACCCATTGACTAGCACCACAAACCTTAATAACTGTTAGCATGATATACTTATAAGGTATGATACTGGTGCAGAGAGTTAACAACAGAGCGATATATGGAAAACTACCCATTACATATTCTTTTAAAATTCAATTTTATTGAGATATATTCACATACCATGCAGTCATACAAAGCGTACATTCAGTTGTTCACAGTACCATTATATTTTTGTGCATTCATCACCAAAATTAATTTTTGAACATTTTCATTACCACACACATAAAAATAATAAGAATAAAAATTAAAGTGAAAAACAACAATTAAAGTAAAAAAGAATACTGGGTGCCTTTTTTTTTTTGCTCCCATTTTTCTAGTCATCCATCCATACACTGGATGAAGGGGAGTGTGGTCCGTATGGCTTTCCCAATCACATTGTCACCCCACCCCATTACATATAAAAGGCTATATTTAATAGGAATATTTTACCAACACTACGCTAATACTAGGGATGAATAATTAGCAGCTTATAGGAGCTCTGGAATAT
Source organism: Choloepus didactylus (assembly GCF_015220235.1). NCBI lineage: Eukaryota > Metazoa > Chordata > Mammalia > Pilosa > Megalonychidae > Choloepus > Choloepus didactylus. The sequence continues at coordinate 110,412,586 of NC_051308.1, forward strand.
ATTATGTTAGGATTATTGTTTAAAGTTGAGAGTGATGATGATTGTACAACTAAGTGAAGATAATTTAAGAAACTGGCCATTTATCTTGGTATAGAATATGTATTAGTGAAATTAGTAATCCACTATTTAATAAATCAGGTCCTTGACTTCAGATTTGCTCTTGTGAAACTTAGGGATGTAAATGGGATGCGGAGCCTTCTTGTAATTGTGCCTGGGAGGCACCTCCAGGGAGCCTCTTTTGTTGCTCAGATGTGGGCTTTCTCTCTCTAAGCCAATCTGGGCAAATAAATTCATTAACAACCCTTCCCCCCACAATGAGGGACATGACTCCCAGGGAATTAATCTTTCTGGTGATGTGGGACATGACTCCTAGGAATGAGCCTTGCCCTGGCAGCAAGGGATTGAAAATGGCTACTTGACCAAATGTGGGAAAATAGAAAAGTAACAAGCTGAGTTTACAGTGACTGAAAGATCCCAAATAGAGTCAAGAGGCTACCCTGGAGATTTCTCCTATGCAAGCTCCAGCTAGACACCCCAAATGGCCACAGTAGGTCATGGCTTTGCCAAGGGTAGCCCCAAATACCTGGGTCCCAACCTGAGATTCTATGGGAGATTTGCTCACTAGGTTTTCTCTCTTGGAAACTAAAGTCCACCAGAGTGTTACTATGCCAGACAGGTCCTAAAACCCAGAGGCAGCAGCCTCTTTAAAAATGACAAACAGATGCAGCTCCCTTCCCCATACTGTCGACACCACCTTTAAATATGAACAAGCTAGGGTTGTCACTGCCTAGACATCATTGAAGATGGAGAAAGAGATTGAGAGGAAGGGGTAGCAACAAGATAAAATTTAACAAAGGTCTATGAATTCTGAAACTTTATATATATATTAGATGCTGGGGTGTTGGAATAGCTGGAAGAAGGTAAATGACATGGTGGAACTGTAACCTCTAACATTCTTTGAAATTTATGCTAAAGCTACTTGTTTACTCATTGAATTGTGCTTTGAAAGTCTTTACCTATCTGTATATACCATACATTGTGTAATAAGGAAAGAACTAAAACTGTGGAATTGAAACCCAGAACAATTTTTGAAATTACCCGTATAACTGCTTGTTGAGCTGTACTTCAAAAGTTAACACCTTTCTGTATGTATGTTATATTTTACAATAATGGAAATAGCTGAAGTTGTGGAACTGTGATCCAAGACATTCTTTGAAATTTGCTCTCTACTTGTTGAATTACACTTTGAAAGTTGTCACTGCTATGTATATATATATTAAAGTTCACAATGAAAAATGCATAAAAATTAAAAAAATAAAAAATAATCAATTGACCATAGATCTAAGCATCTATTTCTGAACTCTTAGTTAGAGTCCATTGATCAATATGCTTATCTTTTATGCCAGTTTCATGCTGTTTTGACCACTATGGCTTTGTGAAATGCTTTAGAGACAGGAAATGTAATACCTCAGACTTCATTCCTCACATCTTCATTTCAAGATTTTTTAGCTATTTGAGGTCCCAAATAAAATTGTTAATTCTCTTTTCAGTTTCTTCAAAGTAATCTGTTGGAATTTTGATTGATATTGCATTGAATAGATTTGACATCTTAATGACATTTAGGTTTCCAATCTATGAACATGGAATGTCTTTCTATTATTCGGGTTTTCTTTGATTTCTTTTAGCAATGTTTTGTAGTTTTCTGTAAACAAGTCCTTTACATCCTTGCTTAAATTATTCCTAGTTATTTGATTCTTTTAGTTGCTATTTTAAATGTTTTTTTTCTTGATTACCTCCTCAGATAGTTCATTACTAGTGCATAGAAACACCATTCCTTTTTCCATGCTTGTCTTGTATCCTGCCACTTTTGCTGAACGTGTTTATTAAGGATTTTCTAAATATAGGATCATCTCATTTGCAAACAATGACAGTTTTACTTCTTCATTTCCTATTTGGATGTCTTTTATTTATTTTTTCTTCCTTGATTACTCTAGCTAAAACTTCTAGCACAATGTTGAATAGCATTGGTGACAGTGGGCATCCTTGTCTTGTTCCCAATCTTAAAGGAAAAGCTTTCAGTCTCTCACCATTGAATATGATGTTAGCTGTGGGTTTTTCATAAATGCCCTTTATCATGTTGAGGTAGTTTCCTTTGAGTCCTACTTTTTGAAGTATTCTTTTTTTTTATCGTGAAAGGATGCTTTATTTTGTCAAATACCTTTTCTGTATCAGTTGAGATGATCATGTGGTTTTCCCTTTTGTTTTGTTAATGTGGTGTATTACATTAAGTAATGTTTTTTGCATTGAATCACCCTTGCATACCTGGGATAAAACAACTTTGTCAGGGTGTATAATAGATGGGTATATGGAAAGAAATGTACCTATTTGCAAACTATGGGCTATGATTAACAGTAATATTTTAATATGCTTTCATCAACAGTATTGAATGTACTGCAATACTATGGGTCAATAATTGGGGGACAAAGGATATAGGAGGATTAGATTTTTAATTTTTATTTATTTTCTGGATTAATGAAAGTGTTCTAAAATTGGTCATGGAGCTGTATGCGCCATCATGTGCTGGTACTGTGAGCCAGTGATTGTATACTTCAGATGTTTTGTATGGTGTGCAATTATATTTCAATAAAATTGCATTAAAAAGGGAAAAATAAAATAAAAATCTTTAATCCTTAAAAAAAATCAAATACTTAAGTGCTTCAAAGACTTTGTCAAAAGGGTTAAAAGGCAACTGACTCAATGGGAGAAAATATTTGGAAACCACGTATCTGATAAGAGTTTGTTATCCAGAATATATTAAGAAATCCTACAACTCAACAATAAAAAGACAAACCACCCAATTAAAAAATAGACAAAAGACATGAATAGACATTTTTCCAAAGAAGAAATACAGATGGCTAAGAAGCACATGAAAAAATGCTCAGCTTCACTAGCTATTGGGGAAGTGCAAATCAAAACCCCAATGAGATGTCATCTCACATCTACTAGAATGGCTGCTATTAAACAAACAAGAAACTACAAGTGTTAGAAAGGATGTGGAGAAATTGGAACATTTATTCACTGCTGGTGGGAATGTAAAATGGTATAGCTGCTATGGTGGACAGTTTGCCAGGAGCTAAGTATAGAGTCAAGTATAGAGAAAAAGTATAGAATTGCCTTATGACCCAGTAATCCCACTACTTGGGATATATCCAGAAGATCTGAAAGCAGGGATGCAAACAGATATTTGCACACTGATGTTCATAACGGCATTATTCACAATTGCCAAAAGATGGAAATAACCCAGCTGTCCATCAATAGATGAATGGATAAACAAAATATGATACATGAATATGATGGAATATTATTCAACAGTAAGAAGGAAAGAAGTCCTGAAGCACATGACAACATGAATGAACCTTGAGAACATTATGTTAAATGAATAAGTTAGACACAAAAGGACAAATATTATATGATCTCACTGCTATGAATTAATTATGTAAGCTCATAGACATAAAATATAGAATATAGGTTACCAGGACATAGAATGAGGCTAAAGAATGGGGAACAGTTGCTTAATATGTACAGAATGTTTAACTAGGTTGAACTTCAACATTTGGAAATGGATAGATGTGACGGTAGCAAGTTATTGTGAGAATAATCAACAGGGCTGAGTGGTGTGTGAGTGTGGTGGAAAGGGGAAGTTAAGAGTCATATATGTCACCAGAAGGAAAGTTGGAGGTTAAAACATGGGAATGTATAACACAGTGAATCTTGTGGTGTACAATGTCTGTGATTAACTGTACAAATATGAAAAAGTTCTTTCATGAGCTAGAACAAATATACAACACTATTACAAGGAGTTAATAATAGAGGGGTTTATGGGAAAAAATATACCTGTTGCAAACTATGGACTAGAGTTAGCAATCAAATTTTAGTATTCTTTCATCAATAGTAACAAATGTATCACACCAATAATAGCGGTCAATGATTTGGGTATAAGGGGTATGGGAGGATTTGGGTTTTCTTTTCTATTTTTTTTTCCTTTTCCAGAGTAATTAAAATGTTCTAAAATTGATCATGGTAATGTATGCACAACTATGTGATGATACTGTGAGTGAGTGATTGTATACTTTGGATGGTTTGTATGGTGCGTGAATATATCTAAAAAAAATTACATTTTTTAAAAAAAGGAAATAAGGAATAATGCAAGGAGTAGAAGAAAACTTTTAAAACAATAATTAATATTTTAGAGAGGTAAGGAGGATCCATGAAATAATTACAAGATTGTATGTAAAGACAAAATAAAATTATTAGAAATTAAATATAGATTAGTAAAAAAAAAAAACAAAGGAACAGACAGTCTTGCTTAGAAAATCTCCAAGAAAGCAGAAGAAATATGCAAAGAATTGGAGAACAGGCGTGCCAGTTTGGATATATTATGTCCCCCACAAAAGTTATGATCTTTTAACCCAATCTTGTTGAGTGGAACATTTTGATTGAGTGTTTCCATGGAGATGTGACTCACCCAACTTGGGTGATAACTTTGATTAAATTATCCCATGGAGGTGTGGACCCCACTCAGGGTGAGTCTGGACTAGTTCACTGGAGTATTTAAGAGAGAAGCTGAGTGCTGAAACAGACCCAAACACTTGCTGATTCTTGGAGATGCCTGGAGATGCAGACAGAAGGATGTTTGGAGATGCTAAGCTAAGAAATGAATCCCAGAGTTTGCCCTGGAGAAGCTAGGAGAGGACCCCCAGATGCTTAGAGAGAAAGCCACTGAAATTAGAAGCTGAAGGCAAAGCAACCCAGGAGCAAAGGACAAGCAGACACCAGCCACGAGCCTTCCCAGCTGACAGAGGTATTCTGGATGCCATCAGCTTTTCTTCAGTGAAGGTATCCTCTTGTTGATACCTCGGTTTGGACACTTTCATGGCCACAGAACTATACATTTGTAACCCAATAAATCCCCTTTATAAAAGCCAATCTATTACTGGTATTTTGCATAACAGCAGCTCTAGCAAACCAGAACAATAAGGAAGAAAAATATAAAATTAGAGAATCAGCGAAGGAGGCTCAATATCCGACTAATATGAGTAACGAGATGGGAAGAAAATAGCAAATAAATAATATAAGAAACTTTCCACTGTTTTAGAATGGTGGTGATAAAGAAAAGACTTACATTCATACAAAGGATCAGGAATCACATTGGTCTTAGACTTCTCAATAGCAACACTAGAGCAATGACCTCAAAATTCTGAGGGAAAATGTTTTCCAACCAAGAATTCTCTTCCTGTCAAACTACAAATTAAGAATGAGGTTAGGATAAAGAGTTCTTTCAGTCATTCAATGACACAAAACATTTGCTTCCCAAAGCAACCTTCTCATGAAGCTCCTGAGATGTACTCTGCAAATTGAGAGGTAAGCAAAGAAAAATGAGACATGGGATCCAGGAAACACAGGAAAGAGGAGAGAAGAATTGCTAGAATGCAGTTGAAGGGAAGCTCCGGGATGGCAGCTATGTGGCAAAACCAAAGAACAACCAAGCCAGATCAGAGCGTGTGGCCAAAAGGCTCCAAGAAAGATGTCTCCAAGAAAAAGGCAACTGCCAGACTACTTCACACATTGGACTCTATTGAGAGGGAGAATCAATCCGAGAGTTTGGGAATAAATTGGTAATAATAATAGAAAACCAAGAAAACAAAAAACCTAGGCATTAAAATTTTTTAAATTCATTTTTGAATAGGTAATCACATGGTTCAAAAATAAAAATTATATCAAAAGTTCAGTAACTGACTCCATGCACCTTGTCTCCTCCAAAGCAGGAAACCTCTTACATTAGTTTCTCATGTATAATTCCAATGTTTTAAAAATAAGGTATCGGTAAATATAAGTATACTATCTCATTTTTTTTTACATGCTATATACATTGTTCTACACTTTTCTGTTTTCACGTTACAATGTATCTTGGAGATCTTTCCATGGAGAGCTTTCTCATTCTTTTGATGAGTCACTTAGTGTTCCATTGTGGGGATGTACAGTGTTTTATTTAATCAGTCCTCTATAGAAGGGCATTTGAGTTGATTTCAGCATTTTATTATTATAAACAATGCCACAATGAATAATTATGTACATATATTATTTCAAATGTGTGCAGGTATAGCTACAGGACAAATTTCCAGAATCAAGATTGCTGGGTTAGAGGGTAAATGCATTTGTAATTTTGCTTGATATTTCTAAATTCCCCTCAGTACGAGTTGTACCTTTTTCCTTCCCACTGGCAATGTATGAGAATGCCTGCTTCCCTGAGGCCCCTACAACAGACTGCGTTGTACACTTTTGGATTTCTGCCAAGATGGTAAATGAGAAATGCTCTGTCAGTGTGGTTTTAATTTTTATGTATCTTGTGTGTGAGATTGAGCATCTTTTTGTATGTTTAAGAGCCATTTGCATTTCTTTTCTGTGAACTATTCATATTCTTTGGTCATTTCTCTATTGGGCTGTTGGTCTTTCCAGATGATTATTAACTCTGAGGAAAATTAAAGTTTTAAAAGAAATGGAATGGATCGTAGTATATGACATGGCTCAAATGTGAATAACTGCTACATCTTCATAATAACTGTTAAGATCTTCATAACAATCTAAACATTAAATATTAATTTAACCCAAAATTTGAATTTAATTATATTGAGAGGTTGTAAGAGAAATAAGTATGTGTGAGGGGAAGGATATAAGATTACTAAATCCTCATCTTCCATTAGAGGGCCCGATAGATAAGGTCTAAAACTGAAAGGAAAAAAATAGCACACAAGCATCTTATTTAGAAAAATGAAGGTAAATATCAGACAGAACAACTAGAAGACTTGAGGGTGGTTGCCTCTGGGAAATGGGACTGGGAGTTGGGGAGAGGTGTAGCAGAAGCTATCATTTTTCATCAAAGCTATTTCATAGTATTTGACCCTTTTGACTATGTAATACATTACTATGATAAAATAAAATTAATTATGTACATAATTTAAAATGATGCTATCTACATTTCAATATAAAACCTCCCCTTTCGAATAGAGGGATATTATAGAATGTGATATCCAGGAGTATTGATGTCAGTTGTTGCAGCTGGAAGGGGTTAAAAGACTGACAAGGACCTAACAAGGTCTTTTTGAAAAACAGACAACATCATGTTTGGAGGAAAGTCTCTTTTCAAAATCACAGGTGGACTTTGATTCTGGCTATGATGAATAGTAGGGACCACCCTTTACCATCCCACCTTAAACAACTTTAAAAATGGACAAACTGTATGAAACAGTGGTGTACAAAGATTCCTGAGAGAGAGGAAGCAAACGAAGTAAGCTCTGTGATTGCTCCAGCTTATTGCCCAAAGACAGTTTCCAGGCTGCAGTGTAGGGAGGGGCAGCCAGGCAGAGTGAAATGGTCTCCCTGAGCTGGGAGTCTGGGGAGGCCAAGGTGGCAACAGTTTGCAGGGTGGAGAACAGAGGAGAAGAGAGAGCTGCCTAGAGAGAATTCTGGAGATCTGTGGAGAGTTCCCCTCAGGGTCTTTGGCTGCATGCTTAGCAGTGCATGCATGAAAGGAAACTACAGGGTTAAGGAAAGAACCACCAGAAAGGAGCAGGCAGAACAAACGCTCAGAACTCACAGAGGGCTGAGGATAATTTGTGTTCCCACCAGCCAGAGTGGAAAGACTAACAGTTATCAATTGATTGCCTCTCAGTTCTAAATTGATGCTTCATTGCCTGTTTTGTGAAAATAGAGCTGAGCCCTTTAAATATGTTAAGCTTTGTTAGTAGAGGGTGCTGTAGGCACTTTGCAGGAGGAAGGGGTTTCCTTTCTTGATTCTGGTGTGTCCTGTCCACAGGTCCCTGCAGCATATGCAGTTTGTCCAGCACCCAGCTGCTACAGTGTATGGAGGCCAGTATACCCAGTGGCCAAAGGCTTTCCCCTACACCCTGAGGAGGTGGTTTTGTAGTGGAATGCTTCTGATGAGAAATCTTCCCATGAATGACTTTGCCTGGTACCCTAGAAAGTGGATTTCCAGCAAGTTTCACCGGCATAGTACCACAACAACGTCTCTGTCATCCACTGAGTCACAGTTATGCCCTTTCGTAAAACATCTGGATCTCAGTCCTGGGGAGGGAGAGCTTTTCCTTAGGTGCTCTATCTCCACCCCAGAAGTAGTGGCTGCTCCTTATATTTGCATTCCTATGTTCTTTTATTTTTTATTTTTATTTTAATTTTTTTTGGCTCTTACAATGGGGATTTATTTTTTGTCTTATTAATTAATTAATTAATTAATTAATGTAATTTTATTGAAATATTTTCACACACCATATAATCATCCAAAGTGTATGACAATTGTTCATAGTTTCATCATATAGTTGTGCATTCAACACCACAATCAATTTTTGAACATTTTCATTACTCCAAAAATAAAAATGAAAATAAGAATAAAAATAAAAGTAAAAGAGAACACTTAAAACATCCCATACCCCTCTTCCCCCCGTTTACTTTTTTATAAAATTTAATGTTATTGAGATTGTTCACATACCATACAATTATCCAAAGATCCAAAGTGCACAACCAATTGCCCACGGTACCATCATACAGCTGTGCATCCATCACCACAATTAATTTTTTTTTTCAATTTTTAGAACATTTTCGTTACTCCAGAAAAGAAATAAAGACAAAAAAAGAAAACTCAATTCCTCCCATACCCCTAACCACCCCCCTCCATTATTGACTCATGGTTTTGGTATAGTACATATGTTACTATTGATGAAATAATGTTAAAATACTATTAACTATAGTACATAGTTTGCAGTAGGTACATTTTTTTTCCTATATACCCCTCTATTTTTTTAATTCATTTTTATTGAGATATATTCACATACCATGCAGTCACACAAAACAAAGAATACATTCAATTGTTTACAGTACCATTATATAGTTGTGCATTCATCACCAAAATTAATTTTTGATATTTTCATTACCACACACACAAAAATAATAAGAATAAAAATTTAAAGAGAAAAATAACAAAGTGAAAAAGAACACGGGGTGCCTTTTTTTTTTTCTTCCTCCTTTTTCTACTCATCCATCCATAAACTAGACAAAGGGGAGTGTGGTCCATATGGCTTTCCCAATTACACTGTCACCCCTCATAAGCTACATTTTTATACAATCGTCTTCAAGATTCATGGACTCTGGGTTGTAGTTTGATAGTTTCAGGTATTTACTGCTAGCTATTCCAATTCATTAGAACCTAAAAAGGGCTGTTTATATTGTGCGTAAGAGTCCTCACCAGAGTGACCTCTCGGTTCCTTTTGGAATCTCTCTGCCACTGAAGCTTATTTCATTTCCTTTCACATCCCCCTTTTGGTCAAGAAGATGTTCTCCATCCCACAATGCTGGGTCTAGATTTCTCCCTGGGAGTCATATTCCACGTTGCCAGGGAGATTCACTCCCCTGGGTGTCTGATCCCACGTAGGGGGAAGGGCAGTGATTTCATCTGCCAAGTTGGCTTAGCTAGAGAGACAGGGCCACATCTGAGCAACAAAGAGGCATTTGGGAGGAGGCTCTCAGGTACAATTATAGGGAGGCCTAGACTCTCCTTTGCAGCAATAGTCTTCCCAAGGGCAAGTCCTGTGGTAGAGGGCTCAGCCCATCAAACCACCAGTCCCCTATGTCTGTGAGCACATCAGCGACCATCAAGGTGGGGAAACCCAATACCCCTGCATTCTCCACCGGCTCCTCAAGGGGGCTCTGCATACTTTTTTTCATTGTTTTTTTTTTTTTTTTTAATTAACTCTTTTTTTTTTAAATCAACTATATCAAAAAAAAAATTAAAAAAACATACAAGAAAAAAAAAAAACATTTCAAACAAACCGTAACAAGGAAGTAAGAAAACGACAACTAACCTAACTACTGTACTTCCAACATGTTCCTACTCTACCCCAAGAAAATAACCTAATATAGCAACATTTCTGTGAACTTGTTCCTACCATACCCATCAGAAATTAACAGACCATAGTCATTCCTTGGCATTCCCAGAACGTTAAATTTACCTACAATAGCTTATCTGTTCTTATTGGGTTATCATTCCCCCTTCCTTAATTGCTCTCTATCACTAGTTCCCCTACATTCTACATTATAAACCATTTGTTTTACATTTTTCAATGTTCACATTAGTGGTAGCATATAATATTTCTGTTTTTGTGCCTGGCTTATTTCACTCAGCATTCTGTCTTCAAGGTTCATCCATGCTGTCATATGCTTCACGACATCGTTCCTTCATAAAGCTGCATAGTATTCCATCATCTGTATATACCACATTTTATTTATCCAGTCATCTGTTGAAGGACATTTGGGTTGTTTCTATCTCTTGGCAATTGTGAATAATGCTGCTATGAACATTGGCATGCAGATATCTGTTCGTGTCACTGCTTTCAGATCTTCCGGGTATATACTGAGAAGTGCAATTGCTGGATCAAATGATAACTCTATATCTAGTTTTCAAAGAAAGTGCCAGACTGACTTCCAGAGTGGCTGAACCATTATACAGTCCCACCAACAATGAATAAGAGTTCCAATTTCTCCACATCCTCTCCAGCATTTGTAGTTCCCTGTTTGTTTAATGGCAGCCATTCTAATTGGGGTGAGATGGTATCTCATTGTCATCTTAATTTGCATCTCTCTAATAGCTGATTGTTTTTTCATGTTTCTTGGCCATTCATATTTCCTCTTCAGAGAACTGTCTTTCATATACCCCTCTATTATTAACTTCCAGTTATAGTGTCATACATTTGTTCTAGCTCATGAAAGAGATTTCTAATATTTGTACAGTTAATTGGACATTGTCCACCACAAGATTCACTGTGTTATACATTCCCATCTTTTAACCTCCAGCTTTCCTTCTGATGACATAGATGACTCTAAGCTTCCTCTTTCCACCACATTCACACACCATTCAACACAATAATTCACACAATAATGTGCTACTGTCACCTTTGTCCACTTCCAAACAATTAAGTTAAACCTAGTTGAACATTCTGCCCATAAGCAACCGCTCCCCATTCTTTAGCCTTGTTCTATATCCTGTTAACTTATATTTCATGTCCATGTTTCTTCATATTATAATTAGTTCATGTCAGTGAGACCATGTAATATTTGTCCTTATGTGTCTGACTTATTTCACTCAGTGTAGTGCCCTCAAGATTTCTTCATCAACCCGTTTGTTTTTTTTTAAGACAGTTTTGTTCACCCACCATACTTTCTATCCTAAGCAAACAATTGATGCTTCCCTGTATAGTCACATATTTATATATTCACCATCATCACTATCATTTATATAAGGACATCTCCATTTCTTCCACAAAGAAGGAGGAAGAGTCAAAGAAGGTAGAGAGACAAAAGAAAAAGAAAGAAAAAAAAAATGACATCTAAAAAGCAACAAAAGGAAAGACAGAATTAAATTAAAGTACAATAAAAGAGTCAGACAACATCACCAATGCCAAGAGTCCCATACCCCTCCTTAGGTCCCCCTTTTATAGGCATTTAGCTTTGGTATATTGCCTTTGTTACATTAAAGGAAGCGTAATACAATGTTTCTGTTAACTATAGTCTCCAGTTTGCATTGATTGCATTTTTCCCCAATACCACCCTATTTTTAACACCTATTGAATGCAAAGTTGACATTCATTTGTTCTCCCTCATGTAAAAACATTTTTGTACATTTTATCACAATTGTTGAACACTCTAGGTTTCACTGAGTTATACAGTCCCAGTCTTTATCTTTCCTCTTTCCTTCTGGTGTCTCACATGCTCCTAACCTTCCTCTTTCAACCATATTCACAGTCATCTTTGTTCAGTGTACTTAAATTGCTGTACTATTGTCACCCAAAATTGTGTTCCAAACCTCTCACTCCTGTCTTTTCCTATCTGTCTGTAGTTCTCCCTTTAGTATTTCCTGTAGAGCAGGTATCTTATTCACAAACTCTCTCATTGTCTGTTTGTCAGAGAATATTTTAAACTCTCTCTCATATTTGAAGGACAGTTTTGCTGGATATAGGATTCTTGGTTGGTGGTTTTTCTCTTTCAGTATCTTAAATATATCACACCACTTCCTTCTTGCCTCCATGGTTTTTGAGAAATCCGCACATAGTCTTATCAAGCTTTGTATGTGATGGATTGCTTTTCTCTTGCTGCTTTCAGGATTCTCTCTTTGTCTTTGATGTTTGATAATCTGATTATTAAGTGTCTTGGCATAGGTCTATTCAGATCTATTTTATTTTGGGTATGCTGTGCTTCTTGGATCTGTAATTTCATGTCTTCCATAAGAGATGGGAAATTTTCATTGATTATTTCCTTTATTATTGCTTCTGCCCCTTTTCCCTTCTCTTCTCCTTCTGGGACAACCATGACATGTACATTCATGTGCTTCCTGTTGTCATTCAATTCCCTGAGACATTGCTTATATTTTTCCATTCTTTGCCCTATCTGTTCTTTTGTGTGTAGGATTTCAGGTGTCTTGTTCTTGTCTGAGTGTTTTCTTCTGCCTCTTGAGATCTGCTGTTGTATGTCTCCATTGTGTTTTTCATCTCCTGTGTTGTGCCCTTCATTTCCATACATTCTGCCAGTAGCTTTTTCAAACTTTCAATTTCTACCTTATGTTTGCCCAGCATTTTCTTTATAGCCTTCATCTCTTTTGTTATGTCTTGCCTGAACTCATTGATTTGGTTTTTGATTTGATTTAGCATATTTCTTTGAAAATCTGTAATAGATTGTTTCATTAAAGTGAAACAGTATCTCAACTGTATCTTGACTGAGGTGTAAATTTATTCCTTTGACTCGGCCATATCTTTATTTTTCCTAGTGTAGATTATAGTTTCCTGTTGTCTAGGCATCTGATTACCTTGGTTACCCCAATCAGATTTTCCCAGTCCAACATGGGTTCAGGTCTCAGAATGGGGTTATATTCAGGGTGTATCTTAGAAGAATGACAGACTTTCCTGTGAAGCCTCTAGCCACTGTGCTTTTCCTAACCTGCCCAGCAGGTGGTGCCTGCCAGCCTGTCACTCCTGACTGGTGTAAGGAGGTGTGGCCCCTTAAGTTTCTGTTTTGGCTGTTTCCTCCCAAGCTCTTGGGTCTGGTTCTGAAGGGAAAGCTGGGCCTGACCTCCTTATTTTTAGGGAAGATAAACCCACTTGGGAGTTACCATCTGCATTTGAATTGTCTCTCTGACTCTGTTATCTCCACCCCTGTCTGGGTCAGAGTGCTGTGAACTGAAAATGGCTAAGGCTCTCTCCTCTGAGCCACTCAGGTTGAAAGAGAGAAAAAGGGACAGAAAGCCCCCCTTTAGAGCCAGTACATGGACCCCCAGTTTCATTCATCAGCCAGAGATAACACCCGGTCTTCTGGGCTCCCCCTCCTGGGACAGATGAGTCTTCTGGTTCTTTAAGGTCAGTTGTCACTAAAAGCCTCTGTCTGAAAATGGCGCTCTCCAAAATGTCTCTCTAAGCTGCAGCTGCACGGAAGTCCTGTCTGAGCTTATACAGTGCTCTGGTGAACTAATCAAGACCCATGCTGAGTGGGCAGGGCCATACCTCCAAGGAAATAATCTAATCAAAGGTATTACCCACAGTTGGGTGGGTCACATCTACATGGAAACAACCAAATCCAAAGAATACAACCTAATCAACACTAATACCTTTGTCCCCTCAAGACTGCATTAGAGAACATGATGTTTTGGGGGACATAATACATCCAAACCGGTATACACAGCTAAGATTATGGGCTCCCACCCTGGCTTTCCTGCATGAAAAATTTCCAGAACACAACACCATTTTTTTTTTTTGTAGAATGAACTAAAGATACTTAAGAAGCAATATGAATGCAGAAAAGTCTAGATTTCTAGAATTTTCCTCCAACTATTCATTTTGTCTCTACCACACCTAATCAACTGCCTTACCTTTGCAGCAACTCAATATCAAGCATATCCAACACATTCAGCTTAGTTTTTATTAAAATAAATTTCTTTTCATCTCATATTTTAGTGGTTCACATAAATATTAATTAAATTTCATAATTACAATTGCAATCACAATGTGCACAGACATGTTTGGGAACAAATAACTGTTTATGAAACAACACGTTAAATGATGGGAGCAGTACATAGGTCATAGAATTCAGCTGTACATTATGTTCCCCACCAGTGCCTCTCCTTGACCTCCCACACCGGATAACTAGGAAGATGCAAATGCTCCTTTTAAGAGCATGCGAAACTAGTTAAAATACTTTTTTACATCTTCATCACTTATGTTTTCTATCCACCATGTGCAGAGGTTTGCAATTGATTCAGTAGGATGGCTTTAAAATAAATGAAAGGGAAAAATGAAGGACATTGACCTTAAAATGCCTCTAATGTTATTGTAAAAATAATTGCCACCATCACTGTTATTAGCTGACATTCTTTGACTAAGTACTCTGCCCCAGGCATTATGCAAATTCTTTGCATACAATATCTTATTTAATCCTAACAATGCACTTTTGAGATAGATACAAATATCAGTAACTCCATTTTACAGATAAGTTAACTGAGGCTGAGACTGCCACATAGCAAGAAGCAAAGCCATGATTTCACCCTGAGTAAAAGTTGCTGCCACTTGGCTTCATTGGCTTTCATTATTACCAGGTCAGTCTTTCAGCTGTTGGACTCTGTTACGGGTTGAATCAAGTCCCCTCAAAAAAGATGTGTTCAAGCCCTAACCCCCAGTACTTCAGAATCTGTCTTTATTGGGAAATAGGACCATTTCAGATGGACTTAGTCCAGTTAAAATGAATGAGGTCATACAGGAGCAGGGTGGGTCCTTGATCCAATGTCACTATTATGTGTGTCCTTACAAGAAAGAGAGAAGAGACACAAACACAGGGGAGAACTTCAGGTCATGATGGATGCAGAGAGTAAAGTGATGCATCTACAAACCGAGGAATACCAGGATTGTCAGCAAACACCAGAAGCTAGAAGAGGCAAGGAAAGATTTTCCCCTATAACTTTCAGAGGGTGCATGGCCCTGCTGCCCTCTTAATTTTGGACTTCTAGTTTCCAGAACTATGTGACAATAAATTTCTATTGTTTCAAAAAAAAAAAAAAAAGCCTCTGTCTGCTTGTTGGGGGGTTGTAGCTTGTATTCAGCAGTCCACATTTAATTAACACCCCAGTTGGAGTTCAGGTGAGCTATATTCACTTGCTTGGAGAGTGCTGCTTTCTACCACAGTGAGGTTTTGCAGCTCAGCTCCCAGCATGGTTCTGCAGTTTTTACTGCAGATTACATAAAGATTTTATGCTGTGATCTCAGGCATTCCTTCCAATCCAGGTTGGTGTGCAATGTGTGACAGTCACAGTGTCCCCCAGCAGTTATTCCAAATTATTTACTAGTTGTTCCTGGTTGTTTTTTAGTTGTTCCAGGACTAACGAAATTCCACTCCTCTCTATGCCACCATCTTGCCCCCCTCTCTCATTTACTTTAAAAATTAAAAAAAAATTTTAATTTTAATATATTCACATACCATACAATCAGCCAAATTGTAAAACAGTTGTTCACAGTATCATCATACAGCTGTGCATTCATCACCACAATCAATTTTTTTATTATTAAATTCAGTTTTATTGAAATACATTCACACACCATACAATCATCCATGGTATACAATCCACTGTCCACAGTATGATAACATAGTTATGCGTTCATCACCACAATCTGTCTCTGAACATTTTCCTTACATCAGAAAGAACCAGAACAAGAATAAAAAATAAAAGTGAAAAAAGAACACCCAAATCATCCCCCCAGCCCACCCCATTTGTCCTTTAGTTTTTATCCCCATTCCTCCACTCATCCATACACTAGATAAAGGGGGTGTGATCCACAAGGTCTTCACAATCACACTGTCACCCCTTGTAATCTACATTATTATATAATTGTCTTCAGGAGTCCAGACTGCTGGGTTGGAGTTTGGTAGTTTCAGGTATTTACTTCTAGCTATTCCAATACATTAAAACCTAAGAGGTGTTATCTATATAGTGCATAAGAATGTCCACCAGAGTGACCTCTCCACTCCATTTGAAATCTCTCAGCCACTGAAACTATTTTGTCTCATTTTGCATCCCCCTTTTGGTCAAGAAGATACTCTTAGTCCCACGATGCTGGGTCTACATTCATCCCTGGGAGTCATATTCTGCATTGCCAGGGAGATTTACACCCCTGGGAGTCGGGTCCCACGTAGCGGGGAGGGCAGCGAGTTCACCTGTCAAGATGGCTCAGTTAGAGAGAGAGAGGGCCACATCTGAGCAACAAAGAGGTACTCAGGGGGAGACTCTTAGGCACCATTACATGCAAGTTTAGACTCTCCTTTGTGGTAATGAGCTTCATAAGGGCAAGTCCCATGCTCGAGGGCTCAGTACATCAAACCGCCAGTCCCAATGTTTGTGACAACATCAACACCAGTCCAGGTGAGGATGTCCAACACATCCACACCTTCCCCCAGATCCTTGGGGCTGGGGAGGGGGAGGCTGTAACCACAATCAATTTTTGAACATTTTCATTACTCAAAAAAATAAGAATTAAAATTAAAATAACAGTGAAAAGAACACCCAAAACATCTCATACCCCCTCCTCCATATTATTCATTTACTTTTTGTTCCCATTTTTCTCCTCATTTGTCCATACACTGAGTAAAGGGAGTGTGAACCATAAGGTTTTCACAATCCCATGGTCACACCATAAAAGCTCTATAGTCATATGATCACCATCAAGAATCAAGGATACTGGATTTCAGTTCAACAGTTTCAGATATTTCCTTCTAGCTATTCTAATAAACTTAAAACTAAAAAGGGATATCTATATAACACATAAGAGTAACCCCCAGAATGACCTCTCAACTCCATTTAAAATCTCTCAGCCACTGAAACTTTATTTTCTTTCAATTCTCTTCCCCACTTTTGGTCCAGAAGGTTTTCTCAATTTCATGATGCAGGGTCCAGGCTCATATCTGGAAGTCACATTCCACATTGCCAGGGAGATTTATCCCCTGAGGATCATGTCCCATGTAGGAAGGAAGGCAGTGAATTTACCTGCTGAATTGGCTTAGAGAGAGAGGCCACATCTGGGCAACAAAAGAGGCCCTCTGGGGGTGACTCTTAGGCACAATTATGTGTAGGTTTAGCCTCTCTTTTATAGTAACAAGCTTTATAAGGGAAAGCCCCAAGATCGAGGGCTCGGCCTACTAAGCTGGTGGTCACCAATGATCATGAGAATATCAAGAACTCCCCAGCTGAGGAAGTTTAATATTTCCACATTTTTCCACAGTCCCTCAAGGGAGCTTTGTGAATACATTTTATTCTCTGCCCAAATTACTCTGGGTTGTATCAGGGCTTCATGCTAACCTGTACAAACAACAAGTCTCACTCTCTAGTCAATGTTCCATGTAATTATGGCATTTGAATAAACTGACTACACAATTATATAGTGTGCTACAGAAAATATAGATTTTGTACCATATAACCATCCAGCTCTTCCTTTGGTCCCACACAGAAGCCAAAGTTTTAAAACATGGTTGATATCATCCTCTACCCTCAACCAAGTCCATTTCAACCAAGTCTATTTCATTCATATCTCCAATTGAAGTCTGATCTACTTTTCAGCCTCTTTAACAATTGATTCATGGAGCAATGCCAACAGTCACAACTGCCAAGCTCTGGGTCTGAGTCCCAGGTGCCACACAGACACCCAAAACTCCAGGGACTGACCATGTCACACAGAAACAGCTCAGAATCTCAAAATTTAGAAATAACTGTTACAACTCATGAATAAATATGACTGCTTTAAGAGCTTAAATCTAGGAACCTTTACATAAGCATTTCTCTTATCACCCATGCTCCCAGATTCAATTCTCAGAGTTTGTACATTGTTATCAGTCCGTATTAGTGAGGCATAATATTTGTCTTTTCATTTCAGGTTTATTTCACTCAACCTACTGTCCTCACAGTCAGTTCACTTCATTGCATACCTCACAACTTTATTCCTTCTTGCTGCTTCCTCATGCAGAAACATTCTTATATTTGTGCATTTAATCACACTCATTGACCACTTGAGGTTTCATTAAGTTATACAGTCTGTTCTAGTTTGCTAATGCTTCCAGAATGCAAACACCAGAAATGGATTGGCTTTTATAAAAGGGGTTTATTTGGTTACACAGTTACAGTCTTAAGGCCATAAAGTGTCCAAGGTAACATATCAGCAATCAGGTACCTTCACTGGATGATGGCCAATGGTGTCTGGGAAACCTCTGTTAGCTGGGAAGGCACGTGACTGGCGTCTGCTCTGAAGTTCTGGTTTCAAAATGGCTTTCTCCCAGAACATTCCTCTCTAGGCTGCAGTTCCTCAAAAATGTCACTCTTAGTTGCACTTGGGGTATTTTTCCTCTCTTAGCTTCTCTGGGGCAAGAGTCTGCTTCCAATGGCCATCTTCAAAATGTCTTTCATCTGCAGCTCCTCTGCTTTCTTCAAAGTGTCCCTCTTGGCTGTAGCTCCTCTTCAAAACATCACTCACAGCTACACTGTGTTCCCTCTGCCTATCAGCTCATTTATATAGTTCCACTGATCAAGGCCCACCATGAATGGGTGGGGCAATGACTCCATGGAAATATCTAATCAGAGTTATCACCTACAATTGGGTGGGGCACATTTCCATGCAAACAACCTAATCCAAGTGTTCCAACTTAATCCCCACTAATGTGTCTTCCCCACAAGATTGCATCAAAGAATATGGCCTTTTCTGGGGGACATAATGCGTTCAAACCAGCACACAGTCCCAGTCTTTATCTTCTATCTTTTATTTTGGTGTCATACAGGCCCCTAACTTTCCTCTTTCAACAGTATTCACAGTCGTGTTTTTTCAATGTATTTACAATATTGTGCCACCATCACAGTGTATTGTGCTATCCAGTTCTAGATCTATACAGTCAATCCTCTGGAACATTCCAGACTCCTTCAACATCAAATGCCTGTTCTCTACTTCCTTTCTATCTCCTGATATCTTCATTTCCACACTCTTCTCCAAACCTCTCTCTCCTGTCTTTTCCTATATGTCTGTAGCACTTCCTTTAGTATTTCCTGTAGAGGAGGTCTCCAGTTCATGGACTGTCTCAGTGTCTGTTTATCTGTAAATATTTTAAATTCTCTGTCATTTTTGAAGGACAGTTTTGCTGGATATAGGATTCTTGGTTGGCAGTTTTTCTCTTTCAGTATCTTGAATACGTCATACCACTGCCTTCTCACCTCCATAGTTTCTGCAGAAAGATCCGCACTTAGTCTTATCGAGCTTCCCTTGCATGTGATGGATTGGTTTTCTCTCGCTGCTTTCAGAATTCTCTCTTTGTCTTTGACATTTAAATCCATTTAGTAAGTGTCTTGGAGTAGGTTTATTTGGATCAGTTCTGTTTGGGTTACGTGCTTCTTGGACCTGTAATTTTATGTCTTTCATAAGAGTTGGGAGATTTTCATTGATTATTTCCTCTATTATTCCTTCTGCCACTTTTCCTTCCTCTTCTCCTTCTGGAATACCCATAACATGTATATTCATGCACTTCATGTTGGTCTTCAGTTCTCTGAGACCCTGCTCATATTTTTCCGTTCTTTCCCCATCTCTTCTTTTCTGTGCAGAATTTCAGATGTCTTATCCTCCATCTCACTGATCCTTTCTTCTGCCTCTCCAAGTCTGCTGTTGTATGTCTCCATTGTGTCTTTCATCTCTTTTATTGTGCCTTTCATTCCCATAAGTTCTGTCACTTGTTTTTTCAAGCTTATGAATTCTTCCTTATGATCACCCAGTGTCTTCTTTATATCCTTCATTTCTTTTGTCACATTCTCTCTCACCTCATTGATTTGATTTAAAAGATTTGTTTGAACATCTATAATTAGTTGTTTCAACTTCTGAATCTCAGTTGAAATGTTAATTTCTTCCTTTGACTGGGCCATATCTTCCCATTTCCTGATGTGGCTCATGATATTCTGCTCGTGTCTCCACATCTGACTTTCCTGGTTGGTTTATTCTGGAGGTTGTTTTCTCTCTTTTGCCTAAGGTTTTCTTGTTGGTTGACTTTGATCTCTGTCTTTTCTTTTTTCTCTCTCTGGCCAGTTTTCAGATTGGCTCTGCCCTCCAGTCTTCTCCCCAAATCAGGTCCCCACCATGGCCTGCCAGAGGCATGGGAGGTAGGCACTGGGCACCCTAACAAGTTCACTGTGTGTGGCTTCCAGTGGTGGCCTATTTTCCACCAGCTAGCAAGACCTGGGTTTGTTTGCGGGCCCTGCTTTAACAGTTGGGTCTTCCTTATTTCTCAGCCAAAACAGGGCTGGGCTTCTGAACAGGGTGTGTAGACCAGTTCCTGTGTTTCTATGAAAGGGTCCTTGCACTTTCTGGATTGTCCAGTGGATGGCACAGTTCAGTAACTTAACCATCCTCAGAGGCTGCTCTGCCTTGGCGCACAGCCACTGGCTGCTGCTTCCTTCAAGGGTGGGGGAAGGGCTTTCAGACCCAAGGCTGGAAATGCATCTCTGTCTACGTAAAATCTGTGTCCCTGGTGGGAGGAGTCCTGTCTGCTATTTCTGTGCCTTTCCCACAAGGAGACCAAGTGAGGGGGAGGGGAGATGACTGGCTGGTCTGGGACGGAAAATTCCTACCTGATATTTTTTCTCTTTCTTCTGTTTGGCATTTGCAGGGTCTTTCTCCAGTCTGTATCCTCCTCCAGAGTTTCAAATAATTCAGAATTGTCCTTTTTTTCATTTAATCTTTGAAAAGAAGTTTTCAGTAGCTGTTGATGCTGTCCCAATCCCTATATCCTTTTAGAGTTCTATTTACTTCTTACTCCAATCCCTTGTAGCAGTTGTTAGTTTTTTTTTATATATATATTAAACTTTCCCTATTCAATTATCTATGTGGTTTCTGTCTCCTAACTGGATACTGACTGGTACATGGGGCACTGAGTAGAGTCCTGGCTGGGATGAGTGTGCCTCTGTGGCAAGGTCAAATGAGCCTTAGACTAAAGGCTTTTTTGGTCCCACCAAAATAATGCTTAAAAGCAAGCCTTAAAAGGATCAGTCTGTTTCCAAGTAATTTAACTATGTCCCTGAAAAAAATATTTAAAGGAATACAAAAAAATCTAACACTGAACAATATATAATTCACCATGTCTGATATCCAATCAATAATTACCAGGCACACAAAGAAGCAGGAGAATATAATCCAAAATGAGGAGAAAAATAATTAAAAAATAAAAGATCCAGAAAAGACACAGATGATAGAATTAATAGATGAGGGCTTTGAAATAATTGTTAGAAGTATATTCCCTAAGTTCCAAAAGATAAATGAAAACATGGACATGATAAGGAGAGATGTGAAAGATATAAAATAAGACCCAAATTGAACTTCTAGGGAAGAAAATTACAATGTCTGTGATGAAAAACATACTGGTTGGAATTAGAAGCAGATTAGATACTGCAGAAGAAAACACTGATGAATCCGAAGACTTAGTGACAGAAATTATCCAAAATAAAATACAGAGTGGAAAAAAGACTTTTTTTTTTTTAAAAAAAAAGAGCAGAAAATCAACGAGCTGTGGAATAGCATCAAGAAACCTAATATTCCTGTAATGGCAGACACAGAAAGGTGGTAGTGTGGGGTGGTGGGAGTGAGAGAAAAATATTTGAAAAAATAATGTCCATAAAATGTCCAAATTTGATAAAACCCATAAACCCAGGGATCTAACACATTCAAGAAACCCTAAACACAAGAAGCATGAACAAAACCACATGAAGGTACATCGTGGTCTCCTTAATCACTTCTGAATACCAGTATTAAGAGAAAATCTTAAGAGTAGCTAGTGGAGAAAACACATTGTATAGAGAAGTAAATATAAGCAGATTTCTTATAGAAACAATGCAAGCCAAAAGACAGAGGAGTAGTGTCTTTAAAGCATTAAAAGATAAAAACTGTCAACCTAGAATTCAGTGAAGATGTCTTTCAAAGGTGAAGGCAAAATAAAGATGTTTCAGACTTTCAAAAGCTGAAAGAATTTATCACTGGCAGACCGGTGCTATAAGAAATGTTTTTAAAAGGTCCTTGAAGCAGAAGAAAAATGATACCAGATAGAAAATCTTGATCCGCACAAAGGAATGAAGAGCACCGAAAATGGAATATATGTGGGCAAATATAAAAGACTTTTTCTTATTTTTAAATTCTCTGTAAAAGATAGTTGAGGGTTTAAAGCAAAACTAATAATGTGTTGTGGGGG
This sequence comes from Choloepus didactylus, assembly GCF_015220235.1. NCBI lineage: Eukaryota > Metazoa > Chordata > Mammalia > Pilosa > Megalonychidae > Choloepus > Choloepus didactylus. The sequence continues at coordinate 110,434,942 of NC_051308.1, forward strand.
TTACAGGATATGCAGTAATAAAACCTATGACAACAATAGCTGTCTGGCTGGGAAGTGTAGTGGAACAGAGGTTTGTGCACTTTAAGTGAAGTGGTATAATAGTACTTGAAGAAGATAGACTGTGTTAAGTTAAATATGCATTCTGTGAACCCTAGAGGAACACTAAAAATTTTTTGAAGTATAGCTAATAAGCCAAAAAGGAGAGAAAATGGACTTATGATCACAGGGGGTCCATGGGGGTAGCAGACAGAGCAGCTGGGTTGGGTCCCACAGAGCCTCTGGAGGTGTTTGGGACAGAACAAGTACTGTCAAAAAAGAGCTCCCTCTCTAGCCACCTTCTGGCAGCAAATCCAGCCTATTTTTAACTCAGGTCTCTCCTTAAGTGCTTTTAGCTAAAGGAGAATCTGCTGCTTCTCGGACTCCCAGGCTGCCACAGTCTCCCAGGATGCTCTCTGCAGCCCTGGGAACTGGGACTGGTCAGATGCTCCCAGCTCCCAGCCACCTGTCCCAGAGGGTGCACACAGGAAAAAAGGCAGCCCCTTGGCCTGGGTGCTAATGTGCCAGGGAAACCAGGGGGCGCCATCACGTAGACACCGTGGGAATGGTGCCTGCAGGGTTGTGCAAGGGCAGCCTGGGAGGAAACGGGACCGAAAACCCATGCTCCAAGAGGGTGTGCACAAAGGTGCACTGTGCAGAAAGGGTGTGCGCTGCTGTGAATGTGAATGCTTTGTGACTGCTTATGTTATGAAACATAAACAAAACCGCCCCTGCCCTTTGGATCTTGCTGCCTCCTCTGTCTGGCTTGTATTCCCTTGGCAGCACCCCCACCCCCCAACCAACACCCACACCCCAGCTGGAAGACTCCCAAGCACCCCTCAAGCCTCTGCCCTTTCTAAGCCTGCCCTGACAGCCCTGCCTGCAGGTCCAGCCAAATCACCCTTTCATTCTGTGATACACACACACAGTGTCTGGTGCAGTTAGTCCCTACTGAGTGATGTATGCACCCAAGGCCCGTTTTGGCTGTGCTTCCAGGGGCCCCCTGAGAACACCCCCTTTCTCCCCGATCAGACCAGTTTTTGTCAAGCACCCAAGTGACAGGTCTCGGGACACAGAGGGGTGCCAGGATCATCCTCTGTGTCTAGGGTGCCTAACGGCATAGAGAGGCTGGGCCTGGGGTCTGTAGCCCAGGTGGGCAGATGTGGGCACAGCCCCATGTGGGGTGGGGCAGGCTCTATTGGCCTCTCCCCGGCCCCTCCCCAAGGCTCACATTCTGGCTTGTGTGTGTGTATGGGTGTGTATGCACACACGCGCACATGAGGACATCTGTGGAATGGGAAGGGGACTTCTGTGGTCCCAGGCTCAGCTCTTTGTCTTCCAGGGCTATGCCCCTCCCCCACAGGGTGGGTGTCTGTGTCCGTATCTAACTCGGATATGAGTGAGAGGCCTCTCTGTGTTTGTATGTCTGAGTACGCCCTTGGAGCCCCCAGGGGTATTTGCGTGTCCCTCGTGACTGTTGACATGTCCCATAAGTTTCCAGAGGGTGCGGACGTGGCAAGCTCTCCCTCACGCCCCACCCCCTCCCTCTCCCGAACTTTCCCAGATCCAGACTTTGCCCAGTCGGTTTGGCCGCTGCCCTTTCCACAGGCACCACTGTTTATTTAGTTGGTACTGCCGTGGTCTGCGCTGGCAAACTGTGTCGTCGATTGGATGCCAGCCCTCCAGCGTGTAACCCTGTGTAACCCTGGGTGCCACTGTGGTTTGGGGTGCATGTGTGTGGGCCTGTGTGTGGATGACTGTGTTAGACAACGGGACGTTAGTGTGGGTGCCTAATGCCTGTGAAATGTGTGAGGGTGAGGGCTTTGCAGTGTGTTGAACACACATGCCTGGATGGGTGTGGAAATGGTGAGTGAGTGCACATCAGCGTTCCTGCCTGCGTTGTTGGGGTGGAGGTGGCCTGTTTGCCTGAGCCTGTCTGCTGTTGCCTGGCCTGATCCCTCTGGCCGGGTCTGAGGCCCCTTCCATTTCAGCTGTGTAAACAAAGCCCTTGCCTGCCTTTCTGAGGCCCCTTGGCGGTTGTCCTCCCTGAGCCCCCCTCTCCCTTTGCGGTGAGTTTGATTGACTGGGGGGGGTCACAAGGTTGTGAGATTATATGAGGGTGCCTGCAATGAAGTGTGTACGATTGTGTATGAGTGTGAATGTGAGGCCCAAGTGTCCCCTGGCCAACAGCAGCTGGTGAGGGGCAAGCTGGAGGGTGCCTCTGGCCAGTTGAGCCTAGCTGTCCCGGGTTCCTGGGCCAGTCCATCCACCCTTTTACAGCCAGGCTTGGCGACAACCCTGTAATTACCCGGGGCCAGCTGCCACGGTGAGGACATGAGTGTTTGGTGCTGACCCTCTAGGGAGGGGCCAGATCTGCTCCTACCGGAGCCAAGCCAGAGGAGGCTGGAAGAGATCAGACCACCCCTGTCAGGTCCCAGCCCAGCATCACTGCGTGAAGCTGCCCCTCCTCCAGGGCCTGAGTGTCTCTGGCTGACAGGGCGCCAGCACATCTGGGCTATTCCCTCGTGTCAGCACCCCTTTCTCCATTCTGCCCTCTAGGGGCTGCAGACATTCAGCCTGTCTGTCCCCACCACTTCTCACAGGTGTCCCTCATCCCAGCTCAAAATCCAGGACGCAGCTTATATTCTTCAACCTGATCTGTGTCCTGCAACCCCCACCCCAGCCCATGTTTCCTGGTCTAACTGGTATCCCTCCATCCCATTCCATGTCCCCCTCCCAGCTGTGTCACCACCACATCCAGCCCATGTCTCCTGTTCTAATCCGTGTATCCCCAGCCAGTCCCCTGCCCCCTAGTTTGCCAATTGGGCAGAACAGGGAGGGTGAGGGAGAATGTGGAAGGTTTGGGGGCTGAGAAACTGTATTAGTTAAGGTTCTCTAGGGAAACAGAATCAACAAAAGGTATCTATGAATATGAGATTTTATAAAAGTGTCTCATGCAACTTTGGGGATGCACAAGTCCAAATTCCATAGGGCAGTCAGCAAACTGGTAACTCCAATGAAGGTGTTTGATGAACTCCTCAGGAAACGCTTTGCTGGATAGCTGAAGAAGTGAAGGTTCTCTATCTGTCTCCCTTAAAAGTCTTCAATTGATTGGATTAAATTCAGCTGATTGAATTCTCTCATTGTGGAAGACACGCCCTTCGTTGATGTAACCAGTCACAGCTGCAGCCAATTGACTGATGATTTAATAAGCCAGCCACAAATGTCCTTGTAGTAATGGTTAGGCCAGTGCTTCATTGACCAGACACCTGGACACCATCACCTGGCCAAGTTGACACACGAGCCTAACCATCACAGTCCACCCCTTGTCAACTTGGCAGTTATACACGTCACCTTAAACCATACTTTATCTCTAGGTAGAGACTAATAACAGACATATATTTTGCCTAACAATATTCTGCTGTCCTGTATACAACTGGAAATGCACAAAATCTCTCCAAAATAGGGTGAAAGTCCTTGGGTGATATTAACTCTCTTAAAATTGATTTCCTTTACCTTAAATATTGCAAAATGAACAATACAGCTTATGTCATATGATAAGGGGATAAGATAGAGAAGAAAACAAAGATATTTGTTTTACAGACAAATAGAAACATACTCATAACAAAACAAAGAGGAAATACTCATGCCATCATAGTCCTCACTTCTGTAACTGGTCATGTGGCCGTAGTTCATATTTATCACTACCTTCTTCCACTACCCATTCCATGTTCCCTTTACCCTCAGCAAGCACTTCAGCTGGATGTGGTTCTTTGCCTGGTGGGGTGACCCAAACCTTCATTCCTGAAGTTTCTTGGCCATTGGTAGTCCTGCCTGGATTGGGGTTGTTGCAGTTTTCCATTGACTTTAATCACAGGACATGGTAGTACTAAGAGACACCCTATGGGATCTCCTATTTTAGGAAAATTCTTCTTTACCTACATTGTGTAGTTGCAGTGCTATTTCCCCTTGATAGTCAGGATCAGTCACCCCAGAGAGTACAGTAATCCCCTTCCTTGCCTGTTGATCCAGAGGCATAAAGCCCAAAGTGGCCAGGTGGCAGTATTAACTTCCAGTTCAATGGGATTATTGTTGTGTTTCCTGGTGGAAGCACTCCTCCTTTTGGAACTAAGACTTGTAGACCAGCAGAGCTTAAGCTTGCAGGAACAGGAAGCAAAAATTTTCCTAGTGGATCACTAGGAGTGATAGTGAGTGGTGCCACTCCTGTTTCCACCCCTTGATTCCTGGACCCCTGAATCCTGGCTATGGGAGAAACAGCAACATAGAGTGGACACTGATTCAGAGCATACACAGCCTCCTGGAGAACACTGCCAAATCCTGCAAGGTATTGCCACCTAGTTGGTGCCATAATTGGGTCTTCAACAGACCATTCCACCTTCTATCAACCCAACTGCCTCTGGATGATGGGGCACATGGTATAACCAGAATTCCATGAGCATGTGTCCATCCCCTCACTTCATTTGCTGTGAAGTGGGTTCCTTGGTCAGCAGCAATGCTGTGTGGAATACCATAATGGTGGATAAGGCATTCTGTAAGTCCATGGATGGTAGTTTTGGCAGAAGCATTGCATGCAAAGAAGGCACACCTATATCCAGAGTATGTTTCTATTCAGTGAGAACAAATCGCTGCCCCTTCCATGATGGAAGTGGTCCAATGTAATCAACCTGCCACCAGGTAGCAGGCTGATCACCTCAGGGAATGGTGCCATATCTGGGACTGAGTGTAGGTCTCTGTTGCTGGCAGATTGGGCACTCAGCAGTGGCTGTGGCCAGGTCAGCCTTGGTGAGTGGAAGTCCATGTTGCTGAGCCCATGCATAACCTCCATCCCTACCACCATGACCACTTTGTTCATGAGACCATTGGGTAATGACAGGAGTGGCTGGGGAAAGAGGCTGATTGGTATCCACCAAACAGGTCATGTTATCCACTTGATTATTAAAATCTTCCTCTGCTGAAGTCACCCTCTGGTGAGCATTCACATGGGACACAAATATCTTCATGTTTTTTGCCCATTCAGAAAGGTCTATCCACATACCTCTTTGCCAAACTTCCTTGTCATCAATTTTCCAATCATGTTCCTTCCAAGTCCCTGACCATCCAGCCAAAGCATTAGCAACAGCCCATGAATCAGTACACAAATGCACCTCAGGCCAGTTCTCCTTCCAAAACAGGTGTACTACTCAAAGTTCTGCCCACTGGAAGGATTTCCGCTCAACACTGTCCTTCAGGGACATCCCAGAAAGGGGCTGCACTGCTGCAGCTGTCCACTTTCAGTTGGTGCCTTCATATCATGCAGAACCACTTGTAAAACAAGCACAAGTTTTCTCTTCCTCAGTCGACTGATTGTAAGGAACTCCCCAAAATGCCATAGCTGTGGGCTGGGAAAGAGAAGGTAAGGTGGAAGGAGTGGGGGCCATGGGCATTTGGGCCACTTCCTCATGTAACTTACTTGTGCCTTCAGGACCCACTTGAGTTCTATCTCATATATACCATTTCCATTTTTTGATGGAGTACGGCTGTGCATGCCCAACTTTATAGCTTGGCAGGTTGGACAACACCCCATTCATGATAGGTAACTCGGGTCTCATCGTAACTTGGTGGCCCATGGTTAAGCATTCTGTCTCTACTAAGGCCCAATAGCAGGCCAAAATCTGTTTCTCAGATGGAGAGTAGTTATCTGCAGAAGATGGTAAGGCTTTAACCCCAAATCCTAAGGGTCTGCATTGTGATTCTCCTATAGGAGCCTGCAAAAGGCTCCAAACAGCATCTCTATTTGCCACTGACACTTCCAGCACCATTGGATCAGCTGGATCATATGGTCCAAGTGGCAGAGCAGCTTGCACATCATCCTGGACCTGTTGCAGAACCTCATCTTGTTCCAGTCCCCACTCAAAACTAGAAGCTTTTCTGGTCACTTGGTAAATGGGCCAGAGTAGCACACCCAAATGAGGAATATATTGTCTCCAAAATCCAAAGAGGCCAACTAAGCATTGTGCCTCTTTTTTGGTTATAAGAGGGGCCAGATGCAACAGCTTATCCTTCACCTTAGAAGGGATATCTTGACATGCCCCACACCACTGGACACCTAGAAATTTTACTTAGGTGGGAGGCCCCTGTATTTTTGTTGGACTTATCTCCCATCCTCTGACACACAAATACCTTACCAACAAATCTAGAGTAGTTGCTACTTCTTGCTCGCTAGGTCCAATCAACATGAGATCATCAATATATGGACCAGTGTGATGTCTTGTGGGAGGGAGAAGCGATCAAGATCCCTGCAGATTATGACGTAGGGCTGGAGAGTTGATATACCCCTGAGGTAGCACTATGAATGTATACTGCTGACCTTGCCAGCTGAATATAAACTGTTTCTGATGGTCCTTACTAACAGCTATTGAGAAAAAAGCATTTGCCAGATCAAAATAGCTGCATACCAGGTACCAGGGGATGTGTTGATTTGCTCAAGCAATGATACCACATCTGGAACAGCAGCTGCAATTGAGTCACCACCTGGTTAAGCTTACGATAATCCACTGTCATCCTCCAAGACCCATCTGTTTTCTGCACAGGCCAAACAGGAGAGTTGAATGGGGATGTGGTGGGAATAAACACCCCTGCATCCTTCAAGTCCTTAAGAATGGCATTAATCTCTGAAATCCCTCCAGGAATCTGGTATTGCTTCTGGTTTACTATTTTTCTAGGCAGGGGCAGTTCTAGTGGCTTCCACTTGGCCTCTTCCACCATAATAGCCCTCACTCCACAAGTCAGGGAACCAATGTGAGGATTTTGCCAGTTGCTGAGCATGTTTATTCCAATTATACATTCCAGACTGGGTAGATAACTACAGAATGGGTCCAGGGACCCACTGGACCCACTGTGAGATGGACCTGAGCTAAAACTCCATCAATCACCTGACCTCCATAAGCTCCAACTCTGACTGGTGGACCAGAGTGATGTTTTGGGTCTCCTGGAATTAATGTCACTTCTGAACCAGTGTATAATAATCCCTGAAATATCTGATCATTTCCTTTTCCCCAGTGCACAGTTACCCTGGTAAAAATTCATAGGTCCCCCTGGGGAAGGCTGGGAGGAAGATTAACAGTATAAATTTTTGGTAGTGTAACAGGGTCCTTCCCCAAGGGTACCCAGCCTTCCCCTCATTCAAGGGGCTCTGGATCTGTAAACTGTCTCAAGTCTGGGACTTGATTAAGGGGCCGTGACTCTCAGTTTTTGTAATTCAAGGTACACTTTGGTTCACTTGACCTAGAATCCTTCTGCTTATACAGATCAGACAAGAATTTAGTAGACTGTCCATCTATTTTACTACTAGGTACTCCATGATCTACTGGCCAACACCATAAGTCTCTGTGAGTCAGATTATTTTGACTGCTGCCTTGAGCCTGTTTTCCATTGTGTTAGCCATGCCCACCTTGTCTTTGGTGATTAACTGATGCCACATGGCTTCTGACCATTTGGAATCCAATTATCCCAATTGTGTTTAAGGATTCCAGCTCAGTGACAGCAGTTCCCACAGTCATATCTGACCTACAGAGAAGGGTGACTACAGAGCCCTTCAGGGATGACAGAGCTAGTCTCACAAATTTATTCCTCACAGTCCTGGCAACAGGTGTGTCCTCTGGACTTTCCAGGGGTATGTGAGCAGGTCTCCCATGATAAATCCACTCTAACTTTCCTATCTCTCTAAGCCTTTGAATCCCCTCCTCTACATCATACCAGGGCAGTTCTGGCATTTCAACCTTGGATAATGTTGGCCACCTTTTGATCTACGTTTCAGCCAACCACCCAAACAAACTGTTAATGCCCTTTCTAACCCCTCAAGCTGCAACACTGAATGCAGAATCTCTGCTTAGTGGGCCAATATCAATAAATCCAGCCATATCCAACTTTATATTCCTTCCACCATTATCCCACACCCTCAATATCCATCCCCACACATATTCTCCTGATTTCTGTCCTTATAAATTGGAAAACTCATACAGTTCTTTTGGAGTATATTGTACCTCCTCATGGGTCACACTTTGTACCCCCCCACCTTGGGGCCTGTTGGGACTTTAGTCTAGTTGTAGGTCTTGAAGCAAAGACTGGTGGTAGGGATGGGTCATGAAAAGAACTAGAAGTATCCCTCAAGCCATTTACCTCAGGACATTCTGTTGCAGTTTCATCTTGTGAAACAGGAATAATCTCTCCAGACAGAGGAGTGAGAGCTGCTTCCTCAGGGGAGGTGATTACAGGTTTAGGTGGAGGTTGGATGGCAGGCTCCTCAGGGCAGACTGGAGATCAGGAAGCTGCTTCTTCCAAGTAGGCTGGAGGTTGGGTAGCTGTCTCCTCACAGCAGACTGGAGGTGGGGGGGGCAGGGCTGTTTCCTCAGGATAGCCTACTACAGGTAAATCTAACAATGACTCAGCAGAATCCAGGGTTCCAATGTTCTCACTGCCATTATTATCAATCCATATGTCCCCATCCCAAGTTTCAGGATCCCATTCTTTTCCAATCAATGCTTTTACTTTAAAAGCAGACACCCTGCGAGGTTGAGATTTTAGTTTACGTTGTAAATCTGCTACTCGCATAATGAGACTCTGGGTCTGGTTTTCAGAAATCTCAAATCTGTGGCTCCAGGAAATAAGATTTTCTTTCAAGGCACACATAGAAACTTTTACATCTGCCATATGGCACTTAAGTTTCAAATTTGAAGCCTTTTGCTCATCCCTTTCTCTTATAACTTTATCCAGCATATCTAAGAGCAACCAGCCAACATCATTATACCTCTTAACTCTGTAAAACTCTGTTAAGGTGTTGAAAACACTGTCACCCAGAGCCTTGCTTCATACAAGAGTATGATTAGGAGAATCAAACAGTGATATTTTGCATATCTCCATTGCCAGCTCACGCCATGGACTGTTAGTGCCCTCTTGATCATTGGAAATGGAGTCATTAGTGCCTTTGAATCTAATCAGAGTAGAAAACCAATTGTAAAAGCCCATTTTAAGATTCTGTTTCTTAAGAATCACTCCTGGTACCAAGTTGTATTAGTTAGGGTACTCTAGGGAAACATAATAAACGATATCTATGAATATAAGATTTTATAAAAGTGTCTCATGCAGCTGCAGGGATGCACAAGTCCAAATTCCATAGGGCAGGCAGAAAACCAGCAACTCCAGTGAAGGTGTTTGATGCACTTCTCAGGAAATGCTTCGCTGGCTAGCTAAAGAAGTGAAGGTTCTCTATCCGTCTCACTTAAAAGTCTTCAACTGATTGGATTAAATCCAGCTGATTGAATTCTCTCATTGTGGAAAACACGCCCTTCGTTGTTGTAACCAGTCACAGCTGCAGCCAATTGACAGATGATTTAATAAACCAGCCACAAATGTCCTTGCAGTAACAGTTAAGCCAGTGCTTGCTTGACCAGACACCTGGACATCATCACCTAGCCAAGTTGACACATGAACCTAACCATCACAGAAGCTCAGGGCTGGACAGGTGTGGACTGGGTCCAAGTCCATCCCAAGCCCACAGCATCTAGAACTGGGGGGAGGGAGAGAAGGGGATAAGAGGTAGAAGCTATTCTGGTTGGAGGATGGACTGAGTCTCTCTCACTCTGCCCCTGCCTGAGAACAGGGGAAGAGCTGAGCTCAGAACATCTTATAGAGCAGCCCCCTTTCCCCCCAAAGGCCAGCACACACCCTCAGCACTTCCCCAGGCCACAAACCCTTCCCAAGCTCCACTCACACTATGGCTGGCCACAGCCCAGGTGCTGTGTCACCTGGTTGATATCGCACAGACTTGCAGACTCTGAGTGGTGGACCAATGTGGCATCAAGGCTTGGAAGCCAGTCTTGGTTGCAAACAGCCGGGCCTGGCCGCTCCCCTATCCACGGCCTGGGTGGAGTGACAACTCACCCAACAGGGAGGGATGGCATGGCTGGCTCAGAACGTCTCTCCCCCGAGCCAAAAATCTGTATTTGGTTGTTTGTTGTTGTTGATGTTTTTTACACTGGGATTTGCCAGCTATCCGGGTCCTGGGGATTCCCCCAGCGTGGACCTTCTGGGAATTCCAATGTGTGTTGATGTGACCCCTCTTGATGCCTTTGGGGGAGGCAGCCAGACCCCAAACAGAGAGGAAGAAGACCCTATTCAGGGAGGGGGGCCCAACTGTAGGGGCTTTGCCAGTATGGAGTGAGCATAGTTCACTGAATCCATCTCCCCTCGCCCCAGAGCCCTGCGTTCCAGGGTGGGGACAGCACAGGCGGCAGAATATTCAAGTTCTGGGGCACCATCTGGTGGCCGTCAGCAGATTCGAAGGGCACCCCGAGTGCTGGGGTGGGGCAGTCTGAAGAAGGTGTCTCAGCCTGGCTTCCCCTTCACTAGCCATGGTCCTATCACCCTCTGCCCATTATCTTGCTCAGTCCCCAATTTGAAGCTATGATATTTTGTTCTGCTCTATTCTACTCTGTTCTGTTCTGTTCTGTTCCATCCTATCCTATCAGTAGGCATTGAGTCTGGACTGGGGGTCCCCTCCCTTTCATCCCCCTAGCCCCTGCCCTTCTTCTTGTCCCCATATGCACCTCCAGCCCTGGCCCTCAGGCTCTACCACTGGTATCATCTCACCACCACCTTGGCTGGGGCTCTCGAGGCTGCGCAGGCCCTGGTGTCACAAGGCAGGGGCCCTGTGCCAGGCAGGTCCAGGGTCATTGGGGTCTGTCCATCTACATGCTGATCTGTCACCCCACTCCTCCTTCCATGCTCCCAGAACCAGAGCTCTGCCTCCTCCCTTGCTCCCAGAACCAGAGCTCTGCCTGACAGGGAGATCCTCAGCACAACCCCAGAGCTTCTTGAAGCCACAGGATCAGGGGAAATGAAGAGGTTCTTTGAGGTGAGTTGTGCATCCTCATCTCAAATACCAGCCTTCAGTTCCTGGGAAGATGGGATTCTTCTCTTCTTGGGCATCACAATATGGTAGAAAGAAAAGTTGGTGGCTCAGGAGACCCGAGTTCTAGTCCTGACTCTGGTGCGGACTTGCTGAATGACTGGCAGCAAGTCTCTTGCTCTCTCCGAGCTTCAGTTTTCCCAACTGTAAAATGAGAAGTTTGAATTAGCTCACCCCTCATGAATGACGCTCCCTCCAGATCTGAGGCCCTTTGATATCTCGCTGCAAAAACTCAGAGTGGCATTGGTGGAGGGGTGATATGAGGAGATGTAATCAGGATTTGTGTGTAAGGGGTTCTGGCCAATGGTACAGACCAGTGATCAGAGCATGGCTCTGGAGATGGGTGGCCACTTTAAATGCCAGCCCCCCCCCCCCCCCCCGCCAGGCTGCCACCCTCATCAAGAGACACAACTTCTCAGACCCTCAAATTTCCCGTTGCATTATTGGAATAGTGAGACTTAAAAGTGCATTTGAAATAAAAATTTAAAAAAAGCACATGATACTCACAATGCACCTAAAGCACTTGGCACAGTGCCCGGCACATAGTAGGTGCTTAGAAAAAGTGCTCAGTAAACAGAATAGAAGTTCTGTTCTAGTTCCTGCCCCTACAGCAATTTTCCCATTCCTGGGTCTTTGAATCCACAATGCCCTCCCCATCCCCACCTGACCACCCAACCTGGCCAGCCCCTGCCCACCTGACCTGGGGATTCGAGGGAGCCTGCAGCCCAGGTCCACTGTTACGGCTCCCCCTGGAGACAAATCCACACTCCTCAGCCTGGGCCTCAAGAGTCTCCATGGCAGAGAAAGCCATGGAAGCCGGAAGCTGAAATCAATGGAAACTGGAAGAGAAGGGAGAGACCAGCAGACGCCACTATGTGCCTTTCCATGTGACAGAGGAGCCAAGGATCACTGGCAGCTGGTCTTCAGGAAGAAAGCTTTGCCTTTTCCAGCCTCAAAACTGTTATAATAAAATTCATACTACATGCGAAACTGACAAATTTTTTGTGAGATCTGCATGAATGAAAACACTGCCAGCCTAAACTAAAAGAGACAGAAAAGGGACATATTGAAGGGAAAATCACTTTAAAGGCTGAACCATGGAAGCTGAGGTCTTGACTGAAGACTTCTTCTTGGGCCAAGAGAGCAGGCCCATCTGCGTGTGCTGAAAGGGTGAGTCTGCCCTGGTGCTTGGAGAGGATTGGTCTTCTGTTCTGTTGTTGAGGAAAAGTGCTGCCACCCCAATGCTCAGTGAGGATGGAGCCTGTTTCCTGGGGATTGTGGAGAGTCTGGTCACTGTCTGATGCTTGGAGAGGGTAGAGCCTTCACCCCAGTGTTTGGGGAGAGGATGGCTTCTGGGCAAGGGCTTGGGAGGGGTGAGGCTGCTGCTCCATTAGGCCTGGAGGACAAAACATTGTTCCATAGATGACTCTCAGAACTTGAAATTTAATGGAATAGAACCTGCAGGGTTTTAGAATTGTTTGGGATCATGATTCCTGTTTTCCTTCCAGTTTTTCCCTTCTGGAATGGAAATGTTTATCCTATACCTGTCCCTGCTTTGTCTATCAGAAGCAGATAACTCGTTCTCTAGGTTTCACAGGTCCACAGACAGGAGAATTGTGGCCAAGAACAGACCGTACCCATAACTGATTTTGATGAGACTTTGTACTTAGTATTGTTTCTGAAATGACTTAAGGCTTTTGAGATGTTGTGATGGAATGGATGTATTTTGCATATAGAAGGAAGATGTCTTTTTTGGGGTCCAGAAGGTGGAGTGTGGTGGTTTGAAACTGTGTGTACCCCAGAAAAACACATTTTTAAATTTAATCCATTCCTGTGGATGTGAACCCATTGTAAGTAGGACCTGTAGATGAGGTTACTTCAGTTAAGGTGTGGCCCAGCTCAGTCAGGATGGGTCTTAATCCTATTTCTGGAGTCCTTTTATAAGAGAATGAAATTCAGACAGAGAGAAATCTATAGAAGCAAGAAGCTGATATCAAGGAAACCTGGAAGGCAAGGGAGATCCAAAAGATGCCATCATGTGCCTTGCTATGTGACAGAGGAGCCAAGGACCACCATCAGCTAGTTTTTGGGAAGAAAGCATAGCCTTGATTTGGACATTTTCCTGGCCTCAAAACCGTGAGCAAATAAATTCTTATCGTTTAATTAAAAGGATAACAACAACAGAAAAAGTCTCCATGGCAAAGCCCCAGCTCATACGTCGCAGACAGGAGTGTGCTCTTTCCTCAGTTCTCCCACAGCCTCCCTGGCATTTAACTACATAATGCCTGGTCATATTGTTATATGCCTGTGTTTTTACTTATTTCTTTTCACACATCAACACAAACTAAATTATGAGCTTATTGGAGAGTAAAGACTGTGTCTTCTTCATATTCCCAGTACCCAGGATAAAGCCTGACCTTTGGCAGGTGCTCAAAAATGTCAGTTGAATAAATGAATGATTGGATGAATGAAGCTTTCTTTTCAACTTTTCTCCCAGAAGGGAGTCTCAGACTGGTCCACTGGTTGCCTTGGTTCTTTTTCTACCTGCCCTTCCCTGCCCGCTTCTCCCTACTCCAACCGCAGGGAGCCTACCCATTCTCCAAGGACCAGCTGAAATCCCATTTCATGTTTTTGGGTACAGAGAGGGAGAAGACACAGTCCCTGTGGCCAAGGGCTCACACAGGGGCATTCACCCAGGGCCCAGCCTGCCCACACAGTGCCAGTTAGAGAACCTGGATGGGATGCAGTCCCTTGGGTGAACAGCTTGGCAATGAGAGAAAAGCACCTCCCTCTCCCAGGCCGGGGTACTTGGATCAGCAAGTGAGGCCCAGAGTGGGTTTTGGCTCCAATCCCCACCCCCTCACGCAGTGCCCACCCACATGACCCTGACCTCACCCAGCCTGGGCAGCACTAATTGCTCCTGAGAAGACACCTTTGACTGCGTCACCCACTCTCCCAATGCAGAAGTCTCCTGACTCATGCAGGCAGAGTGCTGTAATTATGTGTAACCCCAGCACAGCAACCCCCCAGCTGTGTTTCCTTATAGCAGGGGTTAGTAGCCTTTTTTGTGCCATGGGACCCTTTGGCCGTCTGGTGAGTCCCATGGACCCCTTTTCAGAATGCTTGTAAATGACCAAAATAAAATTACAAAGAGTTATAAAGGAAACCAATTATATTATTGAAAAACAGTTATCAAAACATTTTAAATTTTTGGTACAGTAATAATGTGTTCATCTTTAGCACATTTAAAAAAACAAGGAAGTTCTATCAACTAGCATAATTTCAAAGTAGTGACGAGCATAAACAATTAGTTTGAGAACTCTTCAATGAAAACATCTATGATTTCTGTTGGTTACAAACTCACAGGTAGTTAATATTATTGTGGCTTGTTGTCCAAATCCATAAGAGAAAACTAAACTTCCGTTAGAGATGAGTAAAAATAAAAATGTAATTTTTTCCCCATAATTCCCCCCTGAATTCCATAGACCTCAGTCAAGAACTTCTGATTACAGGATGGAATGGAAGGAGAAAATCATCATTGATTGAGGCTTATATTCCCTAAGTCATTTAATCTTTACACCAACCCCGAGAGAGATGAATTATTACCCAATTTTACTGAAGGGATACCTGAGGCTCAGAGAGATTAAACAATTTACCCAAAGTCACCCGGGCCCAGTTCTGAAGCCCCTGTTTTCCTCCCTCCACACAGAGCTGCCTTCCTTAACACAGAGCAAGGCATTTCGTTGACTCTTTGTCCCCAGAATCCCCTCCCCCACCCAGGTAATAGAAGGGCGATGGTCCCTTGAAAGCACACACACAGTTATTTTTATCTCCAGTTTATTTTTTTTAGACTAAGAGCAGAGTATGAAAGTCACAGCCAAAGCACTTGAAAAAGGCCCAGGAGGATGGGTGGGGACCACATAGGGTGAGCAGGGCAAGGTCCTGGGAGCTGGGTCCTGACTCAGGACTGGAGCGGAAGGGGCGTTGTTGTCTTATGGTCTCCAAAAGTGTCTGTGCGTTGCATAGGTCCTGTCTTCACGGAAGACAAAAGGGGGGCCAGGGGGTCCCCCAGTGGGGGGGGAGGCTAGCCTGGTAGGGAAGGGGTCTGAAGCTGGAAGGGGAAGTCTAGGAATGTCAGGGGGTTACAGAGGGGAAGGGACTCTGTCTGTCTGTACATTATATATAGAGATATAGAGTCTGTACATGCCTGCCTGGCACCCCAGTGCCCACCCCTTGCTACCCTTGTCCACTGCCTGCCCCCCCAGGGGTGTCTACTTGTAAACTTGGATTCAATCCAAACCACAATCGTGGGGGTGAGAGTGGGGGGAGGAGGACGTGCTTATTGCTGTAAACAGGGGAAGGAGGCAGCGAGCAGTGCTACCCCCTTGCCCATCTATTCCCCTCCCCATGTTCTGCCCCTGGAGGAAAGTGATGGGGGTGCCTCCCATGCTTCGATTTGCTCTCTCTGGGGCATATTTGTCTCTCTGGGGGGACGAAGGGTGAGGGCACCAGGAGTCAGGGAAAGATACCAGGGGACACGGAGTCCTGAGCACTGCCCTTTACAGTCCCCCAATTTGGTACCAAACATTACCAGGACCACAAGGCCACCTGAGACCTGTGGATGTCCCTGCTCCTAGTCCACTACAGTGCCCTACCTGGGGGGAGAGGGGCAAAGTGGTGGGCACGGATGCATGGTGCAGACCTCACTTCCAACCATCGGAGGAGGGGTCTAGGCCCCGCGGTGTCCCTTGGAGAGGCCAGAGGCTCTCTGCAACTTCCCAGCCCCGCCCCGTCTCTCCCTGCCGAGGGAGGGGGCAGAGCTAGGAGGCCAAGAGTGTCACGAGGAAGAAGGCGATGCCCACGGCCAGGGGCAGGTGTTCCCGCTTGGGGCTGGTCCCGCTGATGCTCTTCTCGAGCTTGGGCACCTGGGGATTCTCGCCCTCAAAGTCCTCTGTGAATAGATGAAAAGGCTGGTGAGGACTGGGTTGCGCGCCGGGGCGGGGGCACGCGGCAGCGGCAGCAGCAGTGGAGCTGGGGACGTGACCACCCACGGGGGTACGGAGGCTCTCGGTGCCCCCAGGGGAAGGCATGCGAGGTGAGCGGGCACCGGGGAGGGGGCTGCGGTTCCAGCAGTGGCCACCAGAGGGCGCTGCGCAGACTCACCCAGCACGTTGATCTTCACATTGGGGCCCATGGTGAACTGGGGGAGAGTGGGGACCGGCTTCTCCCCGGAGTGCGATGCTGCGGGGTGGGGTGCGGGTGGGGAGAGAGGAGGGGAGAGTCAGGGCCAGGATCCCATCCCTCCGCTACAGCTCGCCTGTGCTGTCCACCCCCGCCCCCAGGAAGCCGGGGAGAGCCCCAAAGCAGGGGAGCCGAGGATGGGGGCGCAGCTGGGAACCATTATACTCACTGGAGGCGCAGCAGACGAACACCTTCATCCTCAGACACTTCCAGTGCAGGTTGTGGGTGGGCGTGGCTGGGGAGGAGACTGGGCCTGAGTCTTTTTTCTCCTAAGTCACGCCCCGCGCCTCACTCAGAAACTCTTCTCCCCTCCAAACTGCCCAAGAGGGGCAGTTTCCTACGCTAACTCCTCCTACCCCTTGGATGCTCCGCCATCAGTCCTAGAAGGACCTCTGGACCCAACCCTCAAGAAACAATGATCCCAGAGGACCGCCTCCGGAATGGCGCTCACCGAAACCCTAATTCTGAGGCCCAGACTTGGACCAAAACCTTCTTTTAGCCTCACGACTCTGTCTGAGCTGAAACCCTGAGTACCCCCGTCCCTGTTCCTCATCCCGGGGTATCACTCACAATAGAGACAGAGACCCCGTGCCAACAGCATCGGCCCGCCCCCTGCCGCTCGTGGCCCCGCCCCCTGACCGTCATTCAGGCCCTAAGCCCTAGGCCCCGCCCCGCCTGGCCCCGCCCCGCTCACCCCGGCCTTCACTCACAGATGTAGTAGTACTCGTGGCCGGCGTGGAACTCGTAGCCCAACGAAAATGCACTGTAGCGCTGGAACTTCTCCGAGAACTTGATGGGGCTGTGGGGGGCGTGCGGTCGGTTACATTCCCAGCGCTTGAAGCCTTGGCTGGCGTTGCAGGTGCGGTAGCCGGTTCGGCTCACCATATACAGCACATACTGCTCCGCCCCGCCTCCGGGCCCTGGCCCCGCCCCAGGGCCCACCCCTGAGCTGTTGTAGTGAGGGCAGTATATATCCAAATAATCGTTCACATTCACCTGCACAGTGTAGCCCTCTCGCCGCAAGCT
Organism: Choloepus didactylus; assembly: GCF_015220235.1. NCBI lineage: Eukaryota > Metazoa > Chordata > Mammalia > Pilosa > Megalonychidae > Choloepus > Choloepus didactylus. Next base: position 110,452,211 of record NC_051308.1, read on the forward strand.
GTGGGGAAAAGGAAGCGGGTCAGAGAGAAGAAACCCCAAAGCCAACCCGCTTCCCACCTCACCGCTCCGCAGACCTTCCCCAGGGTCTCTGGAACCTCCCGACTGTTCCTCTGAGCCTCCACTGATCTCAACCCCTGTCTCTGTCCCCGGAGCCCCTAGTGACCCCAGTTCCCTCACTATCCTTCCGTGCCCTCTCCTTCTTGTTCTGTCCTTCTCCTGGCGGCCACCAGAGGGTAGCAAAGGCTCAGGGAAGCCCGGCCCTACCTCCCAAGGAAAAAAGGGGGTGGGGGATGGAGCGGAGAGGGAGGAAGGGAACCTATGCTTTGGTTACCACAGAAACGGCGCAGGCCCCAGCGACTCCCAGACCCAGGCCCGGCTTTCCTCCGTCCATCCTCCATAACTCACCAGCGGGGAGGAGGGACAGAAGGTGATGGAAGGGAAAGGTGAGAGTGGGAGGGATCCCTACTGAGGAATGGACGCTCTCCATGGTCTCTCCCAGCATGCTTCCCTGCGGCTGCCTGTACACCCCCAGGGCCAGTCTAACAGGACCTGCCCTCACATACACGTATGGCAGCTTCATGCATATACATGCAGAAGTTCTACGGTACACAGGCAAATATGTCCACTGCCCACCCATAGGAGGCATACGCACAGAAACGCTAGGTTGTATGTGTGTTGGACTTGCATGCCAGTATTGGTTGACCTCCAGCTGTCTCTGGCTCTTTACCTGCCCCCCTCCCCAAACCCATACATACAGGCACATGTGCTCCCTAAACATCACTGACCTCCACCCCAAGGCCATGGACAATCAGGTCCCCAATGACCTGACACAAGGAGCCAAGAGACTCAGTACCAAGGTTCCACGAGACATTATGCCAACCAGCTAAAACTTTTGCCTCATTATACACCTCTCTCCTCAAATTGGGCACCAATGCTCCTCTCTGTGATGCCAGGCAGAGTAATGACCAGACAAGATGGCATCCCTCTTACTTCCCTGATCCCTCTGGGGGGCAGAGAAGCAGTTGCTGGGTGCCCCCCTTCCTTGTTAGTCACCATCAATTATTGGTCTTATCCCCTTGATGGTGGGGATGGGAGAAATGTCTGAATGAAGAAAGGAACTCAGAAAAGTAGACAGAGGTTTCCTCTAATTCCCTAGGGTAGGAATGCACGCATTTTGGCAATGAGGGGGAAGTGTGGTGGACACAGGAAGCTGTAGAGTACTTGGCAAATGTCAAACCAATGGAGTTCCTAGTGGCTGGGAACCCCCTGAGGGGAGGAACAGGGTCCCCATGTCACCAGGCCCCTCCCAGCTCCACAAACAGTAATTAGATCCATTAGGGAAACAAGCTTGGGGGCCTCTGCACAGGGTGTGGCCTTGAGAGTCCCTCCCCACTTTAGACACTTCCCTGATCTTGCCTGTGAAAGGCCCCCCTTCCCCAAACCCCATTTCCAGGCCTGGCAGTGAGACAGATTGGTGCTGGGCACCTCAGTAAGAATGGGAACAGCCTCCTCCTTGAGTCATCCCGAATGCCACCAGCCCCACTTGGTTCCCACGGGAGTGATGGGTCACTCAGGCCCCTCCCTGGCCCTGGCACTCAGGTGGGCAGGAGTCTCGGCCTGGGGCACTGGGAGCAGGAAAACGGGTTAGACCAGGCCTGGCTGGCAGCTGCCACCCCAGGCTTGCCTTTCGCCATCTCCAAACCCCATAGTCTCCTGTTCCTCCTTTCAGGTTTTGGGAAGGGGAATGCTGGTGAGAGAGTGTCAGACCTGGAGCAGCTGCAGTCACACTGGGACCTTTGTTCTTGAACCTCCCCCAGTTCCACTCCAAAATAGCCTGTCCCTGCTGTGCCACTCAGTTCCCTCTTCAATACACCCCACTGCAACAGGGAATAAGCCAACTCCACAGGTATTCCTCCAGGTACCAAGGTTTCTTCAACAAGGAGGGGAACAGCTTTATAGAAAGGTTACCAGGCCACTGCAAGTGGGAAGAAGCCACCTCTTACCTATCCCTGTGCTTGCTCGCACAAAGAACCCCTGAAATGCCTCCCAAAGCTGGACATGTGGGAGAGAGACCTGCTCATGGGATGGCTGTGCCCTTCTGGTATCTGGCAGACAGGGGGCAGAGGGGCTAGGGGGCAGAGGGGATGGGTGCCAGGAATCCTCGGCCGCAACTCCCGGGAGATCCGGGGCGTCTGCTTGGCCTGGGCGCTTTAATTAAATCTGTCATTCTCCCTCACCAGGGCAGTGAAGAGGGAGGTGCCGCCAAGGCCCTGTGGAAGCTCCGCAGCTAACCCCGCCTGCAGAGCCGCACCTCCCCAAAGTAGAGCCGCATCCCCGGGGCCTGGGTGGGGCGTGGGGGTGGGGCTGGGATCTGGGGACTCGGATGTGCCCTGCCTCTTTAAACAATTCTCTGGTCTTCCCTACTCCATCTCCCTACTAGCCTTCCATTCCTCAGGAAGAAAGGAGAGCGTCGACACACCCCGCCTGGCAGGAATGACCCCTCACCCCGTTATCTAGGTCTCTTCTGGCTCGCACCAACCCCGAGGCGCATCCTGACCACTCCCCTTCACTCCTTCAGTGCCCCGCCTACTCGCGCCAGGCCCCACTCAGCCCGGACAGCCCGGGGTGTGGGGGGGCGGGGGAGCGGGGAAGGAGCAAGCCTCTCCCGCCGGGGCAATTAGAGGCAGATAAACAGGGTGTCTAATAAGACTAGGGAGTGGGGAAAGGACCCCAGGGACACGAACTTGTTAAATCCCCGCCCCCGCCCCTAGATGCCGGGAGCAGAACGAAGGGAGCTGGAGGAGGCATATAAAGAGACCGCACGGGGTTCTCCTCCGCTCCAGCGCGCGCCCCCGAGGCTCCGCGTCGCCTGCTCCAGCAGGCGAGGCCGGACCACGTGTGCGCGGCGTGGGGTCCGCGCGCCGGGGCTGCGGGGAGCCTGACACTGGAGCGCTGGCGGGGCGGCGGGCACGGTGACACCCCCGCACCCTTCGGCGCCCTCGGCCTTGGCGTCCAGCCTGGCTGGATCCCGCCATCCTGAGTCCGGGCCCCGGGCTTCCCCGGTCCGCGTCGGGTGGAGAAGAATCAGCGCGCCCGACACCCCCGCCCCTCCTCCCTGCGACAGCGGCGGCGGCGAAGGTTTATTGATCTGCAGCGGCGGAGAAGAGCGAGAGGACTGCCGAAAGCGAGACACACAGAGACCGAGAGAGAGGGAGACACACACCCAGAAGGCAGATTCACAGGGGCCAGAATCACCGAGAAGGGAAACGGAATGAGACACGCAGAGAGGGCTAAGGAACCAGGAACTCAGAGAGGGAAGCAAGAGAATGAGAACGGAAAGACTTGGAGAAAGGGAGAGACGTAGAGGCAGATCCAGGGAGGCCCAGAAACAGTGGAGCATGAGACAGGGAGACGCGAAAGGAGAGAGTCGGGGACAGAGAAGGGAGTGAGGGGCAGAGACTCCGTGACGGGGGGAAATAAAGGGAAAGACTAACGGGGACGTAGTAGAACCTCAGTAAATATTTGTTGAATGAATGTATGAATGAAAGAGATCAGAAACATTTTAGAGATAAGGAGACAGGTAGGGAGAGACAGCACGAGAGAGATATGCTTGAGGTTTCTTGAGACAGGAGCGAATACCAACACCCTCACTCAGTTTTGCAAAGAAATGAAGCACAAGCGAGGGAGCATATATTTGGCCGTCGGCCAGTGCCCCCCAACTTGAATCCTCGACCTCACATTTTCATGTGTCCCCTAGCAAACTCCCCCATCTTTAGCTCTTGGGCCAAGCTGGGAGCCGGTCTCTTCTATTCCAGGGGACCAAACCGAGGGGCCGAGTGGGAGGCAGGGGGCGAGGTCAAGGCCGCTCTGCAGGGCACTGCCCGCAGATCTGTCAAAGGAGACCGCCGCACGTGTCCCACCAGCACCCTCCCATGTGACCCCTAGGAGGCGGGGTCGCGAGACCCTCCCCACGTGACCCCCAAGGGGTAGAGACCTTCTGCACGTGACGGTGGAGTGGGAGACAGGAGCCCTGCTCACGTGATCGGGGGGAGGGGGCGCGGGAGCCTGTGGCTTGGCCCGGCCCCGCCCCCAGCTCCCCGGCCCTCTCCACTCCCGGCTCCGGAGCACGTCGCTCTCACGATTTATGGGGCCGCGGCTGCCGCAGTAAGGGAGCCGGGGAGCCCGGGCGCAGCGGCAACAAAGGCCCGGGAAGCGAGGCGGGGGCGGCGGCGGCCTCCGGGCCGGGTGCGCGCCCCCTCCTACCTCCGTGGGTCCAGGCCAACGGAGGAGTGGGTAGGGCAGAAAGGAGGCTCCCGGCACCCGAGTTCTCCCACCCCCTTCCGGAGCTTTCACCTGCGCCCAGGTGAATGCGGGGGAGGGGAACCTGATCAACCTACCCCCAAGGCCATTCCCGCATCCTCCTTCCTCCGGCTTCCCCTAAGAACCTGGGGGTGCCCCGAGGGTGGCGGGGAACCTCACTTGCGCGCTCCCGACTCCGCGCCAGACTCTAGCGGGGCGGGGGATGGACGTGTGAATCTGGGGGAGGGGGACGAGCCAAAAAGAGCAGGGGAGGCAGTCCCCAGAGCCCCCCGGAGTGCTCCAAGTCCCGCTCCGGGGAGGAGGGGCAGCATGCCCACCCCCGAGGTTTCCATGAGAAGCGAGAGGGGGGCGTCGTTGGCTTATCCCCACCCCCAGTCTGACACTCTGAGAGCTAGGAGGGAGGGGGGGAGGCGCGGAGCCCTAAACAACAAAGAGCGGAGCGGCAAGCGGCAGCGCCCCCCCGGGAGGTTGGGGGTCGAGGCCGCCCGGCCCTCCCCGCCTTCTCCCCGGGGGGCCTCGCCATTTGCTCCCGAATCGCCCCCAGGGTGGGGAGCCAGAGGCAGTGCTGCTGCCGCCGCCCGGGTAGGTGTGACAGTGAACCCCCACGTCCCTAGGGATCCCCCCACCAACACAGACACACACGGAGGCGCCCAGGGTGATACACACAGCAGCTCGGCAGGGAGGAGAAGACAAGGGCAGCGAGGATTGAACAGAATGAGGACCTGGTCCCGCAGCCGGCACCCAGCCGCCGCGCCACACACCCGGGGAAACCACAAGGCAGCCCTGACACCCGCCTAGACCGCGGCGGCGCCGACAACCACCTCAGCCCAGACGCGGCCGGCCACGCGGACACCGACCGCAGCCCCCTCCCCGACCCGCCGCCCGCTCCCACCCCTAGACGATCGCCGACGCAGACACACAAATCACACACTCAGACACACACGCACACTGACAGCCGCGCCCGCCCGCTCACACTTGGAGCTACACGCCGTCTCCAGCCCGTGCGTGTGTGTGCGTGTGTGACACGCCGACAGCTCTCTTCCCCCTTTCCTCTAGCTGGTACCCCACGTTCTCATCCTAGCCAAGCAGCACTTCCAGAGCCCCTCAACTCGACGACCCAGCCCTGGCCCACCCTAGCAGGGGGCATCCGTTCAACCAGGGCAACCCATTCGTCTTGGTTCTGAGAAGGTGCTCGGTTGAACTCCTTGCCTCAGCTCCAAGACCCCACTTTTATGATCAGGGGCCCTAGACAGAACCCCTTGACACTCTCCCCGCTGAAAACAGGTCGCCCCTGGGCCCTCAACTACTGCGGCCTATCCCCAGCTTAGCGGTACCCCCATAGCCCAGGGGTGAAGATGTGGGAGGGCTATGGGATGGGAGTATGCGATTCTAGTGGCGGGGTGGGGAGAAACCTTAGTGGGGTGGGGTGGGGGTGGGGTCCCTCAGCAGCCTCCTCCTCACGGCCCAAGCCCTCCTTACTATACCCCAACAGGCTCTTTCTGACACCCCCCGAGTTTCATAGACGCCCACAGAGTGCATCTACCTCTCCCTCGTCTCCCAGCCCCCAGCTGTGGTCTCCCAGGACTCCCACCTCGGGTTCCCCCAGGACTTCCCAGGGCCACCAGCTCCCCCTCTCACTGACACGGGACTCGCGGGTTCCCTCGGCCCCCGACTCACTGCTGGTTGGAGCTGTTCCAGTACACCGCATGCCGGTTTCCCAGCGCCCCCCCGGGCCCTTGGGCCAGCAGCGGCAGCAGCGGCACGGGCACGAGCAGCAGCAGCAGCAGCAGCGGAGCCGCCGCCATCCCCGGAGCCGCGGCCGCCGCCGCCCCCCGACTGAGCCTCGCGCTCCCGGCTTCTCCGCTTCCCAGCTCCCTGCTGCCACCACCACCGCCGCCGGCCCCTAGCTCTAGGCCACGCCCCCAGCCCTCCCCTCCGCCCTCTCCAGCGCGCCCTCGAAGCCCCGCCCCTGGCGCGCGCGCGGCAGGCCCCGCCCCTCTAGGGCACGGAGCGCGCAGCGCGTGGGAGGTGGGACTGGGGCTGCCCCCTCGGGAACGAGCCCGCGCGCTCCTGGCGTCTCCCTCTTGGGTTCAATTTGCTACCGGCCCTCCTGGGCCTTCTCCTCCCCAGTCTGGAGTCCCCAGAAGGATTAGGTTGCCCAAGACAAAGGTTTCGTGTGAGCACTTTCATCCCTGGGACGGGGTGAAGGAGGAGGTTTGAGAAGAAGCTGGAGTGGAGGATTTCTTAATAAGTACGACTACATCCGCCCCCCCTCCTTTCTGAACAGTCTGACCCTCTGCTTGCCCCATGCCCCCTCTTCCCGTATGCAAGAGTAGGTGGGCCAGGAGAGTTGTGGAGAAGCCTTCAGCTGGCACCGAGGACCTGACTGCTGGTGACCTGAAGCCCCCCGCTGGACATGAGGCTTGTTTTTCTTAGAAGGGGGGTGGAGGAGCTCAGCCCCCAATGTCAATACTGGGGGCTGGAAGGGCCTTTGGCAGTCTGGGGCCCAAGGCGGAGGAGAGGGCCAAGGAGAGTCACTAGAGCAAACCAGGCTTTCCTGGGACATCTACAAAGGCTTCTTCACTCACACTCAAGCAGGGGCCCCTCCCAGTCCAGCCCAGAGTGTCTCCCGGCATTCTCACTCCCACTCTCACAGACGCTGACCCTGAGGGCAGAGGCCAGGGCACCCTGTGTTTCAGCTCTCACCACAGTCTTTGTCCACACAGTGACACCCAAGCACAGACATTACACACACACACATTTGGGAACAAGACCCAGACACCTCAAGGTAGAAAACAGAGAAACAAGGTACTTGACATGCAGATACACAGATACTCCTCACAGACAGATGGATAAAGGTACAGTCAGAAAGCTGTAGAAACATAGGCACTTAGATACCCAGAGACATAGGCGCTCACATGCAGATACACAGTCAGACTCTGTCTCACAAACCCACAGGTACCCACTGACACACACATGGCTCCATCAGAACCTTCTTCCCCTCTTCTCTCTTTTTCTAGGAAGTAGAAGTTGAGGGAAAGGGCCCAGAACCCAGACCTAGGGGGTGTCCACCCCTATCTCTTCTCTTTTGAAGCAGCCCAGTCTGAGATTGACCAGGCAGAACAAGGCCTCAGACTGGATTCTCAGAATTTAAGCTAACCACCTGTACCCAGGAGACAGGCATGATGCTATTTTGCTTTGTTACTTCAGGAGAGGACTCTCAGGCACCCTGCATCTGCTTATCCCTGGCAGGATAGGGATCCTGGCCACAAGTCTGCTGTAGGTGTTGGTTTTGGGGGAGGGGCAGTGCCATCCAGAACAGACCCTGTGCCTAGCTGCTGCCAAGCAAGAGCTGGTTCTGTCCTCTCTGGGCTCCCCTCTGTCCCAGGGGATGTTCTCTCCCTTCTCAGGAGCCAGAAAATAAATTAGGCCCCTTGGGGTAGAAGTGGGGGACTTTGCAAACAGTCATACCCAAGGGAGATTTGTTTCACCCAAATGAAGCTAACCTGCCTTCTGCAGGTACTACAAATCCCAGGCCCCTCCCCTTCTGCCCACACTTCCTACTTGGCAGGGGTATGCTCCCCTTCTATAGGGCCCACAGTTGACAGAGAGGCTGCCCATGATCATAGTGGGTGGGAACCTCTGTGTTTGGTCTAGGATGTTCCATTCCATTTTAGAAGGCTTAAATCCCTATTTATAGACTCTGGGTCCTATTTAAGTATTTGGGCCAGATACTTCTCTTCAAGATCTAGAACCCTATCCCTACCTTCTAGTAATAAAAGAGCCCTTCTCTCTAGAATCTGGAGTCTTGTATACAGAGTTTAAGCAGCTCTCTCTCTATTGGTTTCCAAGTTCTGAGGCACTCTCTACAGGGCCTAGGCCTCCTCCAGGAGATCTGGTGCTCTGTCTACTTGGGCTTTGTCCACAGGGCTGCTGGCTGATTTGGGCCTTTGTGTGAATGAGAAAAAGCACCTCTCTGTGCAGACCCAGCTCCTAGGGTGCCTCTCTTGGAGACTGGTGCCTTTGTGCAAAAACAAAGCTGCTGCTTCCTTCAGTGGGAGGTGGCCCTAAGTGTCTCCCCTTCTTGGTGAGGGAGCTTGGGTTGATGTCACCTTCTACTTGCCCCTTGGGTGGCTCCTTTGTGCCGTGCACAAACTGTACAACTGTATGTGGCAATTCTGCCTATCTGTAGGAGATGTTCCTCCAGCTATAATGCCTACACCTGTCTATAGGCCTCTATTCATGGGCTCTGGGTCTCTCGAGAGACTCTGTGTATAAGATCTGGGCCACTGTCCACATGCCTGGGACCTGATTTGAAGGCCTAGTCCTTGTTCTGTGGCACTTGGGCCATGAAAGGACTTAGGTTTCCATTGATGGGGTCTAAGCCCCTGTCTATACCTGTGACTCAAACTGTCTCCTGACCAGACTCACAGTAAGATGTATATTTTGCATGGAATACACACACATACATTCACACATATAACCGAGACAAAAGCTTCATGAAACAATATTTACCTTTACTATAGCGGATGCACTGAGATATTTTTCTTTTGTTCTATTCTTAAAACTAAAATAATAATAAAAATAATAATGATAATAATAATAATAAAGCTGGTCAAGACCCCCAAAATTGATTTCTTGATTTCATCACCGCTAATGAATCTCAACCTATAGTTTGAAACACAGGTGTCTAGGTCCTGGGCCCTGATGTATACCTCTCTGTAGGTTGCAGGCCCCTGTCAGAGCTGGAGATCCCCACCCCACCCCATGGGGCTAGTCCTCTCTCTAGGGCTTTAGGTCTGTCTTCCTCACCTGCAGGCTCTGCCTTCGTTTCCCTCTGATCCTCAGGCTTGCCAATATGCTGCTGGCTGCCATGTTCACTCCAGGGGTTCTGAGCTAAGGCCCCTGAGAGCTCTCTGGCATGGTGCCTCAGCTTTTCCCCCTCCCCACTCTGCCTCCCTGGGCCAAGAAAACAGTGAGCTGAGCAGGTTTGGGGCAGAGGGAGCAGTTAGGCTGTGTGGCCGAAGGTGGCTCCTGGGACAGCGGGTGGCAACCACAGAACTGAGCTGTGTTCAATAAATCATGGAGGCTACAGCCTGGGGGAGGGGAGGCCGGCAGGGAAGGGGGACCACGGATAAATAATTCATTAAACAAATAAACAAGGAGCTTGTGAGATGGAGGATCAGGCACGCGTGTGAGTGGGAGAGGCAGCCTCCAGCTCCAGACATGATATATTCACGGATTCTGCACCTTGCACAGGGCTCATGTATGTGCCCCAGCAGGGGTGGGCTGGTGGTGTGGCCCTCACATGGAAAGCTGGTGCCAACAAGGAGGGTAATGCACATGGTTTCTGACTTCACACAGCCATGTGGTGCTCTAATGTCCATGAATTGACATGGAACCACATATATGACTGACAGCAGAGAACACGGTACACTGATGTGTGGTCAGGACATAGGGAATTAGGATGTGGGGTTTGGTGGGTGAGGTCCGGGTACAACAACCTCTGATTCTAGTCATGCCCTGACCCCTCTAATGATCCAGCAAGCTAAGAAGCCTGGAGTGCGGAGGCATCTCTGGAGTGTATGAATCCCTTGCATGTAATTTTTGAGAAAAGCTGAGAGGGAGGCAGTGTGGCTTAGCAGTTAACAGCATGGGCTTGGATTTGAATTCTGGTTCAACCATTCACTGACTGTGCTAGAACTTACCTTCTCTGAGACTGCTTCCTATCTATAAAATGGGGATAATAATAGTTTGCCTCAAGGAGTTGGTCATTAGGAGAATTAAGATCCATAATGTCTGGGAAGCACTTAGCATAGTGTTTGAGACTTGAGAGGTACTTGAATAATGGAAACTTCATCATCATTATTATAAAGAGGTAATCTACAGAGGTCTGCCCACCTAGACCAGCTCCAGACTCTCTTTTCCATTTGTTCTCTCCCATTTCCAAACTTCCCTAATAGCTATCATAGTGGAAGAGGTGACAGAGAGCTTTTGCAAGCAGGGATGGGGAAGGAAAATATTAGTTGGAATGAGGGGAAGCAGAAGGTACAGCAAAAAAAAAGGTCCCTGTTCTTGACAATATGGAAGGAGGGGCTCCTGACCTCCTCCTCAGACCCGAGAATCTCTTTTTAACCCCTAAAACTCTCCCTGCACCCAGGCTTTCTTCTTTTTCTTTCCACCAAAATTTAGCTTTCTAACAAGTCGCTACAAGGAGACAGGGGGAATTGGGGTAGGGGTCTCTGAGTAACACAACCACCCTAACTTCCTAAATCCTCACTGCCAGAGCTTGGGCACCTACCCTCTGCCTAGCAGTCCAGGGCTTCCCTGGCAAAGATGACTTTGGGCAAAACAACAACAACAACAAAAAAACACACACAGAAAAGTGGCACCCCAGAGTGGGTGGGGAGAATCCAGACCGGAAAGAGCGGCAGAGGGCCAGGGTGGAGAATCTGGCGGCCTCCCAGTAGGCCCCAGCATTCCCCAGCCCTCTCATGTCCCCTGGAAAGGATCTGCTCCCTAGGGGAGAGAGCCAGCAGACAGGTCTGAGCCGGCCTGCTCCTCCTCAGACAGAAGAGGAACAGGCTGGGGGAGGGGGCCTGAGATCTCGGTGGGGAGCCGTGGCTGGAGTCCCCAGATCCCCCCCGGGGAGCCAGGGAAGAAGGGGCTATAGGCTGGGTACACCTTACTACAGCCCAGGGCCCAGCTCTTTGCCTCCCATGGCCAGCCTGCTGCCACTCGAGGAGCCAGGGGTCTGGGTGCCCAGGTGTGAAGATGGTGCCTGCCCACCTCTTCCTAAGAAGCAGACATCAGTTCTCTACTTTCCCTCCCCTGGGCTGGGCAGGTCCAGGCCAATCTGCTCAAGAGCCTCACAGTAAACATTGATCTGTAATAAAACCACAGTATGTGTTCAGGATTTCAGAAACAGAGAGATCCAGACAATACACACACACACACACACTCACATATATACAACTTACCCATAGATACATGTGTATCTATGAGTTGCATGGTGCTCTGGGAAGGCAGGCACCAATAGTCCTGAAAACACAGCTAAACATGGACCCACACTGTGTCACATGCACGCACAACATTATTAGTTCTATACATGCCCTCCCTGGCATAAACTTTGTCCTTCAAAACCCAAGCCTTCTCTGACAGCCCATTTTCCTTTTGTTCCCAAAGCAATTTGTATATTACATTATAATAGCATTTGCACTTGGCATTAAAATTATTTGTTGACCAGTCTGTCTCCTCGGGTAATCTGAAGATTTCTTGAGGGAAGGAATCTTGTCTTATGCAAGGTGTTTATCTCCAGCATTCAGCATACAGCCCGGTATTTAGTTAGTAGGTAAGGTGCTTAATAAATGATTGTTGAATCAATGAACAAAAGAATAAATGAATTCTGGCAGCGGGACACTCATCCCCAGAATCAGAAGCACGCAGAGGATAGCCTGGGTATGGCCCTGTCTGCTTGTCTCCTAGTTCCCTAACCTCATTGCCTCTCAGCTTCCTCAAAGGTGCTCTTTGCTTCTTCTTTCCTCAGTCGGAGACCATGAGTTTGAGTTCCATCTGAGAGCTGGCAGGCGAGGTAAGGGTTAATGACACCTCATTAGTGTTTAATTGGAGGAAGGAAGCTATCCTGGCACCAGACAGGTGGGCAGGCCTGTCCCTTGCTGGAACCAGGCATCCCTAGTGCCAGCACCCTGCCAGGCATGTAGGTGATTTGGCCCTGGAGACCCTCAGTCCAGCCACACACCTCCCCCAACCATTTGCTTTGCCAACTTACTCTCCAAGTGGAACATACCAGCCCTCCCCATCTGTCACCAAACATCCAGAGGGAGAGGCAGACTCCTTATCCTTTCTCCTTTAGCCTGTCTTTGCCCCCACTTCCACCCCCAGGACACACTGGAGGCTGTGGAGACGGGTGGGATATGGAGCAGGGCAACTGTGGGATAGATTAGATTAAGGGATGGATTAGGGATACAGACAGTGACAGGGCTGGGGAGGTGGAGACGTCTGCCCAATTTGACCTTAAATGAAGAGAACGCAAATGAGATGCAGGCGATATGCAGATCTCTGAATTCACATTCCCGGTGGTGGCAGCTCCACACACTCAGGACCCTAATGCTGTCCCCACCCCAATTCCTGGTTTAAGTGGCATTGACCATTACTGTGAGTAAGAACAAGAACCTCAAGAAACATGAGCTGGATTGGGCTAGGGCTGCAGGCCCTGGGAAGGTAAGCTCTACCCTAGCCTCTCTGCTCTCTTCCCAAGCACATATCCAAGCTTCCACAGCAGCTCTTGCCACTACTACTTTCCAGGTTGCGCTGGGTCCCACCGTCGGTTGCTATGGGGACCACCTCTGTCCCGGCTTGAACCAATGGGCATCACCGCTGATGACCTCATGCCTCAGGCCCCGGGATTCAATAGGCTCTTTGGGAACCAGGGTGCACCCTCTCTAACTACGTCACCGTTGGGGATCCCCCGACGACCCCAGCCTGTGTGGCCCACTGAAAGAACGATGCGCTGGGAGCTGATAACTTGCTGAATAAATGAATAAGGGAAGGAAGGAAAGAGGGAATTAATGAAAAGAAAGAAGAAAGAAAGGAGGGGTCACAGAAAAAGATCAAAACTTGAGGGTTTAGCTTCGAACGAAAGGGGGCGATTTGCAACCCCAGAAAATGTGGAGCAGGAAAGGGATCGCAGAGACTCGGGCTCTTAGGCTCTAAGGGCAAAAAGATGGGGTGAGGCAAAGAGGAGGGGAGTTTTCGCATCTGTTCGGGAGAGACTAGGGCAGGCCCAACAAATTGAGGGCCCCACCCTCGGCCATCTAGCGCCTCTGAGTTTAGGGGAGATCGGTGACGCCCCAAAACTTGCAAGCCTGCCCAGACTCCTTGAACCGCGCCCCGGAACACGCCTCGAGGACTTCTCGTGGGCAGGGCCCCGTGCCCGGGAGACCGCCCAGCGCCTTCACCCTGTTTCGGTCCCATGAGCCGACTCGACCCTAACCCTCCATGGGGACGCGCCCCGGGACTGAATCAGCCGCCCGCGCAGGGCCCAGACTGTGAGGAAAATGAGCGTAGGGAAGGCAGGCTTGGCCTGAGCGCCTGCGGCCGGGCGAGCCTGAATTTGCGAAACCCCCACTCCAACCCGGCCCCGCTCCTCGTGTAAATGCGCGGCCGCCAAGGCGTCCGCCCTCGCACCCTCGGGGAGCTGGGCGGCCGGCGAGGGCGTGTGTCCGTGTCCAGTGTGCGCGTCTGACTGAAAGTGAGGTGGAGCCTGAGTGCGGGGAAAGCCGACTGGGCCCCGCGCCTGTTCCGCACATGCGTCCTTATCAGCAGCGGATCCGCGCGCCGGCTCGATTTCCCAGCGAGCGCGCCCGGCTTGATCCGCGGAAAAGGGGTGTCTGCGGCCGCTGAGAGCAGGGTAGACACTCCCACAGTCCCTAATCCAGGGTAGGGGCAGCTCGCCATTCGCTCCCTTTAGTTTCACTCGGGAGGGGCGAAGGTAGTTGTACAGCTGGTTTCCATGGTGACAAACCAGATACCCTCGCGGAGTATGGTAGAGACGGAATTCGAACCCAAGACGGGAAGACTGAGCCCGGGGCTCCTCCTTCAGCTGAGACTCCACCCTCTCCTCGCGCCCCAGCCCCTCACTCCAGCTAAAGATCGCGGTTTGTGGGTGAGGGCCCTGACATAACGAATAACGCAGACACACGCACCTACAGACAGGGCATTTTCCGAAAGTGGTTTCGAGTTGGGGGAGGGGTCGACTCGAGTCTGCCGGGCTCGCGGAGCCGTCCCCTTACCCCAGGACTCGGCCAGAGAAATAGAATTAACATGAGCGGTGATGCCCAAGCGCGGGGCTTGGTGGTGATGAAGGGAAGAGGACCGCCGCCCCCTCCGAGGGTTCTGGGTCTGACTTAGGTGTGCAAGGGAGTGGGGGGAGGGGTTGGAAATCTCCAGCAACTCGGTGTCCCTCATCTCCGGACCCCCAGCGTTCTCGCCCCACCCCTCCACCCCCATGTTCACACGCCGCCTCTCGCTGCCGCAGCCGGGCCGAGCTAATCAGCACAACATCCACCTATCGATCGCTGGCTCAGTGCCAGGCGGGCGGGCACCGTGCCAGGGGAGGCTGTGGAGCACCGGGGCGGGTACAGCACAGCTGCGGGGGAAGGGGCGCCCCTTCCCCTGACTCCACCCAGGACACCGTTCAGAAGGAGGAACCCGTTGAGCGTGGAGTGGGGGTGGGGATGGGGGTATCGTAGCCTGGACAGAGGAAGGGGAGACATCGTCGAGCTGAGAGCAAAGGGGGCCCTCCCTCCTCAGCCCCACCCCTCCTCCTTACAAAAGCGAAGAACAAAGAGGCTGCTGGGGAAGGAGGCTTTGATCTGACCCCACCTTCCCAGTTCTAGGCCAGGCACCGCCCAGAGTGCCCTTGGGGAGGGGGAGGGATGTCCAGCTCACAGGGACTCAGGCATTCCGAAACCCAGGTGTCTTGCTACTACCCCTTGCCTCTGCCCCAAAGCCCTGCTCCATGCTGCCAGGGCTTGCTTGGGCAGTGCCCCAAGCAGGTGGGCTGCCAAGATCATCTGCCCCCTCCTCAGCACAGGAAGCCGGCTGGGGAGGTGGGCGAGGGTGCCAAACTCCACAGCTGCTGCTGGCACCACCCCACACTGCCCACAGGGATGCCCACTGAGGCCTGGCATGGATGCCCCAGGCACAGCTGGCATGGAGGTCAGGCCAAGCCAAGTCGAAAGCACAGGCTGCTGGGAGTCCTGGTGTCAGGGGGAAGGAGCCAAAGGGCAGTAGGCTGGGGAGGGCAACAAAAAAGAGGGGAGGTTTATTGAGGTCCAGACACATAAAAAAATACAAATTGACTTGAAATTCAACCTCATGGCAAGTCCATCTTCACAGAAGACAAGTGAGTAACCCCCTGGGGAAGGCAAGATGCTGCCCCAGGGAAGAGGCCCAGTGGGCACTGGGCACAGACACCAAGCCTGGGCTTTTTCCTCGCCCTGGTCCTGCAATCCACCTGTCCCCAGGTTTTTGGTCTTGGCCCCCAGCCAGGTCAAGGACTCAATCCCGCCAAGTCCCAGTATTCCTGGGGGATGGGATGACACCAATGAAGCAGCTGACAGGTACCCTATATTTGTCTTGACTCTGCTCCAGGGTCCCCAGGCTGTCTGCAGCTCTCCTGACTGTTAGCCTGTGATGAAGGGTGGGCACCTGCAAGGGTCACCTCAGACCCTCAGACTTCCCCCATCATTGCTCCATCTTGTCTTTCTGGCTTGACAGCCCCAGCTCAGGTGGCAGGGACTGTTCCCTTTAGGGGGTCTTGGGAAGGCTCTGGCTCCTGAGGTCTTGGGAGGGTCCACTTGACTCAGAGAACTCGCAGGAGGCGCAGAATTGGGAGCAGCAATAGTAGCAAGAAGCAGAGGGGGCTGGGAGTACCCCCTCCTCGCCAACCTGATGTGCCACTCTCTCCAGGGCTCCCAACAGGATGGGCTGACTCAGACTCTGTGAGGAGGAGGGGGTGGCACTGATGGGTCCTCCCACTTCTGCAGCAGCCTCCTTCTTGCCCTCCCCATTAGCTTTACACTCCCATCCCATTCTCCGGGGTCTCCCAAATCAGCCACTTCCTTCCTATAATCTACCGCCTCATCTTTTCTAAGTCCCAACTTCCAAGTCCCCCCTAAATTGCCACTAGAAACAACCAGCCCAGCTAACCCTGGAAGGGGGTTGTCCCTAAAGACCCTGTTCCCTCAGCCCAGCATAAAAGAGGGGTGAAGCAGAAGCTCCCATAGGGGAGAAGTGGGGGAGAAGAGGCCACAGCTTGAAGTCCCACCTGACCTCTTAGAGTCTGATGCTCTGAGATTCTCCTCACTCCTTCCCTCCTTCCCAAGGGCCCCATATGAGCCAGAGAGGTTGTTCCCCATGTCCCCACCCGACTTACTGCTTTCTTTGCAGCAGACAGACACCTGGAGCCTCAAGCACTGGCCAGAACTCTCCGGAGTTGGCACCGCTGGGTGGTAGGAAATTGGGAGGAAGAGGTTAGCACAGGAAGTCACCCCCTTGCATGCCTTCGACTCTATGATGTACCTTCCAAGCTTCTCTTCTCTCCGGTTCCCTGGGAAGCTTTTCCTTACTTTCGGACCATGCTCAGGTGCCAGGACCCATTCATGCCCCTCCTCACTCCCCTGGCCCCCCTTCCTGGCTCCTCTCTACAGACTCACTCTAGATGTCCCCCTATTCAGTCCTGGGCTCAGATGCCCTCCTGCCCCCCTCTCTGAGCTTTAGAGGCTACACAGCCCATCCCTCCTCCCAGGTCTCTGCCTTCATTCTCAGTTCCCTCCTTTCTCATCATCTCACATTCTCTGCCAGAAATGGGGCAGGGAGCCCCATTCCTCCCCCAATCCCCTCCAAGAGGTGCCCAGCATGCCTTTCCTCACTCACAGATGTAGTAGTAAGTCTCTCCAGGCAGGAACTCCAAGCCAAGGGAGAAGGGTGTGAAGCGCTGAATCTTCTCTGAGAATCGAAAGGGACCAAAGGGAGCAAAGGGGCGGGAGCACTCCCAGCGCTTGAAGGCACCTGCCCCCTCCGCCTGGCAGGCCTCATAGCCCGGCCTGTCCACGATGTATAGGGCAAATGTCTCAGGGCCGTCAGGGGGTCCTGGACCTTCGTAGTGTGGGCAGAA
Organism: Choloepus didactylus; assembly: GCF_015220235.1. Lineage (NCBI taxonomy): Eukaryota > Metazoa > Chordata > Mammalia > Pilosa > Megalonychidae > Choloepus > Choloepus didactylus. The sequence continues at coordinate 110,469,231 of NC_051308.1, forward strand.
TATGTCCAGATAGTCATTGAGGCCCAGCTCCACCACGGTGTCTCCACGAAGCAGCCTGCAGGCATAAGGGAGATATGGGATGAAGAGGGTGGTGACACAACACACCTGAGAATGGTCATAAATAGCCATTCTCAGAGGTCTCCACCAGTCTCTTCCCCACCCACTGGGGATGGAGCAGCTCAGAAGGTCTGAGTTCCCCAGGCTGGCAACTCAAGAGACAAGGGAGCAAGAAATGGATGAGGGGACCAATTCACAGAGGAGCAAACTGAGGTTCAAAGAAGTTAAGGGATGCGGTGCCCATAACCACAATGGCTTAAATGTGGGAAGGCCACTTGCCATATCCCACGTTTCAGGCTGGAGCTGCCACCTATCTCTTGAGCTCCAGAGCCTGACACAGTGCCTGTGCTGCATAAATATTAGGTGTATGGGTGCTGTGGCTGAGGGGCAGGGGGGTCCAGATATGGAGCCACGGGACAGTTACAGACACAGAAATGGGAGATGGCAACAGTATCCTCAATACAGACACGGAGAAAGGAAGACTGCCATTTAGATCTCGATCCAACAGTAAAAAGAATACCATGGTAAAAATGAATGAGGGAGTGGGTGCTGGGTGCCTCCCCCTTTTTTTGCCAGGACAAGGAAGCATCAGACCTGGAGGGGAGCCATCCCCCCACCCCCTGCCACCCAATAATCGGTCCAGTCTACTTGTGCCTCCCCTCCCACCTCCTGGAAGCTGCCTGGGGAGCCAGTGCACACAGGAGGGGTTGGGGCAGGCTGCCCTCCACACACCAAATACTGCATTAACTGTTCCTCCCCACCACCATCATACACCACAGCAAAGCTTGACTAAAAGAGGTCCCCAAATGTCCCTCGAGGGACACCTGCATCAAATGGATCAGGGTCCCGATTAGAAATGCAGACTTCCGAACCCAGCCCAGACCTACTAGAACACAAGCTGGGCCAGGACAGTTTTATTCCAAGGCATCCCCAGTGCCTGGAATAATGCCCTGCACAAAGATAAGACTCAATAAATATTTGTGGACTGAATGAATGAACCAGAAACGTCAGGGTTGGGGGCTAGAAACCTGAATATTTAAGAAGTCTTCCAAATGATTCACAGGCACTGGACTGGAACAGAGAAGGAGGAATTGAGAGGTGGAGGACAAGAACTTTTATCACATGCATTGGTATTGTAATGACATGTATTTATACCTGCCCCTTCCCAGGGTCTGTGGGCAGGGTCATATCCCCAGAACCCTAGCACAGGTTGGGGCACACAGTATGTGCTTAAACGTTGTTGAGTGAACAAATGAACAGACTCACAGATTGTCTAGAGAAGAAAATCAGAGAGGAAAACAGATGGAGAAAGCAGAGAGGCAGGAAGAATTAGGGAGGGGATGTAAACAGTAAAGAATACCGAGGTTCAAAGGCAGGCAGCTTAAGAGAGAGAAACAAATAATAGGTGACATCTGTACAGCCCTGAACCTCTTTCACACACATGACCTCAGTTAGCCCGCCGACTTCCCAGGGTACTAGGCATTAATAGCCCATTTCCCAGATGAGACAATTGAGGTTAGGAGGTCAAACGACTTGCCCAAAGGTGATTCATCTAGAAGGGGCAGGACATAGATTGGACAGAAATAGAAGGACCGATAAAGGTTAGAGATGAAAGCAGAGATACCGAAAACACCAAGCAGAGCGAGCGCCAGAGAGGTGGCACAGAAAACAGGCAAGAAACCCAGGCTCCTTCACCAGAGAGAAGCCCCCTCCCTCACTCTCAAGTCTGCCTACCCCACCTCCCTCCCGCCCGCCGTAGGGAAGTGAGGGGGGCGGGGCCCGGAGCGCTGGCCGAGGCCCCCCAGCTCCCAGAACCCACCGCTCGCCCACTGGGCTGGGGTCCTTCGCCCGCCCCCCCAATACGTGCGAGAGTGGGGAGCCCCGGGGCGCGCCTCGCCCCTCCCCCTCCCCCCGCCGGCTCAAACAAAGGAGCCCCGGCGCGCGGCCGGGCCCAGGCGGCACCGCGCACGGCGCGGGTGGCGGGCGCGCGGCCGGCCCGGGAGCGCGCAGGCCCGGCTCGGCTTTTGCCAGGTTCGGCCCGGCCACCTGGGGTTACTGGAGTTCCAGTAGACGGCGTGGCGGAGGCCAGAACCTCCCCGCAGCGGGGAGCCGAGGAGCGCGGCCCAGAGGACAGTCCGCAGCAGGGGCAGCAGCCGCATCGCCCCCGGGGTCTGGTCTGGTCTGGCCGGGCCCGTCCCGGTCCGCTGGGTAGTCGGAGCACGAAAGGTACCAAGTGGAGGTGGTGGGGGGAGAGATGTTGAGAGGGGGGTGGGTTGTGGAGACTCTCCGGCCACGCCCCCGGGCAACTTTTCACCAATGGGAGCGCGTCTCCGCCCCTCCACTCAGAGCCAACTTCAGGTTAACCCTTTGTGCGCCGCAGCGCGCGTCAGTTTAGCCACGCGCCTACTTAGGCTGGACCTCACTCGAGGGGGCGGGGAAGAGGAACATATTCCACTATCTATACGTTTATTATTTTTTTTATTTTAAAGGAAGGTCGTTCTTTTGTGTCTGAACTAGTACAGGGTGGAATGCATTAGACGTTTGGAAGATTTTAAATAGAGGTGCCCTCCCTTTGCCCACACAGGGGAAAGTGAGGCACGGGCGAGGATTCATGAAGCCTGTCCAGCTACCTTGGCAGATTGCCCCTTTGCACAACTGCCAGCCTGGGGATAGCGCGACAGGAAGAGACAGAGCGCCTCTCGGGACACTCCCCTTCCCTGTAAAGCCTTAGGTGGCGCGCCCGATGACCACCTTGGGGTTAGCTCCTGGCCCGCTCCTCTCCACACTTTCATTCTGGGTAGCTCTGAAGGCAAGGTAATGAGGCAATTGCGGCCTGTACAAAGCACCTTTGTTCCCGAGCCCTCGGGTGGGGGAGGGGGAGGAGGCAGGTGTGCGGTCTGGGGACCGTGGGAGCCGCCGCCCCGCTCCGCCCCGGCTTCGGGCTCTGCGAATGCCAGCCAGATCTTCCTGTCCCAGTCAGTGGTTAGAGTGGGGACCGCGGCTCCGACGGCTTGGCAGGTTTGTCGGTAGCCGCTCCCGGGGGCCGCACAGCGTTGGGGGCGAGGAAGGGTACGGCGAGGGGCGTACAACTGCCTGTGGCATAAGGATGGCGCCGCGAGCCATCCCAGACTGGGCAGAAACAAGCCGCGAGCATTCCCGGGACACACGCTGACCCAGCCTGGGACTCCCGGTCTTCCCCGCCCGCCCTCGTCTGAGGCGGCAGCGTCTCCTGGCGGCCAGACCTGGAATCGCAGCAGGGACGACCCAGCTTTCTCTGAGCAGCCAGTCTCCGAGACGTGCTTCCAAGGATCTCACGTTTATTGCTGCCGAGCCGAGACAGACTGCTTAACTCCCTCAGTCCCGTCCAGCCCTCCGTCTCTCCCCGAGTCCCGGCTGCGACTGCGTGGGCGGGTCCCCAGGGTGCCGCTCGACGGCACGGTAGCGGTGCCTGGTGTCTTAATCCGACTGCTCCACCGCGTCCGGGCTCCGACTCCTTCAATCATTGCAGGATACTCCAGGGAGCGGAGTAAGTCGTCCTAAATCCGGATTGGAGACGGCGGACCCTCAGGAGAGGTCAGAGGTAGAGCGAGGACACTTCTGGGGGCGGCGGTGCAGGCCTGGAGTCGGGGGAGCCATGAAAAAAAAGGAGGAGGTCAGAAGCCCCCTTTCCACAGACCAGTGGCTCGGCCCACCCATTTTCAGCGCCCCTCCTCGCCTACCTGGAGGGGACTACCAGGGGCCGCATTCCAGCTGCTGAGTCAGTCGGGTCACCTGATGGACGTCTGTTCTGGGGGTGGGAAGGCAATGGCTTCCTTGGGGGTGGGGGCTTGACAGGCCCCTAGGACAGAGAGAAGGCAGGAGAAGGATGACTTGGGAGGGGGTATCATGTTGCCCACCCCCAATGCACTGGTGCTAGGGAACACCAATTTGGGGGCAGCACCAGAGGTCACCCTTGTCTCCAAACAAACCTGTCACCGTTAAAGGCACCACCAGGGTATGTGCCCGCGGGCACGGAGGGGGCATCTTGCTACGGCCACCACCGCCACAGCTACCAGCACCACAGCCCTGTGTGGTGGGTGGAGGGAGGGACAATGCCCTTCTCTCCCCCCACTGTTACCTTCGGGCGCCTCACCACTGGGTCAGCGGGCAGAGGGCGGGTGGGGGGGCTGGGTCGGTCAGCCAGCACAGCCTGAACAGAGAGAGGAGCAGTGGCCGTGAGAGTGCAGCCAGGAGCTGTGGGCATGCAGAAGTCCCCCCACCCCCTGAAGTTCAGGTCAACATGCCAAGTCAGCCAGGGGCCAGAAGAGAATGGGGACATGCGCAGAGGGCTTGGGTGCATGCCAGCAGCTGCCTCAGGGGTGGAAGGGGTGGGTCACCCTGGAGTCCCTGACCAAGTGCAGTCCTGCCACTGACCACCAGATGGTGATAGAAACCAAGGCAGGAGGCTCACCCTTTGCTGCTTCTGGGGCTCAGAGTGTCTGAAGGCTGAGGGGCACCCTGGTCACCTAATGAAGAACATCACTGGCAGGGAGCAGGGGTGAGAACTGCCATTGGGCATCAAGCCTCCCACCTGCCCTGGGCCAACATGGGGACTTGCCCAGATTTACCTGGAGTCTCTTGGGCACAGGGTCAGGTGGCAGCGGCCTGGAGGGGGGGGCCGGGAAGCCCAGAGCACTAGTCTGCTGAGAAAGTGGGAAAAGCAGACAGAGTAGAGGGGAGGAGGGAGGGAGCAGAGAGACAGATGTGGGCAGAGAGGAGTTAGTGCCCAGGGAGGGGCAGCTAGAACCCCAGGGGCAGCAGGGGCTGTGCATGCAGTTATTTAGTTGCATGCAGCGGGAGGGGGTGACAAGTGCTGGAGTGGGCATGCAGACCACATCCATACATGCTCATCATTAGGTCCAGAGGGCTCAGGGCAGGGACACTCACCAGCCCTTCTACACATAGCGACCTGGGCCTCATGAGGTCCTGGCACACTGAAGGCCATTTGGAGCACCCCCCCCCCGGCACCCTCCAGGGACCACTGCTGGGAGCACGCACAGACCCACCTCTCAAAAGCCACCAGCTTGGCCAGCTCAAAGAGCTCAGCAGACCCTCCTCTAGGTGACTGACCCTCCCCCAGTCCAGGCCGGACTCAGCTCCTCTGCCTGCAGCCAGGGGAGGGGTGGGGAGAGCTGGGGACTGGCCCTGACTCCTTTGACTGATTCTTGGGGAGAGCTAGCCTTTCTCTGAGTCTAGAGCCTTCAATGCCCACCCCCCCACCCCCCACCAAGAGCCCAAGCTGGGTATCAGGCCAAGCTGGAGCCCCTGCTCCTCTGGCATCCAGGACTCACCTTGGTGCCTGGCCTCAGCAGGGCCCTCTGCGGGGGTCCTGGGCGTTCAGGGGGACCAGACTGAGCTGCCCTGAGCATGGAGAAAGGCAAGGAGAAAGAGGGCCCAGCATAAGACTCTGTTCTCCACACATCTGCCACCCTTGAGTGGGGGTAACCCTTTGTAGCCCCTTGGAGAGGAGCTTGTATGAGGGTTAGGCCAAGCCAGGGGTGGGGAGGGGAAGCTCATCAGCTTGAGGGAGGGCCCCACTTACTCAGCACCACTGGCATAGGGTCTCCTGGGGAGAGATAGCCCCAGCAGCCCAGCTGCCCTAAGGGGTGTACATGTGAGGTGAAGACTTAGGGGACACATGTGGGAAGGGGAGGTGTGTGGGGTGTGGCCAGCAGCAAGTTCAGGGTCTAAGGGGCTTGGAACTCAGAACCAGGTAGTGGGGGGGCAGAGCTGGTGTCCCCATGGAGGAAATTGGTGGTGGGGAGGCAATGCTGGTACCTGTATTGGCAGCTGGGCCCCTTGAGCTGGCAGAGTCGCTGGCGCAGGTGGGCACGGTGCCAATAGCTGACACCAAGCAGCACCAGGACCAGCAACAACAGGAGGCTGAGAAGCAGCCCAGTGTTCAGGGAGCTGGTTACTGCAGGGGTAAAGTCAGAGTTGAAGGTGGGCAGAGTTAAGAGGTTAAGAACTGCACCCAGGAAGGAGCAGGGGGCAAGGAGTGAGGCCAAGTGATCAGAGAGTTAAGGGGTCAGGGATCACATAGAGGTGAATGGGTCAGAAGAAGAGGATCAAGGGGGAAAGGTAAAGGATGAGCTACTTTGCCTTCCCAGCAGTCTCTGCCCTCTCCTCTTCCCCCCAGATTACCTCTGATCTGGGTGGTACAGTCAGGGGGTGCCCAGCCCTCCTCACAGTGGCAGTGCCTATTGCTGTTGCAGGCCTAGGAGGTACAGGGTGAGCAGTGAGGTGCTTTGCACCCTGGGCCACAGTTCTCTGTCCTCAGCTTTTTCAAAATATCAGATTTCCACACATGGAAGGTGTGCAGGGATGGTGGGACAGACAGAGCTAAGGCCCTGGAGAGAGGGAGCCCTTGGCTACACTGCAGGAAGTTAGATCAAATTAATATATGATCGTCTATTGGGGCACTGTGTTAGATACTTGCACACTCATTTCCTGTACACCCATGAAGGGGATATCATTACTGGGTCCATTTGACAGAGGAGGAAACTGAGCTCAGAGAGATTAATAACTTGGTCCAAGTCACACAGCTAGGAAGTAGTAGAGCAGGGATTAGAACCCATGTCTGTCTGTTTCCAAAGCCCAGTATTCTCCTTCCTGGAGGATCCCTGTCCCCTTTCCACCTCTTCCCCCTATGCCAGCTTACCCCATGCCCATGGCATTTGCTTCGACACTCTTGTGCCCCCAGGAGATCCACAGGCTGGCATTGATGGTCAATGCACACCTGTTCAATGGGGAGCGAAGAGCAAAGATCACATTTTCAGAAAGCTGTACTGGGACTGGGGGACCAACAAGGCTGAGGCCACACCCCCACTTTTATAGATGGGGAAACCGAGGCTCAGTGGGCAGACAAGATTTTGCTCAATCTGAAGTAAGAATCTCAGATTCTGTGCCCTTGACACTAGTGGCTAGTGAAGACTGGACACTGCTTGCCTTGGTCCAGATGTCTCTCCCCACTGGGTCTTGTCCACCCAAGCTACTCACCAGGCCAGGGCCACAGGCTGTGCCAGGCAGAGTTAGGAGGGGCTGGGCCACATCGTTGCCCAGGTCCAGGTGCACCCAGCTGCAATTCAGCTGGGTCCCATTGGCTTCCACCATCTCCCAGAGCAGATCCTGGACCGAGCCCAACAGAGGCTGGACCCTACCGCCCTGACACTGGAGCTGTCCACAAATGGTGTCTCTGGGAGAGGGGCACAGAGTCAGCAACAGCAGGGCCAAGGCTCCCACAAACCCAGAGGAGGAGCCATGTTTCCTCACTCACCTAGGGCTGCAGGGCATGTAGCTTCCATTGGGGCTGCGCCCACAGCTCCCAAAAGCATTCCCTCGAGTGTTGGCAGTATGAAGGCAAAGGGATGCAGCGGGCTGGGCCCCGGGTCCCCAGAGTGCCTGGCACTGCTGGGTATAGGAGGCACAACGGCCCTGCATGCACACAGCCTGTCCGCCAGCGCAGGGCTCACCATCCCCCAGGCTGATGTCAGGGGGGCACTGGGAGCTGTCTCCCAGGCAGAACTCGGGCAAGTCACAGTCACCTCTTTTAGGGCGGCACTGCCAGCCAGCTGGGCGCAGCTGTGGACGGTGGGTGAGCATGAGTATGGGTGCTGGGCAAATCCAGCCAGGCTCTGAGAGCCTGAATGACCCTTTCCCACCCTGGCCTCTGGCAGGCGAGCTCTGGGTGGCCAGTCTAGTCTGTGCCTACCTGGCAATTTTGACAGCAGGGTCCGTCAGATGCACACTGTGCCCCTGGCCTCAGCTGGCAAGTGAAATAGTCACAACAGGGATCGTTGCAGTCCTGTGGCACAAGGACACAGAAAGAGCAGAGCCTTACTGCTGGCTGGACCTGAGAGCCTACTTCCTGACTCTCCTCCTAGAGACAAATCCAGAAAGGGTACCCAAAACCACACAGCAAGGGAGAGCTAGAACTCAACAATCCATGTGCTGTCCCTGCAGACAGGGAGGTCAGGAGAGAGGTGGGAGTTTCCTTCAGGAACCAGAGAGGGGATCAGGAAGCTTGCAAAAGGGCTGATGAGCCATGGTGAGGACACAGAAGTGAGTGGGGTAAGGCTTTGGGGGGCAAGGGGCTCACATCTGGGAAGCCACAGTCACACTGCTCGCCCGGCTCCACAAACATATTTCCGCAGAAATTGGCCATAGTTGGCAGGCTGGGCAGCCGTTCAAAGAGGCAGCTGCCCATCCCATCGAGGAGGGCTTTCTCCAGGGCCTGTCGGCTACAGTTGCTGAAGTTCAGGCCCGGCAGGAGGCTGGGGAGGGTGGCAAGGAAGGTTGGCGCTGTGGTGTTCTCCCTGCCCCGTCCTCCCTTCCCTTCCTCCATCCTGGGGTTACTCACTCTGTGGAGGCCTCCATGATGCAGCTCTTGGCTGGGGCTGGACCTGGACAAGGACAACTGCTCCCAGGTGGGTCATGGGCCAGGCCCAGGCTGTGGCCCAACTCATGGGCTATTGAGGAGGCAACTCCCAGAATGCTCGTGGAGTGGTCCTGTCATTGGGGAGGGGATACCCCAGTCCAGCCCCAGACTGCCTCCCCTATATGTCCATCCCATTTTGACTGTCCCTGTTCTCTCCTCCTCTGATGTCTTAAGCACTCAGTGGGCACTGCCTTCCATGTTAATTGCTCCTAAAGGAGGAGGAGAGCCCAGGCCTGAGTGGCAGGAAATCTGAGTTCTAGCCCAGCTCTGCTTCCCTGGGTGGCCCTGGAAGATCACCTCTGTTCTGTGGGCCTCAGCTCCTCCCCCTTCCCTTCCCTAAGACACAGGAAGTCTGCGTAGGAGACAGCTGTGCATATTGTGATGAGCTGACCACAAGTGAGGTGGTTCCCTGACAGTAGAGGCCTCGTCATGTACCCCCCCTACACACACACACACTATCCCCACGGCTTTGGGGCAGGGTAACTTTGTAGCAGGGTTTCAGTGAATGAATGGCACCAAAGTTGGGATGAACTCAGTGAGGAATGGGGAGGAGACCCGGAAATAACTCACCATGTTCACCCCTCCCGAGAAGTCAGGAGAGCAGATGGAGTTCTGAATGGCCATCCCCACCATTGGCCCAGAGAATGAAGTAGCACTGTGGGAGCAAGGTGTCAGAAGTCAGGGCCAAACCAAGGTGGCCAGAGCTTTAGGTCCTCAGGTAGGAGAAGTGTGCAACTGGCCAGGGCAGGGAGAGACGGTTCCCACTGGCTGAACCTGGGGGACTTACGTCACCAGCTGGGCACTGTCGTGGGGTAATCGAGGCAGAAGCTCTGCTCGGCGCCAGCGGAGGAAGTTGTCTAGCGTGATGCCTGCGTCTGAGCTTATCTCCACCTGGTTGTGCTGGGTCCAGGCCTCCAGGCCCACTAGTGCCACCCGCACATTCAGGGGCCGGAAGAACTGAAAAAAGAGCTGGGGCTCAGTAGAGGGGTTTCCATGGTCAGGGGGGCCACGGGGATGCTGCCCAGTCCGACACTCACCATGTCCAGGAGGAGGGCCACTTCCAGCGTGCGGTTCAGTAGGCGCTGGAAGTCCGGGTACCTCTGGACCTGTGGGCCAAGAGAGGTCACCACGAAAGGCAGTAGGTGGCAGGGGAGAATATGCAGGCGCCAGGAGGCTCACCTCTGAATGATCAGCCACGATCACCAGCTCAACGGTCTTCGTCTCAGTCACCACGTCCCGCCTCTGCTGTGGACAAGGAGAAGATGGGGAGCATCAGGCCCACCCTGCTGCACACTGCCAGCGGCCGCACAGGGCCAACTGAGTGGGCTCCACTCCCACCCTATGTGGCCAAACAGAGGAGGAGGAGGAACCCATTTTACATATGAACCACTGCGAGTCAGAGAGGCCAGGGGCTTGCTCAAGGTGGAGCAACAAGTAGATTAAGAAACAGGGAGTAGAGCCCTGCTTTTTGGGCTCCACACTCAATGCTTTTTCCAAATTAAAGAAGAAAGAAAGAAAGAAATAGCCAACACCACTGAGTATTTATTATATGCCAGACACATTTCTAAGCACTTTACGTATGTATTGATTCATTTAATCTTCACAGCAACTTTACAAGGTAAGTAGTTGTACTATCCCCATTTTACAAATCAGAAAATTGAGATTTTATTGCTTTGTGATTTGTAACTACATATTTTCTATACCCAAGTGAGAGCTCTCTGCAAATGGCATCATAATACAGCTCAGGAGTTTAAGTCAAATACCTCTGTCTGAATCCTAGATAGAATTAGTACAGGATTAGCTGTGTGGCTTTGGGCAAGTCACTTAACCTCTCTGAGATGGTTTCCTCATTTAAAAATAGAGCTATTGATAGTACCTACCGTCTAGGATTGCTGGGAAGAGTAAATGAGACAATGTTTACAAAGTGCCTGGCACATGGAAATTGCTCCATTAGGGGGATCTCTTGTTACTGTTAACAAATAGCTCGGGGGGTCTGGGGTCAGCCCTCCACCCAAAGCCCAGCTCTCCTGGCATCCATCCTCACTCGGCGAATGTGGCGCCATCCCAAGGGGACCTCTGGTGGAGCCTGAGTGGGCACAGATGCACCCCACCTCGGGGTACAGGTGTAGCTTGGCAGGAGGTCTTGGATCCGGGAGATAATGGGCGGGCCCTGAAGGTCCCCAGGCTCCAGCTCCAAGTAATAGCTTCTCTCCGGGGACAGGACCACCAAGCCCCTAGGGAAAGATGCAGGAAGTCAGAGGGCATTTCACCTCCCTGCGTGGTGCCCCCTCACTCTCTCCACTTTCCTTGAGTCCACCCACTCATGCTACCTGAGCCCAGAGCAGGTACAGACAGAGACCCAGGAGTCAGCATGGCCCTGCACTCCTCCCTGGTAGCAGCAGTTTTCCTATAGTAGAGAAAACATTAGTGCCAACTCTCGAAAAATAGAATTTGAACCCAGGAGTCTAGCCTGTTGGTGAAGATATGCAGTGTGCTTCTATAGCCTCCAGGGACAGCACCCTCTAGTTGCCCCCTTCCTCCTTCCCCCAGGTGAGGAACAGGGCACCAGGGGGCCTGACTCACCAGAGTGTGCCCCTCACTGACCACCTGAGTACCATCGGGCTGGTACCACACCAGAGTTGGGTGGCTTGCGACCACCTCCCTGAAGAATGAATAAAAAGGAAGACAATATCAGCATCACCTCCCAGGGCAGTACAAAGGCCTGGAGATGGTAGAGGAGTAGCTAGACACCAGGCAACCCCCCAACCTTCCTGCTTCCCCCAGAAGCAGCAGAGTATAGTGGTTGAGCCGCAGACTCCACTAGGCTCCAATCTGGTTTTCACCACACTAACTGTGTGATCTTGGGCAAGTTACTTAACCTCTCTGTGCTTTGGCTTCTTCATCTATTAACCAAGGACAATAAAAGTACATAATAGCAGTATAAATCTAATGGAATTGTTGTGAGGATTAAAAGAGTTAAAGCATTTAGTGTGTGCACATTGTAAATAAAATGTAAGTTGTCAGCCATATGATTATTATTACTACCATCGTTATTACCTTTTCTGCAGCAGCTCCAGTATATGACTCTCACCGTCCAGCTCCAGTTTGATCCGCAGGGCCTCAGGCAGACTGGTCTGTGGGCACCAGAGGGCACGTCATCTCCCTGGATCTCCCCATAACACCTTCTCTAACCAAGAAACCTCAGGGCTCTCAGGAGAGCACCAACAATTAGATCACTGGTGGGGGGATCCTGAGGGAGGGGCCAGGAAGCCCTGCCTGGTCTGGGGCATTGTTCTGGGGGCTTGTGTGGGGAGGTCAAGGAAGGTATCTGAACCACCCCTTCTCGGCTTCCTGCCCAGAGAGGAAGCATCATGGAGGACCCAATGCAGGCCCCAGCCCTTCCTCTGACTCAGCTTTAGAATGGGGGGGGGGGGTGAGCCCCCCCCACTGAGAGAACCAACAACATGAGAGGAAGAAAGCAAGTTTGGCCTCAGAATTTCCCCAGTGGAGAAGGATGGGATGGATGAGGCTGAGGCAGACAGATGTATCTCCAGAAGGGTGGGGGAGATGAGTGAAGCCAGGTGCTGGGTGTGGTGGGAAAGGGAACCAGACCTGGGATGGACCTGCTGCAGTGGGGTCCACTCACCTGGCTCCTCAGCCAAGCTTTAGCTTTGAGACAACTGATTATGACTGGGGGTAGGATGGGGAGGGTGTATTTATTTAACAGAAGGAAGAGGAAGGAGACTCACCTGAAGCACCTCTGCTAGGCTGAGTGTGAGGTTGTCGGGAAGGACCTGGAGCTCCCAGGGTCTACCCAGGGCCCTCACTGGCCTTGCCTGCTGCTCCTCAGTGCCACCTGCAGGATCCCCAGGACACCCCCAAGAGAGTATGGAGAGAATCAGCACCAAGGCTGGGGGTGTCTGGTGTTCTCCCACCAACTCAGCTCCCAGCACATCTTATTTCAAGGCCCTTCTCTGTCTGAAGGGCTCCTACAATGCATGCTGGGGCTTACAGAAGAATACTGTGGGTAGGGGGTTGCTCTTCAATTTATCCCCTTTCAACCCACCAACCCATCCACACAGTCCCCAGAGAAACAATCTGTTTGCCCAGTCTGTTGCCCCTCCCTGTCCCCCTCAGGCCACTCCCAGGTTCTCTCAGGACCCTCCTCCTGTTCCCCCACTAGGAACGCCCCTTCTCAGGACTGGGCGAAGTCTGTGGCCTGGTGCCCACTTACCCTCCCCTTCCCTCACATAGGAGATGCAGGGAACGCCCATCTCTGGGTGAGCAGTGCGAACACCCCCACCTCCTTAAACACCCCTCATGCCCAGTCAGGCACACCCGCTCCCCACAGCCTCCGCTTCCTCCCCGACCCCCCCCCCCCCACTGGCCCTCTCTTCTCCGGACACTCCACCCCCGCCTGCCCTCTCGGCCCCTAGCCCAAGACAGCAGCGGGAAGTGAAAGTTCCAAGGAGGAGCTGGTGTCCTGGACTCTTTCCTGGCCAATTCTCCTCTCTCCTGGCCCCTCCCGGGTCCCGTCCCTCTCGCCCAGGCTTCCGGTGGCATCAGCACCAAGGCGAGGGTGCCTGGCCGCCCAGGCTGGGATGAGAGGCCGCGAAAACCCTCTTCGTCAAACCCTATGAGCCGTGTTCCCTCGGCGCCCTGGCACCGGGTGGAACGGTCAGCTAGGCCCGGAGCATTGAAGACGTCAGTCTTGGGGAGCAGCGACCCTCTCCCACGATCCTGAGGGGGCGCTGGCCAGGCCCTTCAGTGCCTGGTCCTGGAGCCTCAAAGGGTCCACGGGACCGCGTAGATGACCGACCCAGCGGGGAGCGTCGGCATCCTCCCTCCTTCCCTCTCCACCCCATCGCCAAGTCGCTGCACCGTCGGCCCAGGACAGCGGACCAGGGCGGACCGCGCTGGTCGGGCTCTCGGGAGCTCTCGGGGAGACCCCAGTCCAGTTTTCCAATGCCTCCCGACTTCCCCGCGCCTTTCCCCCCGCCCACCCCCGTCCAGGACTCACCTATATTTGGGAGCGGCCGGGAGGGCAGAGGGCTGCCGGCGCCCAGGAGTCCCAGGGCCCAGAGCAACGCCAGCCGCATAGCAGCGGTGCCCCAGGCAGGGGGAGAGCAGCAGGTGCGGGGCCGCGCGCCGAGGTGCTGCGGCGGTCGGGTGTGCTCGGCGCACCCAGCTGCGCCGCCACCAAGCCCCGCCCCTGCCCCTGCCCCTCCCACCAGGCCGGGTGTCAGGCTCCGCCCCCGCCGCGCGCCGGGTCTTAGAGGCCGGGCTCCGCCCCCCGCGGCAGCTCCGCCCCCCGCTGCTCGGCACCGCCTCTTTCCGGCAGCTTTGCTGGGCGGTAGCCACGCCTCCCAGCCGATGTCGGGTGCGACCGGCTTGGGCGTTGGGCCTTTACCTGGCAGCGTCGCTAGGGCGGGTCGTCCCGGCTACCGGCTAGGCAACGCCGGGCTGTCCCCCCAGCGCCGATCCCCGCGAAGCGCCAGCGCCAGGAATATTCTAGGCATTTTATTAAATAAGAAGGAGCAGGGCGGGAGAGCGGATCGGACGCCCCTTCACTCCCCATAGGTAGCGTCGTCGTTGCTGTCGCTGAAGTCGGAGGAGGAAAGCTCCTCGCGGGGTGTGCAGGCCGGGCACCGCTGCCGCATGTCGTCCCAGCACGACCGGCAGTACACGGCCTCGCAGCCCGGCGTCGGGCACACGTAGGACTCGGGCGTTTCGGGTGCCCGGCACACCACGCAGCGTCGGCGCAGCCAGCGGCGCAGGAGGGGGCAGCGGCGGTGCAGGAAGTCCTCCAGGTGGTGGCGCTGTAGGGAGGAGGGATAAGAGCCAGGTAGGGGGTGAGGGGGTCTGAACAGCTCTCCTTATCTGAAGTCTCAAGGCCTGATAGTGCCCACGTATTGGAGGAGGCTGGGTTGGCGAAGATCCTTGGAGACCGGGGGTGCTATGGAAGTGAGTTCTGGAAAGTCTCCCTCCCGTACTGCATTCAGAGAGTGGAGAGTGGGAGGATACAGCCTCCCAGGCAACAACTGCAACTATCATTTGCACTTTCCTATAAATAATCTTATTTGGTTCTCACAGAGACCTAGAAGTGAATAGGACAAATAAAACTATCATTATTGTTATCCCCACTTTACAGGTGAGAAAAGTGAACTTCAGAAAGGTTAAGTGACTTTCCCAAAGGCACACAGCTAATAAAGAGTCAAACCTGGGCTGGACCCAGGTGCCCTGATTCCAAGTAACAAGCTCCAGATCATGATGTTCCCCCACCCACCCTCTCTCATGTGACTGCCAGGTGGTCTCCTCAGGCCTCCTTATCAAGTCACTCTCTTGCTCAAGAAACTCCAGGGATCCCATGGCCTGCCAGACAAAGGCAGAACTTCTGGGCTTGGCCTTCAGAACCTTTTGTAATCTGGTACTTTTCTAGCCTCTGTTCCACCTTACCCCTTCCCAAATACTGCCTCTTCTGTGCCAGTTTCTTCCTAGACTAACTCAGGCACTTGGCATTTCCTTTGGACACTGAGTCTTTGCACATTCTGTTCCCTCAGCCTGGAATGGGTGTTGCTTACATTTCCATCAAAATCCAGTTTACCTCAGGCCCTGTTGTGGAATCACAGCATGTTTATTTTCTCATCATTCATTCATTCAGCCCCTACTGTGTGCTATGGATGGTCTGGGGGATTTAGGCACTGGAGCAAAGAGGTGAGCAAACCACAGTCTCTCACTTAGGAGCTTTGTTAGGGCTGAATTAAATAAGAATGGCTGCCTCAATGTTGGGCCCTTTAGTAAGAAAATTAACTCAATTCAAACAATAACCATTTAAGATAGATGTTATTATCTCTTTTTCAGCTGAGAACACTGATGCTTGGAGAGGTGGTCATTCGCATGGGGTCATAACAGTAACACTCATAACAGTATCACTTACATAGCCCTAGCTGTGTGCCAGCACCATAAGAGTGTTTTATGTACATGAACTCATTTAATCTTCACAACAACAAGTAGAATAGGTAACCCCATTTTACAGAAAGGAAAAACCAAGGCACAGAGGTTAAGTAATGTGCTCGAGGCCGCACAGCTAATGTGGTTGTGAGGGGAGGAGCCAGAACTCAAACCCATGCTCTCTGGCACCAGAGCCCCATACATGACCACCACTCCACACTGATCTCCAGTGAGTAGGCCTTACAGATGGGCCCATTCTGAAGAAGGGAAAACTGAGGCCCAATGAGGTCACAGAGCCTAATGTCAGAGTGTGTCCTAGAACTCAGATCTTTTGACTCTATCCTCTTTGTGTATACCATGTACCCCCTTCATGAGGCCTTCCTGACCCCCAGCCTGCCTGCTGCCTCCTCCTCCTCTGAACTGCACTGAGCCTCGGGTCTGCAGGCCTCTCAGTAGCACCTGTGGCTTTGCCTTGGGTCTTCTGTTTCTGATGAACACTTCTGGCTTTCCTCTGACTGGATTGAATAAAGTCAGACTTCCCTTTTCTGCCTGCTTCCTGATGGTCCTCTGAGTACGGCAAGCTGGGCTGGCCTCGGGTACAGAGATGGCCATGGCCCTGCTGTCCAGTCCCTTAGTATGCATTGTGTCAGAACTCATTGAGCTCAAGTAGGCCTGGGACCCTTGGTGGGTGCTGGGTGGACTGAAGGGAGATGCCCCCTCGCCCACAGTTCTCAGACCCAGCCAGGAGCCGGCAGGGGCCTGGACTTACTGGAGCTCTCTGCTCCCGTGCCCGCCTGATGATGGCCGCCCTCCTCAGTTTGGTGAAGGCAGCTCTTTTCCTCAGTAGCTCATTGTAGAGGAACAGAATCCGCTTCTTCTCTCGCTGAGGGCAGGGAGAGGGGGGACAATGATGGTGACCGTGCTGAGGGAAAGGCACCCCGCTTCACCCCCAAAGGCTGGGGTTGCTAGGGAGCTGGGTGTGGGCTGGTGTGCATGTATGTCAGAGGTGGGGCGGTCTAGGGAGGGGCACACCTTGGGGAAGTAGAAGGCTGCGATGACCCTCCGGAGCCGGTAGCCAAAAGCCTGGAACAGGCAGAAGCACCCCAGCAGGCCAGTCGGTAGGGCAGCCTTCAAATAGGCCCCGGCATCCAGGCACATGGGCTGGGGCAGGCAGGCTGGAGCAGGGGGCAGGCCTGTCAGGGGTCTGGTCGGGGCCAGTAAAGGGACAAGGCAGCCCTGAATTGGGCTCCTCGTCCCAGTGGGATGGGCAGTTTAGGCCCCTAATTCCCCTGTTCTCTTCCTGCCTGCCTCTCACCATCCAGAGCTTTGCTCTCAGTAAAGTAGCCACTAGGCTGATGGCTCCATGTGGTGCAGATCTAGAAGTTTCTATCGTGGCAGAAAGCGCATTGGATAGCGCTACTCCAGAAGGCTGGGACCTCTACCCTCAGGCCCTAAGGCCCTAGCCCCCAGTCTACTCTGCCCCTAGCTTGTCATCCTCCAGCTCTTCAAGCCTACCAGCCCTCCAAGTTCCCCAACTGAAGCATGCTGACCCCCGTCTTTCCACACCCAAGGCCCAGTCCCCCACCTTTTCCCTTTGGAATCTTTTGACCTCTCCTCCTCAGCCCTCTTTATCTGATCCAAATTTTGTGCATCACTCACGCATATTGTTTGTTTCCACCATGGTCTCCGAGGAAGTATTAAGGGCCCCAATGGTTTTCCGAAGAAGCCGGGCTAGCATGGAGTCTCCCTCCACCTTCACCTCTAGTTTATGACTGCCTGAGGCCAGGATAGAGGTCAGAACAGGGAGTATGGGGACAGTGGGGGGGGGGGGTGTCAGGAAAGGGTTGGAGTCAAGTGGGTGGAGCAGGATGGGGGCTGGATGTGGGGGAGGGTTCAAGGCATAGAAATACTTCCCTGCTGCCCAGGACTTTCCATCACTTCACTGAATCCTAACCACTCCCTGTTACAGATGTAAAGGGGGAGGGGAACTGAGACCTTACCCCGCCCCCCTGCAATGACAGCTGTCAGGCTTCAGGGCTGAGATTTGACCCTGAGGACATCAGGGAGGGGCTGACCCAGAGAAGAGGAGTGGAAGCAGTAGAAGGAAGAGACAAATTTGGAAGAGTTAGGGTCGGGTGGCTGCACAGGAGTTGGAGTTCTCCAGGCTGGGTCTCTTGGGGGCTGAGCCGGGCAAGAAAGAGGGCCTGGAGCCAGGGTGGGGGGCAGGCTCACTGCGGAAGGAATACTGCAGGAAGGAGTGGTGGCGGATGGTGTCAAAGATGGAGTAGAGGGCCCAGTCCAGTCCACACAGCACCAGCAGCAGCAGCAGAACAGGCAGCAAATCCAGGAGCTCCCCTCCCTGCCCAAGGAGCAGGAGGGGTGGTGGTGGGTGGCACTGCCTGCCTTGGCATGGAGCACACTCCAATGCCTTTTGCCCTCCACCCCTCAGACTCATGCCTCTTATTGGATAAGGCAGCCTGCCCCCCACGCCATCCTTACCAAGTTTTTCATTTCTGAGGCCTGGATAGTAGGCTTCCAGGGGAAGATGATGGTTTTCTCTTCAGCTTTGCGGAGTGGCAGCAGGGTCCGTTTGCCCTGGAAGAAAAAGAATGTCCACATGGTGAGGAACCCCAATGGCCCCCTCCCCTTTCCCCTCTGCCCTCCTGGAGCCTGCAGCCTGCACAGGGCACGCAGATGGGCACTCTTGGGCAGGGCTGTGCCCACTCACCAGCTTCTTCCTGCGTTCATCAATCTGAGAGAAGTAGGTGCTGATGTAGATGTTGTCAAAGCGAATGTCCTTGTTATAGCTGTCCATGTAGGAGAAGGCCCTGTGGACAGATGTATGGGAATCTCCAGCTCCTCCACCAGGTTCTCTTCTACCCACTGCAACCAAGGGCTTCCTTGAAGCACAGTCAATCATTGATTCAACTGACCAACCAGCATTTATTGAGCACTATCTATGCCCAAGGCACTGTGCTAGACCCCCCAGCAGCTCACTGTCCAGTGGAAGACATAGACCTGCCCAGCTGATGAGATAGAACAGAGGTGGGTGGGATATTTTGTGGGAGGAGGGTATACCACCTATCTGGAAGGGGTGGGTCATGTAGTGCACGTCTGTGCATGTGAGGTCGGGGAAGGCATGGACCTTGCAGGATGAATAGCAAGCAGAGGAAACAGCAGGAGCAAAGGCACAAAGATGGGAAACCTCTCTGGGTGGCAGGGACACCTAATCCACAATAGTTTCCCCAGTTACTTCTCAAGTCCCTGCTCTCAGCTGAGCCTGTAGAACATCTGGAGGTCACCTCAAGCAAATCTCATCCCAAACCACCATCTCCCTTTCCCCTGACACACCCCCGCCTCTCTCTGACTACATCTGAGCACAGCAGTGTTTGTGTGTGTGTGTGTGTGTGTGTGTAGCTATCTTCCATATATCTCCCAAAGTCCCAACATAATGCTTCAGTCTCCTAAAGGGAAAATGTTAATTGCTGGAAATGTGTTTAGAACTGTAAAACTACATGAGATAGCTATGTAAACTGTGAAACATAAGTTCCAGAGCTATCCATTCTGGGACCCTGTAAAAATCCACATCTTTGTCTTTAAGATAGAAATAACTGTAAATGCAAAGAAAGACTGTGAGTGCCCCCTTGTGGAGACACCTACTGCTGCTGTGCCCTGGCCCCACCCACTGGCCAGCTCTCTGTCCCTTCTATGAGTGACCTCACCTAGGTTGAAAACCTGGAAGTGGCTTTTGACTCTATGCATCCTTCCTTCCGTCTCCAAGCTGGCTCTGGGTCCTGCCACACCTTTCCCCTTGCTCCCTCCATTTCAGGCCAACCTCCCCTGCCCGGCCCCACCTCAGCCTGGCTCCCTAACCTTTGACCCATCCTGGCCTCCCTGCCTCCAGCCTGCTCCAGTCATCCTGCAGCCCTCCCCAGTCCAGGGCCCTTTTGCAGGGCTTTCCAGACTGTTCTGGCCATATCCACCTTTAGCCCAGTCCTCCATGCAAGCCTCTGCCCTCTAAGCCCAGTAAATGCCAGGATTCCTTTCCAAGAAAACACCCTTCCTTTTCTTGATCACAGCTCTCCACATACAGCCCTTTGGAGCCCAGTTATGACCCTTCCGGGAGCGCTGACCTGGGAACTCCAGTTTAGCTCCCCTATCTGTCCTGATAGCTAGTCCATAAAATGCCCCTTCAACCATTCTCTGTTCATGTGGGTGCGTCTCTTGCCCCTCAACTAGACTATGGGCTTCTGGAAGGCAGAACTATGGCTCATCCATCTTTGTCCCCCCACGGTGCCCTAGGTACACAGGTAACTACTCACTTGCAGTCGCTCTAGGTCAAACAAAGTGGGCCAGCCAGGGAAAGAGCCCCTGTGGCTGCCCTTACCCATCCTCTGCCCATCTCAGGTTCTTGGGGGTGAAGACGGAAGTGGAGGGTCCAGAGGTCAGCAGGGGAGCGAGAGGGAGGCCCAGGGCAGCCCCGCTGGATGCCAGGCTGGGTGGGGTTGAGGACTTTGGTCCAAATGGAGGGAAAGTCACTGCCAACGCAGCAGGCAGGAGAAAATGAAAGCAAAATTGGATGATAAAAATGGCACAAAGTCAGAGCCAAGGGGAATATGAAGGGCAAGAAAAAAAAAAATCAAAAGTCAAAGCTAAATGTTAAAAAAAAAAAAAAAAGCCAGCATTGGGATAAAGGCTAGAAGGAGGTAGATAAATGAAGACGGTTGCTCTTTCAAGGTGGCAGGGACATGGGTAGCGTTTCTTCTTACAAAATGTCCACGTTTCCTTTAATTTTGTGTAAATGCCAAACCCAACTTGATGAAAAGAAAAGGCAAAATTAATGGCAGATAACATTTGGATTCAGACTGGAGGTGGGGGGTGGGCTTGGTAGTTCATTCTTGTAGCTGCCCTCAGAGCAGTGTTGGGGGGGGGCTCAGAGCAGAAGAAGGAAGGGGCCGCTGGGGTGTGGGGGGGGAGGGGGCTGCTGGGGTGGGGGGTTCATGGCTCACCCCTTTAAGATCAGCAGGAAGGTGCAGGAGAGCAGCGTCCGCAGCAGCTCCAGGCCCCACTCCAGCCGGGCCTCCTGGTAGATCACATAGTCCTGCACCTCGGCGCTCACGTTCTCCCAGCTCGTGTTGAGGCCCAGCACCCCAGCCTGCCTCTCTTCCTGGTGGAGTGCACAGGCCCAGTCTCAGCCTCCCCAGCCTCGCAGGGCCCTAACCCAGCCTCTTCATGGCATCTCTCCCCTGGCGCCCCACTCATGTCCCCTGGATCCTCCCAGGACCTTCAGTGATTGTCACTTCCTTCTGCCTGCCACCCTCCTCAACACAGTCTTGCTCCCCTGCTCCTGTGTCAGCTGATACCTTCTCTCTACCTGGATGACCATTCGGAGCCAAAGCCAGGTCTGCGCACACTACAGGCTGGGCACTGCCGCCCTCCCTGTCACCCAGCGCCAACACCTGGCTCAGCACCACTCCTCTCGTTGTCCCCCCTCCCTCAAACCCCATCAACTCTCTCCCAGGCCTTGTCACTTACCCTTCCTCATGCCCTGCTCCCTATCCAACCCCCCCCCACCCCCTTACCTTTAGTTCAATGTTGGCTGAAAAGTCACTATTCAGGTTATGAATAGACTGGTTGACGGAGTCGTAGGTCTGCCCAAAGTTGCCTTCCACCGGGATGCGATTGCGGCACCAGACGTCCATCACTGGTGGGCAGTGGGGCCAGGTCAGGGGCCTCCCCGTGCTCAACCACCAGGCCTGGCCCAGCTGGTCTGCCTCCCCACCACAATCTCTTCATCCTGCTTTTCTGTCTTTCTGTCCATGACTTTTTATTGCACTGAGTCTCCCCTTTCCAATCTCCTTATTCTTCCTCCCAGGAACAAGGCCTGGTGTTTTCCTCATTTTAATTTTTGTATGTCCATAACCATAACGAATGCTAATAATGATAGCCAACATTTATAGAGCAATTCTCTTTGTGCCAGCTCTGTTACCTGCTTTATATGCTCATCCCCTTAAATCCTCAAAAACCCCTAATGGGATAAATACTGTTATTATGCTCATCTTTCAGATGAAGAGTTGAAGCTCAGAGCTTTGCTATAACTTACCCTGGATTACAAAGTCAATCAGTGGAGGAGCTGGGTACCAAGGGTGCCAGTGTCCTCAGGGCTCAAGCCCTCCACCTGATTGCTTTTCTGCCCCACACCGACCCAATGGTCCCCAAGAACTCAACTCCCCCAGCCCTGGAGCTCCCCATCCTCCTGCTGCTTCACTGACACTTGGTGATGTGACAGAGGAACTTGAACTTCATGGGCAGGCAGAGCAGGTGGTTGAGCAGCGGGACCCAGATGTGTTGCATGCACTGTGCATGCTTTCGGTCAAACCAGCGGTAGCAGCTGAGCTTGGCCTTGTTTGCCACATCTGCAGGAAGCGGCAAGGGGTAGCTGAAGTCCCAACACCCTGGCCCTGCGGCCCACCCACCTTTGCCCGCCCCACCCAGGGACACCCCCTCACAGGAGCAACGCAGCTTGGTCCTACGCTCAAACATCTTCTGTGTGGAGAGATGACGTCTGAAGGCTGGGGCCTGGCGAGTCTCTATGCCTCGGGCAGTCTCATCTATGTCCATGGCGTCTTCAGGCTTGTAGCCAGTCTCACTCTTCACCTGGGCATCCAGGTCCTCAAAGGAGTTGGAGACATTTTGAGTCTCAGCCTTCAGTGAATCTCTGCTGCTCTGGGGTTGTTGGGGGAGGGAGGAAAGGGGCCAGATGGGGGATCAGTTTCCGCTGCCTGACAGCCTGTCTTCCCCCCATCAGCCAAGCTCCGGGATCCCACCCCAGGCCTCCACGGAGCCTCAGCCCTGAGGAACAGCCTCTCATCTCAGAGTTCCCAGAGTTCATAGTCCTTGGGAATCCTCTCCTTTCCCCGGCTGCCTCATCTAATGCTGTGTGTTTCTCTTCTGCTCACCTCACAGGCTCCCAGCTCCAGCTTACGCCTCCCATCCCAGACCCTTGTTCAACATCTGTTCCTCAATTCCTTAGATTTCACCTCTCATCCCTAATCTCTCAGCCCACTGTCCAGCTCCATACTCAAGCCCCTCAGCCCCTACCTCCTGGATTCTCCAAAACCCCAAATCTCCAGTCTGCTAATACTCAACTCTCGAATTCCCTGGTCTCCAAAGCCTCTGAACTCCTCAAGGTCAAAGCCCCCAATTTCCTGACAACCAACTGCCAGAGTACTGCCCACCCAGAGGCACATTATGCAATGTTTGGGGGCAGTTTTGCAAAAAAAAAAAAATGCCTGAAATGTCCCCCATTGGGAAACTGAAAATCCAGAGTAACCGCTCCCCAGTTCAAACCATCTTGCTCCCCAGGGAGAGGGACGCCCAGGCCCTGGCCATGTGGGGTCCTGACCACCAGGTCCTTGAACACTGCCCGCAGGGGGGCTGTGGAGACACGCCAGGCCGAGCGGGTGTTGTTGATTTGTAGCTCCACGGTGCAGCCCAGCGACGCTATCACCTCATTGAGGTTGTACCGCAGGTTGGCTATTGGCCCTGGGGGAAGAGGCTCCAGTAGGTCACCTTTATCAAGCCTGTTCCTAACTCCTGCTCTCCATGGAGTGACCACCTTCTAGAAGTCTATGAGATGTCATTTCATTCAACCCTGATATTTTCACCTGTATAAACAAAGGAGTCCCAGGGATGACTCTCAGGGCATGGGGGCACACGGCGAGTTGGAGTAGCTGGGATTAGAAGGTGGACTCCTGACTCCCCACCCTTTTTACTTCGCCAGGCCTGGCTCCCAGTCGATGGCCCACCCAGGGTCACTGCTTCAGTGCCACTAACTGGCACCCAGGGGCACACACTCACCTGCATAGATGGCGGCAAAGGCATATCCCAGCACAAAGAGCCTGCCCTCTCTGCCCAGCATCTTGGGTATTAGCAGGAGGCTGGCACAGCGGATATGAGGGGACGTCCCCCAGCCCATGGCCCCCAAGCCTGTCAGGAGAGCCCAGGAGATGGTGGGGCAGGGTGAGGACGCTGCTTTGCCTTCCATGTCTACCAGTGCCCCCGCCTGCCACAATTCCCTTCTGGAATCACCACCTTCCTGCCCTTATCCCATTTACACTGACTCTGATAGAACCTCCACGTCACCAGGTTACTCAATTATTCATTCATTCATTCATTCATTCATTCAACAGCCATTGACAGAGTTCAATTGTGTACCACCCTCTAGAAGGGGAGAGACGGCTAGATACTGAAAAGTCAATTGACATTGTGAGTATATATGAGTATATTTGTGTTAGGGAAGGGGGTCAATACTTTGTGATCCATCCTGGGCTCAGACTTACCCTAAGTGCTAAGGGAGCAGAGAGAGCAAGAGAAAAATTCTGGAAATGGGTCTGGGTGCTCAGAGCAGTCAGAAGAGAGGTCTGAGCCCACCTGGATACCCCCCATGCTCTGACACCTTCAGCACTGGTGATCTCAGCCCCTAATTTTAGCCCTTAATCATGTACCACCCGGTGTGTTTTAGCAGTTTCACATATGTCTCCCTGTGGTCTCTGCAAGGAGACCTGAACTCCTGGAAGCTCATAATCCAGGGAGAGAGACAGACATGTAAACAAATGACTACAACACGATGTGTTAAGTGCATAAGGGAGGTGCTTCTAAAGGGCTGTGGGAGCCGAAGAGGGAGTGGGTATTTCTGCAGGCAGGGGTGGGGCTGGGAAGGCTGGACAAAGGAGATGATGTGTCAGCTGGGCCTGGAAGATGAGTAAGTGTTGTTAGGAGGAGCAGACGACATTCCAGGCCCAAGCAACAGCATAAGCTGGTCAGAGAACCTAGAAGATTCCTGTGTTGATGGAGTGTTCGCTCAGCCATCGCCAAAGCAAACCCCAAATATTTACATTTCCCTCCATTGCCACTGCCCATCATCTCTCACTTGGGCTATAGCCTCCTAACTAGTCCCCCCACTTCCTCTCTTACCACTTTATATTTAAAAATTTCACACAGCAGCCAGAGTGATCTTGTAAAAACCTTAATCAGATCATGTTCCTTCCCCACTTAAAACCATCCAGTGACTTCCTTACCACACTTGGGAAAAATCCAAACTCCCTTGTCATGGTCTACAGACCCTCATGATCTGGCCCCTGCCTGCCTTCTGAAGTGCTCTGCGGCTGCTCGGCCCTCCACCCACCAGGTCCACCCACCCAGGCCTTGCTGTTCTTTGCACATGCCAAGTTCATTCATCCTCTCAGGTCTTTGCCCCCTGCCAGGGGCACTCCTCCCCAGATTCTTCATGTGGCTGGCTCCACCCAGTCATACAAGTTTGTTGCAAGCCCTGTCAGGTGCCACCCAACAATTTTTTTTCCTGCTTGCTTCCTTGCTAACACAACTTGGGGTTTGTTCAAGGGCAATGGTCTGGCCCTGCCCTGGCCCCAGGGGGTAAATCTGGGTCTGTCTAACCCAATCAAGTTGAAAGGGACTTGTTCTGTGGTCTTGGCCTCTTGACCAAAGCCTCAAGCTGAGGATGATCGTTGTCAAGTAGATGTTCTCCATTCAAAAGAGAACCTCACGTTGCTTCAGATATCCTCTCCGGGCTTACGGTAGAACCAAACTAATCCCTCACCCCTCTATCCCAACCAGTGTATATGAAGATAAGGCCAGAAATCTGAGATTTTTGGAAGCCGAGACAAGCTGCTGGAGTAGGCAGTCTTAGGAGGAGAGGATGGGTGTTCCCTTCTTCATGTCAAGGGAGGAGGTCCCAGAGACTGTTGAGCTGCAGGACCGACTCATAGGGCCACTTCAAGGCTGCCACCAGTGCAGAGAGCTCCAGAAAGTGCATGGGAGAACTCAGTAGAGGCTCTCCCAGAATGTGGGGGGAAGGGGGACATGGAGACCGGTACATGCTTCTCATCATGGCAAAAGAGAAGGCAGGCAACAGGTGCCCTGCCTCCCCAGTTTGGCTGGGGAAGGATGTCTGCCTTTCCTCTGGGGCAAGTGAACACTGCAGACAGCAACAGGCCCTGAACAAGAGGGCAGCCTGCTTGGGGAAGGGTCCAAAAGTAAGAAGCTGTGGGTGGCCTGCAGGAACTGGGGGGAAGGGGCTTCATGCGAGGTCACCTGAAGAGAGCATTGCCCTCAGCAGGAAACTGGGCACTGCCGCAGTCTATACAGAGCCACCCAGGACCCCCAAGGTGGCCAGTGGGTCAAATGCCGGCCACACAGAGGGTACCGGCAGTGGAATTATAGCAGCGTCGGTGGCTTAAGACTTTTGTCCCTTTTCCTCTAATTCTTCTAATTCCCCTTCTGACATCAAAAGAGCCAGAAGGGAAGGAAATGGAGAAAAATGTGAAAGAGCAGGCCAAGCTCCCTTTTCTACTGCAGGACCCTGCTCCAGGGATCAGGCCTGAATTGCTGGTGGGAGGAGGAAGATGCTTGGGAATGGATGTAAGACTGAAATTTTGATACAGACTGCCCTAAAAATAAGGCATGGTTACTGAAGCGGGTCTAAGTCTTCTAATTGAAAAATAACCAGAAAGCTAAGGGTCTGCTTCATTGGTCATCAATAGGCAAAGCATGTTTGAACACAGTGGGTAGGGAAAATTAGTTTCCTGTTGGTATCCCATGGAGGTTAGTCCATTCAATAAACTGGTGAAGTTGCTGATTCTATTCCCCTTGCCTGGAATGGATTTGGGAAAGGGCATGTGCTGCAGTTCTGACCAATGAGAAGTGGAGGGCAGTCTTCTGGGGGATTCTGGGAAAGTTTTCTTTGACCCTAAAAAAGAGACACGAGGAAGGGATGTAACTGCCTCTGTTTTCTGGTCTTACGACTTGTTGTGTGAAGATGTGATGCTGGAGTAGCTCTTATTTTGTGACCTGAAGAGGAGTGGCTGACAGGCCAAAGACGGCAGAGAGGGAAGACAAAGGAACCGGGGTCCTTGGTGGGACTGCTGAGCTGCTGGATTGTCCAAACCCTGTAAATCCCCCACCTTGAGACTTTCTGTTATGTGAGATAATAAACTTTGTCTACTACTTGGCCACTTCTAGGTGGATTTTCTATTCTTGTAGCCCAACACTTCCTGATTCAAGGTTTCCTTTCAAATGTCACCTTCTCCAAGAAGCCTTCCCTGACTACTCAAGCTACACTAGCTCCCCAGTTGTTTTCAATTACATCCCCCTGTTTTACATTTTTCATAGCCTTTGTCGCCATCAGAAATGCCCTTCTTTATTTATTTGTCCATTTATTGTCTAACTCGCTCCACTAGACTGTAAACTCCAAAAGAGCTGGTACTTCTCAATCTTGTTCACTGATGAATCCTCAGCAGGTGCGTAATAAATGTTAAATGAATGAATGAATTTAATTTCTCAGAAAGAGCAGGAAATGAGTCCAGGAAGGTCAGGAGAGATGGGGATTATGAGGGGTCCCGGGGTTTGGCCTATATCATGCGGGCAATGGGGAGTCCCTCATACTGGGGAGTCTCCTTGAGGGCAAGGACAGTGTCTCCTCCTCAGACTGGGGCCCTCCCCCAAA
This sequence comes from Choloepus didactylus, assembly GCF_015220235.1. NCBI lineage: Eukaryota > Metazoa > Chordata > Mammalia > Pilosa > Megalonychidae > Choloepus > Choloepus didactylus. The sequence continues at coordinate 110,496,239 of NC_051308.1, forward strand.
GTCTAGGAAAAAGCTGAAGCCACAAGGGATGCTTGGGCACAGAAGAAACAATCTCTGAGTCCTCTCTGGGCATCCAGGACTGGGCCGCCCTCCACAAGCCTCTTGAGTGTCCCTGGCGTTTGCCCAGCACTAACCTGCCAGACTGTACATCATCACCATCTTCTGATCTTCATAGATGTTCATTGGGTTCACCAGGAGCTGAAAGAGACCTAGGGGCACAGAATCAAGCTAAAGGTCAAAATACAGATCCCGCGCTGCCTCCCCCCACCCCGACCCCTGATCTTCTGCTTCCACACTCACCTATGGCCAGGATCCCCCCGGTACCTGCCCCCAGCAGGAAAGCAGTGATGGGAAACTCCCCCGGCTGACGCCACAAGAACTGTTTACACGACACGGGCAGCCCCCAGCTCAGGAACCTCTGCACCGCTGAAGAGTCAAACGGATTAGTTCAGCAGGGCCAACAACCCTCTCTTCTGGCTGGGATGTGGCTCGTTAGGATTAGGGGCTTGTGGGGGGAGAAGGGGTAGGGAATTGCGGGGAAGTAGATGAGGGTGGCAGGAACTTGAGGCATTCTGGAGGAGGATGAGGGACCCTGAAGAAGTGAGGCAGGTATGAGGCAGAAAAAAGGAAAGTGGGGGGAGGGCACTAGAAGAGAGGGGCAGGGGCTGGGGGACTCCAAGAGGGGGAAAAGGGTGGGGGATCTCTGCAGGAGAGACTGGATGAGAGGAGTAGGGACCGGGGGCTTCTGGGAAGAGGCCAGGGTCTCTGATGGCTGACTCACTGGTGTGGGGTGGTTTCCTTCCTTGTCTGTTCGCTCCATCCTGATCAGGTTTGACATCCATAAGTCTGCCCTAGGGCACCCCGTCTCACCCCAGCAGTCTCAGGGATCTCCTTGGACATGAGATTCTGGCAAGAGAAGGAGCTTGCAGAGCCAAGGCAGCCACTAACAGCAGTGTCCGACCCTGCTCTGGGGCAGACATCTCCATCAGAACCAGAACCTGTGTCCTCTGCCTTCCCCACAGCGTTTGTCCAAGATCTGTGTCTTTTGATCCCTCTGCTCTGAGATATGGGGAAGAAGATTAGAGACCTACCTGTCCCCAACCTTATCCTTGGAACTGGATAAGGGGATTCTAAGAAGCACACAGTAAGAGCCCTCCGGAACCTTAGAATATGGTGAGAAATTCCACGACCCTTTAAGAGCCACAGAACCTGGTGGGCATCTCCTGGAGACATTTGGTCTCAGCAGCCATGCCCAACGTCCTGAAGAATGTCTTGCCAACCTTGGGGGTTGAGGAGCCCAGCATGGTGCAGTCCGTGGTCCGCAGCCTGGGAGGCTTTGCCCTGGGCTTGTCCTTGGCCACGGCCTATGGGCTCCTGGAGCTGCTGGCGATGGGGCACAGCCCCTGGAGCTGCCTGGTGGGCACCCTCACTTTGGCCGCCTTCCTCAGCCTGGGCCTGGGCTTCTCTCGCCAAGTGCGAGTCACTGTCTTCCTGCTGCTGCCCCAGGCCTTCTCCAGTGAGCCTGGCATCCGGTTGGGGGTGAGGGTGGGGCTGGAGGGACGACGGGTCCTGAGGCAGGGGCTGCGGCACGAGGGAGCCTGGGGGAGAGGGCTGGCTGAGGGAAATATTCTGAAGGCTTGGGTGAGGGACTTGTCTGTTCAGCTGTGTGCGGGGCTGGGATCCTGGTTCTGATGGGGACCTCTCTCCAGGGCAGGGCCGGACCCTCCTGTTGGTGGCTGCCTTTGGGTTAGTGCTGCTAGGGCCTTGTGCCAACACCCTTCGCAACTTCACCCGGGCCAGCGAGGCCGTGGCCTGTGGGGCGGAGCTGGCCCTGAACCAGACCACTGAAGTGCTGCAGCGGGTCAAGCAGCCCTTAGTCAGTAAGGCCCCCCGGTCCCGCACTGGCCCCCAAGTCCCCTTTGTCCTGCGTGTTCCGTAGGCCTCTGGCTCCCTCCTTCTCTGCTGTTATTGGGTCCTGGAAAGGACCCTCTGGGCCCAGTTAGACTCCTTCATCCTTGCTCTCTGCCAGATTAACACTCTCCCAGACCTGAGTGTCCAGGCTCCCCACCTCTGGGGTAGCAGCCCCCTTTCCTATCCCTACCCCAGGGTCAGTGGATGAGGCCCCACAGTGCCCCCCTGACCCACAGGTGCCCTGAATAAGATTAAAGCTATTGCCCAGAAGGCTAAAATGGTGGCCGACCGGATCCGCAAGTTTTTTCGGTCCATCATTGATGGTGTGAAGCATATAGGTCAGCATATTAGCATGTCTGGGTCTTTTGGGGGGTGGGGAGTGGGATGGGAGGCCTCTTCCTGCCCCTCCTGGGGGCTGACTGGTACCCCCCAGATACAGCAAAGCTGGGCCCCTGGCTACCGGCCTCTCCAGCTCTGGGTACAACCCTGGTGTTCCTCAGTCCTCTGAGAAGACGCTGCAGGACTCCGGTCCCTGGTGCCAATCCCACACTCCTCCCCAGCCAGGGCCCTGCGGAATGTGTGGTATTGGCTGGTGCACATTGGGGAAGTGTGCAACGCGGAGCTGGGCAGCCCGTACTCCAAGTGCGCTCGGATCTTCGATGATGCCAAGGACAACTGCATGAAAGTCATACCACAAGCCTACCACCTGTGCTACGTGCTCATGCCCTTCAAGCTGGCGCTCTGTGGACTTGCCAGCGGTGAGGCCAGGGGGCTACCTGGAGGGAGGAGCTAACAGGGGGCGGGACCAGTGTAGGCATCAATCGGAAGGGCAGGCTCAGGGCGACCAACAGGGGATGAGCAATATGGGGCCACATGGTTGGCAAGCCCAGTAGGGGGAGGGGGCAAAAGGGAAGGACCAATGGACGTTGGGCAAGAGGGAGAGGCCAAAAGGTTTCAAGTCAGTATGGAGGCCAAGAAGGAGAAGCAAAAAGCGAAGAAGGAGGGGCGGTTAGAAGAGGGTCCCTGGAGGTGGAGGTGGCTGCTTGCATGCCTCCGCCCCAAATCTTGACACAGTGTCCGGCTCTCAGTGGCCCAGGTGTTCTGCATCATCCCACGGTACATCCAGCCCTTCCTGCGCAAGACAATCGGCACCCGTGAGTGAGCCCCCTCCTGGCTCCTGCAGTCTCTGGTGCTGCTGGGGGTCTCCCCTCTTCACCCTGCCATGGGCAGCCCGGGAGAGTCCCGAGTCCACGGATGGGAATGCATGAACGTGGAAGGACTGCAAGGGGTTCCCCAGGTCAACACCAGTGCTGTAGAGATGAGGCCCAGCAAACGAAGGGGACCTCACCAAAGCTTGACTTTAGGGCAGAAGCTGGGACTAGAACCAGAGCCTCCTGCACCCCAGAGCTGGTCACTGAAATCATTCATTGATTGGCTTAACATACCTTTATGGAGTCTACTGTGTGCCAGGCGTGGAGCCGGGCGCTGGGGATGCTGTCGATGGCACAGACACATGGAGCCTTTGAGCTCCTCCTCAATCCACCACAGGTCCAGATGCTGAGGGTGCCTGGCTGGTGTGTGAGCCATGGGGTACCCGGGCTCCCCTGGGCCCCTCCTAACTGTCCCCGTTCATATCTCTCCCTGAACCTGCTGGCTCCAGCGGTGAAGAAGTTGATTAACCGGGTGCGTCGGGAGTTTGAGTTCAACATGACAGCCACCCACCGCTTCTCTGTGAATCTCAATGCCTCTCGGAGCCTGTCCCAGGTCGCTGTGGACCTCCACGAGGCTGTCAGCATGAAGCTGTACCACATCCGGGAGGCCCTGGCTGTGATGGGCTACACCACGCCACTGCTGATCACGTTTCTCTACCTCGAGTGAGGGGCTGTGGGGCGGGTCTGGGGCTGTGGAGTTCCCCGGCAGCTCCCCCCCCCCCCACCATGGCATGCTTAGAGCTAAGGTTGTGGGGTGGGGGTGGGGGAGTGTCCTGTGGGGTCTGGTCAGGGGTGTGAGGGGCCTCGTGTATACTCCCCCCACCCCAGAGCCCTGTTTTATCGGTACTGTTACCTGAAACATGATGGTTTCGACAACATCTACATCACCGGCCGGTTCCTACGCATGGAGGATGTCCGCTCCGAGGCGGGGTTGCCCACAGTGCTGCCCCTCAGTGGCCACGAGACTAGCAACTACATCCAACCAAGTGAGGGTCCTGAGGGCAGGAGGAGTAGGGGCTCCGAGGGAGGCCAGGGCTTTCCCAGCCCCACTGCCCCCACCCTAAACCCTGTGCTCCAGCTGAGGAGGAGACAGAGCCCAGTCCTTGGGGAGCCCTAAGTCTGAAAAGGGACAGAGCAGAGAACCAAGACAGAGATAGAAGGGGCAGATGCTGTCAGGAAAGAGGGAAGGATAGGTGGGGAGTGGATACAGAGCAAGGGAGGTCAAGTGAGGAAGTCTTCCGGGGCAAGGAGGACAGAAGTGAGGATGTGCTGACGTGGGGGAGATGCAGCCTAGGTGGGAGGACCGTCTGTGCCAGGTGGGTGGCTGGGTAAGGGGATCAGGGATGCCCCGGAAGGGTTCCTGGAGCCTGGGGGTGGGGGTGGGTCTCTGGGGCCAGGCAGAGATGCTAGATCAGCACCTCTAGCCACAGGGCCCACCTGCCCTGAAAGAGTCCTTTCTACCCTTGCCCATGGGTCCCTTCAGTTTTTCAGGTGAGCAGAGACCTAGGCTCGGTCAGGGTCAGGAGCCCTCTCCGGGAGCTGTGGTCTGGCGTGGGGGAGAATTGAGGAGCATCTCCCTGACTTTCCCACTCCCACGCAGGCTCCATCTTCTTGTCTCGATGGGAGCGTATTTTTTACGTCCTGGGGATCTTCAGCCTTATCCAGCACCTCCTCCTTGCTCTGCTCCTGGTCTTCCTGGACTATGCTGTTTTCTGGGTGCTCGATCTGGCCCGGCACCATTTGCAGGGGGAGATTGTTGCCCGCAGTAAGCACCGACCCCCACCCCTGCCCCGCTGCAGTCCCTTGCCCTGCTCCTGCATCCTGCCCGTCCTCTCCTGAGCTTCATCTCCCACCCTCATTCCTGGGGACTGCCCAAATATCCCCATGTCACTGTCACTCATCAGCCCCTGACTTTGCCCCTCTTCCAACCCGGTCTTCTGCCTAATACCACCTGTTTCCAGTTCAAGGTTATCACCTAGCAAAGTAGTTAAAAACACAAGCTCTAGAGTCAGACTGACCTGGGTTCAAACCCCAGCTCTCCCAGCTCTGCCCATTACCAGGTGGTGATCTTAAGTAAGTTGCTTAACCTCTCAGAGCTTCAGTTTCCTCACTTGAACAGTGGGGTAATGATGGTAGCAACCCCTCTGGGCCTCTGCAAGGAGGAAATGAGCTCATGTGTGTAAGTAAGTAAATGAGAACCTGGTAGACCATTGATTGGGAATGTGCCATGAACCAAGGGATATAATTAATTCTGTGTACCAGCGGTCCCATGAAAAAGTAAAACAAACAGAAGCAACCAAGCACCTCCTCTAGTGCCCCGTTACTCAGTTAGTGCTCTGCAAATGCTTTAAAATAAGTGCTTCTGGGTGGTCATGGAGGCGGGGGATGGATTCACAGACCATTAAGCTCACCTCAGGTGTTGTGGCCTGCACAGGCAGACCAAGCACCCATACCACCCAGCTGGACCACGGGGCCAGGACAGGTGCCACAGCACCATGTGGGTGCCTTGAGCATCAAAGGCCCTGGCTGGGGACATCCCTAGGGCCTGCACTGCCCTACTTTCCAGGAAGCTGTGGCCTTTCCTGCTTGCTGGAGTGGGCAACTGCCATGGCATCTCTCACTCAGTATCTTTGCACCAGGCCCCGTGATAATGTCCATATCCGTGGAAGGGACGGGCTTTACTGGGAATATTTACCGTGACTTGGTATCGGCATTTGATGTCCTGCAACAAGGCAACATCAGCATCTTGTCCCGGCGCTGCCTCTTGCATCCCTCGGAGCCTGACTCCAGCAGTTACATAGCCATTGGTATCGACTGCACCCCTGAGGGCACGGGGGGGAAGGGCACTGTTCAGGGCACAAGGGCACAGGCTGCTGGGGGTGGGGGCGGACCTGGGGCGCAGCTGCTGCCTGGTGCTCGCCCCCCCAGCAATGTTTGCTGTGCCTGCTGTGCTCCCAGGCATCATGTATGGCCTGTGCTTCTTCATCACTCTGCTCGGCAACTACGTCAGTCGGCTGCGGCGGGTCATCTGTGCCTCCTACTACCCATCCCGGGAGCAGGTGAGGGGTCTGTGATGGGCAGCCCGTCCCTGTCCCCTCCCCAGGATGCCAAGCGAGTGGCCTTCTATCTTGGCTTTGGGGAACTGGGAGTCCTCCAGCAGGCCCAGCCCTCTCGTCTCTGGTTGGACCCCAGATGGGGCAGGAAGAAATAGCGCCCCTTGGGGCAGGGCTTCCTGAGACAGAGTTTGCTTCCTGAGTGCTGTTAAAATCATCTGGGAGGGAGGGCATGGTGTTGGCATGGCAGGGTGTGAATGGGAACTTGCCCTCTGTTAACGTTTTTACTAACCATTTCCTGAGCATCTACTGTATGCCAGTCACCATGCTGGGCTCCAAGGACACGAGGACGAACCAGACACAGTCTGGAGCTCACAGGCTCAGGGCAGGTCAGACAGGCTTTTTTTTTAAAAAAAAAAATCAAGGTGAAATTCATAGAACATAAAAGTAACCATTTAAAAGTGAACAATTCAGTGGCATGCCAGACAGGCTTTTAACAAGAGGTTACCATTTTTAAAGTGGTTTTATTAAGGAATGGATAAAGTGCTATGGAAACCCAGAGGAGGAGTGGGGATGGGTGCAGAGGGCATTCCAGGCAGATGGAACAGTGTGAGCTGAGGGAAGGAGGAGAAACTCAAACCTTGCTGACGATAACGACTTGCCTTCAAGATCACCCTTTGCCTGAATACCACCCAAAAGCCAATAAATTTCCTTGTTAAAATAATTATAATAAAATAAAGAAGGATCCCATTCTTGATCTCCCATCGACCAGGAGAGGATCGCCTACCTGTACAACCTACTTCTGAGTCGCAGAACAAACCTGCCAGCTGCCCTGCACCGAGCAGCAAGGCGGCGGGCAGCTGACCAGGGCCAGATGAATGTCCTCCGTATGCTGGCCAAGTGGTGAGCCCACCATCCTTCCCGCACATTCCTTCTGGGGGTGAGGTGAGAAGGGACAGAAAAAGAGCCAGAGGTCAGAATGGATCACAGTCTTCCCAAAGTGTTAAGAGATGTGGTTGAAAAGGGTACCCAGTCCATGCCATTCATGCCTTGAAAGAATTAGAGATGAGAATTCTTAGAGCTGGGAGTGAAGGGAGGAGGACAGGGCAACAGAGAGGCAATAATCCGAGGGGTGGAGGTTAGAGACTGCAGGAAGGTCTACCTGTTATTTGGAGGTTGATGCTGGAGAGTGGGGTGGTGGTGGTGGTGGTGGCTGGCTGTATTGGTCTGCTCAGGGTCTGGGGACCCTCTCTGCAGGTGCCCCTTCCTGGCTCCGCTCCTCAGCTACTTTCAGCTGCGCCAGGCCTACTGCCTGGGCTGTGGGCAACCCCAGGATGAAGGAGACACAGAGAGTTTTGTGTCCTGCAGTACCCCGGGCTGCCGAGGTTAGACCCCTGGGGAGTGCGCCTCTCCCTGCATATGACAATCAACTGTAGTGCTGCCCTTATGGACTCCTATACTTCACCTTTAGCACCCCACCCTTCATTACTATGCATGTTTTCATTTACATACCCCTCCCCCAAACTAATTTTCTCCGTGCTTGCCTTAATTCTCCTGTGTGCTGACAGGATTCATACACAAGTGGCATTGCAGCCCTTCCCAGTGGGCACCGCTTGACAGGGTGGGGGAGAATAGCAGAGGCAGAGGAAGCCTGAGGGCACAGTAGGTGGTGGGGGGTGATGGGGGTGGCAAGACGGGTAAGCTCACATTCACCTCCTTCCCTCCTGGCCTCTCCAGGTCTCTTTTGCCCCACCTGCTTCTCCCTCCTGGACAACACCTGCTCTGTGTGTGCATCTTCCCTTTCCTACCAGGGGGACCTGGAGCTGGAGCAGTGAGTCTTCCAGAGACATGGAGTGGCTGGAGTCTGTGGGGCTGTGGGGGTGGCCACCCCTTCCCCAGGACCTCTCTGGGCCACTGAGATGGGAGGCTTCTACAGGGACTCCAGTGACGAGGAGGGCCCCCAGCTGCAGCTGGCTGCAGCTCAATGGCAGGACCCTGAGAAAGAGTGGTTACTGCAGCAACAGGTCCAAGAAGTGCTGGACAGGATCCCCCCATTGGATTCCAGCTCTGAGTCCAGGTGAGCAGGGAGTAAGAACTCGGGTCTGGGAGTTGGGAGGCCTAAGCCTGTTGTGTCACATTTGTGAAGGGCTTCTAGTGCCTGGTCCTCTGTCAAAGCTGGAGACAGAGATGAGGGGAGGGGAGGGAATTCCTCCCTGTCCTGGAGGAGCTCACAGTGCAGTAGGGACCAACAGCAAACAGATGACTGACAGCAGTGTTGAGAATGCTCCAATAAAAGAATGAAACATGCTTTGGGCAGCACAGAAGGCAGAACAACCAAGTTGGGATAGGAGGTATATTAAAGAAGGCTTCATAGAAGAGTTAACAAATGAGCCGGGTCTTGGAGCAATCTGGTGGTTTGTTAGGCTGAGGAGTCCAGGAAGGTATTCCAGGGAAGAAAGTGAGACATTTAGAAGGGTAGAGCCTAAGGTGAGTGAGTGAGTGTGTGTGTGTGTGTGTGTGTGTGTATCTGTCTGTCTGTCAGTCTGGGTGGAGATTTCAGAGAATGTTTGGTGATGAGGTTGGAAGTCAGGGTGGGGACTGATGGGGAAGGGCCTTGCTTGCCACCTGAAGATGTGTTTTAGGTGATAAGCTAAGAAGGCAGAGTTGAGGCTGGTCAGGAGGCAGGGGAACCAGGAGAAGGCTTTTCTAGTCCTGGAGAAGCTAGTAATGACCTCACGAGTAGAGGGGCTTAGGGCTGGGCAGGAGGAGGAACAGGTTCTGGGGAAAGAGAACTGACCCAGTATGAGACCTTTGAGATATCTATAGAGCATCCAGCTGGAGATGCCCAGGGGCAGTTTGAAAAGGACAGGGCTCTGGGCTGGAGATGTGCTTCTGGGTTGTTGTCTTAAAGATGGTAGGACAGAGGATGAGCTCAATCATCCTGGTGGAGAGAGTGTGGCGGAGAGAAGGGGACAGGGACAGAACCCTGAGGAACTCAATCACAAACCAAAGAGGGGAAAAACTCAAGAAAGCAGGGGAGCTAACCATGTCAAATGCTTTGAGATGACCATAAGGATGAGGACAGAAGACAGGCTATTGAACGTGGCAGTGGAGAGATCATTTGAGTGGTTTGTGGGGACACTTTTCATGGTATTGGAAAGGCCCAAACCAGGTCATAAAGTTGAGGGGCAGCTGGTAGAGAGGACTCAGGAACAGGCTAAGTAGCTCCTCCATCACTGTTGCAAGAAGTTTGAGAATTCTTTTAATACAATAATTGCTGTAATTAAAAAAAGTTTGTCAGTAAAAGGAAGGAGTTATTTTCATGCAGCAAGAGAGTAGCTTGAAGGAGACACAGCTCCAAAGGATTTTTCTCAAGGTTAAGGAGATTTTAGTATTTAGGATGTAAAAAAGAAAGAAAGCATTGAAGAGAGAGGGCCATAGGAGAGACAGGCTCTCAAGCGAGGTGGACGTGATGGCCTAAGAAAGGAACAGGCTTGCTCAAGGCAGGAGGGGAGAGCGTAAGTTCCTCTGAGCAGAGTTGAGCTCCCCCGGCCTGGTGGCCTTTTTTCTCTGTGGAGTAGGAAGCAAGAGCACCTGCTGAGAGAGCGAGGGGGTGGCTGGGAGTGGAATAAAGGTTTCAAGGAGTAGGTGGTGGAAGTTGAAATATCTGTGGGGAGTGTGCAAAGAAGCTGACTAGGGAAGGTTAAAGGATTTCCAGGTAGCATTAAAGGTGCAGACAGTGTTGTAAACCATAACCTGTAACAACTGACTTCACTATGCATGGTTATGTGGTTTTCTCTGGCAAACGTGGTAGCCGTGCAAAGAATTTGAGGTTGAGGGGCTTTTCTGGGAATGTCAGGGGTAGAACAAGATGGGGAACTTTGGTACGAGTGTCTGAAATGATTGGTGTTGAGGAAGAGGACCTGGAAGCCCAGGGAGTAGTCCAGGCTCTTTGCCCTCATGAGGTGTGAGAGCAGGGACAGCAGCCAGGAGGGAAAGCACAGACGGTGGGCCATGGACGGGTGAAGAGTTTGGGCATGAGCCCAGTGAATGGGCAAGGCTGAGGAGGATGCCTGAGTGTGAGCAGCGAAGGTTATTAGGGCCAAGAAAGTCAAGGAATTGAAAGGCCAGAGAAGTGGATGTGTTCTCCAATGAGGAGGTCACTGGAGCAATCAGTCAGGTGCCATAATCTTGGATGGCCAAGGCAGAGGGCCTGGGATGCCTGGGGGGACAGCCACAGAGCTGGTGGTACAGCTGCCGTGGGCCAGCTGGGTTTGAGAACAAGCTGCCTCCACTTGGGAGGGCTGCAAAGAAAACTGTCCAGCACATTACAGTGAGAATGGGGCAGTGGAGCTAGTAATGGCTCAAGGGATTGAAGGGAGGCAAAGCTTTATTTTTAGAGGTTCCAGAGCTCCCAGAGAAATTAAAAGCAGGGATGGCAGTGGGGGACAGCTTGAGCCTTGAGCAGGTATGCTCCGCAAGGTCACTGGTGGTTCTGCCCTTACTAGCCATGTGACTTCAGGTAAGTCACTTCTCACTGGTCCTTCAGCATTAGCCTGAAATCAGGATATCTACAGCCCTTGTGGGACGCAGAGCACTGCCTGGTTAACAGAAGCTGACTCTGAACAGCTGGGGGAGGGCCATGGGCAGGAATGTGCCTGTGAAAACGGAATGTTGATGGGCTGTCCCCCTTCCTCTCCTCAGTAGTAAACTGGACGAGGAGAACGAGCCTCTGCAGGGGCAGGAGCCCCTGCCTGACAGCACTCCCATGCTACCTTAGCCCCACTGACAACCTCAGGAATCCTCTGCCCCAAGAGCAGCCCCCCCATTCAGAACCTCCAGGCCCTGTTTCTCACCTCCCCTTCCTGATCATTCCCACCCGTCTCCAAAATAAAGGAACCAGAAGTGGACACAGATGTGAATCTTAAATTATTATTATTTCTTCCTGTCGTTTACACCCGAGGTGGGGGGGGGGGGACAGGAGAGGGGGTACTGCCTCCCCTCCTAAGGCACTGACTGGAAAAGCGGCATGGTGGGGAGGGGAGGCCACAATGTCCCCACACCCTGGGGCTACGCCCCAGGTCTCCCAGTCCTGGGCTCCACCCATCACCTGAAATGCTAAGATGAGGCCCAGAGCAACCTGACCCCCCCCAATATATTACATCATCACTCTTTAAATAGATCAGGGACTGGTCCCACTACCCCCTCCCTGTGACCATCCCCCCAACTGTTGGGGGTACCTGGGCAGCTGTGCAAATGGGCATGGGGGTGCATGGACAGGAGGAGAGCACCGGGCCCCTGAACCTGCCCCTTTTAAGGAGGAGTAGGGGCCGCCAGGCCAGGGAGGGGAAATAGTGCAAGGCAGAGCCCAGGCCGCAATGGGGGTCCAGCACCCAGCGAGGAAGGGGGGAGGGGAGATACCCCCCACCCCCAGCAGAATAGGGAAGTTAAAAATCTGAAACTAGATTTCAACAGGACCAACAGAAGAGGCTATGTACAGAACGGGGTGGATTCAATCCTAAGGGAAGTGTGAAGTAATTATTCTCCCCTACCCAACAGGAAACCCGGGCTGGCAAGGGTCTGGGAGAGGGACCCCTTTCTCACAGGTCCGCAGCCCACTTTCCCAGCGGCCAAGTGACAAGTGACTTGCCCACTGCCTTGGCAAGGGGGCGCCCGCTCACCAGCTGGGGTGCTTAGATGACTGAGGCCAGATCACTCGAGGTGGCCGCCGGGGGCGCGCGCCCGCTCAAAACATGACCGCCAGATGGCGCCGGCTCGCCCGCTCTCCGCAGGGCTCCCCCCAGCCCCACTCCGTCCCACACCCCGCGCCGCGCCAGCCCGGGGGCGGCGTGAGTCAGAGGCGGCCGCGGTGGCGGCGGCTCCGGCTCGCACCTGGGCGGGGAGGAGATGGGGTGGGGGGAGGAGAAGAGGGTAGGACGCAGCCCGGCCCGCCCTGCCCTCTGGCCCCGGGAGGGAGCGGCGGGAACAAGACATTCCCTGCCCCGGGACGCTGGAGGGGAGGGGAGCGGAGCGGCTCCCTGGCCGGGCGGGGCCACTCCGGCTGCCCCCAGGGGCGGGCGAGCCAATCAGGCCACCCCGCCCCCTTCTTCTTCAGGACCCCATGACTCAGCGCTGGGAGCAGGGCGGAGGGGTACTGGGATGGCTCCTTCCTTACAGGCCCAGTACCCCCGGTCTTTCAAGCTGCCACCTTGCTTTCCCCCACCTACCCTTCCTTTGCTGGCCCCCCTTTGCATAATTCACTGCCAGGAAAAGAGAACAGAAACCAGGGAGGAGGGGGCTTGGAAGGGAGGGCCAGTCCTTCACCCCCCTACACAGCCAAAAGCCCCAGGGGATGTGGGGTGGGGCAAGGTTTTGGTCCCAAGCCTCCCACCCCCTAGAAACCCGCATAGCCGAAAAGGGACCCCACAAATCAGAAATACATTATTGCTTCTACTCCCCAGGAGCAGCTGGGGACAGGGACCCCACTTTACAATAGAGCTGTAAATATATACATAATATCATATGTATCATTCCTTGGGGGATAACCCCAATTTGGGGAGCCTCTGCCTGGAAAACTCAGCTTGGAACTGGAATGAGGGCTCCGCGGGGGCGTGATGCTGACGCCAGCAAGGCTCAGTGCCCCAGCCCCAGCTCTGTCCTGTATGCTCCCACTGCTTGGCATGGGTGTCCCCGGCCTTGTGCTGCTCCAGGCTGGCCACTTGTCCCTCTTTTAAGAGGACTCCATGGCACCCTCAGCCTGGGGCGTGGTGGGCGCCCCCTCCTCTTCATCATCATCAGGGGGCCCCGGGGTGGAAACCTGGGGCCCGGTGGGGGCTGATTGCTCCCAGAATCGAGCCAGGGAGAGGCGGAAGGTGTCCAGGTGGCCATTGGAGAGGTCGAGGCTGGCGGGGGAGGGGGTGGCAGTCGAGGGCGGCGGGTAGTGGGGTGGCGCATCGTCCTTGCGGCGCCGCCGGGTGCGCACCTCCAGGCAGTTCTGGCCCTTGAGGTGGCGCTGCAGGTGGTCCTCCTTGGCGAAAGCCTTGTGGCACAGGTGGCACTCGTAGGGCCGGTCCCCCGTGTGCAGGTGCATGTGGTTCTTGAGGTCGTAGCTGTGCAGGAAGCGGGCTGGGCAATGTGGGCATGAGTAGGGGCGCTCTCCCGTGTGCTTCCGCATATGGATCTTCAGTTTGTCGTTCCTGGCACAGGCAGGGATGAGGAAGCAAGAGAGGTGCTCAGGATGGGAGCCCTGGATCGTTCTAGCCAGCCTCACAGGCCCTGTCCCTTGCTCTCTTGCCCCTAGCTTAGCTGGGTCCTGCCATCACCCACTCCTCTGCCTCCAGCACAGCCTTCTTGGGCACCAAAGCCTTCAAGCTCTATACCTATCTCCCTCAGCTTGCTTTCTTCTCCTCTCATGCTCTCCTGGGCTCCCTATCCTGGTTTCTCTCCTTATTCCAGTAACCTACACACTCCCCAGTCACTCCGGGACCACCTCCCTCCACCCCTCAGGTCTCAGAACTCTCTTCTCCCCCATCACTCCCTGGTCCCTGCTGGGCCCCTTCCCCATTGGGGGCCCGCTGGGTGCTCACCGGGTGAAGCGGACGCCGCAGACCTCACAAGCAAAGGGCTTCTCGCCCGTATGGGTCCTCATGTGGCGTGGCAGTTTGCCTGCCCCGTGGATGATCTTGTGGCAGACCGGGCACTCCTGGGGCATCTGGGAGCGGCGTTTGCGCACCAGCTTGTCCTGGCCATCCAGGCCTGGTGTCAGGGCGTCCTGGTGCAGGGAGCTTAGGTAGGCCATCAGGTCGGGATCGATGGCGTCCTCATCTGAGCCCAGCTCCTCTGGGGACAGTGGGGGCCCGCTGCCCTGGGCCAGCCCATAGGCCGGGGGATAGCCCAGCTCCTCCTCTTCTTCCTCACCCTCATAGCCCTCGTAGCTCAGGGGCCCCTCAGGGGGTGAGGCTGTCCCTGTGGGAGGGCTGTAGCTGTCCCCCAGCCCACAGCCACCACTGCTGGCCACTCTGCCTGCCATCTCCTCCTCTTCGTAAGTCAAGGGATGAGTGGGCACTGCCGGCACCTCGGGAAGCAGATGGTTTGCCCTGGCCCCCTTGGTCTGCAGGAAGGCTTTTTGGGGCTTGCGGCTGCGGCGGGCAACAGGCCGAGGTGGTGGTGGAGGTGGTGGTGGGAGGGGCGCCTGTGGAGGGCTGTCCTCACCATTGGGCACTCCGGAGGCCGTGGCCGTGGCGAAGGCCTCCAGGTACTGGCGGGCTCGCTCGCAGTCATCCTCATCAGGGCTGGGGGCTTCCAGCCCACTGCCCTGCAGAATCTCCATGCAGGCAGCGATGACACATGGGATCTCCAGCAGCCGGGCGGCCTGGAGTACAGCCGGCATGTTGGCGCTGCTGGTGGTCAGTGTGGCTGTGTAGGCAAACTCGAGCAGGGCACCCAGCGCCTCTGGCCCCACAAAGTCCAGCTCACACACCCCAGCCCCTGCTCCTCCAGCAGCCGTCCCACCGCCCCCAGCCCCCACGCCCATCCCACCACCACCCTCAGTGAAGAGTTTCTTGAAGTAGTGGCTGCAAGCAGCCAACACAGCTCGGTGGGTTCGGTACTCGAGGCCCTGCGTCCGGATGGTGAGGTCACAGAGGTGGCCCAGTTGGCGCTGCTCATTGAGGCAGCTCAGGAGCTCACTGCTGTGGTCTGGGAATGGAATCCCAATCAGGTCATCCTCAGGGCTCCCCATCTTCTCCTGCAGGGGCAAGTAGAAGGGGAGGTTAAGAGTGCTCAGCCCTGCAAGGGGGTCTGGGGAAGGAAAAATAATGTTGGTCAACACTTAACCACATGCCAAACACTCTTCAAAGTGCCTTATACCCATTTAATCTCCTGCAATCCTCTGAAGTACTGTTACCATCTATTACACAGACAAGGGAACTGAGATTCACCTCAGTAAAGTGTCTTTCCAAGGAAAGTGGCAGGACGGGGTTCAAACCCAGGTAGTTGGCCCAGTTGGTGTTTCCTAACCATTGTACTATAGGAGCTCTGACTTTTTGGCCTTTCCTAGAGATCCATCTGCTTCACTTGCCCCATCCCCATCCCCATCACTTCAAAGCATTGGACTGGGAGACTGGACGCCTGGGTCCCAGGTCAGGCTTCATGAGGAATTGACTAAAGGACTGTGGGTGGGCCTGTCAGTTGGCCTCAAAAATCTGAACGAATAGTGTTACAGTCTTTGTAAACGAACTGCCTGACAGCCCAAGGAGCGGCCAATGAGAGACTCTAGGTTCACACTGGACCAAGGCCTGCACTGGACCAAGGTCTGCTCGAGGCCAGTCATGGCTAGGCCCTTTAACTTGAGTTATCTCCCTAACGCATTTAGTGTAAAACACCATGCAAACAAGAGGAGGTGGCTTCCAAGCACCATCCTCCTCCTCCTCCTCCTCTTCCTCATGCCCCTCCCTCAGCCACCAAAAGTTCATCTCCCTTAGAGATACCCCCCCCCCCCCCGCCGCCAGAGGCCAAACGGGAAACACAGCTCCCAACACCCCCCCACCACACACGCACATCCTCCCCTCCCCCATGGGGCCAAGGAGCAGCCACCCTTTGCTGGGGTGTCGCTGGCTGGCGCGGGTGCTTCCTGCCCCGCACAGATAAGCATCGCCCCCACCCCCTCCCCCACTGCCAATAGGCCAAGTTCCACCCCCACCCCTCCCCTTCAGCTACTATCACCACCTCTCCCTCCCATTCCAGAACAGTCAGGAGAGCCCCCCATCACCAGCGCACCCATTCCAGCCACCCTCTATGCTTTCTCCTCCAAGGCATGGCCAGGGAAGGGGCATGGCAGGCAGCAATCCCAAGGTTGGGGGGGGGGGGTAGTACAGCAAGTCCGGCCTGGAAGCGGGGAGATCTACTTCAAGTCCTGGCTCTGCTACTATCTTGCTGAATGACCTTGGGCAAGTCATTTTCCTCTGTGCTCCTCTGTAGAGGGGGTGGAAGCCCCAAGGGCCCAGCACTGGGTGGGTCTGGAACAACTGGAGGCAGTGCTGGGGCCCAGAAAGCGCTGGGCTCTGGAGTCAGCCAGGCTTGAGTTTGGATCCTCATCTGCCTCTGATTGGCTCTGCACCTTTAAACAAGTGGTTTAATGTCTGGGCCTCTTTCTTCATCTGTAATATGGGATAATTCCACCTGATTCCTAGGGTTGTGGGAGGGTTAAGTAAGACCACATATGACACAATGTCAGGTGCACAGGAGGCACTCAATGACTGTTTCCCCCTTTCCTCCATCACTTGGACCTGGGAGGAAGAAACCAATAGCCTGGGACTTCTAGACTAGACTGATGGCCTCCGCCAAGAGAACTCTTTGGGGACAGGTCTGCCTCCCTCCCTCAAGAGGGAGCTAGGTTACTACCATCTACATGACCTTGGTCAAGTCACTTCCTTTCCCCAGGAGGCCTGTTTCCGCATCTGTAATATTAAAGGCTGGCCCCGATGATCTTTAGGGTAAGTTTCCCTGACATTTTGTTGGTGTCCCCTCTGCCACTCCCAGCAGCTGCTCAGTCCTGGCTACTGATGGGGAAAGTTTTTTTTGGGGGGTGGGGGGTGGAGGAAGGGTCAAGGGCCACAAATTTCCTCTTTAGGACACAAGAGCTGCATTGTCTTTGCCAACCTCCCTGCCTGCCACCTTCATTGCTACGCCAGGGCCTGACTCCTGCACGGAAGACTTGAGTGAGCAGCACCCACGTATCTGTCTTTGCTTGTAAGCCACACCTAGATACTCTTACATAGCCCACCAGTTCCCACTCTAAGACCCCAAACTGCTTCTCTCCCCGGGAGTCAAGCAGTCTGGGAACTCTTGCTCTCTTTGGTTCCCTGCCCTGAACTTTGCAAATGGTACAAGTAGCAAACAGCCCCAGGACATACAAACAAGCAAAAACAGGGTGGGCAGCAGCAGCAGTGGCCACTTAAGCAGTAGTGGGCACACAACTGGGCCCAAGCAGATCTTGTCCCTCCTGAGGGGGATGGGTGGGGCTGTCCTCCCAGTCCATTGGCCAGGGGCTGGGCACCCGCGGGCACGTGGCTCACCCCATCCCTCTCCCTCCTTCTCTCCCTACCCCACCCATTCCCGCTGCTAAGCCCGCCTCCTTTCTCCCACCCCAGGGCTGGTCTCTGTGGCAACTTGGTGTGGCGGGGTTGCTGATTGGCTGACCCTGCTGTCAGGTCACAGGCTCAGGCTGGTTCACCAGCAACTCACAGAGGGCTTGGGCATGGGTGGGTGTTTAACCCCTTAGGCCCAACTCCAATGCCCAGAGGCCAAGAGGTTGCAAGAAAGAGGGAGAAGGGCGCAAAAGTATAGGTGGTAGGGGAGAGGCAGATGGCGCACAAGGGAAGGGGCAGGTGTTCTTATAGTTCTTCAGCTTCTGGGAAATTCCCCCAGTCCTTATCCAGTGCTCTGGCACTCATGCCAACTTAGGTGCCACCTGGAACTATGCTGGTGCCAACCAGGCCAAGGGGGCCCTCCTAGCCCCATCATCTGGGAGTGGTGGGTGTGGTGGAGGCCTCCCTCTTTTTTCTGCCAGGGTGGGGCACTGGTGCCAGGGTGCCCACCCCACCTTGGGCACCCTTCCCACCTCTGCATCCCAAAGGGCCCAGCCCCCCAACGCCCAGTGAGGGCGGCCCATCCCCACCCAGCCTGGCATGCCCCCTCTTGCTAAGACCTTGTGGGCATGGGTGTGTGTGGTGGCTGGGGTGGGGGGGCAGCTGTGCCAGGGAACCAGGTGAGGTCTGTTTGGTCTGTTTGCCTGGTAGGGGGAGCACTGGGGGCCCCGCCCCATCACTCCCCCCTTTCCTGCCAACCCCCCAGGCTCCCCTCACTGTCAGGCCTGCTAGACCGGCCAAGCCGGTGGGCAGCTCTCTTGAAACTGGGCCCTGAGTCAAGCCTGCCCCATCTTTGGTGGGGGAAAGACTTTTAGGGATGAGAAAGGTGGGAGGGGGTGTAAAGGTAGGAGCCCCTATAACATACCCTTCAGTGCCCAAGGGCACCTGCCAGGGTGTGTCCACAACCAAGAAACCAAAAGGTGGGGGACACTGGGCCTGGCTTGGAAAGAAAAGGGAGGCTGGAACTCTTTCCAGGTGCTGACCTCAGGCAGTGTCCAGTGCAGGACTGGGGGGCACCAGGGCCAACACTGCTGGCTTGCGCCAGCTGAAGGACAGGGATAGGAGGCCTTGAACGGGGCAGCTGAGTAAAGCTGGCCCCCCTTCCCCCCACCCTGGGGATTAGGGGAGTGAGGCTTAGTGTGGGGGGCAGCAGGCGGAACCAGGATTAGCGGCGGAGAAAATAGATATGGGTCTGGGACACAGGCGCACACACACAGCAACCCCCCCACTCCAGGCGACAATGCCCCCACCTCCAGGCTCTGCCAGGGAGCCTGGCAGGGGTCTGGCCAGGTTTCTCCAGGATCAGCAGCTTGGGGTGAGGGAGGATGAGGAGCAGGCTGTGACAACTTCCTGCCAGGGGTGATGGAGAGACCAGAGGCTGTGCTCAATGCCCCAGGAGGCTTGGCCGGCTACCCCTCCCCTTTAGTTATCTGGACTGCCCAGTTGGGGAGGCAGGGTAAAGGGGCTGAGCCACATCCCCCTTGAGGATTGGAGGGACTTCGCAGGAGAGGACCTCTGCCCAGGGATCCCCGAGGCACTTACCATCTCCTTTTCTCTGCACCCCAGCCCCTCCAAGCTTGTGCCTGCCTTCCCCATCCCCCATGTGACGCTTCCCCGTCCTAACCTCACCACCCCCAGCACTCACACTTCCTGGGGGCCGAGGCGGGGAAGAGAGACCGCAAGCCACGAAGGGGGAAGGAGGCAAGGGGAGTTGGCTGTTTCCCGGTGCTGTGGGGGTTAAGCCTCTCCCCCCTTCAAAATCCCCATTCCTGGTACTAGGAAATGAGAGAGATCTCAGTGCTCCCCTACATTTTCTTTCCATGACAGCAGCCCTAGCCCATAGCCCCCCAGGCTCCATCAGGGGAAATATGAGGGAGATAAAAGATGGGGAAGGAATGGGGGAAGCGCCTTCTTCCCAGTCCTCCTCAGCTTTCACCCCTCCACCTTTAGGTAACCTCTGCTTCCCAGCCTCAGCCATCCCTCCTCACAATCTTGGCCCTTAGTCTTGGCCTCGTTTTTCTATCTCCTTATTACCACCTCCTCTGACCCTTGTCTTCCCTCCGCGAGAATCATCCGTTGCTTTCCTTCCTTCAGCCTTTGCCGGGTTCCTCACCTCCTCTCTACCCCATCTGTGCCCCAGTCCTCCTCCAAGGAACCATCACTAACCTCTCCTTCCCTTTCTGGTTCTGTTCTCTCTCTCGAACTCTCCTACTCCCTTCATTTCCCCTCTGCCCCAAGCATCCCTTCATTTCTCCGCAGGCATGAGTGGCGTAGGAAGGGACAAGAGAATCAGAACAGGGACCAGGGCCTGCCCTCCAAGGCGTGGTCATGCCAAGAGATGGCCACATTTAGGGTACTCATGCCCCCCTTCTGGATGAAGCAAGGGACCAAAATTTAGGGACCAGTTGGGGAAGATGGGTGGCGGAGGGGTAGTGCAGTGAGAGCGGATGTGGGGTGGGGGAGACAACTTGTGCCTCTCTGCCCGTCAGAGTTTCCAGCCCTGGAGCTGCTGGACTTTCCCCAGAGGGTGCCCACCCTGGGCCAGGCCACTGTCCACTCGGACAGACCCTAGCCATCAGGGTTCCCAGCAGGGTCTGTCTGGGCAGTGCCAGCTCCCGTCAGGGCTGGTGCCAGGGTCTGCCCTGTGCCCACCCCCTCCCCCCCAGCCCAGTGTCTCCGGCTGGGTAACCGAGCCGGCTGGTAACCCCACACCCGCAAAGCTGCCAGCAGAAACCTGAGCCCCCCAGCCCCAGAGGACACCCCAGCCCGATCCCCGGAGTCCGGCTCCCTGCCAGCCTGTCCAACCTCCTCTCCTGGCCCAGCAATCACTCAGCTCCTGTAGGCCCCTTCTCCCACCTCCCCTGGTCCTCTTGGGTCTCTTTAGACTCTGAAACCTGCCCATACTCCAGCTCCTCAGAGCTTCAGTCCCCCAAATCCCCTCAGCGAAGTTTGGGTACCCTCTTCCTAGCTTGGTTTTCAGTCGCTGGCTCTCTGCCCCTTGGCCAATTCTAGGCGTCCAAACCTCCCCTGAGGCCTGATCTCCCAGACCAGAGCAGGGCCTACTCACCTGAACGCAGAGGGGCCTTGCCGGCAACTCCTCCTGTCCCCTGGGGGGGAGCAGGTTGGGAGAGGTGGGGGAGGGCTGCGCTGGGGGGGAGGCCGGGTGGCTGTTCCCCGCTCCAGCTCCCTCCTTCAAAGGGGCCGCCCACGACCTGGCCCAGCCCCTCCCCCCTACAGCCTTAACCCTCTGGGTGCTGGCCCCCCTCCCCCCACCTTGGAGGGAGGGGTTATGAGAGGGCTGGCAGCGTGGGAGAGGGCCCCGAGTCTGCTGAGCCTCTGCCTGTGCTGCCCGAAGGCCCAGCTGTACCCACCCCCGCCTGTCCTTGCTCAGTCCTAAAAGGGGAAAAAGATGAAGGGTAGGAAAGGTAGGAGCTGGGACAGTCCAGGAGGACAGAGGTGAGGAGGAGCAATGGGAGAGGCTGGGGGAGGTGGGACCAGGAGAAGGAAGAAGGGAGGGGAGGGGACAGGAGACAGCAGTGGCCAGAAGAGGGAGGAGGGGAACCCTGGACAGTCAGTGCCAGGGGTGACAGGTGCCCAGGTCCCAGCCTCTCAGGGCATGTGGGATAGGGGGTCACAAGGAGGGCCCCCAGACCCCAGTCGGTCCCCCTGGCCCACTGGGAGCTGGCCGAATTCTCCCCACCCTGAACTGGGCTGGGGCCCTCAGGGGCTGGGCAACGCGGCACCCCGCCCTCCCCATAGCCTCACCCCAAACCCACTCACATACCACGGTTCCTCACCCGGGCACCAGCCCCTGCCAACCAGGCCAGGGGGCAGCATCTGTGCCAGCCCCAATGGCCAGGGGGATCAGGGGGACAGAGTAGGCCTGAGGGGGGTGGACAGTTGGGGGGAGCTGTGGGCACCGAAAGAGGAAGGAGCCGGGAGGGGGCATCTGCTGGGAAGCGCCTAGCCCCACCCCTTGCGCAAGCCGCTGCCACCCTGGCCGGTTGGGTGGGACCCGCCTGGGCCTGAGGGGCAACTTAGGAGGGCTCTACACCCAGAGATGGGTGGGCCACGAAGTTCCATTCAAACAACTCCTGGGGTCCCTTATTCCCGGAATGAGGGGCTCCTAATGTCCCCCAGATATTGGACTACCCCAAGTCCTGCTAGGCTTGGGGTGGGGGGAACCTCAGAAATGTCCCCTCAAATACCCCCTCCCCCTTCCCCCCAACAGTTGCTGGCTCAATGCTGCTGGCCTGCTGCCCCTCACCAGCTCCCGGCCCGGTTGGCACCTACCCACCAGGATGCTGGCAGTCCTGCCCTCTTCTCCCTCTTACCCCCCTGCTCCCAGCGCCTCATGCCAACTGTGGGCCTGGGTTGGGGGAGGGTCACCCCTGTGCCTTGGTGCCAGCTAGGCAGGCCTAGGCCCCCAGGTCCTACAGATAAGACCTAAGACCCTGCTCTCAAACCACCTCCTCCAGAGGCAGCGCACTGGTCAGCGCCTAAACAAAGAGAGTCTGGGAGGCTATGGACAGCCTATGAGCAGTTATTGGAGGTTCCACTCCCCAGGGAACCCGGGGCCACCAGGTGCCAGTCTCCCAACATTCCCCTGCCCAAGCCTTTACTTGGGCACCAAAGTCCCTGCAATTCCTGAGAGCCCTAGTGCCCGCAGCTGTGAGGCAGTGGGGTGGGGCTGCTCTCTGCCCTTTGATCCCCATAAAGGGAGGGAACCAGCCTAGAGGGCAGGGGGCAGGGAAGGAGTTCATGGGGCCCCCCCATTTTACCCCTGCCAGGGGCAGCAGGGCAGGGTGTGGGCATTTCTTGGGTGGGGCCCTAAGGTGCAACTGGGCAGCATGTCTCAGCCAGGGAGATGGGTGCTGCATAGGAATGGGATGGCAAGTACAAGGTGGGAGTATGCAGAGGGTGGCCATGTACCAACCCATCCCAGTCCTGGCCTTTACCCATCCAGAAACATTTCCCTACTCAGCCAAATTGAGAGCGCAAGTTGGACTACAACTCCCAGTGTGCACCACAATTGCTTTGTGTGAACCTTGGGAGTTGTAGTTCCCTTGAGAAGCCCTGTGATTCTCTTAAAGCCTTGCTGATGGGGTGGGGAGAATAGAACACTTGGCATGAATCTTCAAGGGGACTGTGTTTAAGGAGAGGTAAAAGGCTAGGGGACCCATGGAGGGGGGAAGAGGACCCCTGCTCCCAGGCAAACTGGGAGGAAAGGAGGAAGGAAGGAGGAGAGGATGTCTGTTGAAAGGGGCATATGGGTGGGGAGGAGTTGGGGGGGGGGGTGGAAACAGGAAGGAAACTGAAGCCAGAGACATGAGGTCGAAAGCAAGGGCCTGGGGGAGCCCCACTCTGAGGCCTGGCAGGGACTGGGAAGGTCCCTCCCACCACCCCTTTTCTGGTGGCCTGGGGAGGCTTAAGAAGAATTAGTGGTGTTGAGTAGTAGCAAATTTGTGCAGTTGGTGTGGGTCACTGGCTTCATTTCCCTGCCATTACCCCTCTTTGCCTGGGCCTCCGCTTACCCCTGGATCTGGTGCAGGTGTTTGCTGGCCTGGGAGCTATGAAGACTGACCTGGTTCTGGGGATGCTAACAGGCAGAATAATGGGTTGGGGGAGGTCAGGGCCAGGCCTGAGGGTAAGTGTGGGGGTAGTATCTGTTGTGTTAGGTCCAGGCATGGGGTCAAGGAAGAGTGCTGACGAATAAAGATGCTATCTTCTACGGCAGAGGCCATGGCAGCTGGGAGGCCTCAGAGAAGAGAGAGTGAAGAATCCAAGGCCACCAGCTTCCCACCCACCCCTGGCTGTGGGACTGAATGGAGAGGGCCGCCCTCCTGGCTTCCCTGGGGAATTTGCTAAAGGTAGCTTTCCCCTGTGCCAGGCATCCTGTGAACATTAAAGGTGGCAAATCCTCAGGGGGCCAGATGGCAACTGGGTACCTTTCCCTAGCGGGGGGTGGAAGGGACAGGAAGGTCAGAGGTAGGCAGAGGACCTGAGGCCATTTTCCCGGGGCTCCCCAAGCTTCTGGGGCAGAAGCTCACAGGCCGCAGCCAAGATTCTTGCCAAGACCTGGGCCTGGTTGGGTAGGGGTCTTTCTTACACCTCTGGCGCCCTTAATGGTGGATAGCAGTAGCCCTATCCCCTTCCCTCCAATCCCCCAAGCCTGCCTTGGCGCCTGGCCGCCTGCGTGTTGGCAGGACTGGGGTGGGGGGGTGGGGGTGGGCAGCGAGGCAACTTCAAACTGTCCGGGCAAAACGTCAAGTTTACTCACGAGTTTACTCAGCAGAAGGAGGGGGAAGAGGCCAGGGCAGGCACACCCCATGCCAGGGTCCTATCCGTCCGCTTGTCCCCACCTTCCTCCCCCACCCTCCTCTTCAGCCCTAGGCGAAAACAGGCATAGGCCCCAAGGCCTGGTGGCAGGGCAGTCTTAACTCTCAGGAAGGTCAGAGAGCCAAGCAGGCTGGAGGCAGGAAGCCCCGAAGGAGGCCCAGAGGCTTCTATCGAGGACAGTGCCCTGCCTGGAGCCCAGTCACTACCATTCTTGGAGCCTTGGCCTTGGACCTGGAGAACAGGGCCTCTCTTGCCACCAAGAAGGGGACAGTTCCAGGCCAGGCTTCCTCCATCTGAGCAGTCCCCTGGGCCGTGACTTCTGATGCCAAATGTCCAGTCCCAGGCCGTGCCTCGAGCACCAGCATGATGCCATCATGGCAGCTATAGGATCAGGGGCTGGTCCTCTCAGCCTTGGTTTGGAATGGGGGGCCTGGCATCCTATCTGACCTACTTCCCTTTCCTCCCCACCTGCTTTCACTCTCTGCTTCTCTCCCCCAGTCCTCACTGTCCCCACCCCAGAGGCGCTCCACCCCACCATCCCCGCCGGGCGGGGGGGGGTGCCCTCCCCCACCCTTCCCCAGGGTGCCAAGTGCAAGCACACAAAGGGCCCGATGGTGCATTGTTAGCCCAGCCCCCGCTGCCCGCCGCGCCCTCCTGGGGCGGGCACTTGGCCAAGGAGAAGCTGGGGGCCCTGGGTGCCAGGGGGCACCACGGGGAAAGAGGAAGAGGACGGCACCTGTCTCTCAGGCACTGGGGTCCTATCAGCCTGGGCTGAGTGGTGATGAGAGTGCCCCATTAGAGCAGGCCTCTGTCCTTGACACCTGAGCCTAGTGGGCACTGCCTTCTTTCTTCCCCAGAGCCCCTTTACTGGTGGTAGTAACCCCTTCCTGACCCCTGCCCCAAGGATAGGGGTGTGTGTGTATGGTACCCAAGGGAAGGGACAGTGTCTGGGGGTGCCAGCCGGCTGCGTCGTGCCCACAGCAACCATGTAACAGAGGCACGCTGGGGGAGCTGGGGTCCCGGGGGCCAGGGACAGGAGGCACTGACAGAGATTTCTCCTTGTTTCATCAGCTGCTCCAGGGGGAGCCCCCTGCCCTTCTCCCCAGTCACCACTAAGGAGGAACACTAACTGCCACCCGAGCCAGTCACAAATATGTCCTGCTCCAGCCGGGCCCAGCACTCTTTATGCCTACTCTCCTCCCACCCAACTTGATGTCTACCTCCATACCAGCTCCCCCAGCAGTGCCAGGCGGGTACAGGGGTGACCAAACCAGTGGTGCACGGGGGGAACAGGAGTCAACCCCATCATCCTCCAGGCCTCACACCTACCCTCCCACCCCTCAACTTCACCAGGGAACAGAGACTTCCCATCTTGGTTTAACCCTACACTGCCCAATTGGGCTCCCCCAGCCCCTGGTAAACTGCCTCTCTCCTCCAGGAGTAAGTTGGGGGAAGGGGAATAGCGGCGCTGACTCATTCCCATTCCCAGCTGCAGCTTGGGGTCTCCAAGGCATTCGGGCGGGGGTCAATTCAAGAACGCCCTCCACCTGGCCCGGAAGCCAGGACAGCCTGCCGGTCTCCCCCTCTCCCCGGCACCCACTTCCGGTGTCCCAAACTAGGTCAGCAGCGCTCGTTTCCTGTGGGTCAGCTAGCACCGGCGCCTCTGCCCCTCCCCTGCTCCGGACCCAGGCTCCCCGCCTCCCCTCCGCCCCCCAGGGCGCCCCGAGGTCTCACCACGTCTCAGCCGCCCTTTGATACGTAGGGGTTGTGCGGGGCGGGGGGCAGGGGACCCGCCCTCTCTCCAAACACCAGCAGGGCCGGGGCGCCTGGGCAGGCACGTGTCCGGGCACAACCCACTGCCCACGCCGCCCCCCCATTCCCAGCCTCCCCTCGTAATGGCCGGGACACGTCGCTCTCTTACTTGGGGTGGGGTGGGAGGAGGGAAGGAGAGCTGGAAATTCAAAGCAGCGCCCCCCACCCCTTTGAATGGCAGCCCCCTGGCCGCGGCGCTTACTGAAGGTCCTACAACAACGTAGTAGCGACCCCCATGCGGGGAAGGGGCAGGTGCGCCGGCGCCAGGGCCGGTGGGGTGGGGTGGGGATAGTAGGGAGGAGAATTCTTCCCAGTCACCCACCATCGCTCTCGGGTTCTGGGGGCCTGAGCTGGTTCTGAAAAGGTGGTGGAGGGACTGGAGCCTCAAGAAGAGTGAGAATGAGGGGCGGCGGAGAGAGAGGGTCGATCTATATGGCGCTCGGAGGTTGTCGCTGAGCCCCCCTACCGCTGGAGAGAGAGCGCGACTCTGGGAGCGCAAGAAACCGAATAGTCCAGCCGGTAACTTTCCCCCAAGCCGCGGCTCCTCTTCTGTCTCCCCCCACCCCCCATACAACTGGCTCGGGTCCAACCCACCGCGCCAGGGGGCGCGGGGGGTGGCGCGCTGTCCTAGTTAGAGTCCGTCAGCGTTTCCATTCCCTCAGCTCGATATGGTCAGGGGTCTCCCCCTAAAGTCACGAAGAAAACTAGGGGAGCATTCTGCGCTTCCTCACCCCCTCTCCATCCTGGAGTCGCCTGTTTGTCTGATCCCAGGAGAAGTGCAGAGAAAGTTTCTGGGGACCTTTGCCTAGGATTGGGGGGCGACCGTAGTTCCTCTCTACCTTTCCCGTAGTTAAAACCAATTCCAAAGATTCAGGGTGCTGAGAAGGCACGGGGAAGGGGAGTGGTGGGAATCTGGTTTGCACGCGTGTGTGTGGGGTGGGGGGGTCTCTCTTACAGGACGGACGAAGGACACTGCAGTAGTCATGAGTTCTGGAGGACCCCGAGCCGGGAGACAGAAGTGGGGTACACTCACCTCTTGGCCGTCGGGTCCACTGGCTGGAGCTGCTGGGGCACCGGGTATGAGGAGAAGCGCGTCTCCTGCCAGGCCCGGGGGCTTGGGGCCCTGCTCCGTCCTGGTCAGAAGGCCGCGGTCAGTCGCTCGCCGCTCGCTGCTGGGGGGCTCCTCCTCCGCCGCCCTCTGCCTCCTCCTGCCGCCCGCCCCCCCCCAGGCCGCCAAGAGCCGCACATCCACCTGGCTCCCACCCGCCCCCTCTCCGGGCCCGCCTCACCTGTCCTGCTGTCTCACCTGTCCTCCTGCTTGCTTTCCCCCCATCCCTCCCCTCCCTCCCCCCGCCCCCTGCCACCCCCAAACTCCCCCCCCAACCCTTAGCAACACCCTCAGTCACTTCCTGGTTTTTCACCCGCCCCCCCCAGGGCCCCCCCTCCCTCCGCCCAATAAGGACATAAACTTCAACCTCTTCGTCCAGCTAGTCCCTGCAGGGCGCAGATAGGTCCCTCCCTCCTTTTTCGCCCTCTTCCTCGGAGCTCTTATTTTGCGCTCCAAGCCTTTCCCACTCTCCTCTTTTCCCTCCTTCTTTCTTCCTCTCTTCCTTTTTCCCTTCACCTGCTGCGGTCCCTCTCCCCACCTCTCTCTTTTCTACTGCGGGTTATCTCTCCCAGCCCACCTTAACTCGAGCTCCGCCCCCGACCCCCATCCCGCCCTCCGCTGCCGCTCCGCCCCGCCCCCTGCACGCCACCGCCCCGCCCGTCCATTGGCCTGAACACCCGTCCATCTCAAATTGGGTCCCGCCTTGTCCTCGGCCAGGGAGGGGGCGGAGTCAAGGGGCTGGCCTGAAACCAGGAGGAGGGGAAAAGGGAGGGGCAGTGTCCGCAGCCGCAGGGGAACAGAGCACCCACATCACCGGCTCTCATTCCTCCAAAAGGGGCTTCTATAGGGTCAGCAGCTCGGGAGGGAAGGATGTTGAGAGGTTAAGGATAGGCTGGCCGGGGATGAGGCGGGGACTTTTAGAGTCTTGCGGGAGAGGGTCCCGTGGGGGTCTATAATCAGGTCAGGGCCTCCGGAGGGAGGGGGAGGGGGAGCCACCAGGCCTTCGGCTCCAGCCGCTACGCCCCTCCCCCCTCGGAGGGAGCAAGGGAGTCGAAGCTGAAGGCACCCTGCGTCCCTCCCCACGCGTGACGGCGCCCCGCGGGGAGGGAAAGGCGCCCGGGGCAAGCAGCCTCTGCGCTCCAGCCGGTGCTCGCTGCGGCCTTGGCATTGTCAGAGGGGAGGGGCCCCGGTCCGCAGAGGCGGAGGGGGAGGGGGAAGAGCGCTCCGGACTCCTGCTCCCCGCCTCCATCCCGCCAGTTCCCTAAGTGGAGAAACTGAGTCTCCGAGAAGCAGGGAGGTCTTGACATGGGTTCGCTCAGTGACCCAAGTGGCGAGGGAGGCCTGGGTGTTTTTAGGGTGTGTGTATGTGTGGTTGGAGGGGTGACCAGGATACGTAACTTCTGTTCCTCACCCCCCGCCCCCAGCTGAAGAAGGTAGCAGAGGGACGCTTCCAACTGGACCTGCAGCGCTACGTACCCCAAAGGGCCCCTCCCACCCGTGTCAAACGGAATCAAATCCGGCCTCCGTGGGCCAGGTTCTGTTCCCTCGCCGCCTGCCGGGCCGAACCGGGTCGAACTCGCTTTCCTCTCCCCAACCCCCTCCGCAGGGGGCCCCCTCCCTTTCCAGCAGGTGGCTCCGCGGGACACCAGCTCAACCTGTTGGACCACAATGGGCGGCGCCAGGGGGCCCTGGCCCTCACCCGGGCTGACCCGGGATCCCCGCGCAGGGGGAGGGGCGGAGCCCGGGTCCCTCCCTCCCTCCCTCTCCTTCTCTCTCCCTCGCTCCCAGGCCGTGACTCAGCCTCGGGGCCGCTGCCCTGCGCCCCAGCCAGGGGCGGAAAGTGTGAGGCGCCCCTGAGGGCCCAGGCCAAACCAAACAGCCCCCCTCCCCAGACATTATCTCACTGGAGAATTAGGAGGGCTATAGAAAAGGGGGTGGGGGAGGTAATAGCAGATATTGGGCGCTTCGACTCGGGTAATCCGCTCCGTGTTTTCCTGTAGTCCCTGCCCCCTTTGGGTCCCGAGGCTGGTCACTGCTCCGGGTTTTCTTTTCGGCCCCGCCGGGTCCGGGAGGGCCGGAGCGGGTGGGGTCCAGGCCGGGGTTTTGTCTTCCCTGCTCCAGCCGTCGGGGTCGCGCTGGCTGGAGAAGGGCAGTGCCAGGGGAGAGGAGGCAGTGCCAGATGCACAAGTGAAATGGAGAGGGGGCTGCTTTAGGGAGGAGAGGGCATGGCCGAGGAAAAGGAGGGAGGGCAAGTGGCCTAGAGAGGGCAGAGCCTGGGCCTCCAGAGGCAATAGAAGGGCGGGCACCTTGGCACCAGTCCTTGCCTACAGAGAAGCAAACGGCACCAGTGCCCCAGGCTTGCCCCACCTCCCATCTCTGAGGGTCGAGACTCGCTTGCTAGACACAACTCGGATCTTTTTGCGGCCGGATCCGCACTCTCCACCGCAGTCCCGACTGCACTGGAACCTCCTGTTAGTTCCTCAGCGACCCTCTCCTTTGGTTCCCTTTTCTTGTGGTACCCACAGCCCCCACCCCCACCCCACCTCCGTCTCAGAAATCGGAGGGGGGAACCCCGACTTGAAACTCCGGCCTACCCCCAACTCCTTACCCTCACCGCGATAAACCACTGAACGAAACTCGGGCCGGGCACCAGGGGCCTGCCGCCACCCCCACCTCACTCCAAGCCCGGACTGGTACTGGGAGCTAGAAGGCAAGTGTGGGGCCCGCAGGGGCCTCCTGGGTATAGGGGAGTGTCCCAGACCCGCGCATTCAGGCTTAAATCTTCAGGCCATCAGCTAGACCTTAGTATTTGAAGAAAGTAGCTGGAGGTGGGTAAATACCGAGACTGTGAGGTATTTGCCCAAAGAGAGAGATGAAAGCCCGGGCCTTAACTCCTCCGAAGGATATACACCTGGGGCTGGGGACCGCGACTCAGAGTGGCGGTCGGTTACCGGGACTGGCTGGGCCACGTGCGCCGAGGGGCAGCTGCAGGTGTCGGATGCCTGCAGAGCCTGGGGAGATAGGTCTTCTAACGGGTTTGTGAAGTAAGGCTCTACCTGGGCGGGGTCCTGAATGAGTGGGTCTGGGGGCCTGTTTCGGGATGTGGGGAGCTGAGCTGGAAGCGGAGCTTCAGCCTTGCGCCAGGCGCCCACCTTTCCACAGCGCCCCCCTCCTCTCCTCCACTGCCTCCGCTTCCCTCGAAAAACCCGCCGCCCAGGAAACCGCTGGGGGCTCTCAGACCGCAGCCCCATCCCCCGCCGCCCCCCGGCGCTCCCACCGCGACCGCCCAACCCACCTGAAGGGGCCGTGGCTGCCAGGGGTACCCCCTCCCGCCGACTCCCCCCACACCTGCGGGCGGCACTATTTATAACTCGGCGCCTATTCCGGGTCTTTGCGCCGGAGCCTGCTGCAGCGCAGCTCTAATCGCCGCGGGGATCTCTGCGCCCCCCGGGGCCGGGGATGGTAAATTTAGCTTCAGGAAGCTCGGGGAAACATTTTCCAAAACTCCACGTCCCAGAGAGGATGAAAAAACCCCTCTGCCCTCAGCCTCACTCTCGCCAGCCACCAGGCGGCGCAGGTCTCCAGCTCCTTGAACCCAGCTAGGAGTTCGGGTCGCTGCTTTAAAACTGGGGTAGGTAACAGGGCTACGGCGGGGAGCGGTACTGAGGGACAGAGGTCGGCGGGGCCAGAGAATGGCCAGAGGAATAGGTATGCGCCCGCGAGGCTGGCGAAGACTCTGGAGTAAGGAGTAACTGGAAGGGGGTTGGGGATTTCTGCCTATTGAAGGGGAAATAACTAAAGCAAACCAGATGCAAATTGAAACGCCAAGAACAGCCTCTGCCTTTGGGGATCTGTACTCAGGCACCTGCCGTGAAACGATTGCCACCTCTCTTCGCATCCGCCTCTTGGCGTTGCTGTGAAAACTTGGGACCCTCCTGGGATGATTACTACAATATTCAGTCTATTGCGCACTGCTCCTCAGACCACTTGGTGGTGACCCCTTGCCCATCATCTAGCATGCTATATCCAGTGTAATGCCCCGGAGACCCTAGATATAAGGCTGCACCTCTTCCTCTCGCCATCGGTATTTGGGGGGTCACTTCCAGCTCCTCTGCCCTATTTCCTTTTCCATTCCTATGCCTGCCTTCCCCTTGTGGCCACTAGAGGCCCTGGGCCGGGGGAGGGGGGGCGCTATCCCTTATTATCTTGGCATCATGCTCACTGTTCCCTCTACTGTGATTCTGGAGGGATTAGTTTGGACACTCCAACCCTGAGTTTGTTCTTCTGGGTGGGAAGAGAACACTGGGGTTGGGACTGCCACAGCTCTTTTTTCCTTTTAAAGGAGTGGGAGGCTGTGGAGCAGAGCTGGTGGTTATATAGGCTACTCTCTTTTGGCCTTCCATGGATTAGGAGAAAAATGCCCCCCAAATGTACCAGGGAACCAAGAACTGGTGGCACCCTACTCTCCTTTGCTTGCTTGGCCCCACCTCCCAGGCCACTGAGACCACTGTCTCTACCAGCACTGGCTCAGAAAAGGAAGCCAGGCTAATTAGGAGAAGTCCTGAATCTGAGATCACAAAATCTGGGTTCACTAGGTGATGGCCCTACTGCAGTGTGACCTTGGACAAGTCACTTCACCTCTCAGGGCCTGTTTCCTTCACAGTCACATGTGACAGTGTTGTCCTGCCTACTTTTGATGTAAGATTTTGTGAGGCCCAAAGCAATTTGTGGTGTGAAAAGGGCTCTCAGAATGTTATGTGAGGTTGTTGTTTTCTCCCACTCCTTCTGTGGCTCTTTCTACTTTCAGGCCTCTTTTTTCAGCTCAGACACTCTCCTTGGGCCACTAGCAGTGTATACTCCTCTTTTTCCCCCTTCCAACTCCCCACAACCCACCCTACCACAGGCCACAGCCTTGGGCTCTGCCTTCCTCCACCCACCACTTCCTCAGTGGTCTTTGCCAGACATCCCTGCCCCCCTCCTCTGGCAAAGGCCCCTCTGCCCAGACCTCAGACTCCAGGATCCACTACTAGAGACTGCCCCAACTTGGTGGGAGTGGGGCCTAAGAAAAGAAAGGGAGGTGGGAGGCCAGAACTTCAGTCAGGAAAGGGCTGGAGCTGGCCAGCCAGACTCTGAGGGGGAAGGAGGAGCCCCAAATTCAGATGGGACTGTATTCTGTGTTCTCACTCCCTTCTAACCTCCTCTCTCTGGCTGGCTTCAGGACCTTACTCCCTCTCACTGCTGTGCCCTGGCTGAGGAGACCAACTTGGATTTTGTGGATGCCCGAACAGGGGTGCTGAGCTATCAGGGATGAGAAATAATCTCAAGTTGGAGTATTAAGCTGCAGTAAAAAGAAAGAATGGGGATGTACTGATGTGGAATCCTGCACAAGGTTTATTAAGGGAAAAAAGCAAGCTGCAGAACATTGCCTAGAATATGCTACCAGCAATGAAGAGTAAGTATATCCAGATTCCAGCCACTTTTCACCACTCCAACTGCCATAACCCTGGTCTGAGTCACCAATATCTCTGGCCTGGATTGTGCCTGTTACCTAATAGGTCTCACATATTCTACCCTTGCTCCTCTACAGCCTGTTCTCAACACAGCAGCAAGTGTGAGCCTTTGAAATCACAAATCAGTTCAAGCTTAAGACCCTGAAGTGGTTCTTCATTCCACTCAGTGTAAAAGCCCAAGTTCTTACCAATGGCCTGCAAGACCCTCCATGAGCTCACCCCCACTCCCAGCTCTACTTTTTTTTTTCCATAGCTCCTATCACCTTCTATTTTTCTATGTTTATAGTTTATCTTCTGTTTCCACCCACTAGAACATAAGTTCCACGAGTGCAGGGACCTATTTTGTTCACTGCTGTATCCAAAGCTCCCAATCTGGCAGATAGTAGATGCTCAAAATATTTGTTGAGTGATTGAATGAATGAAGATGCAGTTTATAAATAGACTATCTCTGGAATGCTCTCCAAGAAATTGGTAACCATGGTTACCTCCAGGAAGGAGAGCTGGGGGTTTGGGGGTTTGGAGGGTAGGCATGGGAGGGAGACTTGGGTTTTACTATCAGAATTCTTTACTCTAGACATATATACATTATGTTTACAAAAAGAAAAAGAAAATAAGCCTAGGGAAGGAGTTAGCTAAGAAGGCTGAGTAAGAGCTGGTCCCTGCATACCATCTCCAGGCCAGTCCTCCAGGTGCGAAAGGGAGGAAGGCAATAGCTGGGCTCCAAGGGGGGCCAGGGAATGCTGAGTAGGGATCCCAGGGAGACTTTGAACAAGCCCTATGGCTGACTCTGAAGTCTTGGGGAGCTGTGGGTGGGCATGTCTGAGTATAATGCAAAATGATGGTGTGTGGCTGATGTGTACCCACCATTGGGAATAATTCAGGGAAAGCACGTGGCTGCCAAAGGGAAGTAAGGAGTCAACTCTGCTTGGGCTGTTTGTGTCCTGATGGAGTGGCCTGAGGGACCAATGTGGCCACTGAGAGACCAGTGCAGCTTTGTGTGTGAGCTGGAGGAACACTGCCTTACTTCCTCTGAGCTGTGGACTAGCATTGGCTCAGTGCTTTCTCCAAGATCCTCAGAGTTAGGGAGCTGCCCAGACCAGGCACTGTATTTGGGAAGGGGCTGGTGTCCTAGGGATTCCCATCCTAACACCCAGGGCCTCACTGAATAAAACCCTACTCAAGTGGGACCCTCCCTACTCATAAGCTGGGGGGAACCTGGCTTTTCCACCTCTGCTGTTTGCCCTCCACCCTCCCCACCCAGGCACCAGTGAGTCAGGAGATCTGGCTTTCAGTCTCAGTTCTATCCAGGACAAGTTCCTTCCCTTCCTGGTCTGTACCCAGGCTCCAAGACCCTTCCAGTGCTGACTTTTTCTAATTCCTCTTGAGACATTTAGAATTTGGGGCCTTAAATTCTATTTATTGTATAAATATAGTCTAGGGATCTGGGGCTTAGGGCAGTCCATTCCTGGTACTAAGAGGGTATGGTAGGATCAACCATTTGGGCTGATGGGCTGACTGTGCCAGGCTGGGAGGAGCTCCAGGTCCTGCTGCAATCTAATTGGGATCCTGGCCAACATTCCAAACTCCTGCCCACCAGAGGTGGGGGCTGGGAATGGAGGCCCAGAGATGAAGCAGGTCTGACAGACTGCAGAGATCAAAGCAGGATCCACACTTTGCTCGCTGTTTGTGGCCCATCCTTGGTCAAGCACAGCTGGCCCTAGGAGTCTTGACGGGTTGGACTGGGTGCTAAAGAAGAAAATGGGAAGCTGAGAGGCAGGACTGCCACAGAAGCTGCAGCCATGCCTCCTGTCTGTTTGCTCTACTCTGCCCACCTGAGAGATGCCAACCAGTGTGGAGAGGAGGCAGTTTTCTGCCACCATTAGTCCAGCAGCTCCTTGATACACCAACAGCAGAGGAGGATGTAGGCGATTTCCTTCAGGGTCCGCTGCAGGCCCTCCCACCCTGTGCCCATCTTCATGACAGGCACCCGGAGCCCAGTGTCTCGTAGGGCCCCTCCGAGGGAGAAGGGTAGGGTCTGGGCTAAGGGCTGTGTCCGAGGCTGCATGTGGGTAGCAGTTCTGAGGAAGGGTGGGAGCTGCCTCCAGGGCCTTTTATCAACATTGTCCCCACCCCCCTCAGGCCTCATGACTGACAGAGACAAAGGCCTCAGGGCCAAGCAAAGGGAAGTTTCTGGACCAGGAATGGGCTGAGTCAGCCCCTGTGGGAGGGGGAGGGGTGACCACTCCCTCTTTCACCTCTTCAGCTAGGCGAGCTCAGCTTCCCTTTTTCCAGCCCAGGTCTTGATACCTTGGGTGCCCTTCCCAGCTCCCACCCTCTGATGGGCTCCTCCCTAAGCTGGCATGGAGAACCATCAATGAGAGCTCCTTTCCAGTGTGTTCTGTTCCATACCTGGAACCCTGAGAGTGAGCAGGATCTGGCTTACTTCTTCCAGCCCCTGGAGCAGGAAGGCACAGCTAGAGCAATGGGCACAGTCAGAGGCACGGTTTATTGGGTTTATTGACAGATTAACATCAGGAGAGCCTCCTTCCCTCCTGCCTGGAATGGGCAGAGGTGGGAGGTCATTTGCGGGAGTTCCGCTCCTCTTCCTCATTCTCCAGTAGGTAGGCTGGACGGTAGGTGGTGTGTCCTCCTGGGCTCAGGCACTTCAGGGCTGGGTTCTGCACTGTGTTCTCCCGGCTCCCCAGTGAGGTGTACCTGGAGTGGGGAGAGTGAAGGCAAGTATGTGGTGGGGTGGGCCCCCAGACAGGCATCCTCATGTCCTTCCCACACCCATTCTCTTCCCCCAACACCCTTACCCTCGGTCATATAGGATACAGTATGGGACAAACAGCTGACGCAGGAAGTCCCAGATGTCTCTGTAGGTCCAGTCCTGGGAGGGCAGAGAGTCACAGAATAGTCACAAATACCTGACACCCCACCCCACTGTCCTGGGCAGGGGCGCATCCAAGGCTCTTTGCTGCTTCCTTGGCCTCTGACGGTGGGCCTGCTATCTGCCTCTCTGGTATTTCTGGCTCTGTGTAGGTTAAGCAATGAAAAGAGAAAGTCCATCCTCTCCCTTCTCCATTCCAAATTTACCCTCCTTTGTGTATCAGCTCCAGGAGGACAGGGTAGGGCCATGTCTGCCTGAGCCAGTGCTGTCCAATAAAACTTTCTGTGATGATGGGAATGTCTTATATCTGTGCTGTCCAAGGTAGTAGCCACTAGCCACACATAACTACTGAATACTTGAAATGTGGTTAGTGCAACTGAGGAATTTTTTTAATTTTTTAATTAAAAAATTTAATTTTTAAAATTGAGCTGCAATTCATATACTATAAAATTCACCCTTAAAATTTTTGTGTACAATTCTGTGGATATCAGTGATTTGTATTTAATTTTAATTAATTAAAATATAAGCATAAATAGCTACATATGGCTAGTGGCTACCATGTTGGATAGCACAGGTCTAAGTCATTGTTCTGTCCACAGGGTCAAGCATAATGCCTGCCACTGAATCAGTGCTCAATAAATATTGATCAAAAGACTGAATGAATAAATAGCACTGGCTGTCTTGGATGTGGGGCCCCTGTTCTTTGTCACTGAAGCCCCAGGCTCCAGCCCCCTTGTGTCTGGGAAAGCCAGGGTGCAATGATGACAGAGATGATGGGGACAGTGAAGCTAACACTCTATTACCAGCAGGGGGTTGATGCGCATGAACGAAGGCCAGCCTGGGTCGGTGGGGCTGAAGGGCTGAAGGCTGCGGGAGTAGGGGTCCGTGCGACGGGTGCCCATCAGGACAGCCTCCAGCTGGGGGTGCCGTGCCTGCAGCTGGCCCAGGGCCTGCTTCATGTCGCCCTCTGCCTGTAGTACCTGCAGATTATACCTTAGAAAGGTGGAGAGGTGGGGGTCAGGAGTGGATCCTGCCAAGTCCCTCTTGAAACTGCAATCCCTAGACCCCTATTACCTCCTGATAGTGTCTTGTAGAAACTGCTCCAGCTCAGGGAAAGGGGAGATGCTGCGGATATACAGGATCTGGAGTTGTTCTTGGGCATCAGGGCATTTCCTGGGGGTGGGGGTGGGGGGGACATAGGCAAGAAGCCAGCTCTCCAGAGAGCTCACACTGTTCTCTTTAGGTCCTGGGATATATACCCTCCCCTTCTCTTTTCTTGTCCTTCACATCCATTAGAACCCACTTCCTCTGGGAAGCTCACCCTGATCCCTCACCTCTCAAATCCAGAGCACACATCATCCATGTTTCGGATCTGTAAATCTCACCTCCCCAACACAACTGTAACTTCCCTGCGTGTGTCTGATCCTCAGTAAACATGATGGAGCCTCCTCCCTCCCAAACCTCACCCAGACACCCTTTTCTCTGTGTTTCCTGGGAAGGGGAATTAGAGAATGGGGCAGATCAGGTATCTCTGGGGTCTTGCCTCCCAGTATAGGCTCACCTCTGCACAGCAGCATGAAAGAGGTGCAGAAGGGCAGTACAGTCCTTGCCCCCGTTGAAGCCCACACAGAGCTGGCTGAGGCTGTACCGAGCCAGTCCAGTCTCAATGGTCTGCAGGGCACCTGCCACCTTTTGCCCCAGAGGAGACCCTGCCAGGGAGGTAGGGAAGAGGGGCTCAGATAAATACACATCTGTCAAAAGAAGTGGGGGTCACATTGCCCTTGTTAAAAACACTTCACTATCTGCCCAGCATTCCTAGGGTAAAGTCCACACTCTGCGTTACCCACTAGGCCCTCCAGAGTCTGCTCCCTGCTTGTCATTCAGTGACACCTCACCTCACTCTTCCCCTCGATGTCTTCCCTCTAGGGGTTCTGGTTTAATTCCATTCCCCTAAACCCCATTCTGCCTCTTTCCAGGCCTTCTCTCACAATGTCTGCTCTTACCCACTTCCAAATCCTCCTTGTCACTCAGCTTAAATGTCACTTGCCCAGAGAAGCCTTCTCTGACTCCAGATCAAGGCTGATATCCATGCTGTGGAGTTTGCTTCATTACTCACATTGCACACATGATTTCCTTTTTAACATCCTATTAAACTACTGGCCCATAAGGGCAAGGCATGCAACTGCCCCGTTGTGCTGTATCTCCAACACTCAGCAAGGTGCTGGCGAAAGTGGCCTGGTACCTGCTGTCCCTCCCCCAGGAGGCCCTTACCTGATTCCATAAATTCATATACAGCTTTGCTGGCCTGCTCCACAGCATTGGGCATGTAGGGGACCAGCGACCCCTGGGGCAGATGGGCAGTCAGGTAGGCCAGGCCTTCCTCCAGGGGCCCTTCTTCCTCTGAGTCTAGTGTCACCTTCACCTGATAGTAGTTGCTGCCCCAGTCAGGGTAGGAACCCAGGCCAAGCCTGTGCCCAAAGTGGGCTTGGGCCTCAGCCAGAATGGGGGCGATAGAGGCCTCGTCGGCAGCCACATACAGTTCCCGCAGGTGGAACTGAACAGCTGTGTTTTGGAACAGTTCCTTCAGTCCTTCCAGCACCCGTTGCAGCAGCTCTGGAATGCCTGGGAAGAGGTAGACGTTTCGGACAGAGACCAGAGGGAACCTGAAGGGGCAGCCAGTGCGAGGATCTGTGCCATAATGCAAGCGAGCAGAGGAGGGCAACAGAGACAGTTTCTCCCGGCCCTCCCCTCCTAGGGCTTTGACAGCGGCTTCCAGCTCAGGGTGTGGCTTGAGTTCATCACCAAAGGCCTGTGCCACTGCCTCAAAGGTCACATCATCATGAGTGGGGCCGATGCCCCCTGCCGTGAGGACATGGGTGAAGCGGCTGGAGAAAGAGGTGACCTCAGCCGCGATGGTGGCTACCTCATCTGGTACAACAGAGACTCGGCGTACCTGAACCCCCAGGGAGCGCAGCGTCCGGCACAGAAAGTAGGTATTAGTGTCCTGAGTGTATCCCTGGAGAGAGGGGAAGGATAGAGGATGAGAGTGTCAGTGCTGTGGAGATGAAGGGCAGAGAGGTAGGAAGGAGATGATACCTGCACCTGCCTGGTGATGGGGGGCTCTGCTTTTGGGGGGACATCACCTTGGGCTGTCAAGAAGCCTGGACTGGACACAAGAGTGGAAAAATCCATTTGAAATGGAGTTAGGGATAAGTGATCCACCTTGGGCTTCCTTCTCCAACCCTGACCTCACCTATGCTTATAGATTCAATTCCTAATGCTATATGACAACCTGTCTCCTTCACCCACCCTGACCTTCCTCCCAGTTTCAGTGCTTGTTAGACAGCTTCACCATATCCCTGGCTGTTGTCACTTTGGTTAAAGGCATTCCCAGGCACTGTCCAATGCTAGCTGGGCCTGGATGTCAAGTCTACCCTCAAAATATCTCTTTATCTGCTCTCTTCCCTCTGTGTCCACTGCCACTAAATAGATCCTCTGTGTTGTTCACTTGGACAATGGCAACAGCCTCCTGGCCAAGCTCCTGATCTCCAGCCTCCAGCCATAGCACTCTGCCCAGTGCCTTCTGAGTAACCTTTCTAATGCATCACTATGATTGCATCATTTTGGGCTCAAAAGTTATTTTTTGTTTCCAACTGTATAAAGAATAAAGTTCAAATTTCTTTGCAGAGTATTTGAGGCTCTCTGCCTATGTGTGTACCCAATCTTCTTTTCCAGTTGCATTTACTTCTATTTCTCTATATAGGGTTTAGTGGTTAAGAGTTTGAGCTCTGGAGTAAGGGAGAATCAGGCTGGATCCCATGTCACCATTTCCTAGCTCTATAACCTTAGGTAAGCTCTGAATCTCTCTTGAGTTTCAGTTTCATAATGTATTAATTGAGCTTTATAATGAAAGTACCAACCTCATAGGATTGTTGTGAGCATTAGTAAAATCATGCATGTGACCTCTAATTACTAGGGGTCATTACTGCTATTACGAATCTGATGCCAGGTAAAACTGGACTTGACTTTTGTTTAAAGACATTTGCTTTCACACCTTTTGTCTTTGCCCTCTGGATGTCCTAAATCTTTAATGCTGTCTTTGATTTCCCCTTATTAAGATCGTGTCATGCTTCAAAGTCTAACCCTAATGCCACGTACTGTAGAAACACTTTCTTGATCATTCAGAAGGGATTCTTCCCTTCTAGTACTTTCCTTCTACCTTGCTTACCCACACTGCTGAATGCCTTGCATCATTTTCCAAATACAATGGATATAACTCTTAAATAAATAAGACATGCACCTTTACCTCCTCTAAACCCTGGACTCCCTGTCATTTATGTATAGCCTCTCCTCCCTCTATCACACTGCTCGGCAAATTGTTACAAGTCTTTCGACAAAGTTAATTGAAAGAACGAGGTTCGCTTTTTTCCCAATATGTTCGATTCATTTCAGGACCCAACTGCAGTAAGGGGACTCACGCCCTAGTTCACCCTCCCTGGGCAGGTTCCCAAGGGCATGAGAATGTTGCACCCTCCCCGTCTTCTGTCCCAGACACACCTTGAGGATCTCATCTCCAACAATGATGATGCCCGCCGTCACGCTGCGCCCCGAGGGAGGTTCAGAGGCCCTAGATGCCATGGTTCTGCCGTCTCTGCCCCTTTGCAAGGCCCTCAAGTAGCCACTCAGACCCCGAAATAGGGGTCGCAAGCACCAGGGTCCCGCCAGGTCTACAGGGCACTGGGGGCCATAACTTGGCAACTGGGGGTCCTGGGTGGAAGGAACCTGGAGAAGTCAGAAAGTACAATGGGGCAGAGTAGGAGTGCACGTTCCTCTAACGGTGTTGACAAGAGACTCCTTTATCCATGCCTCTTCAATAAATGTGTTCTCAGACCCCAGCCTATGGCCTTTTGAATACGTCTTCTAAGCTTGGCTCTCGTCTCCTTAAAATGCCCTGCTCTCCCGAGCACCTACCCCTTTAAATGCCTTCTGTATGCCGGCCTGGTCTCAAGTGTCTGGACTGTCTCGGGCATCTGCACCTCTAAATGCCTTTTCTCTTCAGGACCCCTGATCCTTCAATGTCTGTCCTATTCGGGGCCTTAGCCCCTTTAAATGCGTTCCCCCTCTCTACCCACGACCAGAACCTAGTCGCCTTCTCCTCCAGGCTTGCGCACCCTTTCTAGCCCGGAATCTTCTTTCTTCTCATGACGTTCCAAACTTCTGCGTTCTTCTCCGCTCTCTCACCTGCGTCTTTTGACCCTCTACCCGGTCTTCCCCCTTCCTTTCCTCCTGTCCTCGGGCAGCTTCCGTACTCAG
The DNA here is from genome assembly GCF_015220235.1 of Choloepus didactylus. Taxonomy (NCBI): domain Eukaryota; kingdom Metazoa; phylum Chordata; class Mammalia; order Pilosa; family Megalonychidae; genus Choloepus; species Choloepus didactylus. The sequence goes on from NC_051308.1 coordinate 110,536,533, forward strand.
AGTCCCGCCCTGGATTCTCATCTTCTTCATATTAATTGGTCATATTGTTTGTCGCTCAGATCGCCTCCAGGGCTCTATTGGTTTAGTTGACTGTCACTCACAGGCTTTATCCAGTAGGCGGGAAGGAACCTGTTGGGTTGTCATTGGCGATTACCAATTGGCCGCCCCTCGACCGGAAATGTGCGGCCCAGACCTCAGCCCACCGATGGGCGGGGCCTTTTCTCTCCAAGGGCGGGACTTAGGGTTTCCGGGGCGGAAAGGAGCTGTGGTTGTGGGCAGCACTTTCGGGTGGGGTGCTGGAGTTAAAAGGAGGCTTGACCCTTGCGTCCGTTCTGTATTCAAAGTCTTGTATTCATATGCTATCTGTTTTTATTAACCATGACTAATTCTAGGCTAAGGCCAGGGACTGGAACTGGTATCAGAAGGGATTTTATATTTAGCAGAAGGAAGTTTAGATGGACAACAAGAATGATTTCAAGGCTTTGCCATGGGGTAGGAAGATCTTGGAGTAGGTGAGATTTTAGTATGTGGAACTTTCATTTGTCTCTAATATACAAGATAAAACTAATAATTTAAACCTCTTTGAAAAGAAAAAATTCCACCCTTCTCTTCTGTTGCTTCACCATGCTCCAGATGGTGCGTAGTTTAAACGCTCCTTTCCCCATTATTGTATCTTGTAGGTGCGACTGACGGCAGTATGGAGTGCCTTCTGTAACCACACTTGCTTCTCCTGTCATCCTAGTTTACTCCCATTTCAGTTGCATTTGGTCTAAAAGTGCTTCTTAAACTTTAGTGTTCCTACTGGGGATCTTTTTAACTGCAGATTTTGAATCAGTAGGTTTGGGTGGGGCCTGAGGTCTGCACTTAAGTTCCCATGTCTTACTTATGTTGATGGTCTGTGGACATTTGTAGTAAAGGTCTAAAGTTCATTCAAGGTTTGGATGGCTGCTGAACCACACCTAGCCTCCTTTTACTCTCTTCAAAACCCTAAGAGAGGCATAATGCCTATTGGACAGGTGGAGAAAAGGCTCAAAAAGGTGAAGGTTTGTCATCCAAAAACCACAAAACACTAAAGTGAATGGTAGAGCCAAGCTTCTAGACCGTACTTTCTTAAGTAATAAGCCGTTTGTTTTCAATGAAAAGAACATCGGGTCTGGTCCAATCCTCTTCCAGTGGGCCCTTAAGCTTGAGTGAACATCAGAATTACCTGAAGAGGCTAGCTGAACCGAACCCTCGGTTTCTGATTCAGTAAATTTAGGGTGGAGCCCAAGAACTTGTATTTCTAACAAGTTTTAAAGTGATGTGTAAGCTTCTGGTCCAGGGATCAACTAGGAGAACTATTGCTAGAGGAATAAATCGTTAGGAGTGAGGAGGTTGTGGTGGGGGGTGGGGCTGAGGATAATCTTCCTTACTTAGTACTGCTATTATCTTGAAAAATAGAGGATAAGCTATTATTTGGTGAAATATTTTCCTAAACAGTTACAGTCCACACCTGTTTTATGAAAGCTTAGTGCTGTAGCCACTTGCATATGAATGCCTGAAATCCCTATATCCAGGCCACATTGCACATCGTTTAAGTCAGACTCTCTAGGAACTCCAGCATCAGTGGTTTTAAAGCTCCCCAGGTGATTCCAATGCTCAGCCAAAGCTGAGAACCACCGAAAAAACTCCCTATCAATGAATAGTTCACAGGTGTGCCTGAACCTCACCCTGGGCAGGAACTGGAGCACATTAGCAGCCTCTGGCTGAAAGTCTCCTCCCTATACCTTCATGTACTCTTCAAATACTGAGTTTAAGTTAAAGGCAGCATCTCCAACTGTAGGAAAAAGTTCATGTTTTGGTGAGATGAGGTTTTTCTATATAACCTCTACCTCAGGCCAGTAGTTAGAGTGAAGTATATTTCAGTAGATGTTAGACAGCATGTCTGCTTCACATAGATTAAAAATCAATTACCTGAATGCTGAAATAAACCTCATTAACAGCAAAGAGCTGAGCTTCATTATCTAACTGAAGGACAGATAATTAGAACATGATATTGAATGTGATGCTCATCCTGAGGGTGGTGGGAAAAAAACCTTACAATTAGAATTGGATTATAAAAACTTCCTCTTTAATCAAGGGTTTTAACATGGAACAGATTTCTTGAATAAAATGGAAAGTTTCCAATACATTGAAAACATAAAGCCACAAGTCACCATACATAGAATACCCCGAAGGAAAAAAAAACAAAACACCCAAGTTTACACAATCCCTATAATTGAGCCATGGGTCTTATTCTCAGATGCTTCCTCCATCTGCCAGGTGTGTTCTGATGGATACAGAGACCACCGTGGCATCTGGGGTCACATTTAACTGAGGCTGCGGCCCACAGAGCACTCCTCCGGCTGGGCAGTGGTGGTGTTGGCTCTGCTCAAGAGGCAAAGCGGTCACTGGCACATTCAGTCTATTGAACATCCTTTAAATATCCAAGTGAGAAACAAGAAGGCAACATTATTATCAGAAAGATGTTAGCAAGTAAGGACAGCTGTGTATAGCCTGAGGCTGAAAAATGGCTCCCTAGCTTCATTTCTTTGGCTTCTTGGGTAGTGGCCTCCGGAACAGTAAGATGTGAGGTTCTGAAAGAGGAGTGAAATCGTAAGAGACAAGCTCACACCATTCTTTGCATAACTTTGTTTATTTCACTCCATCCCACCCCCACCTCCCATCTTTCACCCACTCAGATCTTTAACTAAATTAAGATTTTAAGCATATGGCTCTAGAAACAGACCCAGAGCAATTCTGCCAAGTACAGAATTGTTAATAGTCCTTTTGCTATGTTTGTACAGCCCTGGGATGTCCCTTATTAGTTTTGCCTGGCAGCTGGGTGTCTGGTGTCTTATCAAGAAATATGCTTTTCTTGGCTTATTTGGAACACATCCAAAAACTGGCTTTCTAGTGGAGAATGAAAAAGGGCCATAACCTCTACCAGGGTATATTTAGCCTTAAAAAGAGTACCCTCTGTTGACTGAATTAAAGATAGAAGGCTTTTCAGTGACAGGTTGTCTCTGAACTTCCCAGATACTTTATTCTTATTTTTGGTCTCTCCAGTTTTTCTAAATGGCTGGTGGTGGTGAGATCCAGTAAATCAACCCCCCCCCCCCATTTCTTTGGGTTGCACAATCTTATTAGTTCTTCATTCTCTCAATGTAGCAGTTCTATACAGATGCTTTCAGCTGTTCCACTGACCTGGTTCGTGGATCATATAATGGACCCATCCCTGACTCTGCTGAACGCCAAGATTCCTCCATTCCGATTCAGACATCAAATGGGTTTTAGGGACCAGCTTGGCTATGTCCTTGGGCAACATGACATGCCTGTAACAGAAACATGGGAAGGCAGGGAATTTGTGTCAGAGCTAGGTACAGTCTGTTAGACAAATGCTTACATACAAAGCCAAGAAAGGAAAGAAAAGAGCAACCAGTTCCTGATATCAAGGACTTTATACATTCTTTATTGTGTATAGAAGGGTAGAGGCAGCTATAAATACAGCCCAAGTTATGTAAATCCTCACAAAAGTATATTATGATTAATTTAAGTGAATGAGCACTTAAGTTTCAGGCATTGTTGATACATTGTCCTTGCCTTCCTCATGCCTACGGCCCTCTCACTGATTACTGATAACATAATGGGAGCCCCACCGCATATGTATCAATAATTAAGTTGGGTTTTGAACAGTTTTGTAAAGAAGGGGGAGCAATTTTGTGGAAAGAAAAAGCCTATTATGTATTGCTGTGTGGAAGACCTATCACAAAGGGTGAAATGGAAGTGTCTTATCCTTTAAAATCCATTCCAAATCATTTTCCTAATTCTGAAGGGATGTGCCGTGAGACTTCTTTGGGGAAACTCCATGCTTTCCTAACCAAGGAGAAATCTCTATGACACAGAAATTACTACTCCGAGCTTGAATCAGGCCAACTTAGATAGACTTCATCATGTTAAGTGAAAATGTATTAAATGCTCCCTTTGTGCTAGTACCAGAGTTTTTTTTCTTCAGAGATAATTCTAGTGTAGACGTCTGAAAATAACTTACATTCTAACAAGCTTCTGGCACAAAGTTTGGCTTCAATATATAATTTAACAAAAAATCCTCTTAAATCAAAATACCACTGCTTAACTAAAAGTTACATCTTCCAGAGGATGAAATTAGTGACTTCTCCTTAGCCCTGTAAAGATGTTAGAAGCATATAATTTTAGTGAGTTTAGTTCAGATATAGAGGGAAACAGCTGAGGAAAAGAAAGTTAATTGGGTCCAAGAAGGGCCTGGGGGTCTTTTCCCAAGGACTTAGCATGAAGATGGTTATTTATCTGTGAACACACAGAATTTGCCAAAGTGTGCTCACAGCCCTGCACTGGGCTGGATGAAGAAACACAAGAAAAGCAAGTTTCCTTGTTCTCTAACTGCGGAAACAAGATGCAGACTAGAAAGTTGTCTTAAGTATTACAATTAATACAGATTAGTAGAATGCCGACAATTGTAGAATCCTTTGTCTTCCCTCACTTTCCAATCTAGAATTATGGATTTTTCAAATCTTAACTTTGCATCCAGTACAGGGATTCCTTCTTCACTATCCATGGTAGATGGCTAACCAGCAACTTCAGAGGTGCTCTCTCCTTCCTACTTCTCTTATCTCAAGAGAAGTATGGACTCAAGTCCCTCTCAGGCAGTTTCCTCGAGGAAGCTTTCCCCAACCTACTCACTTCTTGGCAGCTTTTATGTACTCCCACCACACCCTATACATATCTCCATCATATCATATATCTGTATCTCCCACAGATTTTAAGCTCATTGAATGCAGAGACAATGTCTTTTCTTATCCTTGCACCTTAGCAGGACACCTGAAACCTATAAGCACTCCAAATTGTTTCCTGCATAGATGCCCTTCAAATATTTCAAGCTTTTATTAAACCCATCTTAAACCTTTTCTCAGTGTTCCTGGACAGTTTATTCCACCTCGCAGTCCCCTTCCTAAACATGTCAGTCACGCCCCTTTCCATGAATTAATAAGCAACACTTGGGCTCTCTCAGGCCTCTCCTCACATTGAGGACACTAGAAAAATTCCAGCTCCGCTTTTGCCACCTTTCCCCCGTAGGCTCTATGGTCTTATGGTATTCTGTGATTGCAGTAGTCCCAAGAGGGCACGTTTAGCTTGCCCAATAAAGTTGAATGATCCAGAAACCTGCAAGGGTGACGGTGACCAGCGAACTGAACTTCCATCCAAATTACGCCTCCTCTCAATAGAGGGATTATTTCAAATTCGCAACCATTTTTATCCTCTTTCACGAGCGCGTCCCACCCTTTGCGCATGCGCTTCACGCCCTCCAAGCTCTCCCATCCCTCTGGTTAATTTCCAGCGCATGCGCTGAATCTGTCGCCTCAGTCCCCATTGCTAACTCCTCGTGTTCTCACTTGTCAAGGCTCAAGACCTCGTTTTGGCCCCCGCGCCGGCACTAACCGGTACTCGAACTCCTCGTCGTCGTATTTGTCCGAGTAGTAAATTTGTTTGTGCGACATGATCGCTCTGAAGGCCCTCAGCCCCGCGCCGCCAACCTCCAAACAACTCCCAGCAGCACGCGCTCCCACCCTCTTTGGCGTCGCTTTCAAACACGCCGCCAGCACTTCCTATTGGTCCGTTTGGGTGAAGGCGGGACAGCTCCACCTTCAAGTCTCCGATTGGCTTATATTTGCTTCTCCTCGGATCTTTATTGGAGAGTAGTATCTTGCGTTTCTCTAAAACGAGCGTGGGACATACATAGGTCTCTTATTGGCTATCACTGCGCTTGTGCTCGTTCTCGCGCTGCTATTGCCCGATTTGTGAAAATGGGCGGGGTAAGGGAGGGACTATGAGGTAGAGGGTCAGGGGTTAGTGAGGCCGGAAGTAAGTGCAATAAAGTTTCTCCAGGGAGGCTGGGCCCGGGGAGAAAGTTGGAGCGGCGACCTGGGGAGGCAGTGGCGTAATCCGGAACCAAATCGGCCCGCGGTGCGGTGCGGAGACTCCATGAAGCCCTGGTGAGTCTTGACTTTTTTTCTCCTTAGGTGACCCGCACCTCCATCCCGGAACCCCTCTCCCGGGACCCCACTTCCGGTCTCCCTTTACAAGTCCCGCCTCTCGAGACCCCCTTCCCGGAAGTCCCACCTCCCAACTTCAGGGGGGCTCCCCGAACCCCGACTTGTTTCTCGTCGAGTGTTTCTGACCCCAGCCTGTCGCTAGCTTTCTTGGAAGTCCCACCCCCAAACATGCTTCCAAGCCCTACTACAAGCAACTCTTCGTTAGTCCTTTCAATTCTCTGAAGTCCCGCCTCTTTGCGACGATTCTCCGCTAACTCTTGTATATCAAAAGTCCTATCTCCCGAAAGGGCAAAGCCCTGCCCCTCAAGGAACATTTAGAATTCATTGTAACTACGCCTCTCTAGGGGCTCCACCCCTCCAGAAGCCGCACCTCTTCCTTAATCCACGTCTGATAGTCTAGAAGCCTCGGCTCCTGGTAGTATCTGTTGCACGCGTCCTAGGGGACCACGCCCCCTCAGGAGTTTTATCCCAATAGGACCCAAGTGATCACCTCAGAAGTCTTGTCTTGGATCCCAGACGCTCTACGGTGCTTACATTTCCCCAGCGTTTGTGTCTTCTGGGCTTTGGACTCAGCTTTCCTGAGCTCTCTCATGCGCCACTGAGTGGGAAGCCAAGTTCCCGTCTTTGGCCCTGAGGAGTGAGAGATAGAGGCAGCCCCTTTCCTCTCCCTCACCCCCTTCCAAAGGTGGACCGACTTGAAGGGGGACTTGGAGTTTGGCACGAGAGTTTGGGAGAGAGGCTTGCTTGTAGGTTCCCAGTCCCACTCCCTTAGTTTCCCTTAGTTTCCGGAAAGGACTCTACCCCAGAAACAGCAGGGGAGGGCCATGGATTCATTGGTGTATGGCATATGGGTTGTGACAGGAGTGAAAGTTTTCTACCACTAACGAATGGTGGTTTGGAGTGGGGGGCTGGGAGCAGTTTACTTGGTGGTGGTTGATTTTTTTAAGGGACTCCTCAGTCCCTACTACTTCTCTGGCTCTTCTCTGGCTCTTCTCCTTCCCCTAACTGGAGTTCTAGTCTGGGCATTCCTCCTGGCCCCATTTTCCCAGCCTTCCTGGCTGGAAACATTCCTGAAGCTTTCACCATTTCCTGCTACTTCCCTCCTCTCTTGCCTACTCCCTGCTGGACTGAGAAGCTAGACACAGCTTCCCCACACCCAACCACCTGGATTCCCAGAAGGCATTCTCCTTTCTTTCTATGCAAATTTAGAGCCAGACTTCCTCTTTCATTTCTTCCAAATGCCCACACCTGTTGGTTTTGTGTCCTGCCTCTGGCATCCACAGAATGGCCATCTTGAAAGATGAGGACATTCTGGTGTGTGTTGGAGGTGTGAGGTTGTGGCAGAATCCTTTCTTTATTCTCTATGCCTGAGAACTGAGGCCTTAGGAAGAGGAGTGATAGAATTCCTTCTCAGGAAGGGTGGATGGAGTGACAAGCTCTCCTGGGATGAAGGCTAAGGGGAGGTGAAAGGGTTTATTAGCACAGTGTCCAACACGTTCTGAGTGCTAATATTGTTCATCACTTATAATCATACTCACCTTTTTACCCTCTGAAGTAAATTTCAGGATGGGGTAATTCCAAGGTGAGCCGGGGGTGTCTTTTACTTCTTGTTTTTGGTTGCTTCCTAAATTCCTCTATGGCTCCCTTAAGCAGAGCTGTGGCAGGAAACTGTGGGTGGAAGGAATGAGTTTGAGACTGTTCCCTGTGTCCAGCCTCAGCCCATCTTCTCCTGGCATCCTTTTCTTCTGTAGTTATTAACACATCTGCCTTCTGTCTTTTCTATCTCTTAGTGGCCTGTAGCCCCCACTTCTCTTGGAGAACTGATCCACTCTCCCATCTCCCCCAGCCTGACTCCTTCCCTGGTGTGAGAGACACTGTGCTCTATGATGGACACCTGCCCTTTTCCCAGTCACTGCTGCGAGAAAGAGGAGGAGGGGTATGAGTACAGCTGACAGATCCAGGGAGTTGACTTTTCAGTTAGTGTTCTGGTTCCCAATTCTCCGCCTTGATGGCTTGCTTTGCTAACTAGGCCTGTGGAAAGGGGGCAGAACAGTACCTGGCCATGGTTGCTACCATGCATGGGGAACAAGGCCTGATCAGCCTGTCCTCTTGTCCTTCCTGACACACCACCCAGACTAGACTTTATCCCCTTCACTTCACCAGCTTTGCCTTTCTTTTGGGCCCCTCTGTGCATCCACTGGGACCACTTCCCCATTTCTCAAGCTCCAGTCCACAGCTGTTATGGCAGAGGATGCTAATGGCTCAGGCTCCCTGGGGCCACCACCCACTGTGTATGGGAGTGGTGGGGAGGTGGCCTGGGCTGGAGGATGGGGGAATGTGAGTGTTCAACCAGGATTGGAAGGGAAGTGCTGAGCTCAGGGATCACCTCCCTTTTCCATCCCCCGCTGCCTGTGTTTCCTCCCTCATTGCTACCCCCCACCCTCCCATCCTGGCTTCCTGCTCCCCCTGGCCTGCCCATGTCCGGTTTGGACTGATCCAGGCATCCTCTCATCTCCCTCCTTTCCTTCCCACTTCTCCATCTTTCCCATTAGTCCCCAACCCCCACTTTACTCCTCCCCGCTGGGGTGGGGAGGAGGGGCGTAGTTATCCCTACCCCTGCCAGGGGTCTAGGTTGGGGCAGCGAGGGGGGCTCAGCCCCTCAGAGCCTGTGAGTCAGCACTGTCCTCAGGATTGGTCTCTCCCCTTCACTCCCCGCCCCTGGGGAGGAGCCAGGCAGCTCTGGGTCCAGCCTGTTCTCCTCTCGCCAGAGAAGAGGCTCCACGTTGGGCGGGGATGGGGCCTGAAACCATCTGGGTCTGAGCTGAGAGAGCGGAAGCCACCTATCCCTCTCCCTCCCAGGACCCCCGAGACTCCTGGACCATAGAGGTCTGACCAGGCTAAGGGCCTGGGGATGCCCCCTGCCTGGCCCCCTTGCCGTGACTGGCAGGGGGGCCGGGCTGGGCAGCAGCCCCCCTCTCACTCCAGCCATGGATCTCCTGCCCCCTAAGCCCAAGTACAACCCACTTCGGAATGAGTCTCTGTCATCGCTGGAGGAGGGGGCTTCAGGGTCCACACCCCCAGAGGAGCTGCCTTCCCCGTCAGCCTCGTCCTTGGGACCCATCCTGCCACCTTTGCCTGTGGACGACAGTCCCACCACCCTGTGCTCCTTCTTCCCCCGGATGAGCAACCTGAAGCTGGCCAACCCTGCTGGGGGGCGCCCGGGACCGAGGGGGGAGCCAGGAAGGGCAGCCGAGGATGGGGAGGGGATCGTAGGGGCAGCCATTCCGGACTCAGGCCCCCTGCCCCTCCTCCAGGACATGAACAAGCTGAGTGGAGGCGGCGGGCGCAGGACTCGGGTGGAAGGGGGCCAGCTGGGGGGCGAGGAGTGGACCCGCCACGGGAGCTTTGTCAATAAGCCCACACGGGGCTGGCTGCATCCCAACGACAAAGTCATGGGACCTGGGGTTTCCTACTTGGTTCGGGTGAGTGAACATCCTCCCCTTCTGCTCCTTCCCAGACCCCTTTCAATTCCTCTGCTCACTCCTGCTTTGTGGAATCTCTTTTTTTTTTTCCCCTGCTCTGTCCCAACAGCCCCCTCCTTGAGGGCTCTGTTCCAGTGTCCCATTTCCTTTCTTACACCTTTCTTGCCCCTTCTCCATTTCTGTAGCCCCTTCCCTTCCGGCTCTGCCTGGGCCCCTTCCTTCTTTTGACTCTCCGACCCCCACCCTGCCATGCTTAGCACAATGCTCAGCACTTGGTGTCCCTTAGTAAGTGTGGGAGGGAGTGACTTCTCGCTTCTCCCCTCTAGTCTCCTTCCCCTTTCTGGAGATGTCACTCTATTGTCTCCACCCCATCCCTTGCCTGTCACTCCCTTCCAAATTCTCTTCCCAGGTGCATGAGGTCTGCCTAACTTGCCCTCTCCGTCTACCCGTATTCCCTGTTGTCTTGCACGTTGTGGGATGTAGCCGCAGTCAGTGGGCAGAACTTCCTTGTCTTTACTTCCTTTAGGGACCACGTAGGGAAAAGTCCTAGGGCCCTTTGTGAAGGGGTTGGGGGAGGCATCTGACTTGTGCTCCTCCCTCCCTCCCTCAGTACATGGGCTGTGTGGAGGTCTTGCAGTCAATGCGTGCCCTGGACTTCAACACCCGCACTCAGGTCACCAGGTGAGTCACGAGGGGCCAGACAGTGGAAGCCCTGGACTAGTGAGGCCGCAGGAAAGTGGAGGAGGGAATAGGCCACTTGGTGGTGGTGCTCATGGTGGCTTATCTTTGAGTGGTAAAGGGGATTGAGAGAAGGTTAGGGGAGTAAGTCTTAAGTCTGAATGAAAAGGGATGATTCTGGTCTGGATCCTCCTTACCTGTCCAGCCTTGGGAGTTGTGGGGGAGGTGATAGAGGCAGCTGGCACATTGAGCTTGAGTGGAAATGGGGTAGATCAAAGTAGCTGCTGCCTTTGGGAAGGGAATGGGACATTTGGTGGCTGGAAGTGGGTGGGGTTCTACCCATTGAGGGCCTAACCCAATCAGCCAGGAAGCGGCCGCTAGTGTCATCAAATATTAAAGGCCCTTAATTCAATCCGCCACGACAAAGAGCCTGGAGTGCCCTGAGAGTCTGGCCTGTCCTTCCCCTCCCCCAGCCCTGTGGCAGCCCCAGTCGAGTGGGAGGCAGGCTCTGGGTCTGAGTACCCCTCTTTCCTCAGGGAGGCCATCAGCCTGGTGTGTGAGGCTGTGCCGGGTGCGAAGGGGGCCACAAGAAGGAGAAAGGTACCCGGGGTCGATGGCACTAGGGATACTGCTGGGAGATGTGGAGGGGCAGGGGCAAGGCAGGTGTGGGGCTTGTGGAGAGAAGACTGAAAGGCAGGGGTGTGGTTTCCTGGTGTTGGGAACCCTCAGCTTCTGAAACCTCTGGGCCCTTCCTCAGCCCTGTAGCCGCCCACTCAGCTCCATCCTGGGGAGGAGTAACCTGAAATTTGCTGGAATGCCAATCACTCTCACCATCTCCACCAGCAGCCTCAACCTCATGGCTGCAGACTGCAAACAGGTTGGTGGGGTGGGGCAGGGGGACCCCAGACTCTGATGGGAGCACTAAGCAGCGATCTGGTTAGGAGGGCAAGAAACTAGGAGAGAGGGCTTGGGAACAGAGAGAGTGTAGGGAATGAGAGGAAGTTTTGCAGACCGGGGCAAGAAGCTACGAGGATAAGACTGGGACTCCAGTGTTCTAGTTTACGGGTGGGGGGGGCCCAGATGAGTCCTGAGGCTGCCTGACATATGTCATTCCCTTCCTTCTCCACCCCCTGCCCTGACCTTCAGATCATCGCCAACCACCACATGCAATCCATCTCGTTTGCATCTGGCGGGGACCCGGTGAGTTGGGGCATAGAGCGAAGGTGGTGGGAGAAAAGGGGCCAGGGTTTGGGAAGACCCTGGCAAGAGAAGTGGGGGTGCTAGGATTGGGGGGATATCTGAAAAGGACTGACTGGGTTTTAGAGGTCAGGAGTGAGGTAGGGGCATTAAATTTTGCTAACTGGCCTCTTCTGACTCTGTCCCTGCTAGGACACAGCTGAGTATGTTGCTTATGTTGCCAAAGATCCTGTGAATCAGAGAGGTGAGGCGCAGCAGGGAGCACTGGGTGGGACTGGCTGTCCAGTGGGCAGGTGAGCAGGGCCAGGACTGGGGTTGTCTTTCCCTGCCTATACTGAGTAGAGCTAAGCGGGGGCTCCTGTTGAGGGGGCGGAGGGCCTCTGTCCACGCCTCCTCCCGGCAACCCCCACCTCAGATCTCAAAAACAGCATCTCCTTGCCCCCAGCCTGCCACATCCTGGAGTGTCCTGAAGGGCTTGCCCAGGACGTCATCAGCACCATTGGCCAGGCCTTCGAGTTGCGCTTTAAACAATACCTCAGGAACCCGCCCAAGCTAGTCACCCCCCATGACAGGTGAGTGGGCAAAGAGGGTGTGGGGCAACTCTTGGTCTCCAGAAACTGAGCTGGGAAAGTAGTTCAGGGAAGGAAATAACCCATGTGCCCTTGCTTCCCACTTCCTGCTATTCTTAAGTTTCCTGTGGCCCATCAGGAAAGGCTTTTGAGGCCCTGCCTGCTGCAGAGCCAATTCTTCCTTATGTTTGCTCGTGCTGGAATTGTTTTCTAGGACCTCCAGGCTGCATTGCCTTCCCTGGCTAGATGGGCTCTTCTAGTCCCAGCCTTCTTGTTTCTGGCCTCTCTTTCTTGCCCATTTCCCTTTCCTTCTGCCTTTTCGTGCCCCTAGAAGCCATCAAGAATAAGGATGAGGGAAGATATCTCTTTTTCCCTACTTTTCCCACCTGAGGCCTTGAGGGATAAGCGATCGATTGGACCAGGAGGTATTGAATCTGTAGAGGTGTTAAAAGATTCTGGGACTGTCCCCACTTTAGTGCTTCCCCTTCCCCTTAGGAGACAGCACAGTGATAGGGCATGAGCTTTGAAGTCAAACCTTTATTTAAATCTCAGCTCTGCCACCTTTTAGTTGTGTGACCTTGAACAAATCTTTTCACCTCTCTGAGCCTCATTTTCCTTATCTATAAAATTGTAGAAAGAAATAATCCCTACCTTACAGGGCTGTCAGGAGGATGAAATGATTATGCATGAAAAACTCTAGCCTTGGGTTTAGCCTGTACTAAACGGCCAGTACGTGGCTGCTGTTCTGTTCCCTCCCATCCAACCTCCCCCCAAGCCCTCCCCCACCCCCCCCACCTTTACACCCACGCTCCTCACTCTGGCCTGTTTCTCCCAGGATGGCTGGCTTTGATGGCTCAGCTTGGGATGAGGAAGAGGAAGAGCCACCTGATCATCAGTACTATAATGACTTCCCGGGGAAGGAACCCCCTCTCGGGGGGGTGGTAGACATGAGGCTTCGGGAGGGAGCCACCCCGGGGGCTGCTCGACCAGCTCCACCCAGTGCCCAGACCCCCAGCCATCTGGGGGCTACGCTGGTAGGTTGCTTGAATGGAGGTGGGTGGGGCCCAGGATGGGAGGGCCCCTGCTCTCACTTTATTTTTGTCCCTGCAGCCCATGGGACAGCCTGTGGGGGGAGACCCAGACGTCCGCAAACAGTTGCCACCTCCGCCACCCTGCTCAGGTCTGCAGGGAGCTAGGAAGGGCAGAGGCAGGGGTGCAGGGGGGTCAGGGCTGGGATCACCGTAAAACCTCCATTTCTTCAGCAGGCAGAGAGCTCTTTGATGATCCCTCCTATGTCAACGTTCAGAACCTAGACAAGGCTCGGCAAGCAGGGGGCGGGGGCGGGCCCCCCAATCCTGCTGTCAATGGCAGCACACCCCGCGACCTCTTTGACATGAGTGAGTGCTCCTCTCTCCTTTCTGCATCCCCATCTTCCCTCTTGGTTTCTCTGCCCATCTACTCTTTCCTTCTTGGCCTCGTCTCCCCTTAAGTTCTGGGTCCTGGGTGAGTGTTGAGTGGGCTGCCTCTCCCTACTCTCTCTCTGCACCCTCAGAGCCCTTTGAAGATGCGCTTCGGGTGCCTCCGCCTCCCCAGTTGTTGTCCATGGCCGAGCAGCTCCAAGGGGAGCCCTGGTTCCACGGGAAGCTGAGCCGGCGGGAGGCCGAAGCACTGCTGCAGCTCAATGGGGACTTCCTGGTGCGGGAGAGCACGACTACACCCGGCCAGTACGTGCTCACCGGCTTGCAGAGTGGGCAGCCCAAGCATCTGCTACTGGTGGACCCTGAGGGTGTGGTGAGTGTTGGAGGTGGGGGAGAAGGGGTTGCAGAAAGATAATGGTACTTTCCAGTGCAGCTCTGTTCCTTCATGCATTGCTTCCTAGACTTTCTTTTGTGGACAGCTCTATATGGGTCTTCTGTGCTCTTCAAGGTGCTTGGTGAACCTTCTCTGGTGACTTAGGGTTCCTTCCTTTTCTCATCCCTGAACCTGAGCTGTGTTCCTTCCAGTCCTGGCCAATCCTCAAATCCCTGAACCTTAAGCCCATCAGAGCTAGAAGGGGCCTTAGTGCTCTTGTCATCTCAGCCCTTTTGACAGATTAGAAAACCATTCTGGAGAAGTTGTGGTGTCCAGTGGGTAGATGGTTAGAAGCTAGACTCTGTCTCCTCTTGCAAGTGAAGCCAGGACCCTTCCCAGCTTCCCCAGGACTCTGGGCTCAGAGCAGTGCCCTTCTTTTCCCTATCTGCACTGCCCTGCTTCCCCTCACAGTTTTGCTCTTTGCTTCAGCAGTCTCAGTCTCTTTTACACATCTTTTTTTGCACTGTGTATCCTCCCCTTGAGACAGGCCAGCTTCTTTCAGTGCAAGGAAGAAGTAGCTATCCCTCATCTTCATGGTTCCTGGACTGGCATCCCCTCTGCCTTTTCCCAGTTCACTGCCCTGCCCATTCCCACAGCCATCTCTAGCTTCTTTCTAGAGAAGCCTCAATAATCAGGACTTACAGCTCTGCAAGTACCCTCCCCCCACCCCCAATGCCATTTTTTTCCCTTCTTCCTCAACCTTCTTCAATATTCTGGCTTCCTTGACCTTGGAGTCTGAGGTCTACTTATTAGACTCTTTACCTGAATTGCCCCTCCTTTCCTACCTTCCCAGGTTCGGACAAAGGATCACCGTTTTGAGAGTGTCAGTCACCTCATCAGCTACCACATGGACAATCACTTGCCCATTATCTCTGCGGGCAGCGAACTCTGTCTCCAACAGCCTGTGGAGCGGAAACTGTGATCCGTCCCAGTGCTCTTGTCCAGAAGATACCCTCTAGCCCCATCCACCCTATTCCCTGACTCTTGGGACCTCTCTTGGGAGTGCTCTGTGGGCTGGGCCTTGCGTAGGAGCTGGGAGTGGTGTGGACACTGGGTTCAGCATCTGACTGAGAGGGTTTGAGTCAGGAGACTGGGGTGGAATCCTGCTTCTCCCCAAACCTCACCAAAGTATTAACGGACAGAGTGGCCCCCTTTCCTGGGCCTTGCCTGTGCCAACCTGGTTCCCTCTTCCCCAAGAAGGTGGATTCTTGGGCCTGGGCAGTGCCTCCTTGTAACAGAAAATGTCCTGTGGTGATAGGCCCAGTGAAGCAATCACCCTTCCAGGGAAGAGGGAACGAATCACAGCTTTGGTCTACCCCTGGGCTCAGGATATCGCCCAGATCCCTCTCAACCCCTCCACCCCAGTGTTTAAACTTTGTGCCTTTGACCATCTCCTAGGTCTGAAAATATTTTATGCAAAGGGTTCTCCTTGGGTCAAGGACAGGGGTCCTGACACCTTGGCTTTTGGGACCCTGTCTTCTTACTCAGCAACTCCTCCAGTTTAGGTTGGGAGAACAGAGGAGTGTGAGCTGTCCCTTTCCATGGGGGATGTGTAACCTTAGAGACTGCCCCAGAGCCCCCCGCCCTGCCAGGGGGGAGATGGACCCCTCCCTTGCTCAGTGCCTCCTGGCCGGGGCCCCTCATGGCAGGGGCCCCTCATGGCAGGGGTCTGTATATATGTTTCCTAAGCCCCACTCCACCATGTTGCATGCATGTTATTACTCTACAGCCAAAGTGTAGCCCTTCCTCCTGTGGCCTCTGCCCTGCTTCCCCCTGCTAGGGGGTGGGGTGGGTGGTGACATTGTTGAATTTGGGCCTCCTGTAGGGTTAACTCTCCCAGGAGGATTTTACAGAGGAGGGAACAGGGCCTTTGAGACTCTAAAGCAGTAGACAGTCCTCAAATATCATCTCTAGATGTGGGTCTGCTTTTATTTTTTATTTTATATACATGTATTTTAGGGCTGTAGATTTACTTTTTAATTTTGTTTTCTATGGCCTGTTCTTGGAGCACAAAATGATAATCGATTATATTTGTACATCACCTCTTTGGCTTTTCAAAGCCCTTTTATGATTATTGGCATTTTCCTCACCATGAGGAAATCGGGATCGGCAGCATTAATTTTTTTACAGGCGAGTTCTGAGGTAGAGAGAGGGCTAGGACTAGAAAAACGTGAGCCTCTTACAGCAAGGCTGGGAGGTAGACGTTTGGCTGAAGAAATGTTTCACGAAACGTAAAATTAAAACTTGTAGTTAATTTATTGAGTACCTTTTACCTGCCCAGCCCTGCACTAGACCTGGTGTGACCAAGAAGACAGAGAAGACAGCCCTGCTCTTTATCTTAGGCCTTGCGGATAAGGGAGAGTTGATTTTTAATCCTCACCTCCTTTTTGTGTGTGGATGTTTTCACGGGTCTCACTTATACCAAAGGGAAATAATCCTCATTAAAGTCCGTATTTCTTCTAAACCGGCTTCATCTCAGTCTCTCTCGCAGGCCCCATTGTTCGCTCTGGGCTCGTGGCAGTGGGAGGGGAGGGGGGAGATTCGTGGCAGCCTCGGGGCACGGCGCGGCGGGAACCCCTGGGTCCGGCTCGACCCTCGGCACGCCGCCCGTAGGAACGACGGCGGTTTGCGGAGACTGTGAGCCGTGCGGGCACGGCAGGGTGGGGCGCATGGCCCCCAGGTCCCCGAGGGATATTCGTCTGTGCGGAGGGGGCCGGCTCCCGCCGCGGGCTGGGCGGGGTCAGGGGCCACAGGGCCAGTGCGCGCCACGCGGCCGGACCCCCAGGACTCCTGGGCCTCCGCAGCGCGCGCGCCTCCTCAGCCGCGGCCCCTCGGCCTGGAATGGTACGGCCCGGCAGCAGGGGCTGACGGACAGCGCCGCCCCAAGACGAGATGGTACGGGCCGCTCCATTAAGAGTGCAACGCCCTGTTCGCTAGGCTCGTAGTGTGGCTCGGCTCTCCACCCTTACGCAGCCTTCAGCTTTCGGTCGAGTCTGGTCCAGAACTTGCTTCCCCTCTTCGCCGGGCTCAGTGGTGGTGGCCAAACTGAGTTCCGGTTCCTGTTGCTGCTGCCGCGGGCGGGCGGAGAGTCTGGAGCGAGCGCGCGATTCGCGCTCTGCCTTGCGCCGCCTGCTTACCGCACCTGAGGTCGCTGCAGGTTGGGGACCTGCACTGCCCCTCGGTTCCCTTCTGGGCGATGGTGCAGCCCGAGGGCGCCTCCATCCCCCGCTGCCGCTGACCCCGGTCTCCCACTCCATGGCCGCCTCGGCGCCGCCCCCACCGGACAAGCTGGAGGGAGGTGGCGGCCCCGCACCGCCCCCTGCGCCGCCCAGCACCGGGAGGAAGCAGGGCAAGGCCGGTGAGAGCGCTGAGAGGGACAGGGGCTGGGGGTGCCGAGGACTTGGAAACCCCGAAGGGAGTTGGGATCATAGGTTGATGGGCCTGAAGGAAGAAGGCTCAGAAGAAGAGGATAGGTGGGTGAAGACCTCCAGGGATTGGGGACAGGTGTCACAGATTGAGGGCTTGAAGCCACGTGGATTTCAGGAGTCACTTGGAGTCTGAGGGTATCAAGAGATGGACTATTCCTCATTTAAAGGAAAAGGTAGCTGAGTATATGGCCGTACTCACAATTCATTTTTCACATCTCACCCCTTGTTGTTATTTGTTAAGTAAATTAGCGACCTCAGGGGATGGTTGGGAGAAAGGAAGTTGGGGAAACCTCAGGAAAACTTGTCTGCTTCTGCCGTTTGCTGCTCTTCCAGGTCTGCAAATGAAGAGTCCAGAAAAAAAGCGAAGGAAGTCAAATACTCAGGTGAATGGTGGTTGGCGGTGGGGGTAATTCCTAGCAGTCCCTTGGGACCTTCTCTAATCTGCCACTTGAAGTATGTATCTGTTATCTTGTATCAGGTACAGAGGGAAGGGAAGGCTGACCTTTTTGCTGTTTCTGCTCCTTTCCCTCGATCTCATAATAAACTGGGGGAAGTACACTTCCTCAAGAGATGATATAGGCAAAGATCTCATCAGGCAGGGTTACAGTCCACCCCGCCCCCTTTTCCTGTCCTGGTTCCCTCGTGATGATAGCACCTACCACTTACTGGACTTTTTCTAAGTGCCAAGGACTGCTAAAGCGCTGTACAGCTCAGGAGATAGATAGATAATCTCTTTATTTTACTTTTTTTTTTTTTTAATTGTTTATTGTGCTAGGGACTTGAAACTGTTCAAGGTCAGAACTGAAATTCTATCCTAATTCTGCCAGCTTTCAAAACAAAATTACTGCTCTCTACCCTCTGTTCCTCTCTTTTTTCTGCGGTCCATCTTAGTTTAAGATCTTAGTTTAAGATCTGGCCAGTACCACCCTTAAAAACATTGGTGTTTCTAGTGCTCTCCTGGTTTAACTCGGCTTCTTCCTTCATGACATTTTTCCCCAAATCTGTTCCCCACTAGGGCCCTGCATACTCACATCTGACGGAGTTTGCGCCACCCCCAACTCCCATGGTGGATCACCTGGTTGCATCCAACCCTTTTGAGGATGACTTCGGAGCTCCTAAGGTGGGGGGTGCAGCCCCTCCGTTCCTTGGCAGTCCTGTGCCCTTTGGAGGCTTCCGTGTACAAGGGGGCATGGCAGGCCAGGTACCCCCAGGCTATGGTACCGGGGGTGGAGGGGGTCCCCAGCCTCTTCGTCGACAGCCTCCCCCTTTCCCTCCTAACCCTATGGGCCCTGCTTTCAACATGCCCCCCCAGGGCCCTGGCTACCCACCCCCAGGCAATATGAACTTTCCCAGCCAACCTTTCAATCAGCCTTTGGGTCAAAACTTTAGCCCTCCTGGTGGGCAGATGATGCCTGGCCCAGTGGGGGGATTTGGCCCCATGATCTCACCCACCATGGGACAACCTCCCAGAGGGGAGCTGGGCCCCCCTTCTCTCCCTCAACGCTTTGCCCAGCCAGGGGCACCTTTTGGCCCCTCTCCTCTCCAGAGACCTGGTCAGGGGCTCCCCAGCCTACCTCCCAACACAAGTCCTTTCCCAGGTCCGGACCCTGGCTTTCCTGGCCCTGGTGGTGAGGATGGAGGGAAGCCCTTGAATCCACCTGCTCCCACTGCTTTTCCCCAGGAGCCCCACTCAGGCTCCCCGGCTGCTGCTGTTAATGGGAATCAGCCCAGTTTTCCCCCAAACAGCAGTGGACGGGGTGGGGGCACTCCAGATGCTAACAGCCTGGCACCTCCTGGCAAGACAGGTGGGGGCTCAGGGCCCCAGCCTCCCCCAGGCCTGGTGTACCCATGTGGTGCCTGTCGGAGTGAGGTGAACGACGACCAAGATGCCATCCTGTGTGAGGCCTCTTGCCAGAAGTGGTTCCACCGCGAGTGCACGGGCATGACTGAGAGCGCCTATGGGCTGCTGACCACTGAGGCCTCTGCTGTCTGGGCCTGCGATCTCTGCCTCAAGACCAAGGAGATCCAGTCCGTCTATATTCGCGAGGGCATGGGGCAGCTGGTGGCTGCCAATGATGGGTGACACTGGTGAGGTGGCCCAGGGAGGTGCTCTTCCAGGGTGATTGTTTCCATGCCTGGCTCTTGGTCCTTGTTTCCACTAGCTTCCCCATCCCCTTGGGGCAGAAACACAATGGCTTCTGGGGGCAGAAAAGGAACTAAGGTGGGCAGGCAGAAGAGGGCCTGGATTGCTCGCTCTTCTGGAAACTTGCACATTGAGATCTGCAGAGGTCTGGGAAACCAAAGCCTTGCTGAGCAGAGCCCTAAGGGTGTGGCTGCAAGAGAAAAGGGGCTGGAGGAAGATCTGGAGAGCAAGGGGGTTCCCTCTGCTGGATGCCCTCTAACACCTGTGCCTAACACCCCTATCTAGCTTCACAGCTCCAGCCTTACACTTTGGAGTGTTAAAGGTGTTAAAGGTTTCTGACCAGAGGAGTTAAGTTCTCTTCCTATCCATAGTAGCCCTTTGATGGGCTCTGGGAGATGGCTTGAGGGAATAAATGGGGATTTTCTCCTCTTTCCACCCTTCCCTTCACCTCCTCCAAATCCTACCCAACTCCTCCCTCCCTCAGAGAACCAAATAGCATGAAGAAGCAGGAGGATTCTTGGCTATTTGGCAGTTTCTTGGTGATTTGGGGCTTTGAGACTGTAGATAAGAGATGCTATCAGGACATATCTCCCTCATACCAAAGTCACTGGTTCTTTCTCAGCCTCTCTTGTGCTTTTCTCCTAATGACCATATTTTTGCCAAAAATTGGGACATGTGGTCTGACAGACCAGAATATTTGAAGTGTGGACTGTCCCAGAAGTCTAGACTCTGGTCGTGTAACCCTCCCCCAGCTCGTCCATCTGTTGCACATTACCCTTTGCGCCTTCGACTTCTGGCGCCTTATTCCCCTGTCTCCCTGCTTGGAAAGGGGCAGATCCCTTATACCTCATTTCCTCTCCTGGTAATAGGATCCAAGTAAGACACTGGGGTGGGGTGGGTGGAGGGGAGGCTGAGAGAGCTTCAATGCCATGTTACTAAAAGGCTGTAGAGCCTGAATGCTCGGCTTCCCTCTTCCCTTTCCTTTCTTTCATATCTTCTTGGGCCTAGTGATCTAGCAGTTCTTATTCTTTTCAGCCAAAAGTCCTGCACTGGGCTTTACTTGTTTTTATTTTCTTTTTAAAGTACTGCCTGCCAGCAATGGCTGGGGGTCTGATAAGGAACCCCCGCAGCTGTTCTTTTTTTCCTTACAGCTCATGTACACATTTCTCACTGGGGTGGGGAAGGGCAGGCAGGGGTTGTGGCCGTCTTAGAAGTTAGTGATCCCTCTACATGAGGTGTGGTGGCAAAGGCCCCTCTTTGGCCCCCTATCCTCAATTCTCTCAGTTCCCTAGCACATGGAGAGGACACAGGGTAAACTGCAGAACTGGCGGGGCCAGCATCCTTTGAGGCAGTGAGAAAAAACAGCATAGATGGCAAGCCCCTATTGCTCAGCTTTGTGTTGTGTATGTGCTTCTGTTTGCCCCTTTTATCTGTTGCTATTTTTGTGTTGCCTCCCTTCTCCCCATTTTGTAAAATGGCTTCTGGGGGAGTGTCTTTGCTCAGTTTGCTCCCTCTGGCTCCACTAATTCTTGGAAGAAAGTGTGGTGGCAGAGATCTGGTGGGGGCATCTTTTGTACTGTTGGATTAATAAAAATGACCAGAAAATCCAAACAAGGACTCCCTGCTGTTTATGTGCAAAAAGATTAGAATGAGCACTGTCACCACTGGGAAAGGGTCCTGGGTGGGGAGGCAGTGGGATATGTACCCCCATGGTCCCTGTAAGTGGGAATGGCAGAGGATTCAGGCCCTTGAGCCTGGTAAAAGCTGTTGGGCCAAAGAAGGTCCAAGTCCCCCACCCCTCCCCTTTTCCCTGCTGTGAGAAACTGAGTTTCCTTTCTGAGCACATTCCTGGGCCGGGCCTGGAGCCAGGCAGGAGCTTTGGCTCCAAGGCCTCTGGGAGACAAATGCTGGAAGCTCCTCTGGGTTTAGCGTCCCGCTCCCATCCCCATCCCCATACCACTGGTCCCAGTTGTTGGGTTAGGGTCAAGTGCAGCTCCAGGGTGGAGGGAGGGACTGCCTCCAGTCTAGCTCATTTTTGGAGGCTTTTTCAGATCCCTCCCACTCTTAAAAATAGCAATGGCATCCTTAAACAGTTTGCACTGGAGGGTGGCAGGAGGGCTATTTCCAAGCCCACAATTTGCTACCGCACCTCCCCTCCCCCGTCCCGCAGCTGTCGCTGTCTATTGCTGGGGCCAACTGGCCCCTTGTCCTTGTCTCAGGAGATGCCACCCTTTGCCTTTCAGTTGCTGGACTTCCCTCTAGAAACTCCGTTCAGGCGCTAGGAAAGGAGGTCACATAAAATCCCGTTTGCCCGAACCCCAGTCTCCTACTAGGAGATAAACCCGGGTTTATCGGCGGCGCAGGTCCCCTTCACCCTCCCGGGGTCTCAAGTCCAGCTCTTATTGGCCAGAAGTTTCCGCCCCCTCGGGGAAACTCACTTGCCATTGGTCAGCCACCGGCCACGTGACTCTCCCCTCCGTTCTCGGGCTGGAAACCAAGAGAGGCCGCAACAAGTTCACTTGAAGACTGAAGCAAGAGCTGGGTCAGGTAATGTCCCAGCGGGGAATGGGACTAGAGATCCCTTATGAAAGGGAAGATAAAGAAAAGGGAGACAGAACTCTTGACGGGACGGGCTTCACCCGGGACCCTCAGAACTGCTTGTCATTTCTGGGCTGGGGAAAGGCGGGACATGGGCGGATGTTTTCGAAACAGGAACTTGTCAAGTTCTTGTGGTCCCAGGTCCTTTGCTGTAGAGAGTTAGGGGGAACAACTGTTAGATGGATTGAAATTAGCCAGAGACTTCCTAGTTTTGTACAGAGTGGGAGAGCTCCCCCTTTAGCTATCTCTTAGAAATAGCAGAAGTCTCCGACAGAATTCTTGGAGGATGTTTTTGTTGATTTCTGCCTGGGGGTGGACAATGAATGAAAAGGGAGGCGGTAGTTGGGGGGGGAACCTCCCCCTCTAGATGTCAGGTCGATGAGAAGAAAAAGATCTGAAAACACAGCAGGGAAGGGTGGAGATTAAACAGCAGAAAGAACTTCCTAATAAGGCAGTGAGATGCTGGCTTGGGAGAACAGGGTTCTTTTGGAATCTTGGGTCAACCCAACAAAGAGAAAGGTTTTAGGGTTTGAGACCCTGAGTGCAGAGGTTCCAGGCTGCCTCCTGTTTGGGTCTCAGAAGCGTTTGTCTTGTTGACCCAAATACTTTTGCTGGTTTCTATGGAAACAGTGGGTCTGACATCAGCTTGGTTGCCATGGTGCCTGGTTCTGGAGGACCTGAGTAGGCTGTACACAGCCAGGGATAAACAGGGACTTCAGCCTGAGCTGCTGCCACTTCCTTCCTGCCACCACCTGTTAACAGTCACACACAGCAACTGGGGATGGGGAGATGATGACAGAACAGTGGGGGAGGGCCTGAGAGCAGAAGGCAGAGCAGCAGACATTCTGTAGATGCCCACAGAAGCCTGCCAGGCTTTAGTATGGGGAAGTCATAGCATTCATTCTCCTGTCTCATGTGGGATGGATTCATGTGTCTGGGAGACCTGGATGCCGGGAAAGATTCTGAGGTGTACTTCACCTGTCCTGGACCAGGATCTTGACTGGCAGGGGCCACTGGAGGTTATTAGGGCACTATACAGGACTTAATCCGGTTAAAACAGAAAGGGACGGTGAGGTTATTTTCAAAGGTGGAACTGCCATACTTCTTCCCCATCCCCACTTCCCTTTCACAGTCGTCTTCCACTTACTGCCCTTCCAGGCTCTTGGTAAGCGATCATTTATCCTCTGAAAGATCCCAACCCAGGACTCTGAGGGCTCAACTCATCTATCCCTCCACATCCATTCCAGCTCCCAATTGCTGCTGCCGTAGGGTGAGGGGATGGTCTTGGCCTTGGATGAAGGGGCAGATCTTTCTCTTTTTACCTTGCTCTTAGGCTTTGGAGGCTGGAGTGACTCCCCACACCCACTCTGCTGAGTCAGAGCAGATCTGCAGGAGTAGGGCCACAGCCCTGGTCTTTGTCCATGCTTTGCAAACTATGAAGTGCTTTATACATGACAGTTGTCAAATTCCTTTTCCCACTCACCCTCAAGTCCTCTAAAAATCAAACTCTGGAGATGACTGAGAAGGAAAACAATTTAGAATAAAGAATGAAACTGACAAGAAGATTTACTAAAGGTGCATCCAAATGACTCTGAGGTACGCCAGTGGTTCTCAACTCTGGCTGCACATGAAATTCACCTGGGGAGGGTTTAAAAGAGACTCATGTTTGGATCCCACCCCCTAACAGTTGAATCCGAATCTTGGGTGATGCCAATGTGGAGCCAGTGTTGAGAACCCCTGAACTAGCACCATACAGAGGACTTATGGTGGGTGGTTGGTGGGAGACTTAGGACTGAAAGGGGCCATAGAAGTTCTCTTCCAGGTCCTGGGGAATTAGTGATTGTGGCTGCCTGGTATTGTGAAGGGAGAGCTGCATTGTTTTCCTTGCTCTACTTACTAGCTGTTGATCTTTGACAAGTCAAATCAGTCAACATTTCTGGGTTTCATTTTCCCTCTCTATAATTTGAGGGGATTGGACTGAATATTCCCCAAAGCCTTTCCAGCCCTATGCCTTTTTACCTTTCAAGGCCAGTTCAATTTCCCAAGGCTCAGTTTGTCCCCAGAAGAGGCAGTCTTCTCTGTGGCTATTGGTAGGTTCTGATTTGCAAGACAAATACTGTCCAGAAGAGTAGGGATAGAAGGGCTGGAACCTGGCTGGGTTCTGGAGGCTGCCGCCCAGCCCTTGAACCTTGGAACCCATCCAAGGCTGCTCTGCCTCCTACCTCCCCTGAAGGGAGCTGGGGTTGTTAAGAGCTTGTCTCTGTAGGTGACGGCCACAGCAGCCTTGGGGACCTCAGCAACTATGGCCTCCTTTCCAGACTCAGATAACAGCTGGGTGCTTGCCGGCTCAGAGGTAAGAAGAACAGGCCCGGGAATTGCCCGGAAGGGGGTGGTACCTGCAGGGCCAGACTGCTTTCTGGATTTATCCCCTTCCTTGGTCCTTATGGTCACCTGCATCATCTCCTGCTGGCTGTGGGAGGGACTCCAGAGGCAGGGAGGAGGAGATCAGGCCCCAGGGTGGGCTCTTGGGGAAGGCCTCATGAAGAAACTGCGACTTGGACCGTGCCTTGAAGGAAGGGTACCACTCAGGTAAGCCAAGAGAAGTGGGGAGGAAATCCTGGTGGGGAGACCGGCTAGAGCAGAGATTCTCAGGTAACGATGGGGGCTCCATGTTGGGAAAGACTGTGAGGAGGCCCATGGCCTGAGGCCCATGCGTCAGAGCCATTGTGGGAGTGAGATGGGGCAGAGCCATCTCTCCCCAGAAGAGAGGCCTGAAGGCCTGGCTGAGGCACTTGCCCTTCATTCTGATGGAAAAATCACAAGGGGCTTGGAGTTGGAGGGTGTCAAGACAATCACTGCCTTGGGAAGAGGGTGACACCACTATGTGGGCTGGTGGGAACAGGGAGAGAGTGTTTCAGGGCTCCTGCAGCAGTCCAGGTAGGACTTGGTGGGGGCAGGAACCCGGTGAGCTTCTGTGCTCCTGAAGCCTCTGAGAAGGGAGAAGGGGGCTGGCAGGATAGGAGCCAGACTGGGGAAAGGGGATGGAAAAAATTTGTCAATGAGACCTGTGAGAGTTCCCAGCCCCAGTGACCCTGTGTCTTAGAACAACCAAGAAGGGAGAAGGTGAGGCACTTGGTTTGGACTCGTTGAGTTTGAGATGCCCTTGAGGAGCCCAGCTGAGAGTGAGGGAGTGGACGCCGGGGCAGGACACATGGATTGGGGCCATAGGCAGAGGAGGAGGCAGGGGTGGAGAAGTCGGGGACCATCCTCTCAGCCAGAAGCCCTGGCTTCATGTTGGGGGGCCTTGGCTGACAGCTGGGGGACCTCAGTCAGGCCATTTGACCTCTCTGTCCTTATCTGTAAAGTGGGAGTTGTGAGTCTTGCCTCATGGGGATGATCATGAGAATAACATGAGACAATACTTGTCAGTGTTTTGAAAATTATGAAGAAACATATTAAGGCCAAGAATTATTTTCGAAGGGACAGCGGGAGCCATGGATGGGGTGGACGGATGTGGGCCTGCCAAAGGGGCATATCCAGGGAGAAGAAAGGCTGAGGCTGCAGGTCAGGGCGAGAGCCCCATGGGAGAGAAGGGGAGCCTTGGCTGTGGCTGTGGCTAGCTGTGCTTCTGTGAGTAGCTGCCAAGAGTTGGGTGGGGTAGGGAGTGTCAGGGACCAGCATGAAAGGCCAGGAAAACTTGGAGGACATAAGTGGGTGGGCAGTTGTGAGAGCAGCTGCAGGGAATCCCCTGGGAAACAGAGCTGGGATCCTTGGGTGTCTAGGGATTCTGTTCACTTGCCACCTCCAAACTCCAAATACAGTTGTATATTTTTTTGTTTTTGTTTTTGTTTTTGGCAGGGGGTGGGGAGTGCTAATGATTTTGACATGGAGGGTGAGGCCCAGCCTCCTGAGGGGACTCCGGGCTTGGGCTTGTACATTTGTTGCTAAGCTGACTTGACTCACCTCCTTGGTCCAGTGGTGCATCTTCATTTAACAGAAACTTGGCCTCTGAAAGTTCCTCGTAGCAGAAGCAAGATTAGGGGGTGGCCAAAGGCTCTATGTCTGAGCTGAGAGGCTGCAGTGCCAGCTTGCCCCCGCACACTGCCGAGCATACCATATCTTTAGGAGACTTGGGTTAGGGTCCCTCAGAGGTGTGGCTGGTTCCAGGGACCCTAGCAGAACACCCCATGCTAACTGGTTGTGTCCTGCTGTCTTTGCTCTGGTGCAGCCCCTCTGTTTACGCCCCTCCCCTCAGAGCCTGCCTGTGGAAACGCTGGGCCCAGAATCCAGGATGGACCCAGGATCTGAAATGGCCCCCCAGACCCCTCCAAGCCCCTCCAGGGCAGATGAGGAAGAATTAGCTGGGACCTTGGATGGAGAAGGTAATGGGGTCCTGGTGAGGTTGGGGGGTAGCTACCTCTCCTCCATGTTTTGGGGTTTCCCAGTTTCCTTGGGGACAGGAAGGCTGGCTAGTCTTAT